>NC_134579.1:114738281-115366781 GCF_037038515.1 Microtus pennsylvanicus
TCACTTTTGTCCTGGAAAGAATATTTTTTTCTAAACTTAAACAAGAAACTCTTCTAAAATTGGAATTGCCAAAACATGGTGCTGGCCATTGTGGCACACCTGTCTGCTCCCCGACACTTAGGTAGAGGCAGGGGGATCAGGAGTTCAGGGTCAGCCTCAGCTACAGATAAAGTCTGAGGCTATCTATCTCGGGCTAAGGGAAACCTTGTCTCAAAAACAACAAAAGAAAAAGCATGGCTGTGGTGCTAGGATTCCACAGACTGAAAATGTCACCAGTGATGTTGGCGCCAGAACAAATGCTGGCTTAGCTGCAGAGAGTTAGAGAGAAGTGGGAGGCACAGCCCGAGGCAGCTAATACTGAGCGGTGGTAAATACGTTAGCAGTCCATAAAAAGAAATGAGTGTCTATAAAAAGCGGAGCCAAGAACTCCAAAGAGCTCATCAGTATGGGACCATTTAGTCAAGAGGCCAGCAGTGGCACACCCAAGTGTGCCTTAGGGTGTCATTTGGTTATAGAGCATAAGACAAGACCAGCAATCACCTCAGTGGCATTCCATCACAAGGGCCTGTCAAATGAGACAGTAGCCTTTGTTCAGAAGCAGCTCTCACAACGTAATATCTAAATGTCTAGGCATTTAAAGATGTAAGATTCACATAAAGCAAACACAAATCATAGTCCCAGAGGACCTAGACAATAATGAGGGCTCTAAGAGAGACATACATGGATCTGATCTACATGGGAAGTAGAAAAAGACAAGATCTCCTGAGTAAATTGGGAGCATGGGAACCTTGGGAGAGGGTTGGAGGGGAGGGGAGAGGCAGGGAGGGGAGCAGAAAAAACTGTAGAGCTCAAAAAAAAAAAAGGCCGAATAAAATAAAACCTCAAACAACAACAACAAAATGATGTAAGGTTCACTCACTCGGCACGAGATGTTAACATGTCCCCACTGTGTGACACACTGCCGGTGAGTGATGGAGGTGTGTATCTGTGTACACGCTCAGGACATCCAAGCAAAGGGTAAGTGACTCTGTAGTTTCACTGTCTCTTCCCCATGCACAAAACCATGGCTCTTCTGTGACCCTAGTCTTGGGGGCGTGAGTTGGAGGATGCCCTGGGCTACTTAACAAGATCCCTATTTCAAAAAGACCACAAACAAGACAACTCAGATGTCTGTCTCTGGCTATAGACAACTGTGTGTCACTGCCCCTCAAACACTAATATCCCCTTAGTTGCTCTGAAGTAAAAGAACATGACATAATCTATCAATACTCAGATAGATGCATATGTTTGATCTGCATTTCCAGATGACTGATGACATCATAGGACAGACACAAGGAGCTTACTTGTCATGTGTACATTGTTGCAATGTCTGTTCGGATCCTTTGTTCATTTTAAAGCAGGTTGTCTTTTTGTGATGTGAGGGTTCCCTGTCTACTGTAGGCATCATCTGCCATCAGAGTTCTCATCTGCCGGGTGTCCTTGCTGTCTGGTGAATGGCGAATTACAGATGACTGGAACAGAGGAGACGAAGCTCCCACAGGGAATAGCCTAGGGACAAAGGCCTCACCTTGAAAACTTAGTGGAATATTTGAATTAAAAAAAAAAGGCAAAACAAGACTGTTGGAGGTGTGCCTCTGTCATAGTTCATCTCCTTATAAAAACCCATTTAAAATATAGACTGTGTTATTCTTTCCAGTCCGTCATTGTTACCTGAATAAACAGCCTCCAGCCGCCCTGAACTCAACACACTGGGAATCCAGGCCTCTTTGGCTCTGAGCAGCAGTTTCTGTTTGCAAAGCACCATGGGAGTGATACCCAGTATAGACGGAATTTTCTGTTCTACCAGCCCACTCCCAAATAACCATACAGAGACTCATATTAATTATGAATGTTTGGCTGCTATCTTGAGCTTGTCATTAACCCATCTTTCTTATCTATATTCTGCCATGTGATGGTAGTGGTACCTTTTCTCAACGCGGCAAGTTCACCTTGCTTCTCTCTGCATTGCCTCACATCTCCCGAGACTCCACCCTCTTCTTCCCAGAGTCCTCTTAGTCTGGTTCAACCACCTAACCATATCCTACCTAGCTATTGGTCCATCAGCTTCTTTATTAAACCAATCACAGTGGCATATGTTCACACAGTGTAAAGGAATATTCCACACCCCGGAATCCTTCTTCACAGCTGAGTAAAAGCCCCTTTGCACTTGAGTTCTTATGTGAGTTCTTAGAATCCGAATTCAAGTCCTTTGCTCATGGCGAGTACTTTACCAAACGAGATGCCCCTGAGCTCCTGTTTGTTTTGTTGGAGATAAAAATCTCACTCAGTAGCCCACACTGTCTTAAAAATCACCCTGTAAGCTAGGGTTGATGGTACATGCCTGTAATTGCAATACTCTGGAGACAGAGGCAGGCTGGTCTCTGTGAGTTTGAGGATAGCCTGGTCTACCTACATACAGAGTTCCAGGCCAGCCAGAGCTACATATTAAGACCCTGTCTCAAAGAATTTTTAAATAAAACAAGACCACTATGTAGGTCATGTTAACCTTGAATTCCAACAGCCTCCCCCCCCCCCAGTCTTCTGACTGCTGGGATTTAGGCAAAAGTCAAGGTTTTCCCAATTCTTTTCTCCCTGTAAGGGTAATCACTGAAAAGGCAGAGGTCACTCTGGTTTGTTTGTTTGTTTTTGTTGTTGTTGTTTTTCCAAGACAGGATTTCTCTGTGTCACAGTCCTAGCTGTCCTGGAACTAGCTCTGTAGACCAGGCTGGCCTCAAACTCACAGAGATCCGCCTGCCTCTGCCTCCTGAGAGCTGGGATTAAAGGTGTGTGCCCCCACCACCCGTGTTAGAGGTCACTCTACATCTGAGTATTTGCAGACCTCTCAAGTGTGTGGTGTGTGTACAGTGTGAACTGCCTGAGATACACGAAGAGCATGATGCTTAGTTCTGATGGCAGCGACACCTTCACGTTCTCATTCGTTATTTCCCCTTTTCTGGTTTTTCCATCCGCTGAGTTCCATCCAGTGGGAAAGGGGAAGTGGGTGACAGCGGTGGGGAGTGATTCTCTCTGGGTCAGTAGAGGGTGAAAGTGCCCCTTTTCCTTTTTTTAAAATTGACATTTATTGAGCTCTACATTTCTCTCTGCTCCCCTCCCTGCCTCTCCCTTCCCCCCTTCCATCTTCCTCTAAGGTCCCCATGCTCCCAATTTACTCAGGAGATCTTGTCTTTTTCTACTTTCTACTTCCCATGTAGATTAGATCTATGTAAGTCTCTCTTAGTGTCCGCATTGTTGTCTAAGTTCTCTGGGATTGTGGTTTATAGGCTGGCTTTTTTTGCTTTATGTTTAAAAAACACCTATGAGTGAGTACATGTGATAATTGTCTTTCTGTGTCTGGGTTACCTCACTCAAAATAATGTTTTCTAGTTCCATCCATTTTCCTGCAAAATTCAAGCTGTTGTTATTTTTTTCTGTTGTGTAGTACTCCATTGTGTAAATGTACCACATTTTCCTTATCCATTCTTCAGTCGAGGGGCATTTAGGTTGTTTCCAGGTTCTGGCTATGACAAACAAAGCTGCTATGAACATAGTTGAGCACACGTCCTTGTGGCACGATTGAGCATCCTTTAGATATATATCCAAAGATGGTATTGCTAGGTCTTGAGGAAGGTTGTTTCATAATTTTCTGAGAAATCGCTACACTGACATCCAAAGGGGTTGTACCATCTTGCATTCCCACCAGCAATGCAGAAGTGTTCCCTTTTCCCCACAACCTCTCCAGCATAAGTTGTCATCAGTGTCAGTGTTTTTGATCTTGGCCATTCTTTCAGGTATAAGATGGAATCTCAGAGTTGTTTTGATTTGCATTTCTCTGATGACTAAGGATGTTGAACATTTCCTTAAGTGTCTTCAGCCATTTTAGATTCCTCTGTTGAGAGTTCTCTGTTTAGGTCTGTACTCCATTTTTTAAATTGGACTTTGTGATCTTTTTGTGTTCAATTTCTTGAGTTCTTTGTATATTTTGGAGATCAGACCTCTGTCTAATGTGGGGTTAGTGAAGATCTTTTCCCATTCTGTAGGTTGTCATTTTGTCTTGTTGACCGTGTCCTTTGCTTTACAGAAGCTTTTCAGTTTCAGGGGGTCTCATTTATTAATTGTTTCTCTCAGTGACTGTGCTGCTAGGGTTCTATTTAGGAAATGGTTCCCTGTGCCAGTGCGTTCAAGTGTACTTCCCACTTTCTCTTCTATGAGGTTCAGTGTGGCTGGCTTTATGTTGAGGTTTTTGATCCATTTGGACTTGAGTTTTGTGCCTCTTTTCTGTCAAGAGGATTATTAGTTAGACTTGCTTATCTTCCCACGGCCCCTCCCAAGATCTCTCTATCTCTTGTCTCTGAGAGCAGAATACAGTCAGCCTCAGCTTCCTTTTGACCCAGATTACCAGTTGATTTTAAAGATTTTGTCCTCAGCTTCTGGAGGCCAAGTGGTCCCAGGCCTCTTTAGCATGAGCTCTGACGTCTAACCTGAGGGGGTCAGCGGTGGTACCACCATGTAAACAGCCAGAGTCCGAGTGTTGGTGACACGAGAGAGGCTTGCTGTTAGCATCTCGCTGCTCACTTTGGCATTCTGACTGTGACTGGGACAGAACAAAAGAGCGCCAATACTTTATATGTGAAAATTCTGTTAGTAGTTGTGGCCTTTAGGTTTTCTATTGGTGAAATGGGATAGAGTGGTCCTTGATTGGAAACTTTTTTTCAAAACAACTAGGATCTTTCAAATACTCGAATCAACAATCCAATGAACAGACTTAGGAGAACTTAGGTTCCAGATCCTGGCTTCTTAAACTGTGGGTCATCATTCTACAGGGATCTCAGAACTCAGTGGAGGGTTTGAAAAAAAAATGGCAACAGTAAAAAGTTTCTGAACACACACCAACTCAACTTCAAAAGAAACCCATGGTTGATCCGCAGTGTCTCTCAAGAGTGCTGTGTGGCACAGGGTCACGGAAGCCCTGGTTCTAGGCATGCCCTTGCACCATGGAAACACCGCAGATGCCAGGTTCTTTTATGTCATAAATTGTAGTGTTTTTATTGTATATTCAAAATTCTGCTCTTATAGAAACAAATGGTCTGATAACGGGAAGCAAAGACAAGTGTTTTCCTACCATCCAGTCCTCAGAGGGTAAGTATTGAATTAGTCTACCTACCCATTTTTTGAGACAAGGTCTCCCTAGGTGTCTCAGGCTGGCCTTGAACCTAAGGCCTCCAGCTTTAGCCTCTTCCTGGGTCCTGAGATGACAAGCGTGTACCAGCATGCTGAGCCTCATTATCCTACACAGAATCTTCATTCCCGTGAAGCAGCCCCCATCTTTCGGTCCCCTGGGTTCTGGCAGCCCCCAGTCTGCTTTCTCTTTGTTTCTATGGATTCACCTATTCTGTATTTTTCCTGCACACAGACCCCATGGTATGTGACACAATGTGACATTTCGTGTTTGTGGTTTCTTTCAACACTGTGTTCTGAGATTCATCCACAGTTCAGCATTAATCAATCCTCTGCCCTTTCCCTGGCTGTAGCTGCGTTGGGTGGGGCTACATCACACGTTCGTCCGTGGATTCACCGATAGACACTGGCCTCTTTTCCCTGTGGGGCACGCCGCTGTGAACACGTCGGGCAGCGTCCCCTCAGTCTGCTTTCGGCTCACTTCAGTATCTGCCTAGACACACATTTACTGGATTATACGGTAATTCAGTGTTTAAAAGGTTCAGAAACCTCCTATTTTTCTTCTTTGCTTTTCTGACCTCATATGTGCAGTTGTGGCTCTCCTAGCCAAGCATTCAGAGTTCTCTGCGTGACTCCAAGCAATAACCAAGGTTTGGTGACAAAGAGCCATTGATAGGCCCCATCCCTTGGCCTTTCCCAGGATCCATGGTCTCTTCCAGCTGGGCAGAGCTGCCAGAAACAAACAGAAACATCTCCTTTAGGAAGAGCTCGCTGTCTCTGGGACCAAGGAAACAAAAGTCCTTGCCTTAGTGGGCTTTTACTTCAGTGCCAAGACGCAGAGAGCAGACAATGCAGATAAGTCAGAGGCAGCCGGGGGAAGTGCTCCGGTTCATAGCCGTGTTTGGAGCAGTCTTGGTACTTTAAAGACCTTCTGTGATGTTGTTTTTCTTAGACACATCTCTATATTAATAATCTTTTTATATGACCAGCTTTTAGTTTTGTTTTCTCAAACTTTCATTTCACTGATTTCTACCCTAGTATTTCCCTTTTATTTCTTATAGTTGGTTCTATTATTCTTCAATGTGTTATGTTGAATGTTTAACTTATCTTTTCCCCTATCTTTCTAGTTCCCGGATGAATTATTTAGAGCTGTGAGCTTCTTTCTGCTTGAAGGATCTCTTTAATTGTGTCTACCTGTTTTGACTTGTAGTGTTTTCATTATCTTTGGTTCTACTTTTTTCCAGGAATCGTTTAGCAATAACTTATAGGGGCTCCAAGTATTTTTTGAAATATGTCTTTTGAAAATTTATTTTTAGTTTCATTGAAATGTACTTGAAGAACCTGTCCTGTGCTATATTGAACACTGTGATGTACATGGCCTGATGCGTGACAGCCTATTTTTATAAATGCTCCATGTACGTCCTAGAAGAGAAAGTACATTCCTGGCAGGGTGCTGCATTCTCTGTGTATCTGTTATCTCGGAAGAGGCATGTTTGAGTCATTTATTCTGATAATCTTGCGTGTGTTTGTGTGTGTGTGTGTGGGGGGGTGACATTTAGGCAAAGAGAACAGCAAGGATGAAGGTCGTGAGCAGGGATGAGCTTGCTGTGCTCCAGGAACAGAGAGAGAATGAACTGAGCACAGTGGGCTAGGAAGGAAGCGGTGGTGCTCAGGCTCTGAGGGGTCATCAGTGGCCAGAGCGGGTGGGGCCTTGGAAGCCACGGTGTGGACTTTCGCCAGCAGATTCTTGACCGTTTACCAGGTGGCGCGCTAAGCACCTTGTGTATGCTTAACGTCAAGCATAAATCAAATCCATTTTATACAACAGAGAGAACATTTTGAGATTAAAAGAGCCCAAGAGGTTCTGTTTGGTCCAGTCTCTTCCTTTTGCAAATAGGAAAACTAAGATGAATTCTAGACAGGTTTCTGTAGTTCAGAGCAGAGCTCTGGATGGATAGCCCCCGTCTTTGGAATTTTATGAGCTCCAGACCATTCTGGGCCACATAGCAGGTTCTAGTCCAGCCTGGGTTAGATGGCAAGACCTTGTCTCTAAGGACAAAGAGTGGGTGTTCACAGTTTTCTCCAGATGCTACTGAAAGGAATCCGTCTCGTGAACGCTGTTGTCCCCTGACCTTCACACGTGTGTACACCATGGTACACGTCATGTGGGAATCTTCTGTTTTGTGTTGATTTCATTGGTTAAATAAAGAAACTGCCTTAGCCCTTTAATAGGACTGAAAATTAGATAGGCAGAGTAAACAGAACAGAATGCTGGGAGAAAGAAGCCAAGTCAGGTCAGTCGCCATGATTTTCCCACTCCAGACAGACGCAGGTTAAGATCTTCTCTGGTAAGCCGCCTCGTGGGGCTACACAGATTATTAGAAATGGGTTAGATCAATATGTAAGGGCTAGTCAATAAGAGGCTAGAACTAATGGGCCAAGCAGTGTTTAAATGAATACAGTTTCCGTGTAATTATTTCGGGTATAAAGCTAGCCGTGCGGGCAGCCGGGTGCCAGGAACATAGCCCGCCGCTCATATTACAACATACGTGTGCACCCAGTCACACACACACACACAAAGTAAAATAAAAATGTTAGGAAACAAGCAAATCACCAAGGGGTGGAGAGATGGCTCGGTAGTTAAAAGAGCTGGCTGCTCTTGAGAGAACCCAGGTTTGGTTCCCAGCACCCCATGGGAGCTGTCAAGTGGCTGGAACTCCAGTTCCAGGAAATCCAGCCCTGCTCACTTCTGGATGCATGTTCTGCTTCCACAGGCACCAGGCACACACATGGAGCACAAGGTATACATGCAAGGCAAATACCACATACGTTTTAAAAATGTAAAGGAAAACAAACGCAACAAAAACAAGGCTGGAAAGATGGCTAAATGGTTAAGAACACTTGCTATTTTTGCAGAGGACCTGGTTCGATTCCCAACACCCACGTGGTGGTTTACAACCATCGGTAACTCCAGCTCCACGGCATCTGACCCCTTCTTCTGACATCTGATGGCACCATGTACACATGCACACGCACACACACATGCACACACGTACATGCTCACCTACATATGCAGGCAAACACTGATCCATATAAAATGAAACAAACAACTCAGTGCTACAAAGTGCTCACATGTGCACACACGCTCAGCCAGAGGCACTTCTGCCCATCACTTTGGTCTTTTACCCAGGTTCTCCATGACACTGAAGTAAGTGCACCCAAAAGTCCTTCTACTGTCTTTTCTTTTTTAAATCATGACCTTAAACTGAGCGTCTTCAAGAATGGACTCCTTAACTCGGCATGCTCAGGAACAGACTCCTTAAGGGAGCATGCCTAGAAATAGGCCCAGCCCTGTGTGATGTGTATAGACCTCATGTTTTCTTTGTTCCACAAGGTTATTTATCACTTTGGAAATAACCCTGGTCTCCTTGCCTGCTGCAGGCAATACACCCTCCCATCTTTCATGCTCTGACTGTTATTTTGGTTTTACACTCACCAAGATGTGACTCCATTATGTTCGGTTACAGAGCCACTTTGCTTACAGGGATACAGTAGCCAGTCCAGGTGAACCTGAGCGAGCAAAACTACTCTTGTAACATGCAGGAGTCCTGGACTTTGTGGGCGGGTTCCGGGCACATCTGCTCACCTGCCTACTAGCCTGGCTCACGTTCAGGGAGCTGAACTCTGGACTTGGCCCTTAGTGCCCTGTCTGAGGAACTGCTGGATGAAGACCAAACCAGTACCTCAGGCAAGGTCCACCCCACAGTCCCACACCAACAAAGCCAAGAGTAAGGTTGGTACCTTCCCCACAACTGGTCTATCCCACCTCTGTAAGTACCTTCTCTGTCATTCCTAAAATGTCTGATTCTCCCCTTTTCCTGGCTTCCTGACCAAGGGATAGTTTCTAGTAGACTATTTCCAAATGAAATATGTTAATACGCAATATGCATAGTGTACAAGCAGAGCCAAGGCCAGGATTGAGGCTCAGAAGGAAAGATAACAAGATTCTGAAAAGAAAAGGAAGCCTAGGGGTGTTGCGAGGAGGGGCTGCTTGTTCGTCCCAGCTGCCCAGCTAGCTTAGCTTTGAAATAACTACACAGAAACTGTATTAATTAAATCACTACTTAGCCCATTAGCTCTAGTTTCTTATTGGCTAATTTTTACATCTTAATTTAACCCATTTCTATTAATCTGTGAATCGCCACGTGACAGTGGCTTACCGGGTAAAATTCCCAGTGTCTGACTCTGGCGGATCCATGGCGTCTCTCTTATTCTGCTTTCTTCCTCCCAGCATTCAGTTCTGTTTTCCCCGCCTACCCAAGTTTGCACTATCAAAAGGCCAAGACAGTTTCTTTATTCATTAAGCAATGAAAGCAACACATAGACAGAAGGACCTCCTACACCAAGAGGAAGAGGGTAGAAAGAGGAGGAGGAAGTAGTATCCTGTGAGTTGGAGGCTAGTCTGATCTACATAGTGAGTTCCTGTCTCAAAACAGAAAGAAAATCCCCTCCTTTCTTTGGGGTTTTTGTTTTGTTTTTCCTCCAAGACAGGTTTTATCTGTGTAGCCCTGGCTGTCTTGGAACTCACTCTGTAGACCAGGCTGGTCTCGAACTCACAGAGATCTGCCTGCCTCTTCCAAGTGCTAAGATTAAAGGTTTGTACCACTATAGCCCTGCCAGGTTGTTTTTACTTTAATTTTTTTATTTATTCTTTGAGAACTTTATACAATATATTAGATCAGATTCTTTCCCTTCCCCCAAACCTCCTGGATCCGGTTGTTTTTATTGGATTCGTTGCTTCAGCCCGAGGGTGTGTGCCTAGCAGAACTGATGACTCATAGAACAATTCTGCTTTCGTTTCTTTAGGGAACTATTAAACCCAAGTATTAGATTCCCAGAATTATTTGTCACACAACAGGTCATGATGGCACACATCCTGCAGTTTCAGCATTCAGGAGCTGGAGTCCTGAGGAGCTAGAGCTCAAGGCTAGCCTGGGCTACATAGCAACACCTGTCTTAAAAAACTAAGGACTCAGACTGGAGAGATGGCTCAGCAGTCAAGAGCTGCTGCCCTTGCAGAGGACCTGGGTTTAATTCCCATACACATATGGCAGCTCACACTGTCTGTAACTCCAATTCCAAAGAATGTGGCATCCTCACACAAACATGTGGGCAAAACATCAATGCACATAAAATAAAAATAAGTAAGTCTTTTTTTAAAAAAAAAACCTAAGGACTGGGGACTGGAGAGATGGCTCAGAAACTTGCAGGTCAAAAATATATTAAAAAGAAGAGCTGGGCAATGGTGATGCACACCTCTAATCCCAGCACTCAGAAGGCAGAGATAGGCGGGTCTCTGTGAGTTCAAGGCCAACAAGGTCCCAGGTTCCCTGAGATACCCTGTCTCAAGGGATACAGTGGAGAGTGATGACGCAGGATGTTCAGCATCAATCCTCTGGGCTCCATGAGCACCTGCGTGTGTATATGTGCCACATGAGCACACACAGAAAAACAAAAACTAAGGGCTAAGGATGCAGCTCAGGCATAGAATGTTTGTTCAGCACAATTTCGTTGACCTACACAAAACAAATCGGTATCAGAAAACTTAAATGAGAGCCTTTGTTAGATTTCTGGATATAAGAATCTGCTAACCTAGCCAGGCGGTGGTGGCGCACGCCTTTAATCCCAGCACTCGGGAGGCAGAGGCAGGAGGATCTCTGTGAGTTCGAGGCCAGCCTGGTCTACAAGAGCTAGTTCCAGGACAGGCTCCAAAACCACAGAGAAACCCTGTCTCGAAAAACAAAAAAAAAAAAACAAAAACAAAAAAAAAAAAAAAGAAGAAAAAAGAATCTGCTAACCTTTTCTGAAATCTCTCAGTGATTGAGTTTGTCCTTATCCATGATACATTCATATTCCAGTGAAGAGCTGGGCTATTCTTTATCTACCCAAATGTGTATTCAATGTTGTTTTGGTGGATTCTCTACAGTAACAGAACTTACAGAATGACTCTCTCCTATCTATCTATCTATCTATCTATCTATCTATCTATCTATCTATCTATCTATCTACCTATCTTCTATCTAATGTACATATGGGATCTATATGTCTATCTATCTATCACACATATGGGATCTATCTATCTAATGTACTTATGGGATCTATCTGTCTATATATCTATCTATCATACGCATGGGATCTATCTATCTATCTATCTATCTATCTATCTATCTATCTATCTATCTATCTAAGTTCTATCTAATGTACATATGGGATCTATATGTCTGTCTGTCTGTCTATCTATCTATCTATCTATCCATCCATCTATCTGATGTACATATGGGATCTATCTATCTATCTATCTATCTATCTATCTTACATATGGGATCTATCTAATGTACATATGGGATCTATCTATCTATCTATCTATCTATCTATCTATCTATCTATCTAATGTACATATGGGATCTATCTATCTGTCTATCTATCTAATGTACATATGGGATCTATCTATCTATCTAATGTACATATGGGATCTATCTATCGTACACATGGGATCTATCTATCTGATATACATATGGGAACTGTCTGTCTGTCTGTTTGTCTGTTTATCTATCTATCTATCTCCCCATCTATCTATCTGTACATATGGGATTGATTAGAATGACTTCCGGGCTGTGGTTCAGCTAACCCAACAATGGCTAGCTGAGAAAGGAAAGTCCCTGGGGGAGGAGACATCACTGAGAACTCTGGGATCACATGGCTGACTCATAAACCGCCTGGTGCCACTGACAGAAAGAGAGAGAAGAATCTGAAAATACTTTCAGAATATCTTTTGCTGGGCATGGCAGTGCACACCTTTAATCCCAGCACTTAGGAGGCAGAAAAGCAGACGCAAATGGATCTCTGTGAGGTCAGAGTTCCAGGACAGTCAGAGCTACACAGTATGATCAAACAAACAAACATCAAAAAAAAATCAATCAAATCTTTTCTTTTCTAAAGATTATTTAAAGATTATTTATTATGTTCAGTGTTCTGCCTGCAGGCCAGAAGAGGGCACCAAATCTCACTGTAGATGGTTGTGAGCTACCATGTGGTTGCTGGGAATTCAATTTTATGTAGTAATTTTTTTTCTTTCAGTACTAAGTCTTGAACCTGGGGCCCCAAAGTTTATCAAGTGAGGTCTAGCCTCAGCTTCAGAATGGCTTTTCATTTTTATGTGTGTGTGTGTATGTGTGTGTTGAGACAGAGTCTCATTATATTCCCCTGGCTGCTCTGGAGTTTTCTACGCAGACCAGGCTGGCCTCAGACTCAGAGATCTGCCTGTCTCTGTCTCTAAGTACTGGAAGATGTGTGCCACCATGCTCAAAGTGAGCTTTTAAATAGTAAATGTGATCTTATCAGGCTCTTGCTTACAACCCTTCATGGCTGATTTTAACAGAACGGCTTGCTGTCTGTGAAGAGCATCATGGTCCCTGTCCCAGAGCATCATGGTCCGTCCCGTGTGTCCCCCCCCCCCTGCAGGTCACATGCTGCTCAGCACAACTTAGAATGCTCCACCCTGCTCCACTCTATGCTCCTCTGCGTCGGTTAGCTAAACTGTTCCTTTCTCAGGTAGAACTCTCGATGTCCCCACATAGGTCAGATTTTCCCATTTATGACTTCAGAGCATCGCTTGCCTTCTGCAACCACAGGTTGCAAGTTCCCAGTGCTCAAATCATTGACCACTATCTATATTTATATCGATATCTATCTGTATCTCTATCTGTCTGTCTGTCTTTCCTCAGGAGGAGCAGCCTCATCTACTAGGAAAAATGAATGAAATCATTGAGACTCAGGACTCTTCTGGAAAAAAAAGAAAAGAAATCAAAGAGAAGACTTAAATAAATGAATTTAAATCAATTTTTATTACTAAAACAGTTAAGAAAACTTACATTGCCAACCTGAAATTAGGAAAGGCTTAGAAGATGGCTCCCTTGAAAGAGAGAAACAGATCCATCTCAAGTTTTGCATGAAGTCGCCATCTGTATCAAGAAGCATCTCTCCCTTCTGCCGGAAGAAGGCATGAGTACTGGGTAGTGGACAGAACCGAATGTATCTAACAGCAAGGAACTGGATCCTGCAAAATGGGCCCCAGACCATGGCATTACCTATGCAGTAAGATACACACATGGGCCCAGCTTCAGCAAGTGTCATTTTATACACAAAGTAGAGAGTTCCCCTCACCAGAGCACCAGCGACCAAAGCAGGAGAAAACACTGGGAAGACCCAGAGATTAGTGACTCACTGAGGCCTCCACAAGGTGACGTGAGGACACTAGGAAGGAGGCATCGGGACAAAGGCTGAGGCCACAGAACCGAATGCCTGTAGTATCCTTAGACTAAAAAGCTCAACTCTGAAGTCAAATACAGCCCACTTCTTAAACATATCTCCAAAAAGGTAGGAGAGATGAAAATCCAAGCTAGTGCAGCTGGTACGATCCCTGAGTTTAAAGCCAGATAAAACTCTGGGGTTAAAAAATAGGTTTCCTCCGTGCTGTTTTATAGCACTACAGGAGAAGTCTCTGTTTTCAAAAGTTACATCATGTTTTAGGGGATGGTCATGTGCCGGTGTTCGCATGTGGAAGTCAGAGGCAGCTTGTGGAAGTCGGTTCTCTCTGTCCACAGTGTGGCTCAGGCGGGCCCTGCAGCTGTCAGCAAGCACCGTCATTCATTAAGCCATCTCAGCCCCACCCCCTCAACTTACATCTATTGCCTCTAGCTTTTAAAAGCCTCACACTGTCTTGGAGTAGCCGTGAAGGCCTCAGACCATCCTCACAGTCTCTGTCCTGCACAAGGCAGGACCCCAAACCTGTGACTGTCCTCGCATATGCTCAGCAAGGGTAGAAGACAGCGAAGGGGACCGACTTTCTTCAAAAATTAAATTTATTTTATTATTAGTACGCGTGTGCAGCATGTGTGGAGGTCAGAGAACAACCTTTAGGAGCTGGTTCTCCACTGCCCCCACAGGCTCCAGGGGTTGAACTCAGGCCATCAGATCGGGTGGCAAGTTCTTCCCCCTCTGAGCCAGCTCTTTCTGTGGATGCTGTCCTCATGTTTGCGCAGAAAATAATGCTTTTACCCTCTAGCCCCTCTCCCCCCTCTTTTTAATGATTCCGATTATTTTATGCTTTTAAAGACGTAGTTTTGAAGCTGGAGAGTTGGCTCAGAGGTTAGGAGCCCTGGCCGCTATTGCAGAGGACTCAAGTTCAGTTCCCAGCATCCACCTGGTGGCTCACAACCGCCCGCCATTCTAGTTCCAGGGGATCTGACACCCTCTACTCACCCCAGACATCAGGCATGCACACGGTGCAGGAAAACACTCGAACATAAAAAAAAGGCATGGTCTTGCCATGAGGCCCAGGCTCGCCTGGAACTCCCAGCCTTCCTGCCTCGGCCTTCTGGGCACTGAAATCACTCTGCCCCTGGCCGTCTGGGCTGCCTTTGAAAGGAGCGCTCAGACAGCCTCCACACTCGAGTCCAGGACGTCAAAGACACAGAGGTGGCTTCTACCAGTCTCTGACAATAGTCACTTGGAACCCTCAGATAGCAATGAGGATCAGACTATACCTTGTATAAGTTAGATTTGATGGCTTCTAAATTGAGTTAATGAATCCTCTTACAACTGCCCAAGAGAGCATTGCATTTTGCAGCGACTCCAGGCCTCAATGTCCTCCTCTTGTCCCAGTCACCCGTTGCTGCGTGCCAAGCCCCCTCCCCTCAAACGTAAGACGGGAAGGTGTTCCTCTGGGTTGACTGCGCAGTTGGCGCTTAGCCTGTCCCCTGCAGTTTCAGTCCCACATTAGCAGGGTCTGGAATCACCTGAAGGGAGCTTCTCTCCACGTGTGGAAGCTGGGCTTAGAGGCGGTGAGCTGGCAGAGGCAGCTCGGGTTTCCCTACGGCAGAGGCACCACAGAGGCACCACGTACAGCCGACTCTCTACTTGGGCTGACTTCCCCTCAGCAAGAGGTCCAAGGACAGGAAGTGGAAGATGTTAGCCTCTTAAAACAAGGTCCCAGAATAGATGTAAGGACACACCCCCTACTGGGTGGAGCCCAGAGCTGCCTGTAATGGGGAGGGGAAAACAATGTCTTTGGGTCTTGAAGGTTGGTTTGGTTTGGGGAAGGGGATGACAGAGAATTGGTAGCCATCTATTTTATCTCTCAGGGCATTCTCAAATCCCAAAGGGTTTGTTTTTAGGGTTAGACCTTTGCATCCATGGAGCTATGTAAACTTTTACAAGACATCCACCTACATCGTCTCAGTCTTGTCTCAGGCTAGTTCAGGGAAAGCAGGCTGGGAAATGAGAAGCCTATGTAGACTTTAAAGCCCAGGCTCAGACTCCAGGCTCAGGTCCAGGTTCTCATCCCTGTAGAGAGGGCTTGTGCTCTTGCAGGTTGATCTAATCGGGGTCTTCAACACACAAAGAGCTTACACGGGAGGAAACCTGAGTTCCCTTTGTCTGAAAATGTGGCTCTCGGTCTGCAAAGAGAAGCTGCTCTGAGCCACCATAGTGTGACAGCCATGTCAGTAGGGATACTTGAAGCCACTGTACTGCCCCTCAGTCTTGGGGAACTCCTTCCGGATCCGCCAGCGGCAGCAACTGGGCAGGATGGCAAAGTCCGCCATGTCCTGGGAGCCGAAGCGCCAGACGGCATAGCACCTGTAGGCACAGTGTCGTAGGCGGCGGTTGGTGGCCTCGTCCTCCAGCACCAGCAAGGGCTCCTGGTAGAGCAGGAGGAGCTGCAGGGCCTGTCTGGACAGCACGAGCTTCCGGAAGAGCTCTGAGGTGGTGATGCAGGGTCCCGGCTTCCTGCGGCAGCATAACTCCTCCAGGGCCCTGCGATTCTCTGGGAGCCGTGACGGGAGGCAGTTTCCACACTGGCACCAGCCTGGGCTGTCCTTGGACCCGGGGGTCACCTCTCTACGCAGCAGCTGCACTTCCTCAGGATGTCCAGGAATGGGAGGTGAGTCGTGGAGAGAGAGGGACAGCCTAGACAGGTTCATGATATCCGCCTGAGGCCTCTGAAAAAGTCAAGGTTCCAGATCCTTCAACAACAGCAATCCCTTGGGTTTTAGGTTTGAAAGCTGTATCAACCTATGTAATCACATTTCCTATTACAGAGACTGGAGGAGCTATCACTTCTTTAACTGTATCAGGACTAGGCAGCTGCTTCTGCCCTTAGTATGTTACGAACCTCTTGTAAGACAAACGCTTGTCTTACAAGCTATGTCTGGAAAAGGAAATTCAGAAAAGCCAGGTATCAACTGGGACCTGGCCCCTTGCCCTGGCTGCCTTTGGAGGGTGTGTCTCCTCCTGGGTGCTTCCATCACTCCCAGACAGAGGACAGCCTCCCCCTTGGAAACAGATCTCGCTAGTTAATATGTTTCTTTGGTGACTGTTGTCTTCCAAGGGAAAGTAGGAAGGATGTTTACTTGTTACATACTGTGGGGCCTGGGGCAGTGCCCAGTACACAGCAGATGGTATCTGTTGACTCAGTCCTACTATTACCATGCCTGCCAGACTCTGCCATACTCATTCGTTAGCTCCTAAAGTTGCCGCAATTGTCATGCCTAGTCTATGTGGCATGCGCCTTTATTCTGGGTGAAGACCTGAGTCAAGTCATTCAAACCGCATAGTTCGAATACGTGAATGGTCGCAGGAGCACTATTTATGAAAGGCCGAAACAACCCCAGGATCCACCAACTAATGGGTAGAAAAACAAAAGGTGACCTAGGCAGGCAGTCTGTCTGTCCAGGAATCCTATTGAGCCACAACTCGACTGAAACAGCGGCAAACAGTCATGTGGATGAGCCTTGAAAGCACCGTGCTAACCGAAAGAAGTGTGACACAGGATCTCACAGCGTGTGACCCACCTTATGCAAATGTATAGAGCAGACAGACCAACAGGAAGTAGGCGAGTAGTTATGGGGCAGCTGGAAATGGGACGGGGCTACAGACGGAGTGGGGTTTCTTTCTGAGAAGATACAAGAGTTCTGGAGTTGGTGCCATTGGCTAGGTGGCACTGGAGCATACAGAACATCACTGAATTATGTCCCATCAAGTGGCAAACGTGTAGCGCCTCAAATACTAACTAGTTTTTGTTTTTTTTGAGACAGAGTATCTTGTAGCCCTGGTTGACCCCAAACACACTATCTAAGGCTGGCCTTGAACTCCTGATATTCCTGCCTGTACCTCACAAACACTGGAATTACAGGGATTTACTACCACACTCAGCCAAACAGTTCACTTTCTACCCAAATTCCTCAAGGACATTATAAGAAATGAGAATTTTGATCAGTTCCTCCCAAGATGAGATATAAAAATTCTAAATATTAACCAAATCTATGAATAAATACGAAGACTAGCACATCATATTAAAATGGAAAGTTGTAAGATAAGGAGCTGGCTTGGTGGGTAGAGTGCCTGTCACGCATGCATAAGGACCTGTGTTAGGTCCCCAGGGCTCACGTAAGAAGCCGCCCTGGGTGCACCTCAAGTCCCAGTGCCAAGGACACAGAGACAGGAGGCTTTCTGGAGCTCACTGGCCAGCCAGACCAGCAGAATTAGGGAGCTCCAGGTTCAGTAAGAGACACTGTCTCGAAACAGTAATGGCGGAGAGTTATTGGGGAAGACAAGTAGTTTCAACTTCTAGAGACCATAGACACTTACACACACATGCGTTCACACAAACATGCACACATGCCTACACGCATTCCTAGCTGTGGGGGAATATTAGATGAAGAAGTGTTGCATTTGTGTATGCTGTGGAACACTTGTTTGATGGTGCAGAGATGTGCTGCATTCTTTTATGTTGCATTTGTTTAACTCTGTGAAGCTGTGCTACTTTGCCTGCCTAAAACACCTGATTGGTCTAATAAAGAGATGAAGGGCCAATAGTGAGGCAGGAAAAAGGAGGCTGGCAGGCAGAGGGAATAAATAGGAGGAGAAATCTGGGAAGGGAAATCGAGGAGCAAGAGAAAGAGAGGAAAACCTCAGGCACCAGCCACCAGCTACACAGCAAGTCATGGAGTAAGAAGTCAAAAAAGGGCTCCAGAAATAGAGATAGACAAAAGTTCAGAGGCAAAGGGGAGTGGGATAATTTAAGTTAAGAAAAGCTGGCAAGAAACAAGCCAAACTAAAGCCAGGCATTCATAAGAAAGAATAAGCCTCTGTGTGTGTATTTATTTGGGAGCTGGGTGGTGGGCTCCCCAAACGTAAAAAAGTAAAAACAGCGGTAATGACGACAACACCTAGCCATGGTAACCAGTAAGTTCCAGCAGCTTAGAAAGCCGAGGATTCTCCCTGGCAGCTCACCAAGACTTTGTCCCGAAGTCACATGGGCTGTAGTTCTCAGTAGTACCACATCTGCCCAGATATTCAAGGTCCAGGATCCCCCAACTTAGATCAATCATTGAAATTCACCACATAGCAGGAAAAATATACCTCACAAATTATTTCAAGAGAAGAAAAAAAAATATTTTAAAATTCTACATCCATTTATGATTAAAAAAACAAGCTAAGCACAAAAGGGAATTTTCTTGAATCGAATAACTACATTGTTAAAACATTTACCAAAAACCTGTGGCAGAGACAAGCTGGCTGCTGAGATGGGAGATGAGGTAGAAGCCTGTGTTTCCCACACTGGTAGCCTAGCCAGGGCTGTGGCTGCTGGCTGGACCGAGGGTTCTTCCCCGAAGCCTCCAGGGGGAACCAGAGCCCTGCTAACACCTTAACCTCAGCCCGTTGGCTTCCAGACTGCAGTGCAAACCGGCTGTTTAACCACCCGGTTTGTGGTCACTGGTTGTGGCCACAGAAATCAATACAGCTGGCAAAGATGCCCAGTGACCGGAACCGTGGGGAACACAAATGCTTACAGCCCTTTGATTCTTGGTACCTTTTTTTTTTTTTTTTTAAATATTTATTTATTATGTGTACAATATTCTGTCTATGTATATGTCTGCAGGCCAGAAGAGGGCACCAGACCTCATTACAGATGGTTGTGAGCCACCATGTGGTTGCTGGGAATTGAACTCAGGACCTTTGGAAGAGCAGGCAATGCTCTTAACCACTGAGCCATCTCTCCAGCCCCTCTTGGTACCTTTTAACACTGAAACATATGCTGGCCGTGACTCAGGCAATCATCCAACAGATGTTTGCCATCATGGCATGATTAGCATTTGCCCCCACACTAGAAACTTCCCAAATGACCTTCCATGCTGGAATGGGTAATGTTTATGAAGCAGAAATTATACAAAAATGAGAATGAACTATCACCATATGCAATGTCAGATAACTCACTAAAAGTCTGAGTGACAGGTGTCAGACTTTCAACAGACTGTGTCCACTCAGAGTCTTTACTATACAACTCAATTTTCTTTAGCAGTAGGGTCTCATTGGGTTTCCCAGCCTGGTCTGAACTCCTGTGTCCAAGTGTTTTCCCTGTAACCTCTCGAGTGCTGGAACTACAGGTGTAGACAGCTGTACCTTGCTTGTACAGTTGGACTTTTATAAAAGTCTAGAATCAATCAAACCAATCCTTAAACTGGGTGTTGTGGCACACCTTTAATCCCAGCCCTACCCTCAGGATTCAGAAGCAAGTAGATCTCTATGAGTTCCAGTCCATCCAAAGCTGCATAGTGAGACTTTGCCTCAAAAGAACAATAACAAAAACCTGAAATCTAATCTTTAGATGTAGGATAAGGGACTGTTTACAAGGGAAGATGGCAATTCAGGAGAGGCATAAAAGGGACTTCTGGAATATTCAGTCTCTCCTCCTCTGGATAAATACTGCTAAATCCGGCTGGAGAGATGGCTCAGAGGTTAAGAGCACTGACTGCTCTTCCTGAGGTCCTGAGTTCAATTCCCAGCGACCACATGGTGGCTCACAACCATCTGTAATGAGACTGGTGTCCTCATATGGCCAGTAAGCATACAAACAGAACACTGTATACATAATAAACAAACAAATAAATAAATCTTTAAAAAAAAGATTTACTTAAAAAAAATACTGCTAAATCCCAGCACTCGGGAGGTGGAGGCAGGCAGATCTCTGTGAGTTCGAGGCCAGCCTGGTCTACAGAGTGAGTTCCAGGATAGCCAAGGCTACACAGAGAAACCCTGACTCAAAAAACAAATAACCAAACCAAACAAAACCCCAAAACTCTACTATGAGCTAGCTATCCCCCTAGTCCAAAACATATCATTTTAAATCATTTTATTAGATTTATTTTTGTGTGTATGCATGCTTGTGTGTGCATGTGTGAATGCCTGCGCACATGTACCACAGGAGATCAGAGACTAACGTGCCTAAACTGGTCCTTTCCTTCCCCATGACTCAGGTCATAGCCTTGGCAGCAATGGCTTCACCCTCAGAGCCATTTTACCCCCTCATCAGCTCCCAGACAACTAATTTTTCAATCTGGGTGCTGGTTCCGTGAGTATGTTCACTTCGTTAAAATTCATCAACTGTGATTTATATAACTATCTACAAGTGTTTATATTTAAGAGAAAAATCTCCTAAAAAAAGACGAAATGTTTTCACTTACTGGAACTTCTTGGCCTTTGACGACTTGCAGACTCTTCCCGAGCAGCTGCTGGTCCACCATGCGAATGTGGGGCTCGTCCACAAAGGACACATACTTTAACGTCTAGGAAAAGAAGGGTAAAAGTCTGCCCTGTGCAGGTTACAGGAATCGCCGGTGCTGACATACGTGATATCTGCTCACCTCACCGACCACATGACAAGCAAGCTAACAAGACCTAAAGGGGAGTCAGACACAGAATCCCACGTGCCCTAACTGGAGAGCCGTCCTGGCCGCAGTCCAGCGAGGCCCCAGCACAGTGTAATGGCCCATGCTGGGCTCTCCTGAGTTCAGTGTCCTTAGACGCTGGGGGCTGTGGTGTTGTCCTTAAATTGTTTATGTGTTTGTTAAATTTCACTCATATGAGTGGGGCCGTGTGGAGTTTTTAATTACAAAGGTAAACTAAACTCTCCCTTCCTCCCTCCCTCCCTTCTTCCTCCCTCCCTCTCTCCCTCCCTCCCTCCTTCTCTTCCTCCCTCTCTTCCTTCACTCCCCCCCCCACTCCTTTCTTCTCTCCTTATTTTCTTTTTTGAGGCAGTGTCTTATTCTCTAGTCTGGACTAGCCTCAAACCCGCCATCCTGCTGCCTCAGTCTACCCACTGCTGGGATTGCAGGCCAGTGCCACCACGCTGAGCTTGGCTGGACTTTTATTCCCATCATGAACATGAGGACAAGGGACAATAAACAATGAACTGTGCTTTCGACTGCTGGAAAAGGACGGCAATGCTCCCAGGGGGAAAATAAGTAACCTTCTTTCAAGGAGCCAGCAGTTTCTCCTGGGGAGCAGGCAAGTGAGTGGGGTGGACCCAACTCACAAAGTCCAAAGTAATAAAAATCAAAACAGGACAGGTGTGGCTTCTCCCCTACCTTAGGCTCTTGGCTAGAAGTCACCAGCACCCACTGCTGCCAGCACTCTTGTGTGGGTCCAGGACACACATGTGCATGTGTGTGTATCTATGTGTATGAAATGTACATGTGGAGACTGTACAGGCAGAGATTGCGTGTGCTGTTGTCTTTTTAGGCTATAAACTGGGAATCTTTTATTCACTTTGTGGACAAAGCATCTTGGATATCTGCTGATGTCATTACCTAAGCTGTTGTGACAAATTCAGAGGCCGGGCAGCCTCAGGCGCAATCCCAGCTCGACCATGTACTCTGTATGACTCCAGACAAAGTAGTGGCCAGTCTCAGTCTTTCCCGCCTCCCTCCCTCCGTTCATATGAGTGTGTGTGCGTGTTTTGTTTTTGGTTTTTTTTTTGAGACGAGGTTTTACTCTGTAGCCTAGACTAACCTTGAACTCGTGGCAATCCACCTGCCTCAGCGTCTCCAGCGCTAGGACATGAGGCACCACATCTAATTTTCCAGGTATGTTTGTTGCTCTTATCTCTAGGTTGACCTGGAACCCTTATTCTTCTTGCCTCGGCCTTCTGTGCAATGAAATTAATAACCTCACTGTTTTCAGAGAGTGATGTGTGTGTGTATTTAAGTAGCCAACGGCTTTATTTTCTTCCTTGCTAATAATACCTGAGTGAGGAGAATTGTTTACTACGGCGTCTTTCGCCATTCATCCAGTGGACATTGGGTAGATGTTGTTCTTCCTGTTAGTTATTCATTTATTTAGCACTACTGGGGATCGAACCCAGGCCTCACACATGGAGCAAATGCTCTATTTCTAAACTAGTTTTTGATTATTAATTTAACAAACATTATCAATAATTTAACGAAATTTAGTGACCCATCCTAACACATGTACTATGTGCATCTTGTGTAAAGGTTTCTCTAAAAATGTATGGAGAAATGGAAAACCCAGGATATTAAACACTCCTATTTAAATATTATTATCACTGCCAAATGATTTGTTCTCTGAAGCCATTGTATTATATGGGGTCAGAAAGGGACTGTGCCAATTTAATAAATGACAAAAGCCAGAACATAAAAAATTGCCTTCCTTGTATTTCTAGTTTCTCCATTTTTGCTTCTTTTCTTTCTCAAAACCAAAGAACTCATCAGAGAGACAGCTGTTTGGGGTTATCAAGGAACCTACCCACTTAGGGATGAATGATCTATGTTTTTAGCTACCTAGAGGAATCTGTGTGTGTGTGTGGGGGGGTGTCTAACAGGAGCAGTATGCCTTACCGACTTCGGCTCCATGACCAGTTCATACTTCTTCCTGTAGTAGTACTCATTGACCGCACAGAATTCACAGCACTTACAGCAGGGGTAGACGCCGGACCTGCAGAAGGCGCTTGAGTATGTGTTGATGAGCAAGTCGATGAATACAGTGGCCTGTGGACCGCAAACACCACGCCAGTGAGACCTCTCCCACCAAATCAACATTTTTTCTTCTCTCTCTCTCTCTCTCTCTCTCTCTCTCTCTCTCTCTCTCTCTCTTTCTTTCGTTTTGTTGTTATTTCCAAGTGTTTCAATACTGGGTCTCACCGTGTAGACCAGGCTAGCCTCAAGCTCACAGAGATCCCCCTGCTTCAGTCTCCCAAGTGCTAGGGTTAAAGCTGTGCACACCACTGCCCAGCCTGAATCACTTTCGTTAAGGATGGGGAAGAGAATCTCTTACCAAGCCAAAGTAGGACAGTGTGGATCCAATGTACACAACCAGCTGGATGATGTCAAATTTTCCTCCCTGAAACAGAGCGGGAAGTGTTACTCAGCTGAACTCAGACCTGGCCCTTCTCTTGTTAACTTTCAGTCGGTGCAGAAGACGGTGAAGGCACTGAGGCACACATTCGAGTGCTCAACTGTCACAGAGACCACAAGACATCATGTGTCCCTTTTCTGTCATCTAGAATGCTCTAGAGAGATGTGGTCAGTAAGGGGAGAACCTCCACATGAGATGAGGGTTTCAGACACACTCTCCCATAGTGTGGGATAACTTGGGGAGTAGATATGTCCACACCCATATGGGTTCTTATTGGTCTCTGCAAGGTCCACTCTCAGTGGCCTTTCCATTCGCTCAGTTACATTTTATTAGTTCTTGTCCCTTCCTTCCTCCTTATGTATTTTGAGACAGAGTCTTAGTTATGTAGCCTTTCCTGGCCTGGAATTTGGTGAGTAGACCATGCTGCCCACAATCCCTGGAATCCTCCTCTCTTTACCTCCAGTATTGAGATTACAGGCACGCATGCACTGCCATGCCCAGCCTTTTCCCTGAATTCTGGAGGGTCTGCATTGAGTTCCTCATGCTTGCCCTTCACCCTCTGAGTCATTTCTCTAGCTCAGTATTAAAGTATCTGAACGTTGAATATTAGAGCTAGGTGTAGTGGTGCACACCTAAAATCCCAGCATTTAGAAGGATGAGGCAGGAGGATTGAAAATTCGAGGCTTTGTAGCAAAAGCCTGGCCCAGAAAAAAAGTCAAACAAAGGTTGGATATTTGAATTTTTCCTCAGTTATATTCCATGTTTTTTTCAGATGGTTTGTTCATCAGGAGAAACCCAAATGCATTTCTTCCTCCTGTCATTCCACAAGTGAATTACACGGAGCCAACTCCTGATTGTGGCCGCTAGCTTTCATGCCTCACTGCATCCACAATTAGACAGTCACAGGAAGGAGAGACTTACCGTGCCAAAAACCAGGATGTCAAAGCGGATCCCGAAGGCTTTGATCAGTGTCCGCTTTTCCACATTGTTTTCCTTATAGTACTTGGCGTATCTATGGAAGAAAAGCAGCCACATTTACAACAGTATCGCTGAACGTGCTGGTATTTTCTGGGGAGAAAGAGCAAACCAGCAGCCAATCCAGTCTTCCTCATCGGCTTTTGATGCCTGCACAGTTGGCAGAAGAGAGAGTACAGTCCAGCCCTCGAATTACTCTCTGACCAATTGGAACCAAAGAGCGTCCTCAGGTTACCTCACCTGCTTCCACCATCACAGAGGAACAAAAATTGGCTTTTAGTTTCCTATGAAAACATCCAACTTTTTTTTTTTTTTTGGTTTTTCGAGACAGGGTTTCTCTGTGGTTTTGGAGCCTGTCCTGGAACTAGCTCTGTAGACCAGGCTGGTCTCGAACTCACAGAGATCCGCCTGCCTCTGCCTCCCAAGTGCTGGGATTAAAGGCGTGCGCCACCACCGCCCGGCTGAAAACATCCAACTTTTAAGGCAATATAAGATCAACAATAAGCAAAGAAACGTTAAAGAGTAATTCCAGGCAATGTGTTTATTTCTCTTTTTTTATTTTTAGACATGGTCTCTTTTTATGTAGCCCTGGCTTCCTGGAACTCGTTATGTAAACCAAGCCAACTCAGAGATCTGCCTGCCTCCAACTGCTGGTGTTAAAGGTGTATGCCATCATGGCAGACTTTTATCGCCCTGTCTCCCTCTGTTCTGGTCTTTTAAGACTGGGTTTCTCTGTAGCCCTGGCTGTCCTGGAACTCACTCTGTAGACCAGGCTAGCCTTGAACTCAGAGATTCTCCTGCCTCTGCCTCCCAAGTGCTGACAGGCATGGAAGGAGAGTGAGCCTCAGCCCTCTACTGCCTACCGGGGAGAGTTCAAGGATCTCCATAACTGTGCTGTCTTAGATCCTGCACTCGTCTCTCTGCCAGTCATTAGCCACACAGGCAAACCGAAGGTCATCTTGTGTGAGCCTATGAAGGCCACATCCAAACCTTCAGGCCAATTCTGGCTACCCTGCCATCGCCTTGTCTCTCTAATTCTCATAGCAGCCAGAATTTCTCTATCCTCAGGCACACAGAGGCCTGTAGGACCAGGGCCAGACACAGTTCACGAAAGTTCTTGTAGCCCAGTGCCTGATGACAGTGTTCAAACCAGCAGCTCTCAGCCCTCTCCCCAGCCTGCCTCTCCCTTCCTCACAATATGGGCCTTCCCTTCCCCCAGCTCTTCTCTTGCAGCCCTGGGTGGGGTGGTCTGCTCCCATCCTCTGGGATTTGTGGGCTTTAGACTTAAGTCCGGTGACAGTGACTTCTCCATGTCAATCCCCTTGAGCTAACCTGTCACAAATCACAACCACCCCAAACAGGTACAGAAGCTAAATGTGTGTGTTTGTGTGTGTGTGACATTTTATTTTTCATAAATAATCAGGAAGATTTAAAACTACATGTTTAGCAGGACATGGTGGTACATACTGAAGAGTTCAAGAATAAGAATATAAAAATATAGATTCCAAAAACAAGTAGAAATAAAAAAAATATAAAGTTGTAGACCTAGGAGAATGAGAGCGGCTGTCAGCAGCTTTCTCAGCAGCTTAAGGATTGACGGTTAACAGTGGGCTACTCCACTTTACAACCCATAGCTCTATTTGCGAGGCTGAAGCGGCCTCTGCAATCTTAGGGTTACTCAGCAAACTGAGGATCAGCTTTTAGATACCCCCAGCCACTCGTGACCAGCAACTGATGTGAGCTGAGTTAACTTTTAAATGATGGGATGTACGTGACTTTTTGGTTGTGCATTTTCCATACCCTTCCCTGCAGTGCCAGGGGAGGTGCAGAGCCTTGGTAAACACTGACAAGGAACGCCAGGGAAAACAATGGACTAGATACAAACACTAGCCTAACTGAAAAACTCTGTTAATGGAAACTGCAAAGAAGCACAATTTATATCTGATTTTTACCTTGAGATTTAAAAATTCCTTTGTTCATGCCTAATGCTTGCTATAAAAGGAGGGGTTTGAAAACCAGCCTTTGCCACAGCCTTACAAGTCCATCTCTGGCTGTGCTCTCAGCTAGCTGATAAGCTTTTTGAGCCCCATGGAGATTTATTTTTTTATGTTTTTTCCTGAAACAAAGTTTGCCTCTGTTTTATTACACCTTGGTGGCCTGTCCCCATCTTTGCACGACCCCCATGAACCCAACAAAACCTATTATCTCCACACTTGGAAGACTGAGGCAGGATTGCTTTGAATTTAAGGACAGCCTGGGCTACACAAGGAATTCAAGGCTAGCTTGGACTGTATAGTCAAAGCCTGCCTCAAAAAAGCAAAAGAAAACAGCAACTAAACAATACAGTCCAACGTGTTACAATAAAACCACAAACCTCAGAAGGCCTGAGTCTCTCTGTCCTTTATAGGTGGATCTTACATAAAAACACATTTTTTTCTGAGTTGTTCACATCCTGTTTCCGGGTGTAGGAAGAGAAGAAAACAGAAGACAGATGCTCCGCCAGAACATCACCCGGAAGAGCCCAGATCCTTCCTGTGAAAAGTCCTCAAAACCGGAGACTAAAGCCAGGTGGTGCTGGTGCACGCGTAATCCCATCACTCAGGAGGCAGAGGCAGGAGGATCTCTGTGAGTTTTAGGCCAGCCTGATTACATAGCAAGTTCCAGGACAGCCAGGGAAACCCTGTCTTGAAAAACCAAACCAAACTAAACCAACCAACCAAACAGAAAACCGAACTCCCTGAGACCGAATCAGCCAATCTCAGGCACTTCGGTGCCTGCTTCTAGCCAAGGGGTTCCCCTTGTCTTGAATCTGATTGTTTCATTCGAGACCGGCCCCTCCTTCCTGCTCTGTGGAATGACTCACTTTCCAACACACAAGCCAGCATGCGTCAGCACTCCATGCTTGTGGTTGTTCTTCCTGGGAAAATTAATTTTGTAAGTACTTGGATTTCTGCTTCCGGGCTCCTGCCATTGTAAATCACTACAGAGGCAAGGATTATGCGGGGAGACTTTTCTGAAGGGGGGCCTCTGGGCCTGAATGCCATAGACGGGTTTCAAAAGGTCTGAGAAGCTCTAGGAGTCTGTGTCAGTACAGGCAGCTGGGAGGTCAAGGAGGAACCCTGGACAAGAATGTTTTTCTGCCCCTAATGGATTCAATAGTGGACCCCAAGAAGATAGGTCCAAGCCCCTGACCCCAGGCTGTCACTGTGAATTTGATCTTATTTGGAAACATGGTTTTGCAAATGTCAAGAAGAGCTTTCCCTGCTTCTGGGCAATCCTGCATCCCCTGGTTAGCAGCATCCCTATAAACTAAAGGGATGGAAATGAGACTCAAAGACCATAGAGAAACCACTCAGGGATGAAAGCAGAGATTGGAGTGGTTCAGCTGTAAGGTGAGCGATTCCTGGAGCTGACAGAGCAGGAGAAGCAAGAGAAGACCTCCCCCCCACCCCCAAGCCTTCAGAGAAGACAAGGCCCTCTGACTCCCCTCTGGCCTTAAGCTGTTTGTGGCAATCTGTTTCAGTAGCCACAGGAAACTAATCCTTATCCATACATGCTCTGGACCTGAGAAATGGTTTTTTTTTGTTTTTTGTTTTTGTTTTGTTTTGTTTTGTTTTCCGAGACAGGATTTCTTTGTAGCTTTGGAGCCTGTCCTGGAACTAGCTCTTGTAGACCTTGAACTCACAGAGATCCACCTGCCTTTGCCTCCCAAGTGCTGGGATTAAAGGCGGGCGCCACCACCGCCTGACCTGAGAAATACATCTTATACCCCAGTATCACACACATAAATCAGTGAGGATTAGGGCTAGGCTTACCAGAGGAGGATCTTCTGTGTGTCCTCTTTATTGAGTGTGTGTGCTGTGCATGTGTGTGTGTGTGTGTGTGTGTGTGTGTGTGTGTGTGTGTGTGTAGACCAGGGGGCTGTATCAGGAATCTCTCTCCACCACTCCCTATTTTATTTGGTCAGACATGGTCTCTCCCTGAATCTGCTGCTCACTGGCTTGGCTGGACTGCCTACCCAGCAAGCCAGGCATTCTCCTGTCTCTGCTTGCCCAGCACTGGGATATGAGGCAAACACCACAAGGCCTGGCTTTTTACATGGGTGCCAGCGAGCCGAGCTTACGTCCTCTTGCCTGCACAGCAAGCTCTTTACTGACTGAGCCATTGCTTCAGCCCCCATAAATCTTTTTTCTTGAGGACAAAGTTATATAATGTGAACTCTTTAACTTCCTGTAAAAAAGAAAGCTATATTTTCCCAAATTCCTCATATAGCCTGTAATTTCCTTCTCTTTTGTGATGCTGTTTGAAAATAACTTGTTCTCTTGCCTATCAGAGCTCCACAATTTATTTTTGGCCAAAGAGTTCTCCTGGTGCTCATTCAACAACAAATTTGCTAACATTCTATTCTAAAAGAAAACTGACGTCATAACCCTTCAGGCCTCTGGAGAGCTCGATCCCACCAGGGGCGGATGTTCTCAGGTTCGGCTCAGAGAACAGGAGGACATTGGCCAATGTCTGATTGGTACATTGCCCTGCATGCTTTGGCTGACTGCTAAATAAAAATGCCCAGGACAGTCGGGGGACCATTCATCGTGTCCTCTCTTTCTTGCCAATGGCCACGGCCTCTTCAGAACCTCGTCCTATCCAGCGAGGGTAATCAAACAGTGACCTGCACCGAGAGCCTCTTCCTGAGCCCGGGATGAAACGCCGCTGACCCAGAGCAGTGATGCTGAATCAAGGCTCTCTAACCCGGATCTCCACAGGGGCCAGGCATAAAAGATGCAAGTCACATTGAAGGACATAAAGAAGTGGCAAGGGCAGTGACACCGCCAAAGCCACATACACACTCTCCCCAGCTCCAGCCAATGCTGTCACACGGCATATGGGCCCAGTGTTATTTAAAGTTTTTAAACTCTGTGTTAAATGCTTCAGCTTTTCAGGAAAAAGAGGAAGCCAGATGTTTGTGTAGAATATCACAAGGTTTAAAATATTCTACAGGTACAAAGAACTAAATGGATAATATAATGATAAATAAATATCAATATGTAGTATGCTGTATAATTAATATATAATATTAATATGTTATAATAATTGATAAATACATAAATAAATAAAAGTCTCCAGGGGACCTTGTTCCAGTGTGGGTGTTTGCTAAGTTGGGGTGAGGAGGCTCTGTGATGCTCTGCACCATGCCAAGCACCCAGGCGGGTTCCAGAAGGGAGCTCTGAGGATAGGCGTCTGCGTCGGCAGTGTTCGGATTCGAGTGCACAGCAGAGTGCCACGGAGACTTGTGAAGACACAGACCACAGGCCACTGCTGTCCAGTCTGAATCGGGAGGTCTAGGCCGGGCCCGGGAATGTGCATTCTGAGTCACTGTGTGGTGCTGGTACTGAGTGCTGCACTTTGAGAATTGCTAGTCTAGACTGCATGGGAAAGGGCCTCACAGATGTGAGTTTATTTCCCAAGTTTCTTCTCAGAGCCCAGGCTCCTGTCCTCCCTCTTAACTAGAAAGGGGAGCCATGCCTGCAGGGTCCCTGCCTCCTGCTTGGAGAGGCTTCCCAGGCCACATCTTCCTATCACAGTAACTTGCTCGATTTTTCCAGAGCACTTTGCCCCCATTCGAAATGCTCTAGTTAGATTTACCTGTGTGCTCTATTGAGATATCATTTACGTATCTCACAATGCATGAGTCTTAAGGGTTCTGTTCAATGGTTTGTTTGTTTGGAGGCAAGGTTTCTCTAAGTAGCTCTGACTAGCTTGGGACTTGTTGATGCACCAGGCTGTCCTCAAACTCACAGAGATCCACCTGCCTCTGCTGTGTGCTGGGATTAAAGACATGCACCACCACGCCTAGTAATGGGTTTTGAAGTGGTTTCCCCCTTCCGTCATCTGGATTCTGTCTGGGGCTTGAGCTCAGCCACTGGGCATAGCAGCACACACCCTTCATGCTGAGCCCTCCCAACAGCCCACGTTTTGCCTATTGAACATCATCTAAATGGCATCAAGTCACGTGGCACATACCACTTAGGTCGACCTTTCAACCCAACGTCTGTAGATAATACCTGTAACTCTCCCAGGTATCCCATGTATCGATACTTGGTTCCTTTCTTATTCGTACTGAGTAGCTCTCCACTGCACACATACCCTGCAGGGTGGCCATTCCTCTGTGCTTGACATTTGGCTTCCCAGGGTTTTTTTTTTTTTTTTGCTGCTATAAGCAAGACTACTATGAATATTTGTGTACAAAGTTTCTTTTGCTTGATTTTTAAAAATTTTATTTACTTTTTAAACAGAGCGAATATAGATTCTTTAAGAAAAAATGAGAGACTTCCTGAGAGTGGGAGGGACCCCAGGGGAATTCTTTTGCATTATGTTTTTTTTAAAGTTTTCATTTCTTGGTTTTATTTTTATTTTTTTAATTTATTTATTTATTATGTAGACAATATTCTGTCTGTGTGTATGCCTGCAGGCCAGAAGAGGGCACCAGACCCCATTACAGATGGTTGTGAGCCACCATGTTGGGTTTTGGGAATCAAAACTGGGTCTTCTCAAAGAGCAGCCAGTGCTCTTAACTGATGAGCCATCTCTCCATCCCGTTTTATAAAATTTTAGCCATTCTCTCACTTTTTTCAATTTTAACATTATTTAGTGTGTGTGTGTGTGTGCATGCATGTGTACACGCATACACATGGCCTACATGTGTAAGTTAGAGGACAGCTTGTGAGAGCCAGTTCTGTCCTTCCACTGCGTGTGTTCTGAGGATCAAACCAAGGTCTCTGTGCTTAGCAGCAAGCACCCTTCCCCACTGAGCCATCTTCTTTGGCCCACAGATTTATCTTATTGTGGTTTTAATGTGCATTTCCCTAATGACTAACAATGTTGTTTTATTTACTTACGTTTTTGCCAGTGTGCCGCTATTGGTATATAGCAGCTACCTTGTCTTTTCTATTTGCTTGTTCTGCCCATGGGCACATGTGGTACTGTTACCTGAAGTTGTAGCCAGGGATCAAGGACTTATTGGTATACTTGTCATCCAGGCGGCGGAAGCTGTATTTGGGACGACAGCGATGGGACCAGCTGTCCAAGTTACAGTCCCAGTAGATCTCAATGCCCATGATTCCTCCCTTGGGGGAAAAGCAACAACAAGAGTCACGAAGCCTGTTAGGGGGTTATGCCATCATCAAACACTGTCCCACTCAGTAATATCCTCTTGAGGAAGATTTTCTCTCTGTGGGGAAATACTCATTAAAAGGTTTCAGTGCAACCGGGCAGTGGTAGTGCGTGTCTTTAATCCCAGAACTTGGGAGGCAGAGGCAGGCGCATCTCTGAGTTCGAGGCCAGCCTGGTCTACAGAGCAAGTTCCAGGACAGCCAGGGCTACACAGAGAACCCTATCTCGAAACAAAAAAATAAGTGGGGGAAGGGACCCTCAAGCAATAAGTGAACGCAAGAAGCACCAGTGGGGAAGGTAGAAATGCAAGCACGCATCCTTCCCTGCACCTGCTGTTGACACCGCATTCAGCTCTGATGCTGGACTCCTGCTCCAGGCACAGAAGCAAACGTGTGGTCTTTTAAGTTGGCACATTAGTGGTGATTTGTTCCTGCAGCCACAGGAGAAACACACCAAGTAGCTTTCTCAGGACCCTGGGATTCCCTGAAGCACTGGGTATGGTTTACCACATACAAATAAAGTGAGCCGTGACTTTAGGAGCCAGACCGTCGGCCTCTCCCACCGGACACTGTTATTTGTCATTTGACAACCTCGACCCCTTGACACACGTATAAATGCTCCACCAACCTGAATTGCTACCTCTGAAAAGTTCTCTCCTGCTTCTTGGAAGATGTCCCCTAGCCGGAAAATGGGACACTGAGGGTTCTGAGTCTTATGGAAGGTACAAGGGATCTTCAGATCTGGAAAAATGTTTTTCCTGTGCAGAATGGCAAAGAAACAGATGTTTTAACAACCATCTCTCTAAAGGGAAGACCAATGCCTGCTAAGTAGTGCTTGCTGATTACCGGGGTGTAAATGCTTCCATCACTGCTGGTGTCAAGCTCCCAATGGGACACTGTTGAACTTGACATTGATCTACTACCAACAGGTCCATTGCTCATCGACATGAGCTGTGTGGCAGCTCCCCTGTCCCCTGCGGACCCTTGTAGAATGTCCTCTTACATTGTGTCATGAACAATCTTTGTGACCAACAGCATATTGCAGAATTGGTTGGGTATCACTTCCAAAGACTGTGGCTTCCATCTCAGTTACCCTTGCTCATCCACTATGCAGACGATTTGCTCTGGTGATGCAGCCACCATGTCCTAAGGATACTCCCACAGTCCTTGGGTGAGATGACCATGGTGCTGCCTCAGTCACATGGGTAAGGCTGGGAAAGGACTCAGCCCTAAGCAAACCTAGAGCCAACAGAAGCTCTCACTGACAGCTCTAGAAAGACCATGAACCAGAACCACCCAGCAGAGACACTGCCAGATTCCCGATCCACAGATGTGAGAGGGATAAAGCTCTTGTAATTTCCAGGCTCCCTAGGTTTGGGATCTTTTGTTCCACGGCCTAGATAACTGATGCATACCGCCAGGCGTTTGCGATGCTTACGTCGTATAGTTGTGGCCGGGGAAGTCAATATTGTTCTTGATGAGTACAGTGAAGTTTTCAGCGCTTCCCAAGAGTGCAGGCCTGAGAGAGAAGAACAAAGAGTCCATGGGACAGAGGGTATGGTTTTGTGCTTTTGAGTGAAGAGAAATGAATACAGCAAAATTCTCCGTAAAACCTGTAGCTTCCCCCAGAAGCCTTCACCCTCCTTGAGACCCCCATGGCAATTATGGTGTCACGTCCAACACTGACACAATTGCATGTCCGCTGTTGTGCGGTGACGTGTTACCATCTGACAAGACACATGCCACTAGCTGATTACCATGCCGTAAATGCTCCCACTGTGGCTGGTGTCGAGCCCCCATCCACCAGTAAACTTGAAACCGAGACCGAATGAGCACAACTGGCCTTTAGTCAGCGCCAGTCAGCTCTTGAGCAGCCATGTTTGAGGCTTCCTGGATCGGCCTGAAGTCCCTGCAAGGCTGAATGGCAATTTATTTAGGTATGCCCAGCCTTTATCACAGGACCACACACAGTTATCGATATCATTCATTCATTCATTCATTCACCAGAGGTGCTGGGTAGCCTTTAGTTCTACACTGAGTTAGAGGAACCAAAATTCCAGGCCACAGGAAGGCCACCCACCCACCCACCAGCCTGCCAGCCACTCATTAGCAAATAATTATGCCACTGGACAGGGAGCAGGGCCCTGGGATACAGTGATGAACAAGACCACCAGCAATTGGTAATCTATGAAAGATGAGACAGGCTGAAGGTTCAAAAACAAAAACAAGTGCCAAGTGGTGGTAGCACACACCTTCAATCTCAGCACTCGGGAGGCAGAGGCAGGTGGATCTCTGTGAGTTCGAGGTCAGCCTGGTCTACTTAGAGAGTCTGAGGCTAGCCAAAGCTACAAAGTGAAACCCTGTCTACAGAGCAAGTTCCAGGACAATCTGGGCTACACAGAGAACCCTGTCTTGAGAAACAAAACAAGCAAACAAAAAGAGATATTTTAAACTTCATGCTTTGGGTAGACAGTGCTTCTATTCGAGACATGAGTTATTAAATAAAAATTTAAATGAAAATCTCAGTACCAGATGTGGGATACTTCCCTATGGGATTGGTTCCTATCACACAGAGTTGATAAGACTGTATTTCTGAAGTCATAACACACTTGAAGGACATGAGGGAATCAAGCTGGAACTGGGGTTTTCTTCCTTGCCCTCTAGTGCTGGAAAATGCTAGTCAGGCCACTGGGGGAGAAAAGCCATCAATGGTATTTTTTAAAAATACCATACTTAATTTTAAAAAAGGGTTTGGGGGACCATGAAGGTTGAAGAAGAAAAGTATTTGAGGAAGAGACCCAAGGAGAGTGTGTGTGTGTGTGTGGGGGGGGGAATCTGAGTTAGATATAATCAAAATACATTATATATACAGTATGTATGAAAGCGTCAGAGTAAGTTTTAAAAATATATGTGCGTATATAAAGAATAAGTAAAGGAAGTCTAAGAGTCAGAGGCTGCAGGATCCTCTCACTTGACATTTGTAGCCTTCTACTTTGAATTACAGCTTTCTCTGCATGTCTCGTCTCTTCTGGCGCAGAGCAAGAGGCTGGGGAGCCACTCCCTGTCTGGCCACCTGATGTTTTAGATTTTATGTCATATGAAGTGACACACAAGGGAAGTCACTGAAGAGTGCCAAGTTCTTGGTGGCTGTGTTGGATGAACCATCTCACCTGGTTCACATACCACAAGAGGAGACGGTTTGTCCAATTGTGTCAAAATGTGCTTTATGCCTGTAATCCTAGAACTCAGGAGGCTGAGGCAGGAGGATTACAAGATGCAGCCAGCTTCAACTCCACAGTGAGACCTTGCCTCAAAAAGTAAGAATAAAAGTGACCGCAGGTATTGTGACGCACACCTTGAATCCCAGCATGCAGGAAGCAGAGGCAGGCAGATCTCTGTGAGCTTGAGGCTAGCCTGGTCTACTTAGAGAGTTCGAGGCTAGCCAAAGCTACAAAGTAAAACCCCGTCTCAAAGACAATGGCAATAAAAACAGCAGAAAGAATGAAAAATAAAGCTCGGGACCGGCATGTGGAGACACACGGTGTTCATCTGAGGAATGAGTTGGTGGCAGAGCTGAAAGTGACAATCACAAACTCCTGTGTGAATCCAAGTGGTGCTGTGGCGGAGTCCAGGGTCTCACCCACAGCATAGTACCTTCTGCACACAGAAACTTCCCGACCTAGAAGTGAAACTGCTCTGACAACCGAAGGCCGAAGGGCGGTACTTCCTCCTGCCTGCACCCTGGCAGTGGAAGGCAGGATGGACCTTGGCCTAAATCGGCTTGGCCAGCCTTCTCTCTGTCCCACATACAGAGTGCTCCTGAGGCTGCTTGGTCTGGGAAGTCTTAAAGGGAAATGGATATTGAGATTAAAATTAGGGCCAGTGAGGTGGCTCATGGCGTAAAGGTGCTTGCCGCTAAGCCTGGTGGGACCCACATGGTGGAAAGAAAGAACAAGTTTCTGCAGGCTGTCTTCTGAGGTCCTGATGCACGTGACAGCTCACAAGCACCCACATATATGGGCAAGCAAATATAAACGCAAATAAGTATAAAATAGAAACATACATTTATTTATTTATTCATTTTTGGGTTTTCAACATAGGGTTTCTTTGTGTAGCCCTGGCTGTCCTCAAACTCACTCTGTAGACCAGGCTGGCCTCGAACTCTCAAACTCATAGAAACCCACCTGTCTTTGCCTCTTGATTGCTAGGATTAAAGGCACGTGCTGCCACCTCCACCCAGCAAATGTATTTTCTTTTTTTTTTTTCACAGACCAAGCCTTGACCTTTATTAAAAAAGCCGCACGTTTATTTCACTTTCTGACTCTGCGCTTGTGCCTTCAACACTTTCACAACAATTTTCTGCTCCTCAATAAGGAAAGCCCGCTTGTTCCTGTCACGGACACACTTGGCACACATGGAGCCACCATAGGCCCGGCTGACATGCTTCTTTGTCTTACACAATCTCATGAGGACTTTCGGTCTCACGCACGAACCCCTCGGAGTCGGCCTGGGCACACACCGCATGCTGATTTAGGTGCTTTTCCAACCTTCTTGGTGTAAAGGTAAACAATCCTGTTGTCAGGGGTTCGAAATAGCCTAGTTTTGTTGGAGGCTGTGTTGTAGGAGAGCCTACGACGATATGTCAAACGCTGGACCATCCTGAGTGCCTCTAAGCACCGTCCCCGGAAGAGTAGCAAATGTATTTTCAATTAAAATTCCATTCCTTATTTTATGTGTTTAGTCACCACAGGTAGCTGGCAGCTGCCATGTTGGACACCATGGGTACCAAACATTCCCATCACTGAAGAAAGTTCTATTGGACAGAGATGGTCTAGAACCACTGTACTTCTAGGAGCAGGCTGTCTCTCTGTCTCTCTCCCCTTCCCCCACTCTGTTATATGCATGGGTATATAGGTGCTCAGTTCTCAGACTGCTCATGTGTGGAGGGTAGCAGTTGGTAGCACTCTCCACCTTATGCTTTGAAGCAGAGTCTCTCGCTGAGCCCGGAGCTCACCAATTTGGCTAGACTAGCTGAACCGCACCCCAACTCTGCCTCCTCAGCTGGGACTACCGTGTCTGTTGCTACACCTGCTATTTGTGTTGGTCCTCAGGCTTGCAGGACAGACAATTTACGCCTGATCCACCTCCCCAGCTCGGCTTCTTCATATTCTTTGTCATTTCCTATGAGCACGGATGGATCAGAGCAAACCCTTCCATGGCTCTTGGGGAGGGTTTCCAGAGCAGCCGTGATGGCAGGGCGACCTAAGGGTGTTCCAGGTCACGGCTTCATGCCAGCTGGCTCAGGCCGACTATAACATATCAAGGCTGGCATAGCCTCCCCAGAGATGGCAGAGAAGTCTCCAAGCCGGGACTTTCGGAGAAGCCCAGCAGCCCTGGAAAGGCCACTCCTGGCACTGCCAAGGCCACTGTTTGTGCCCCCCACCATGGAACTCACCGGGGGGCCTCTTTCCCCTCCTCAGCGGGACACCAGGCAAAGATCTCACAGGTCTTCCGGTTCTTATCATACTGTACACACTTGCCAGTCTGGATTCCTACAAGTTTTAAGGGGTTGAAGAACCACAGATGTGAATGACCCAGAAGAGAAATATCTCTAGGCGGTACCGTGTACTAAGTCCACGCAGAGACACTACACTCTGAAGCCCAAGCAGCTCCCTCTTCTGTGAACCCCACCCTCATCACACATGCCCTTCACGTCAAACAGAACACTTGACAATAAATCCTTAGAGAGGCCCAAAGACAGCACAGGGGGCTAGAGTCTGCCTGCCCTTTTGTTTTGTTTTGAGGGAGAGATGCCTGAGAGGAGAGTTCTGCATTCAATGGATACTCTACATGAACTAAAGTATGGCTTTTCATGTGGCATCTGGGTGCCTCCGGGGGCACACGGCTCACCTGGGGATGTGTACAGCCACATGATGAGCTTGGGAACATCTTTATGAAGTGTCAGAAAGAGACCTGATCAAGGGCAAGCCACCTTACAATGATCTCCGTGGCTACTCGCATACACATGTTATACAGTGGAACCAACACTCAGCTGCTTTCCCGAGTGTGAGTGTGGACACTGTGACCACTGGTGACTCTTCCTTGTTTTGAGACAGGGTCTCTCTATTTAAGCTCTGGCTGACCTGGAACTTGCTATGTAGACAAGGCTGGCCTCGAACTCACAGAGATCCACCTCTGCCCCATGAGTGCTGGGATTAAAGACCTGCCCTACCAGACCCGAGTCTTATGTCTTTTAAAATTAAAACTCGAGGCAATGTCTCTTTGCAAGGTTGGGGCTGTAGCTCAATGGTAGAGTGCTTACCCAGCCTGCAACAAGGCCTGGGTTTGATCTCCAGTATCAAGAAAGAAAAGAAAAAAAAAGCAAAAAGGAGGGAGGAAAAGAAGGACAAGTAAATGAGAAAGTTAAACTCCCAGATTCTTGGAAGTTCAAATTTCCTGCCTTTGGGGAAGTCCCAACAATTAGACCCTGAATCCACATCTCTCACTGGGGTATTCAAGTCACACTTATAGGCTTCTGCTGGTCTGCTGGGGACAAATCAGGGAACAGACAGCCTGACCTGTGATTTGGTGGTGACCTGTGAAAGGCAACTGCCAGAGGCTAAGGACTCGAAACTGGACATCATGAATGCCACAAAGACGCCAGTCCACCCCCCTTAGCAGTCCAGAGAAAGACACAGAAGAGTACCTTTGCTTTGCGGGTCCATCCATCCCTTTATACAGTCTCTGTCGGATTTACATTTTGCGCTGGGGCTGGTGGGAAACTGCGGGAGGAAAGGCAGTAGAGCAGAGAATGAGCATTGCGTCACCAAGGTACCACAAAGCCCTGCGCACCGGTGGTCACTGCGGCATCCGGGCGCCAGGAAGCGAAAACAGACCAAATCCATCAGTGTGGGACAGGATAAAGAAAAGGTGGTTCGTTCATATGTGGAGCGTGTGCGTGTGCATGCGTGCGTGTGTGTATGCCAGAGGTCAATGTCAGCTATCTTTTTCTGTCACCTTCTGTTTTGTTTTTTGAGACAGGCGTCCCACTAAGGCTGTAGCTCCCCTATTTGGCTGGGCTGGCAGGTCGAGCATCAAGGTAGATAGGGAATCCACCCATCCGCCTCCCCAGGACTAGGACCATAGGTGCGCACAGCTTCAGTGTGTATGCCGGGGATCAAACTCGGATCCTCATGCGTGAATGGCAAGCACTTTAATGACTGACTCGTTTTCCCAGCCCCCATATGTGGAGCCTTGGTCTGCCAGGTCCTGACACATGCTACGCCATGGACCAACTTCAAAACAGTGTGAAAGGTGCCAGACACAAGAGGCCGTGTCCGGTACGGTTCTATGTATAGGGATGTCCTAGATAGACGAATCCCCAGAGAGGGAAGGCAGACTGGTTGTCCATGGCTGTGGGGAGAGAGAGATTAGTCACTAATGGGGACAGTTTGTTTTGGGTGTCAAAGTTTCCTGGGGGGGGGGTAAGAAATGTTCTGGAATTAGGTGATTATGATGATGGTCTGCATGATGTTGCAAAATAAAAATCACCAAATTTTCCTCGTTTGTATAGTGGTGAAAAAAAGAAAAAGAAGAAAAAAAAGAAAAAAAAAATCACCAAATTGTGTATTTGGAAGCCATTGGTTTTAGAGTGTATGGATTTTATCTCAAAAACAAGACTAAATAGAAATGTGAACAGCAGACATCACGACAGCCAGGAGGCACTCTTGGGGACGGCTTTTGGGGTAGAGAGTAGGTGGCCCTGCCACCACAGGACTGAGAAGCTGACAGATAGCAAGGTGTAGCAGGCCACATGGGAAGAGAGGACACGCCAGCACACTCCTGCCTGAAGAAAATGGGTCAGCTGTGTCTGGGGCTGAAGGACAGAATAAGGGAAGAGAGAAGAGAGGACTGGTTTGGGTGTTTGACTTCATGCAGCAGGTTGAATGGTGAGTCTTAAGAACAAACACATGCGGGCAGGGCCTCTGCTCCTTGTCACCCGGGCATTTGTTTAGTTTAGTTTGTTTGTTTTTGAGACAGGGTTTCTCTGTGTAGCCCTGGCTGTCCTGGAACTCACTCCGTAGACCAGGCTGGCCTCGAACTCACAAAGACCCACCCGCCTCTGCCTCCCGAGTGCTGGCTCGTTCATGTCTTTTTATATCAGGACGAGGCTCTAGATACCCTTGGGTTCTGTGAGAGCGTTACCTTGGCCGAGTCATTTCACTTCCTCTAAGCTGTGTTTGACCGTCTGTTAAAGGAGGGTAAAGTGCTTTGTCTTATATGGATGCTAAGAAGGTGGAAAGATGGCTTAGCATGTAGTCCTTGCTCAGTGAATAGTTCCCACGGTTTTCAGACTCAGTTTCTCTTTACTGCCTGGATTGCTTTCTTTCTGTGGCCTACCAGGACCCTGGGTTCTTCTCTTGGTAACCCCTAAATTCAATTATGAATCTTCTAACTGAAAATCCTCGGTCACATCCCTATAGCCTAACTACCAGCCTGACTCATAACAGGTCTTTATCATCATCATATGAATGAATGAATGATGTACTTTGGCTCTTGGGTGGTTGTGTAATTTTCATTATCAGCAATGAAAGGAACTCCCAGGAAAGAAGATACACCAATTCTATTTTTTTTTCCTCTAAAAGAATTCTAACACTAGTTTTTTGATTGCTGCATGGGTTGGGGAGGTTCTCGATCTTTTTCCTGGCCCATAGATAAGTGGTTCCCTCGCTGTGTAGCTGGGCCCGTGTGTGATCACAGAACTAACATGGTGCCAGCTCTGGGCTTATGTCTTCTTCTGCCTTCTTGGCTCTAGGGTCTCTGAATGCAGTTTGGAAAGTTGGTCGCTCTTTTGGAGGAGGCACGCGGGAAGACCCCAAGAAGAGAAAAACTCTTGAGAGTCCCTGAAAGTGAAGAGGTGCCCAGCACTGAGCCTCTAAATGATGCTAACATGCTAATGGCAGCTGCTTTGCAGCCGCAGCTCTGAAAGAACAAGGCAAATCAGCCACCCAGCCGAGCTCAGCCCACCACAGAACTGAAGACTAAACCAAACAGGTGCGCGGGGCGTTTAAAGAGCTGGAACAAAAGCTGGGCGGTGGTGGCGCACGCCTTTAATCCCAGCACTTGGGAGGCAGAGGCAGGCGGATCTCTGTGAGTTCGAGGCCAGCCTGGTCTAGAAGAGCTAGTTCCAGGACAGGAGCCAAAAAGCTATGGAGAAACCCTGTCTCAAAAAAAAAAAAAGCTGGAACAATCCATACATAATCTGGTGCACACTAGGGCTCAGTCACATTTACTGAGATGATCAGAGATACTGGGGGTATTGACCTGCAAAGAGGGGAGGCACAAGGCCAGGTGGAATGACCCAGGCCAGACTGCAGTATAGGCTAAACTCCCCTCCCCAGGGTCCTGTGGTGCCCCCCAGGCTGGCAGCACCCCATGGAGGCTCCAGTGAAATGTGAAATAAATCACACACGAGCCAGGAATCATGCTGTGAGCTGCACAGAAAGCCTGTGAAGGCAAGAGCGGGTATTCACACAGGCCCGCCCTTAGACTGGGGCAAGCAAAGAGCTCTTTAACAGAATGCATCTCCCCTGACCACTCAGAGAGGGTCCCCTACTCACCTCGGGACAAAGCTTCTGTTCTTGGCCTTCTGACTTGAGGAAGTTTGTCATCACAAAGAACGAGTTCCCCTGCAGAGAGAAATGGAAGAGCAAAGGCGGGGCCTGGGGGAGCAGAACTCCTTAAGCTAAGTGCCTGCCGGGGGCGAGTCTTTGTACTCTTCGAAGCCTCTAGAAATCAGCCGCGGGCAGCACGGACTTTGCCAAGGGCTTAACATCAAAGCTGCAGGAGCTGTCTCACCAGGCAAGGGGGAGCAGCGGAACTTTCAAATGTGGGGAGCAGTCATTTTCCGAGCCAACCTCACAAGCAGCTGCACCAGTTTTCCCACAGTAAAATCCCATTGAGACTCTGGAGAGCTGGGGAAGTGGAGGTGGGGTGTGGGCTGCACCCTGGGCAAGCTGTTCGCATTTCTCAGGGCTTAATGGAAGGCCACCGGGCTTCCCACTACCTGGGCAATCAGTGGCTTTTATGGTTTCTAGCTAGAAACAAATAGCAGCTTGGGCCTGATGGTTTTGCCAAGTGCTCTGGCTCCCCAGGGTTGCAAATGGGCTCTTTTGTTCCTCCCACCCCCGTCTGTTCCTAACTTCTCGGCCCCTCTTTTATTTCTCCTTTTTTGGCTAAGTGCTTCGCAGACTCAGCTAGCCACACAGCTCTCCGCGACCTGCACCTTTTCTCTTTGTCACAAACCCTCTCTTTAGAAAGAGAGGTGGTTTAGAAACCACCTCCTGGGGATCTTTTCAATGCTAAAAGGTCACACCAGCCGCGCAGAAGACAAGCGCTCCGCCCTTCTGAATCCTGGCTGCGCCTGCCGCGCCGTGGCCCTGCCTCTCAAGCCACTCGCGCTCCAGCGCCAGCGAATCAGACCGCATTTGGAATGTGCCAGGAGGCGCTGCTATTTCGGGCAGCCCGGTAGGACTTGATAAAGCAAAGACGCATCTTCTTTGAGCTGCTGGATGTGACCCAGTTTGGCAATTTTTAGGTTTTCTCAGTTGGGATTTTCGCAGGTTTTAAATAGGGCCAACGTTTTTCATTTCTGTTGAGACAGGGTATTATGTATTCCAGGCTGGCCTCATACTCACTAAGCAGCTGAGGGTGACCTTGAACTCCCAATTCTCCATCCTTGACCTCCTGGGGCTACGGGCTTATACTGCCACAGGTTTTAGGTGGCACTAGAGATTGAACCCAGGGTTTTGTGCATGTTAGTCAAGCATTCTACCGTTTGAGCTACATCCCTAGACCCTAACCAACTTTTTTTTTAAATGAGGCTCTAGGCCCCTAAGTATTGGGAGAGGCAGCGGCCAGGGATGAGTCCTGGAGTCAGCTGCCTGGTGCTCACCTGCAAAGGGAAGGTGTAGTCAGCAGTGTCAAAGATGTTGCGCTGTGACTTCATCTCCCCACCCTCCGCGACGTTCTCTGTCACCTCTGCAATCCCTTTGACCTTGGTATGCACGGAGCTGATAACAGGCTCCTTCCGCTGGTACAGCTTGTCACTCACCAAAGCAAAGCTGAGGACAGATGAAGAACAGTGGTTTTCTCAAAACCTCGGGCAGTGGTTTGGGCTGCAGCCTCTGGGGTAGGGGTAGTGGGAGCAGCTTTCGTTCTCAGCCTGCTTGCCCAGCGACCTGCTTCCTCGTGCCTCTCCCTCTCTGCAAACCGGGACCAGCAGCTGCACCTCTCCCCATCTCCCTTAGTATTACCCACTGTAGGCAGAATTTCGACTCAGTCCCATTCTTGGGTGGCTGAATGGCTCTGCCCCAGGGTTCAGTAACACCTCAGCTCTGCTTGCTCTTATTTCAGGTCATTGGGTTTTTGTTTTGTTTTGTTTTTTTGAGACAGGGTCTCTCTATGTAGTCTTGGTTGTCCTGGTATAGACCAGGATGGCCTTTGAACTCACAGAGATCCTCCTGCCTCTGCCGCTCAAATGCCGGGATTCAAGGTGTGCACTGCCACACCCAGCAGGTCTTCTCATTTATAAGAACTCTACAGGACAGATGGACAGTTGCTGGGGAGGAGAAATGGGGAACGGCAGTTAATAAGTACTTTATTTCCTTTAAAGATGACAAAAATATGTTGGCGGATAAAGGCATTTCCTATATAATACTGAGCACGTGTTAAATAGCATCTGTCTGTTCACTTACAAATAAGCCCTTTATTCCTTTCTCTTTAAGAGGTCAGTTTTATGCTATACGAACTTTACCTTGATAGGTAAGATAAAAATCACACACCCCTTTAATCCCAGCACTCAGGAGGCAGAGGCAGGTGGATCTCTGTGAGTTTGAGGGCCGGCTGGTCTACAGAGTGAGTTCTGGGACAGCCATGGCTACTCGCAATGATGTCTACTGGGGGGAGAGAGTGGGATGAAGGATGAGTTTGCAGGGAGTGGAGCTGGATTAGTATGCTTTGCTTCGTCAGTTGCACGGTAGCACGTAGGTCTTACTTTATGCACCATACATGTTAGCGTTTCTTCAACTGTGATTAAAGAAGAAAGAAATTGGTCCAGAGAGATGGCTCAGTGAGTTAAGACACTTGTGACAAGACAAATAAAGCTTGCCTGGAGATCAGAGAGTAAAACAGTCACATTTGTCAGCCATACTGGTCAGGCAGTGGCAGCACACACCTTTAATCCCAGTAGCCACACTAGGTAGCCATAGAGGCCGGGCGGTGGTGGTGCCCGCCTTTAATTCCAGCACTAGAAAGGAATATAAGACTGGAGGAGACAGATCTCACACACAGTCTCATTCTGAGATTCCTGGAGGCAGGATCGCCATTTTGGTCTGAGGTAGAGGTAAGAACCAGTGGCTGCCTGCTTTGCTTTTCTGACCTTTAGGCTGAACCCCAATATCTGTCTCTGGGCTTTTATTATCTTATCTGTGCTATAACTGACGGCCTGGGTTTGATGCCCAGAACCCACATGATGATGAGAGGAGAGAACTAACTTCCAAAAGTTGTTCTCTGACCTTTTCCTGCTCAGCATGGCACCCACACAAAATGCAAACAGTTAACTAAAAATGTGCTGGTGCTGGAAACCGAGATTCAGGACCCACTCAGCACGTGCGGTGCAGTGTTGGGTAGAACGCTGCAGGCAGAAACAATTACAAGTGTTCAGCCTCACTCCAGCCTCAAAACGCAAGCAAAACACTTGCAACAGCCTCCCAGAAGAACACGTGCTTAGTTGTTCGGTGGGGAGCTCAGCCTGATGCACCGTATCCCTTCTAGAATATGCAACTCAGGATCAGCTTACTAGAGTCCAGCCCTGTCAGTTATGAAGGCTTTGCAAACATATGGACCTTTGTATCATAAGGAACATGAAAATTCTTTTTTGTTTCATTTGTTTTGGTTTTCAAGACAGGGTTTCTCTGCATAGCTTTGGCTGTCCTGAAACTCACTCTGTAGACCAGGCTGGCCACAAGCTCACAGAGATCTGCCTGCCTCTGCCTCCCAAGGGCTGGGATTCACCACTGCCGCCCTATGAACATGACAATTCTATTAACACTTCCTAGAGATGCATTGAAAGAGAAAAGAGGCAGAGACTGCAGTATCTTCCGCTTTAGGAAGAGCAGTCTAGTGGCCAATCTAGTCACAAACTCTTGACCTTGTGCGATGACTCAAGAGAAGCCAGGCTTCCCCTGGGTCATGGGTTCAGTCACAATTCTCTAATCTCTAACTCTGATGACTCTAAGAAACTGATGGGCAACGCATCCAGGTGTATTCAAAGCCAGCAGCCTCTGGAGCAAGCACAGTATTAAGGAGCCAGATATCTAGCTGAGCCTGGTAGAGTAGGTAAGACTGAGAAGTGGGGAAGGAAGAGTTGGAAAACATGGCAGGCACAAGAGACCTGCAGCAGGAGAGGCCAGGGCCCTCCAGAGACCCTTGCAGACCAGTCTGGCCAGAGAGGAGGCAATAGAGGAGCCCGGATAGAGGGGAGGTGGAGAGCTTTGGGGCCATGGAGCCCTGAGACTGGCTCTCACCTAACTCACCAAATGTAGATACAGAGGATCACCAGAAAAGTGTTCTTCAGAGTCCCAATCCATACGCTGTGGATTTGAAGGACTTTCACAGATTTGTAGCTGCATAACTGGACCACTGGCACCATGGTGAGAAGGTTCTCTGAGCTCCCCAGGAAGGAAGTGCTTCTCAGCAAAGTCTACCTATCTCCTATGAGGAATGCCTAAGTTCCGAGCAAAGGTAACTCTGAGGTGAAAGACAAGCTCTGAGGAGACCTGCCTTAACGTTTGTTTAATGTACCACTAGCCTGGGGCCTCGCTCCTGCCTTTGCTGCCTGTACATCCTCACTCATGTTGCCAGGAGCATTCGTAGGAGCCTCTTCTCCCAGCAAAGGCACTTGCTCTGCCTGAGGAGAAACGCCAGGTCAAAGGGCAGGCACATTTATGGCTCAGTTCTTTGGGTCAAACTACAGAAGTCTGCATTGTTTCACGCAAAGCAAACCTGTACACCCTGCCTTTCACAAAAGTCTTGATGGACACAGGGCATGGTCATATGGCGTGGCTGAGACAGTGAGGGGTCTAGGTGGCACCTCGGGCATCGGCACAGAGATGAGGATAGACGCAATAGTGAGAAGCCCTCTGAAGGAGAAGGACACCGAATGGAACTGCGACGTGATTACACAAAGAAGGGGGCCAGGCAGGCTTTCCCTGCGGTTGCGAGCTGGTCCAGTGCAGGTGACTTGACGGTGACGGTGGTGGTTTTTCATTTATGCCACCACTTTCCCACTTCCCCCATCTCTTTTCCATCGCATTTAAATACAATGTCTCATCTTAAAAATAAACTCTCCCCCCATCTTGCATTCTCCCAGCACTGTGTAGGGTCTGACTCCTCCTAGCATCACGCAGGGCCTGGCTCCTCCCGTGGAGCCCCGACTTTTGAAAGAGTGAGTCACCACATCCATTTCCGCACCTCCATTCACTCCTCCACCCACTCCAGTCTGGCTCCCCCCCCCCCCCACTTCTCCAGTGCTGCCCTGCCAACTCACTCTCTTCCAAGTCCAGCAGACATGCTGCAGCTGTCATGGCCGACTCTGGTGACCACGGTCCACTTCCTTCTCGTTCTTCCCTCAGCCTTGAGAAGCCTGCGTTCTCCTGGCCTCTCCATCTCAGAATCGCTCAGAAACTTCTGCATCTCCCTGCCCCTTGAATGTTGGTACCACTTAGGGCTCTGTTCCAAGATTCTTGCTTTCATTTTCCTGCTGATCAGTTGAAGATGTCCGTGGCTCCAACCACCATCTGTCTATAGACTGGTGATAGGTAATCTATCCTAATGCTCTGAAAGCAAATACCTACACAATCAGTATGCACAGTTATGAGCCTCATACCATTCAAACTCAAAGCCTTAAGCTCTGAACTTAGCCTTTGACCCCGATTGTTTTTTTCTCCTGAACTCACTAATTCCAGAAAGGTATCCACCAACTTCTCATCAGTGGCCCAAGTCAGAAGTGAGGCACATTCTTGACCCATTCTCTCCATAAGGGTCATACATGGTTCATTTATGAAAGCTGCCCAGGCAGCCAACCCCTCTGCTCCATGGAGCCCCAGAAGAGGCTTCTGGGTGGCCTAGTGCATACCCACGGCTTCCGGTGTCCACGGGCTGGTGCTAGTGTCTCCGAGGGGAGGCCCAGGGGACTCGCTCATCCATCCTCCTCCTCACACATTTGTTAAACTACATGTCCTATCACTTGAGCTGTGCAATGGAGTGCAATCCTTCCACTTGGGTGGTAGCAGGTAGCAGTAGGAGGTCAGTTGTTCAGAGTCAGGTGCAGCTACAAGTAGAGGTACTAGAAACCCTGTCTCAGAAAAACGAAATTAAAGAAATTCGACTATTTTATCTCCCTGGTATTACTGATATTGCTAGGCTCCACCTATCCTCCATCACTGTCATCTCCTTAATATAGATCACCATCAGCTCACAGCTGGGTGATCCAATACTGTTTGATCTCCCTCCGGACCTGGTCCTGTCCCCTCAGCTCTCCAGTCTGAGCATGAACTCTGAATGAGATGTCCAAGTTCATTGTCAGCTCTGCCTCTGCCTGGCTATATGACTTTGGTCACCAAAGAGATTTGTAAAGTCATATGATCTGTTACATGTCCGAAGACCGTTCACTTGGATACTACACAGTCAGGAAGCAGACTGCTCTAGGAAAAAGGTGTCTATGGACCATTGTGAACTCACAAACCCACAGTCCTTCTCGGCGGCAACCAGGCACCAGGACCTCAGCTGCAGCTGTTCCCTAAATGAGCCGGATCCCACCAGTTCCCCCATCCTGTAGCATGTTCCCAAGGGTGGCCAATCCTGATCTCTGGCAATGGTACCTTATCAAGGAAGAGTCTAGACACATGACCGAGGACTTTGAGATATGAGATTACTAGGTTATTTGGATGAGTTCCAAGCACCCACGTGTCCCTGTCAAAGAGGCAGAGAGCAGCCTGACAACGCATGCAGAGAAAAGGAGGCATTCTGAAAACGCAGCAAATAGGGAACAGAAGAGGCTGCCTCCTCTTCATGTTTTCCAGCACCCTCAAGATAAAGCTCAATTCTGTCCACAGGCTGGGCACTGCTGGTTTCTGCAGTCCCCTGGGCCTCCCTTCTGAGACACGGAAACATCAGCCAGATGCTGTTAAACCATAGCCCAGTGCTGTGTTAACAGCCAGGGAGGCTGGGCTGGAGTGGACACCAGGAGCCATGGGTGTGCACCAGTCGTCCCAGAAGCCTCTGCTGTGGCACCATGGAGCGCAGGGGCTGGCTGCCTGGGCAGCTTTCATAAATCTAAAAAGAAGGGGATTGTGTTCTCTTTCTTTCTTTCTTTCTTTCTTTCTTTCTTTCTTTCTTTCTTTCTTTCTTTCCTCTTCTTTTTTTTCTTTTTGAGATTATGTGTTTCAGATTTTGTTTTTACATTTTGGGGCTAGACACAAATAAAAAAATATCACACTGGAAGTAGACAGAACATTCTAGCTGCTTGCTCAGTATCTCTACCAGTCCTGACCTCTCTTTGCTGTTGCATGGGTCAGACAAAAGCGTCCTTATCCTCAGGACGCTGGACCATCTCTCACCATAGCAGGTCCATCTCAACTTGGTCCACATCTCTCAAACATTCTAGCTCACCCGGGTGACTTCAGCAGTTTCTTAGTGGTGCTTGTACCCCATTCTTGTTGTACCACAAGACCCATTCCCCTGCACAGTGTCACTGGAGCCTTTAGATACAGCAGTCAGATGGTTCCACTCCCCAGCGGTAGACAGGCTCTTCAGAGAATCACAGTGGAGCTCTTACCGCCCTGGCTCCTGCTCCTCCCTCCTCCCTCGTGTCTGTCTTCCCTGCCCCTCTGGTTTGTTATCTCAGTCTTTGCAGCTACCGGCCTTTGGGTCCTATGTGTCACGTGGCCAGATTCTTCTCCTACAGGGGTCTCCTCCTGAGTAGGCCTTTCTAATCCTCCAGCTGCCCGAACCCTATCAAATCATCCAGGGCCAAGGTGATGAACAGTACGGTTCGTGTCTCCTGGAGCCGTAGAGACTGCACCTGGCTTGGGTTCAGGGTGTGGTATCTTCTCCACCTCCCTCATCACACCTGGCATCACAGGAGAGGCCAGTCTTCCAGGTGAGAGGCTACCCTTTGGGGAACAGCCAGTCAGCCTGGGATTCCAATTTAAATACCATACATAAAGTACAGGCACATCCTCTCCCCAACAAAGGACAGCCTGGGGCTTCAAAGGCCAACACCGTGTGCTGCTGGTGGAGGTGGGCTGGACCAGGGGGAGAAGCTGCCATAAGTGAAATAAGCCCTCCCAGTTCTTTGTCGGCCACTGAAATATTTCTGAGATCCATCTCCGGGAAAGAGGAAACAAAATTCACAGTAGAAAGCAAATATCTTTTACCTCTCTGCACCGAAGCATCCTGTGTCTTCTCAGAATATGGAATAAAATTCAAGATGGTGACATTACAGATGGCTTGGTTCAAACAGTAGCTCCCTGGTCATAGCAAACCAGAAAGAATAGCACTAGTGGGAACCAGCGGTTGCTGTGGGCTCCTGCTGGGACTGAGGAAGGGGCTAGCCTTGGCAATAGCCAGAAGCATAGTCACCACAGCTCTTTCAGGGATGAGGCTATACAGATGAAACAGAACTGCAAACAAGTCCCAAACTCCTGGAGATTTCTGACTTGTTTATTATTTTTATGTATGCGTGTGTACCTTCATGAGTTTATGTGTGTCCTGTGTGTGCAGAAGCCTGCCAAGGCCACAAGGTTTCAGACCCCCCGGAACCGGAGTTACAGGTTATTATGAGCCATTGTGTAGATGCTGGGAACTGAACCCAGGTCGTCTGTAAAAGCAGTTAGCGTTCTTAATCTCCAAGTCACCTCTCCACCACAATCTCTGGCTTTTGAAATGACGTTATAATAAATGTTCTGTTTTTGCCTGCCAACCTTCCTCTATTCTCTTTTTCTTTCTCTCTCTCTCTTTCCCTCTCTCTCTTCCTCCTTACTTTTAACTGCGGGTAACTACACTATTGAAATCGCTCTCTCCTGTGGCATCTGCGGGCATTTAACACGTGCAAGACTTGAGTCCACCACATGAAAGGAAAGAGTTAATGTTTTTAAATATTATTTATTTATTTATTTATTTAACTTTTTGAGACAGGGTCTCACTATCTAGCCCTGACTGACCTGGAACTTGCTCTGTAGATCAAGCTGTCCTTGACTCACAGAGATCCATCTGCCTCTGCCTCTGCCTCTGCCTCCCCAGTGCTGGGATTAAAGGCGTGCGCCTCCACACCCAGCTGATTTACTTATTTTTATTTTATGTCTACGGTGTGCTCTGCCTGCACTTACATGTGTGCAGCTGGTGTGTGCAGTACCCCTGGAGGCACTGGGTTTCCCTGGAACTGGAGTCACAGGTGGTCGCCAGCCACCAGGTGGGTGCTGGGAACTGAACCAAGGTTCTTAATCATTGAGCCATCTCTCCAGGGCTGGAACTAAGTATTATGAAGTCTTTTCAGAGTTGTCTGACTGATCTGCTTTGAAGGAGTCGTGTGCTGGACAGGGGTAGTGGTGTACACTTTTCATCCCATCTCTAGGCAGAGGCAGGCTGGTTCCAGGCAGGCCAGGGCTACACAGTGAGACCCTATTGCTAAATAAATAAAACAAGGAACTGTGTACTGGACCTAATAATGCCACAAAGTCACATCGCCGGAAGAACTGTGACACCACCCATGTACTGACACACAATGAACATTTACTAACCAGTACTCTCTGCCGTATTGGTCCTGCGCTAGCTGGCAAAGGAGCACCTAATATTGTAATTTGGGCATATGTCTTGTCAATTATATTTACTGGATAGTAAATACACAGAGCAAATATTAGCACCCCTAATAATAATAACCAATTATAAGCCAAATGAGGACTTGCAAAGTGATATATAGTTCCCTAATAGCTTTGTTATTAGCTCACTTAATAGTCTCAATCATGATTGTTCCCTTTTTATAGATGAGAAAACTAAGATCCACAGAACCAAGGAGGTTGGGGAAATGACTCAGTTGGTAAAATGCTTGTCACAAGAGCACGAAGACCCACAACCTCACATGAAGGCCAGGTTTGGTGGCAAGCACAGTGCTGGTAAATCAGAGAGAAGGAAGCCCCTGGAGCTAATTGGCCACCAGCCCAGCCAGATGGGTGAGCTCGGGTTTAGGAAGAGATCCAGTCTCAAACTGTAAAATAGAGAGTAGTCCAAGAACAGATCTAAATATCAACTATAACATCCACACACATCTGTGTGCACACGCACGTATGGATGGACAAGTTCAAAAATATGCACATGAGAGAGAGACAGACAGACAGACAGAGAGAGCGAGAGAGAAAGCGCGAGAGAGCGAGAGAGAGAGAGAGAGAGAGAGAGAGAGAGAGAGAGAGAGAGAGAAGGTTTCTGAATCCACATTTCTACATATCAAACCCAAGCATGGTTATGGTTACTATGAGACTCAAAATAGAGGATGGATATAAAATACTCCTTATGCTCACGAAGATGGTTTTTTAGAAATGGCTACCAGATATGGTTCACTTGCATCACAGCCATGATAAGGAATGCACTTCTTCTCCTCTAGTTGTCCAGAGGTTGTATGAACTAACACACAGAAACAGAAGCAGGCTGGTTAAGTGATTTGGCCGAGAAGATGTATCCAGGATTATAAAACAGGCCCCCTTTGAGCTGGAGAAGACAAGCATAAAGACCCAAATTCAACTTGCTGCAACCTTGTAAAAATTGAGCATAGCAGCAGGTGCCTGTAATCCCAGCACCAGGGAGGTAGAGGAGGATCCAGGCACTCAGTGGCCAGCCAATCAGAGCTTCAGGTTCTGGGACGAGAGCTATGAGGAAGTTGATCTCTGGCCTCCACACACACTCACGGGCCACGCTCCCGCTCAGTAAACCACAGCACGCCACACGCTGTGTCAAAAGCTCCATCATTAGCATAGTTAGAGAAACACAAGTCAGAACCACATTGAGCAACCACTTCACAGCTGCGAGGTTAGTTACGATCAGAAAGCCACAGTGTCGAGTGTTGGTGAGGATCCGAGAGCGGAACCCCGACACTCGGTGCTGTGGATAGGTGAAGCTGCTGTGCCAAACAGTCCGGCAGTGCCTCTCAGGGTGGCGTGCAGTCGCTGCCGTGAGATCCAACAAGGCCCCTTCGAGGTAAACCCAGCAGAAATGAGGACATAGGTCCAGATGACAAAATTAGGAAGAACCCAACGTCCATCATCTGATGAATGGATAAGTAAAAGCAGTTTATATACAGGGGACTGTAATCCAGCCATCGAGCGCATACAGCAATAACACACGTGATAACGGAAACGAACGCGGACCGAATGCTATGAGATTCTGTTTATATGAAATGTCAAAAACAGGTGAATCCATAGGAACTAAGGGACAGAGGTGAGGTTGAAAATGATGGCAGAAGCCGGGCGATGGTGGCGCACGCCTTTAATCCCAGCACTCGGGAGGCAGAGGCAGGCGGATCTCTGTGAGTTCGAGACCAGCCTGGTCTACAGAGCTAGTTCCAGGACAGGCTCCAAAGCCACAGAGAAACCCTGTCTCGAAAAACCAAAAAAAAAAAAAAAAAAAGAAAAGAAAAGAAAAAAAGAAAATGATGGCAGAAGGTGGAGATTCCTTTTGGGTTGATGAAAATTCATCATTTTTTTCCCCTCGGTTTTTCAAGACAGAGTTTCTCTGTGTAGCCCTGGCTGTCCTAGAACTCACTTTGTAGACCAGACTGGCCTTGAACTCAAAGATCCACCTACCTCTGCCTCCACGCCTGGCTGAAAAAGTTCTAAACTTATTTATTTGTCTATTTATTTATTTACTGCCATTCAGCTCAGTGAACACACTGAAAGCCACGGATATGGACACTGTAAGTCAGGGAAAGTCCAAGGTACACACCGTAACTTCATAAACTGTTTTAAAAGGCCCCCTTGGTGCTCTAAAATGACATTTCCAAGCCTGGCTCTATGTTTCCTAAGCACAAGGATGACTCAGACTCACCTGGGGAAATCCCCACCTCCTCTCTGGGAGCCCAGGGTGTTGGTCTGTGTCTCCCAGGTTCCTCAGGCATGCCCTGCCCTGCTCATCCCGGCAGGCCTCTGCCGCAGTTGAAAAAACGGAAGGGAGGCCGATAGCCTGCTACCCTTCCTTTGTGGCTTCCTCGGCTGCAGCCAAGGGCAGCTTCTTCCTACTGTTTCCTCCCAGGCGCTGTTGAGAGCGTGTTTCAGATTTAACAACCACATGGAATCTAGCAAGTGCACCAGCAGCTGTGCCTGGGGGTGATGGTGCTGTCCAGTGCTGCTGAGATCGGTCCATCCCACGCCCCACTTACCTAACATAAGAAAAGACGATCACATGCAAGACCCACTTAACGGTGCCATAATTCACACTCTGGATCCGGGTGACTTTGTTTGTCTCATACTGCAAGACGTCATTCCAGCTGCAGCAAGCCGGCATGGTGGCAGGCTCGCTCTCTGTTCAGGCTGGATATTGGCTAGACCCTCCCAGGCTAGACCACAGCAAAGACCCAGGTAGGAACAGTCAAAGAAAACGTTTCTTAGCAGGAACATTTAACTTCCAGTTCCTCCAGTGACTGCCGTGGGGGCGGGTCCTGGCAGCTGCCCCAAATGTGAGTGGAATAAACAAGAAGCAAGTCTTACAGGCCTGGCTGGCAGATGACCCCGCCCTGCCATCCTCCCCCAGACGCCCGCACAAAGATGGTGTTCAGAAGATGGGCATTTTTTAAATTCCCCCTCCCCCTTTTCTTTTGTTCTTTTGAACCCATCCCACTTGGGAGAAAGCGGGCTGCCCTTCAGAAGTCATAAGACCCTGTGTGACTCAGAGAGGGGCCTAGATACTTCCATCGCGTCTAGCCCATTAAGACACATCCATTTTGGTTTCTCTTGTTTGTTTGCAACAGGCTCCCAAGCATCCAGGCTGGCCTCAGATTTGCTGTTTTACCCAAGGATGGCCTTGAACTTCTGACCCTCCCACTCCCACCTCCTGAGTGCTGGGATTATAGGAATGCGGTACCACACCTCACAGAAATTGCCTGTTTGTTTTCTACAACCCTTTGTTCAGTCCATGCGTAGACGTGCAGGTGCGCGGGGTAAATGAATGGCAGCTTTTGTCCTTCCCCACTCCTGGCAATACGCAGAGGATGGTGGGCGGGATCAGATTCAGTATGGGAAGACTATATAAACACTGCATCTTGCTCCATCCTCTGGATCCTGTCCTGCACCGTACCCTAGGCGGTCAACCCATGACTTGGGCCAGCCAGTGGCAGACCACCAAGAGCAAAGCTACCGCCCAGCAGAAGTCGCTCTCTTGACCATGCCTGACCGAGACCAGCTGCTGGAAGACCGAGGATGTTGCCAGACAGAAGAGTAGGGTTCCGAGGAAAGTGGAGTTGATTTTTTTGGTTTGGATTTTGTTCGTTTTTGTTTTGTTTTGAAACAGGGTCTCATGTAACTAATTCAGGCTTCTTTTGAACTTCCTAAGCAATTGAGACTGACCCTGAACTCCTAATCTAAATTCTGGGATTACAGTGGTGAGCTACCATGCCTGGGCTGAAACCCCACTGGGCAGGCTGAAGGAAAGCATGGTGGATAAAATGGGCAGCTTCCGACACGGGTTGCACAGCAGAGCCAAGACCCCGCGTAACAGACATGATTGGCATTGAACAATGCACCTGTGGAGCCCTGTGTCTGAGGCTCTGTGGATATGGCAGCTGTTTCTCTGCCTCAAGACTTAGGATCCTCCAGGCACAAGTGGACTGCTTCATTCTGAGAGTCTGACGTCAGAGGACAGTGCTCCTCCTGGAGAAAGAAGCAAGGGTGGCTGGGGTGTTATGGCTCGCTAGCTAGAAAGAGCAGAAAAGAATCTTCTCTGCAGCCAGCTCGACCTACTGCTGTCTTTCCATGGCGATAACTGGTCAGGCAGATCCACACGTTTCCAGTCTGAGCTTGTACTTTCTCTTTCCTATGATCTCCATCAAGGCTGCTGCCCCCACCCCTGCAGGCTTCAGTTCAAGAGACTGGCAGGCAGGGAGGCCGGGCGAGTGTCCCAGCCCTCTCCATTCAGAGGCTTACTTGGGAGCTCTGGCTTTATCCTTTAGGCTTGGGAGTGGTAAGGGCTTCTCTTTGTTGCCAGCCACGGGTAGCACACCATCTGCTTTCTCCTAATTCTGTCTCCACCTTTGTTCTGCTATTGGTTTCTTTGAGGATGTCAATCACATTACCAAAACTCTAAGGAATATAGCAGTCTTTATCTGTAAATAGAATAGATGGGGCCAGTGAGATGGTAAAGCTGCTTGCCACCAAGCCTGATGACCTGAGTTCAATCCCCAGTACCCAAATAATAGGAGAGAACTAACTCCATTAAATTGTATACATACACAGACACACACATATGCAGGAATGGTCAATCACACACACACACACAAACACACACACACACACACACACACACACACTCCAAAGATGAATGTAACAAAAATTTTAAATAGCAGATATACAAGGTTCCCATTAGGGCAGTAAAGTCTGGTGGTTAGAACTATATATAAAAATATATAAAGCCAGAAACTGAATATATATACATACATGTATATATATATGATTATATATATATATATGATTATATATATTTGAAATCAATTCTGTGGCTTTGGATAGTTCTGTTCATGTTATTTATTCATTTATTCATTCCTAGGAGCACAAAGAACTAGTGGATATAGCAATGAATATGTGTTAAGTCCAAAATTGTCCATTCACTAAAGAATGGATCAAGAAAACATGGCATGCTGGGCAGTGGTGGCATACACCTTTAATCCAAGCACTCGGGAGGCAGAGGCAGATGGATCTCTGTGAGTTTGAGACCAGCCTGGTCTACAAGAGCTAGTTCCAGGACAGGCTCCATAGTGTAACATGAGGGCCTGCATGTTGGGTTTTCTGTCCTGCCACCAGGTCCCACAGCTGTTTATCCCCAAAGAAAATCACACAGAGGTCTCCAGAAGATTATAAAGTGATTGTCCCATTAGCTCAGGCTTCTTATTAGCTCTTGTAGCTTATATTAACCCATTATTCTTATCTGTGTTAGCCACATGGCTCGGTACCTTTTTTAGCAGGGTAGGTCACATCTTGCTTCTCCAATGGTTGGAAGCCCATTCCTCCCAGTCCTAGAATTCTCTTGTTCTCATCATCCCACCTCTACTTCCTGTCTGGTGGACCTGCCTATGCTTCCTGCCTGGCCAATCAGCGTTTAGTTAAAACATGATTGACAGAATACAGACAATTATCCCACACCACCAAAGCTACAGAGAAACCCTGTCTCAAAAACCAAAAACAAAACAAAAAAAACATGGCACATCCAGATGATGAAAGAGTATTCAGCCATAAAAAGGGATAAAGAACAGATATGTGCTGTAACTTGGATGAGCCTTTGGGGATGTGAAAGAAAACAGAAAAAAAGCTACATCTCATAATTCAATTTCCAGATATTCCTGGAACAGCAAATCATTCTACATTTTCTTTACTCCACCCACTGAATATCGCCCATGGGTATTCCATGGTCTTTCCTTTCTTTGGTGTTCTATATTTTAGCCACCACCCCACCCCATGAATGCTGTTGTCTTGGTTAGGGTTTTATTGCTATGAAGAGACACCATGACCACGGCAAATCTTATAAAGGAAAACATTTAACTGGGGCTGGCTTACAGTTCAGAGGTTCAGTCCATTTTCACCTTGACAGGAAGTATGGTGGTGCACAGGCAGACACGGGAGAAATATCCGAAAGTTCTACATCTGGATCAGCAGGCAACAGGAATAGCGAGAGACACTGGGTCTGTCTTGAGCATTTGAGACCTCAAAGCCCACCCCCAGTGACACACTTCCTCCCAGAAGGTTACACCTCCCATAGTGCTACTTCCTGGAGGCTAAGCTTTCAAATCTGTGAGCCCACGGGGCCATTCCTTTTCATGCCACCACAGCTGTTCTCAATAAGATTACTACCACTTCTCAGTGGCCAGATTTGCTGAACATATGTGTATTCTTTATTTTGCTTGGCCCCTCGAACTCATTCAGCAGCATGGTTACTTATTTGGTACTTCTGGGAATAAATTCTCCCCTTGATTTCTATGACACCCCTGGTCACATGATATCCCTCTGGGGCTCTTAACATGCCATGACTCTCTTCTCACACATCAGATCCAGCACTTCTATGTTTCTGTCGGCACAGGGCAGACTGTGCAGCCATTACAAAGCACCCTCTTGGCTTCAAATAACGGTTTCTTTCTCGTCTGTGCTACGCATCCAACGCTAAGGGAACAGCCTTTAACTTTTGAGTGAGAACTCTGGAGTTCTTGAAGCAGCAATTACAGACTGGCCTAGAAACAAAGCACTCACTGCTGCTCGTCAGGCATTGGTCAAAATGATCACTTGGTTCCGACCATCCGCTAGGAGCCATGAAGCTCAGTGCTGCTCTGCGTCCTTGGTGGATGCAGAAACAGAAGCCGCAGAACTATTTGTTGAATAGTTTTGATGACTACAGCACTCCGTCAGTCCTTCCATCCGTCTGTCCCTCTCTCCCTTCCTCCCTCCCCATATGTTGTTTTAAGAATTACAAAAACCGACCGACGGTGTTGGCGCATATCTTTAATCCCAGCACTTGGGAGGCAGAGGAGGAGGATCTCTGTGAGTTCGAGGCCAACCTGGTCTACAGAGCGAGTTCCAGGACAGGCTTCAAAGCTACAGAGAAACCCTGTCTCGAAAAACAAAAGTAAATAAATAAATTACAAAAAGCCAGGGTCTGGAAAGATGATTCTACAGTTAAGAGCAGTTGCTGATTCTCCAGACAACACAATTTCAGTTCCCAAAAACCACGTTGGATGGATTACCACTGTCTGTAACTCCAGCTGCAAGAGATCTGACCCTCTTCTGACCTCTGTAGGCACTTGCATGCACAGTTGTGTACATACAAGCAGACACACGTAAAAATAAACCTTTAATTTAAAAAAAACCACCAAAGTTTGTACCTGGGATGTGGCTCGGTGGTAGAGAGCTTAAATAGTTTGTGTGAGCCCTTTGTTTGTCTCCAGCAGGGCTTTCTTGTTTCTTTTCTTTCTTTGTAAAAAAATTCATTATTGTTTATCTGTTTTGATTTTTTGAGACAATTTTCTCTGTGTAGCCCTGGCTGTACTGGAACTCATTCTGTAGACCAGCCTGACCTCGAACTCACAGAGATCCACCTGCCTCTGCCTCTGGAGTGCTGGGATAAAAGGTATGCGCCACCAGCCAGTTATAGGAGTTGATCTTAATGGGAGATATGCAGGCACAGGAAAGCTGCAGAAGGGGGGGAGTTAAGATGTTAGCATTGGAGCCTTTCAGAGAATACGCCAGCTAGAGAGGAACACGGCCATTGGGATCTGTTTGTGAACTAGAAAGCCTGGTTGTGATGTAAACAGGAGTTGTAGAAGTTAAAGGGTGTGCGTGTGTGGTGTGTGTGTGTGTGTGTGCGGTGTGTGTGTATGTGTGTGTGTGGTGTGCATTATGTGTGGTGTGTAGGTGTCTGGTTACAAGTTGCTGAAAGCCCAGTTTCTTTAGGGGAAGCTAGGGGAGGGGTTTTCTCTGAGAAACAGATTGACTGCGATGCTAGCAGGAGTCAGAATCTCCCTGCAGCTATGAGTGTCGAAAATGCGGCCCAATTTCCTGAGAACTCTTAGACCAGAAACTAAAATTTCCCTGTCCTGAGGCTGCTCTTTCAGTTCCATTCCGCTGGGCTGCGTCGTTCTGTCTCTCTGGCACCCACTGGGTGTCTATGACATGGGATTTCTCTGCTTCTCAGAAATCATCACACACACACACACACACACACACACAGACACACACACACGGTTCTTATTCAAGTGCAAGTCCAGATCCACTGGATTCCAGGATCCCAGGAGAGTAAATCTGGTTGGTTCTGCTACCTCTCCCTGATCCATCAGCTATGCCTGTGGGCAGGGCCACAGGACCTTCCAAAAGAGGGAAATGAAAGATAGTTGTGCTGGGTGGTGGTGGCGCATACCTTTAATCCCTATGAGTTTGAGGTCAGCCTGGTCTACAAGAGCTAGTGCCAGGACAGGATCCAAAGCTACAGAGAAACTCTGTCTCAAAAAACCAAAAGAGAGAAAGAAAGAAAGAAAGAAAGAAAGAAAGAAAGAAAGAAAGAAAGAAAGAAAGAAAGAAAGAAAAGGGTGGGGCAAGGTGAGAGTTGTTGTGCTTCTCAGAATAGACCCGAGGCCGGGACACCCCAGGTCCCCTCTTGAGGAGAACAGCTCTGTGGCCTGTCTAAGCCACCTCCCAGGACGGTAAGGCTGCATGCCCACCAGCAGGGACTAGCCCTTGACTGCTTCTGCTTTCCCTCCCCCCAACCTCTGCCCTACTTCTCCATTATCTTTCCTGTTGTCCCTCCCCAAACAAACTACTGGCTCTAAAACCCTTGCTGGTGTGTGTGTCTTATGTGACGTAAGAGTCTGGGAACCTCGGTGCAGCAACGAGTAAGGCCAACAGTGGGGACCTGCAGCAGCCGGAGGACACCAGACCATGAGAAGAGGCAAGTGGGAAGGGAGGAGGAGAGGAGGCACTGCGCTCCCAGAAGCCATAGAAAGAACTAGTGGTTATAGACCGTAAGAGCAGGGACGGAGCTAGGTCGTTAAGCAACACTAGATAAACTGTGGAACAGGACAGGGCCATGGCCTGAGCAGGGTGGGAGTGGGAGCCATATGTAGGACTCAAGCACCCAGCATCTGGGGAGAAAGAACTTGCTTCAAGCAGAATCTGGGGAGGACTGGCCAGCCAAGTGGTGTGGCGGTGGCTGGAGACAGGGACTGTCGTCCTTGAACTCATCAGGTTCGAGGTGTTTAGCTGAAGGAAGTGAGGTGGGATCACCAGAAGCAAACTGGGTCAGCTACACAAGACGGGATTCTTTCTCTTTAGATGCTTGCTTTTGGCATCGAGGAGAAAACATAATTGGTCATGCTTTGCAGTAGCTCAGCCAATGACGTCATCACCGATGCCTCCATCTCCCTGTCTAGTGCTGGATTCTCCTCCTTAGTTCAGGTTCTTTGTTCCTGTCAACACTGACGTGGCTTCGCATAGATGACGAGAGTCTCTCCCTGTCCCTCAGCACAGTTCGCTGTGGCTGCTGAAAACGATGCCAAGTGGTACCTTCCCCTCTCCGTGTCTCCACGGCATCTGGTGATGAATGGGCCCTCTTGGCTTCCGCTCCTTCTCACCCCCGAATTCAGATGAATTAGAGCCTGCTACTCTGATGGCAGAGGCTAGGAGGAAACTCTGGATTTAAACATGCTTTTCCTTAAATAAATAAATACGCTTTTCACTGAGTTCCCAGCCTCTCCCACATGCAGCTGTTTTTAAAAATAAAATAAAATAAAAGCTTGAAGCATTCAGTTACACTAACCACATGTGCCTAGTGGATCCCCTTTTAGAGAGAAGGGGTCCGTCGGGAGGAAGAGGAGTGTCATGATAGGTCTGTGATGAAGGGGAAGGCGGTCCCAGGTCAGGGAGCCTCTGCATCTGGGAGGCAGAGTAGCCTAGGGGGTGGGGAGGGGAAGACACAGGACTGGGTGGCGGGATGGGAGAGCAGAAGATTCCGTTGTTGCTATGGTGAAGGAGGGGAGAGAGTCAACAAGGAGAACAAGAATTCCAGGGTGGTGTTGAAAACTGGAGCTCATGAATTTGTATTGCAACAGTCTGGGTGACTGCACAGGTGACGGGTTGGGCCTTCCCCCCAGTACCACCCAGCCACCCCTCAGTGCTTGCCAACGGGTCAAGGGACCCTTAGGACTTGTAGCTGTTGGTACCATCCGGGTGTTATGGGCATCTACGGTGGTTCCTGAAGCTGTGAGCACAGCCCTAGGAACAGATCTGCTTCTCTTTATACATCCCTGGCTGTCCTGGAACCCCTGTGTAGACCAGGCTGGTCTTGAACTCACAGAGATCCACCTGCCTTTTCCTCCTGAGTACTGGGATTAAAGATGTGTGCTACCACGCCTGGTTTTTCATTTTATTTTGTGTTTGAGACAGGGTCTAAAGTACCTCAGCCTACCCTCAAACTCCCTATGAAACTGGGGATAACTGCAAATTTTTGACGCTCTGAGGTCCCACCTCCCAAGCACTAGAATTCTAGGCATGTGCCACCACATTAAGCTTGACTTTATTTTTATTGGCACATGTCGATGTAGGCCAGTGCACGTGTGTGGAGATCATAGGACAGCCTGTGGGAGTTGATCCTTTCCTTCTAGCATGTGGGTCTGAGGAACAAACGCAGGTCATCAGACTTGGTGGCAAACCTCTTTACCCACCGAGGATCTTGCCCCATCAAGCCATCTTGCCTCGAATTATGTTCAGGTATACATTAAATAAACACTCTTTGTTATCAACCATCATCAACATCTGTTTTAGTCTATTACTGTTATAATAGCAAAATACCTGGGATTAGCAATTTATAAAGTCCAAGGTCATGGTGCCTGCATCTGCTTGGCATCTCAGGAGGGCCTTTGGCTGCATCAAGTCGTGGTAGAGGGCATCACATGGTCAAAAAGCAAGTGTACGTCTTAGCTCTCTCCCTGACTCTTGCTATCAGCATCTTTCTATGTCGGCAAACTGACCTCGACTCCTGACCCTCCTGTCTCAGCCTGGTAAATGCTGAGATTACAAGTAGGAGCCTCCATACCTAACTGTTTTGTTTTGTTAAGACAGGGTCTCACTCTGCAGTCCGCCTTGGCTTCACTGTGTAGCCCAGGCTGGCTTTGAACTTGGGACAGTCCTGTCTCAGTCTCCTGAGTGCTGAGGTGACAGGTGTGAGCCAACACACCCAGCTCCGACCTTTAATTCCTTGCGGTATAAATAGCTCCTAGATGAATTGCTGGACCATATGGTAATTCTATATTTAAGCTTCTGTGGACTGGTGGTGCTGTTTTTTGTTTAATCTACCAGAATATCCACACATGCCTGACAGCACCTCCTTTTTAACCCCAAAGCTGCACTCTCAGGGAAGGAAACACCCTTGTATTAGTGAGCACCATTAAAACCGAGCTGAAAAGACATTGATTTGATTCCAGTTAGGCATTCTACCTCATAGAACATAGGGGAAGGCAGCATGAAGTCATACTGGATAGATGACAGTTCAAGGTGGGAGGGGAGGGAGAGAATGGCAGAAAGAGGGAAGAAGAGGAAAGAGAGAGGGAGAGGCTGTGATGTAAGCAGCTACCAGCTTCCAGCTTCCATCTTCCTGAAATAACCCCAACAGAGACTTGTGCCCAAGCAAGCCTGACCTAATTGTGACTTCCCACCAAGTCCCATCCCCCACCATTCTTCCTTAGCATAATAATAAATCCTTATTGTGAGACATAGCCTTACTGTCAATTACTTAGAATCAAACCACACGAACTCATTCTGTGTAGACAGAGGGCACCGTTCTACCAATGGCTTGACTTTCTTGGGCCTGTGCTGTGAGCCTTCATCAGGGAAGTCTCAAGACCAAAGGGACCAGGCTGCAGCTAGGAGTGAGTTCCCAGACCATGGTACTATAGGAAAAGGCAGGGTCAGCAGACAGGAAGCAAGATGAGAGCCAAGGAACAGGTCAGGGAGCTAAGCTCAGGATTTTTTCTGGGGGGGTGGGCGGAGTAAGAAGGGGGAGAGAACTCCTTGTTTCTCCCCATGCTGAAAAGAGGAAGGCGTGGCTGCAGAGCCCAGGATTCAGGCTCTCCTGTCCAACTCATTGCTCTCATTAAAACTTTTCTTCTCGCCGGGCGGTGGTGGCTCACGCCTTTAATCCCAGCACTCGGGAGGCAGAGGCAGGCGGATCTCTGTGAGTTCGAGACCAGCCTGGTCTACAAGAGCTAGTTCCAGGACAGGCTCCAAAATCACAGAGAAACCCTGTCTCGAAAAACCAAAAAAAAAAAAAAAACCACAAAAAACAAAAAAAACCAAACTTTTCTTCTCATTGCCCATCTTATCAAGTCAAGTCATTCTCCTGGTGCTTACACTCCCCCCCCCAACAGTCCCCCACTTAGCATCTACATGCCCCTGCCCCTTGCCTTCCCTTAAGCTCCACCTACCACGTCTCTGGTTAAGTGCCCCCTGGGGCTGTCATTCAGGAAGAAAGAGCTCTGATTGCCTGATTCTCATTAAGGGAATTGTGAGCTTGTTAAGAATAAGCACCATGCTTGAAGTCCAATGAACCACAACTGTTAACATGATGATGGTGGCGGTGGGGATGATGGGGATGATGGGGAAGATGAGGATGATAATGGGGAAGATGGGGATGATGATGATGGGGAAGATGGGGATGGGGATGATGGGGATAATGATGATGATGGGGATAATGATGATGATGGGGATGATGATGATGATGGGGATGATGATGATGATGGGGATGATGATGATGATGGTGGTGGGGATGATGGGGATGATGATGATGGTGGGGATGATGGGGAAGATGAGGATGATAATGGGGAAGATGGGGATGATGATGGGGAAGATGGGGATGGGGATGATGGGGATAATGATGATGATGGGGATAATGATGATGATGGGGATGATGTTGATGATGGGGATGATGATGATGATGGGGATGATGATGAAGATGGGGATAATGATGATGATGGGGATGATGATGATGATGGTGGTGGGGATGATGGGGATGATGATGATGGTGGGGATGATGGGGAAGATGAGGATGATAATGGGGAAGATGGGGATGATGATGATGGGGAAGATGGGGATGGGGATGATGGGGATAATGATGATGATGGGGATGATGATGAAGATGGGGATGATGATGATGATGGGGATGATGATGATGGTGACAGACTGTAAGTTCTTAGAAGACAAGGATAGTGGCCACTCTATATCCAGGTTCAGAGCCACAATATTTAACTGTTTAATTGTTGCAACGATTATTATTTTTTTTCACGATGAATGCCTATGGTGGTTTGAATAAGGATGACCCCTTATAGACTCATATATTTGAATGCTTAGTCACCAAGGAGTAGAACTCTTTGATAGTATTAGAAGGATTAGGAGTGGCCTTGTTGGAGGAAGTGTGCCACTGGAGTGGGTTTTGAGGTTTCAAGAGCCCATACCAGGTCCAGTCTCACTCCCCCATCTCTGCTTTGGGATCAGGATGTAGCTCTCAGCTACTTCTCCAGCACCACACCTGCCTGCCACCATGCTTCTCTGTCATGATGATAATCGTCTAAGCCTCTGAAACTCTAAGTGAGCCTCTAATTAAATGCTTTCTTCTTCCTTCCTTCCTTCCTTCCTTTCTTTCTTTCTTTCTTTCTTTCTTTCTTTCTTTCTTTCTTTCTTTCTTTTTCAAGACAAGGTTCCAATATAGCTTTAGAGCCTATCCTGGAACTAGCTATTGTAGACCAGGCTAACCTCGAACTCAGAGATCCACCTGTCTCTGCCTCCCAAGTGCTGGGATTAAAGGTGTGCGCTACCACTGGCTGGTGCTTTTTTTTTTTCAATAAGAGTTGACTTGGGCTAGGTGGTGGTGGCGCACACCTTTAATCCCAGCACTCGGGAGGCAGAGGCAGGCAGATCTCTGTGAGTTTGAGTCCAGTCTGATCTACAACAGCTAGTTCCAGGACAGGCTCCAAAGCTACAGAGAAACCCTATCTTGAAAAATGAACCCCCCCCCCAAAAAAAAGAGTTGACTTGGAATTTGAGGCCAGCCTGGTCTACACAGCTAGTTCCAGGACAGCTAGTGTGGTTACACAGAGAAACCTTGTCTTGAAAAACAAACAAACAAAAAAAAAATTGACTTGGTCATGCTGTCTCTTCACCACAAAAGCAGTGACAAAGGCAACGCCCTGCTTCCCTTTCTAGCTTTATTCTGAAGTCAACGGCCCTTTGTGCCCTTAGCTGTAGCTCATTGGATCAAGGAAGAACTCTAGCCAGGAGAGTCAGACTGTTGGCTGGCTAGTGGCTAGTCATGACTTCTTTATCAAGAATATGAATAAGGGCGTCAGAAGGATGACCCAGTGCTTAAGAGTACTGGCTCCATCTCTGGGTCATCGGGCACTGCGCTGCTCTAGGCAAGTTCCCTTTTGCAAGGACTTGAGTGCCTGCTTTCAATTCTTTGGAGGTAAAAAAAAAATTCTAAGAGCAGAATTGTTGCACCGTAATGTCACCAGTACACAGTAGGTTTTCTAAAGACCTTCTCTCCGTCAAAGCTTCATCACAGTTTGCCCAGCAAATACCATTTTGAGTATGTAGACATTCAAATCATATTAGTTTAAATCATATTTTTCTTTATTTGATTTATTTATATTATTTGATTTTTGGAGACAGGGTTTCTCTGTGTAACAATCCTGGCTGTCATGGAACTTCAAACTCACAGAGATCCATCTGCCTCTGTCTCCCAAGTGCTAGGATTAAAGGCGTGCGCCACCACTGCCTGGCTTATTTATTCATTTTTGAGACAGGATCTCCCCATGTAGCTCTGGCTGTCCTGGAACTTGCTGTATAGACCAGGCTGATTTTTCTTCATCTAAAAAGAATTACCACATTTATTCATGTGAGTGTATGTGGCATGTGTGCCATGGTGTGCAAGTGAAGGTCAGAGAATAATGTGTGGGGACCTGGGGATTGAACTCAGGTCTTCGGGCTTGCTAGCATATACCTTTCGTCACTGAGCTGTATCAACCGGTTCTTGTATAATATTTTCAAGACAAGTCACCATAATGGCGTGCTTTTATAGCACAATGTTTACTCTAGGGTGGAACCCAAGTCTGGCATCTGCATTTATTGGTTTTTGGATCCCAGACACGTGTTTTAACCTCTCTGAGCTTTGGTTCTTAGCCTACCTTACAAAAGATCCCAGATAAATAGGTACCCAAAACTCAACAGACCTTAGGGCCTCCCTCTGGTCCATAGGCACCTACTATATGAGTAAAATGAGAAGAATGTCAGTTGGTCTGGGGGCTTCCCTTTCTCTAAGAAAAGCAGCTCTGGGGAGAAAGGGTTTATTCGGGTTCATAATTCAAAGTCCACTGCGGCAGAGAAAGACAAGACGTCACATTCAGAAAGCGGAGTGAGAAGAATGAATGTGCCTAGCTCCCTTTCTTTTTACATGGACTATGAGCCCAGCCCTGGGAATAGGTGACACCCACAGCGGGAGAGTGTTCCCACATCAGGGAGCCCAATCAAGAAAATCCCTCCCTCAGCCCCTGGGGATGTGTGCAAATACATCTCTTCCAGGTGATTCTAGATTCTGTCAAATTGACAGTTAACACATTAACACAGGCTGCAAAGGAGAGAGAGAGAGAGAGAGAGAGAGAGAGAGAGAGAGAGAGAGAGAGAGAGAGAGAGATTGATTCCAGGTTGTTTGGAAAGCCTTGAGAGCCCGAGAGGACTATAATGTATAGGTTTCCGGTCCTTTACTCTCTCTTTACTCAGATCGGAGGAGTCAGTAGTCCCCAAGTCCACCGTCTGTCCAAGGATAGCTCTGTGACCTCAGACAGTCCCTTCCCCTTTGATGTGCCTGTTGGCCAGCGGCCAGGGATGTGACCAGCAGAGGGCAGCAGTGCACCAACATTCACTATGGAGTCTGCGCTGCTTTTGTCTGACCCTGGCCTGGAAAACTGCTGAGATGAAATACGTCACTCTTTTCGAAGAAGGTTATTTTGCTCTCAGTGCACAGTTAGAACAAGGTCTTCCCACTGTGTACGGATGAAAATGGTGAGTCTCCAACGCGTAAGAAATGTAACAAGGCTACGTATAAACAGTGGACTAACAGTCGGGGTCACAAGTGTCCTACATTTAGACCGTTGGGAGGTGCTACTGCTGTGTCTGGGCCACTGAGCACTGAAGACCTTTCACCCGCTTTGTTTCATGAAGGTCTTTCTGAGACTCGATATGAGAGAATTCTCATCTTAATTCCCCAGTTTACAGCTGAGCAAACTGAGGCCTCTAAAACTCATTTGGTTTGGCACTTGGCTTAATCTTATAGGTTATTGTAGAACTCGGGACTAGGAGCCCAGTAACAACGCAGTCTAGGCACTCTGCAGCGTTGCTGTTTTTAAATTTAACTTTGCAGGTGTGCATACCTGTGTAAGTTTGTGTGCACTGTGTCTGTGTACCATGTCTGAGCAGGTGCTGGGAATCCAGAGAGCATAAGATCCCCTGGAACTGAAGTTGTAGATGGCTGTGGATTGCCTGATGTGGGTGCTGGATATTGAACTTAGGTTGTCTGCAAGAACAGAGAGCTTTTAACTACTCTCCAGACTGTTTGTTTTTACTCGTACGTGTGTGAGTGTGTGTGTGTCCATTTATGCATGTGTGAGTGCAGGTATCCTCCGAGGCCAGAAGGTGTGGGATCCCCTAGAGCTGGAGTTACAGGCAGCGGCCACCCAGTGCGGGTACTGGGAACTGCTCTCAGGTCCCCTGTAAGAGCAGTAAGCGTTTTTTTACCCACTGAGTGGTCTCGGCCCCCTCTGCAGTTTTGATGCCACGATGCAGCATGACTTCTAGTTCACGTTCTCAGTCCTGACTTCAGACAGTAAGGCGAGCTGCTTCTTTGGCTTAGCACCTGCACCAGGGGTTGGCCAGCCTTCTAGAACTGGAATGGCTTTTGATCAACAACGGTCCTTAAAGGACTATCAGAGGAACCCGGCAGCAGGTGCCGCTCCCCACCCTCTGCGGCCCACTCCCTTACTGATGGCTGTTGAGCCAGTTTGCGTGTGCAATGTCTTCAACAGACGCTTGGGCTGGACAAGATGATGTAATACGAAAGCACGACTCAAATTAGCTTCAACAGAAGGAACATGTAACTTGGGTTTAACAAGCAAATTGCAAGATGGTGCGGGCAGACGCTCACCAATCTTCGAGGGTCTCTAATTTCTTAATACCGTCCCTTGCCCTCGTCTGAGCGTTCTTCCTTGCCAGGTCCTGGGAACAAAGGACTGCAAGACCCTGAGAACAGTGACTCTGAGCCACCATTTGTCTCCTTCGAAAAGAAATCACCCTCCACCCATTTGCTCTCATTTCATTGGCTAGAAGTGGGTCACATGGGCTCACCTAACCCAATCCCAAAGTGGAGCAGTGAGATTGTCATAAAGGCTTAGACCAGGTTACCAGTTTGAGATTTGGCTTTGTGGGAAGGTAATTAGCAGTGTCTGTGGTAATCCCCGGTGTAGTTACTCTGGCTCACAGGGAACAATATCCAGCTCAGACACTGTGGTGCCTGCCTTTAGGAGTGAGGAACTGCGAGGGAACCTCGTCTGGGTCCTGGTCTCCCATGGCCCAGCCCGGGGTGTTTATACCACTTCCTTCTGTCTTCTACTCATGGTGGAAAATATGACACGGGATAAAAAAAAAAAAGCACAATCCCGATTGCCCAGACCCCACCCCTCAGATTGCGGCTACCTCCGGTTTCCCTCCCAACCCCGGACTAAAGTCCTAAAGACTGAAGTTCAAGTGCAGTGTCTCCACAGACTTCCTTTCAGCCCCAGTGCTGCGGTGTGCGGCTCGGGTTCTCTGCATCCCGGGACTTCTCAAACAGTTTCGATGAGCCCAGGGAGGTTGAATATAGGAGGTTCAACTTGGACACCAAAATCTAGTTAAGTGGAGGAAGGATACAGGTTTAAAAAGGGCGGCCTTGCCCAAAAAGACGGCGGGCAAGCTTCAGGAACACTGCAGGTGGGGCAAACATCTTTTTTGCATGGGAGGAGAGGTCACCCAGCACTCAGTCCCCTTTTCTGCTAACAGCACCCAACTGTCCTTGAGATGAGTCACTGTTAATCCTCCGTCCTTTCCTCCAGTTCCACTCTGCTCCCTGAGTCGCAGTGATTGGTTCGCGGAAGGATGGGCACATGACTAGATCAGGCCAATGAGGCTCAATTCCTGTTGTTAGGACAGCCCCGTTGGATTCCACAGCTGAATTTACCTTGCCCTTATGAATATAGAGGTGGTTTAAAATAGAGCCAAGGACATGGAGGTGTGGTTCAGTTAGTAGAGCGCTTGCCTAGCGTGCACAGGGCCTGGATTTGTCCCCTCGCATGCAATAAACCCGGTGTGGTGGTACATGCCTGTAATTCAATACAGGAAGTAAAAAAAGTACAGAAAGGGGTACCGGAAGTTCAAGGTTGTACTCAGCTACATAGCAAATTCAACACCTGCCCATATGAGGTCCTGCCTTACAATGAAATAAAGCCAATATGGTAAAGAGTAGACGTAAGAGACAGAGAGGAGACCACAACCAAGGGCAACTTTGCAACTCCTCCATTTATGTTGAAATCCATGGCCTCTTTGGATTTTAAATTACATAAAGTCAATTGCTGTTTATCTATATATGTGTGGAATTTTTAAATAGGTGCTTGCCATGTAGCTCATATGTCACTGAACTCATGAGCCTCTTGCCTCAGCCTGCTGAGTGCTGGGATTATATATGTGCCCTGATGACTAACTAGTCAATTGCCTATCTTCGCATAAGCGAGTTTTAGTGAATTTCTGTCATGTGGGTTGCAAGGTGCTCTGTAGATAAAAGTGCTTGCTGCACAGTCCCCTTGGCTCCATCCCCCCAAACCCACAGCGGGAGGACAGAGCTGACTCCCAAAAGTTAGGCTCTGGCCCCACGCACATGTTGTGGCATGCGTGTTCCTGTACACAACCCCCCCCCACACACACACGGTAATTACAAGTGAACTAAACATTTCTGCCTCGCGCAACAAAAGCTCGAATCCATTTTGTTGCTAAAGGGAAAGGAGAAAATGTCAGGCCTGAGGGTCGGGGGGCTTCGCTGTGCCACAATGCCATCCTGCTTGGGATGTGGGTTAATTCTGCTCACCTCTCCCTACGCAAGTAGAGATGATCTGTCCCTTTTGGGGGAGGGGTAGGAGATGTGATTGACTCTGTAGCTGACAGAGCTTCATGGAAGCCCTGAGGAGTGAAAATGAAATGTCAGGATAATTTTAGCAATCCCAGAAGGGCTTAGACGGGTGGAGAATTGAGAAGTAAACACATATGCTGTAGGAGCTAAATGGCCTCGGGAAGGGATGAGGTGACGATAGGGATGAGAGCTGGAGCTGGGCACGCTGGTGGCACATGCCTGGCACACACCTGTAACCCCAGCACAGAGGCAGAGGCAGGTGGATGGCTGAGAGTTCAAGGCCAGCCTGGTCTACATAGGGAGTTCCTGGCTAGCGAGAGAAGCCCTGTCTCAAAAACAAAAGCAAAGAGGAAGGAAAGATCCTGGGCTTTCTGGTCTACCCTATCCTTCCCTTTTTGATAGACAGGAGAGACAAAGGGCTATTACCTTAAGAAAATGCCAGCAAACTGGAGATGTGGCTCAGCTGAAAAAGTACTTGTATAGCATACAGGAGACCCTGGGTTCAATCCCTAGCGCCATATAAACCAGATGTGTGGTGCATGCCTCTAAGCTCATCGCTTGAGAAGTAGAGGCAGAGCGATTAGAAGTTCAAGGCTATCCTCAGCTGCATATGGAGATTGGTGACAAGTGGGATGTATGAAGCCCTGTCTAAAAAAGGGTAGGAGGAAGCTGGGCAGACGGCTCAGTCAGGAAATTGCCTGTGATGCAGGGGTGGGGACCTGTATTCTTATCTTCAGGACCCACACGAGAGCCTCCCCTGTAACCTCAGTGCTGGTGCTGGGGTGAGCCGGGCAGAGACAAGTGATCTCTGGAGCTCACTGGCCAGCAGCCTAGACAAATCATTGCGCTCCGGGCTCAGTGTGAGGCATAGCCCAGATGGTAGAGCGCTTGCCTAGCATGTGGGATGCCCCGGGTTCAAGTCTCAGTACCACAAAAACCAAACCTTTGAGAGCCAATTAGAATCTGCCATACCGCCGGGCGATGGTGGCGCACGCCTTTAATCCCAGCACTCGGGAGGCAGAGGCAGGCGGATCTCTGTGAGTTCGAGACCAGCCTGGTCTACAGAGCTAGTTCCAGGACAGGCTCCAAAGCCACAGAGAAACCCTGTCTTGAAAAACTAAAAAAAAAAAAAAAAAAAAGAATCTGCCATACCCTTCAGAAAGGACTTCACAGAAGTTAGCGTGGGCTTCTCCATCCCTCTGCCCTCCTGCCCATTTCACCCACTTGCGTTGCTGATATCTTGGTGCTGGGAACCAAACCTAGGGCTGCCTGCACACACTCTGCTTGCCCATGCCCCTACCTCCTTATGGTACCTTTTTGATCTCTTTCCCTTACAGTGACTGTAACCACTGGGCAATGCTAAATGACACGTTGGTTGTGTTTCCTCCTGAAATTCTGTTTCTGAGAGTACCTCTGCCTCTAAGTTCATACTGAGGCCAACCTTCGTCCCCCTTGGGGACCAACCATAGTGGCATCCCTGTGCCAGCTCTTCTGCTGACAGATAGTTGATACCTTTTCCCGCCTTATGCAGGCACCCCTAGCAAGGAGGCCGAATGTCTTTGGCCAATGTGACTGAGGCCCCACTCACCCTGCCCTTGCACTGCCCACAGCCCCATCCTTCTTGGTTTCCTGTGTTTGAGCACTTGGTCCCCACGCTGGAACATCTAAGAGTCGGAGCATGCCTTGAGGAAGTGTATCAATGGAGGCAGGCTCCCCTCTAGCCTCGCTCTTCCTGATTGCAGGTGCAATGTGACCAGCTGCCTCCCCAAGTGGCTTCTCGTCAGGTATTTTGGTCACGGTGACAAGAAAAAGAAAGAATACAGCGTCTATCCCGTCACTGCTCACTTTCAAGTTTGCTCCTTCCTTGGGGTTTGCTTCTCAGAGGATCGAAATGTCCAAAGCTCTTTGGGAAGTGAACTCATGGGGGTTTCACCCAAACTCATGACCATCTATTGTTAAGGAGACAGGGTTCCACTCCGTAGTGGTTAGGACCACAGGCTTAGGATCGGGTGAGCCAACTTTCTCATGACTGTTCAAAAAAAGAGGTAGTTGCTACTGGCATCTAGCAGAGGTCTGAGATACTGCTGGATGTCAACAGTATAGACACAGGCCTCTACAACAGACTATCCAGCCCCGATGTTTACCATGGCAAGGTTAAGCAGAGATACTCATGGGACCACTCAAAGAGCTGTCTTTAGAACCTGGGGGTCAACAGTATGTCACTTCTGCTGGCTTTTAGCCTCCCGAGTCCACAGTGGCAGAGGCCAGAGGACTCCCAACCAGTGTTCTGTGTCATCAGGGGTGAAAAGAGCACAGTGAAGAGAACAGTTATTAATTGTTGAAACCTTAGTCAAGTCTTTCCAGCCCCTGGTGCAATGGCTGCAGCACAAATGAATTCTGGTGTTTGTTGAATGGCTGAATGATCAATGCAAGGCTTTTAAAACTCATTACCCACTAATTTATGTGCATTGAGGGAGTCACTGGAGACTCTTAAGAGACAGGCCTGGTCTCCTCCTTGTGCTCTGCGACAAGGACTATGATTCGTCAAAGAAATGACTTCAAAAGATTGGGACCTCTGTCGCCAACCACGGAGCAGGGAGCCAGAAGCAAAGTCATGGGAAGTTTTGGATGAAAGTCGCGCTCCATTTAGGCAAGAAAAAAAAAAGAAAGACAGAAAGAAAGAAACCCAGCCAGGCTTTGTGCAGCCTCGCTGTGGAACAAGAGCTGTTTTCTGGGCCCAGAACCTGCTATGTCCATGTTTAATTTCTTCCATCTGTCTGGTATCTGACCTCTGCTGCCCTCCAAACCATTGCCACATATTGTCTGCCTATGTTCCCATATAAGGCGATCTCTCTCTCTCCCTCCCCCTAGTCCTCTCCCTCTCTCCCTCTCTTTCTCAGGGTTGGTTAACAACACAAGCTCGCTTCCTCCGCCCTGCTCCCCCCTCCTTCCCTGGCATCCTGCGCTGCCAGGATGGAGGGCTGAGCGGGAAGGGGCAGGGGGCTGCCAAGGAATGCGGCAGGTTTATTTTTACTCAAGCTGCATTCTTCGCCTGCCCTGCAGGCCTCAGCCACTTGGGGATGTCACATGCCGATAAGCTGGGGGGTGGTGGTGTGTGAGTGAGATCTGTGGCTCAAATCTACAACACCCCAGGTGTGAGCCATCGTCATGGAGTTGGGGTGGAGGGGAGGGGGCAGGCAGGGACACCGAGGTCATGGGATTCGCCTGTTCCAATTGCTCTGGCACCAGTTCCCAGAAGTTTGGTCTTTTTGAGAAGCAATGGCAGGGACTGAGATCTGTTACCACCAAGGCCCCCCTCTGGTACAAACTCAACACCTGCTAGGACATGGGGTGGATTTAGGTATCTGAGGGAACTGAATAGCCTTGTGACCCTTTGTGACCCCGCTGTCACTTTCCTTCTCTATCAAAATAGTAACATCTGTTGGATACTATTCCATTGTCCTAGAGAAAACCACACTCTACCCGGCAGGGTTTTCAGTCTCTCTCGTTCCCGATCGTGGCAGTGGCAGTTGTACTAGTGCCCGGCACACAGGAGGTGCCAAATATGTGTAGAGCAACTGGGTGTAACAATACTTTTCAGTTTGCATCAGCCACGAAATGATAGCAGATTTGCCTGTAGCCTATTGCGTGCCCACAGGCATGTGAGAGACACTAGTTAAGAGTCAGGTCAAAATATGACAGTGAACAAGGCAGAGAGAACTGGGGGGAGGCTCACTGGTTAGAATGCTTGTTAGAATGTTTGCCTGTTCAGGATGTGTTCTTTGGGATGGATTCTGCTTTGTGCACCCTGTCCTCCAGGCTCATTCACGGCGCAGCGTGTATCAGTGCTCCACTTACATTTCTCTGTGTGTGCATGCGTGTGTGTGTGTACAGATTGTGCAGGTTCATCCATGGTACAGCACTATTTTATTTCTCTGTGTGTGTGTGTGTGTGTAGACAGATGTATGCAGGTTCATATGTGTGCCCATGCTAATGGAAGCCAGAGGTCAATGTCCGGTGTCTTTCTCAATGACTTTCCACCTTATTATTAATTTTAATATGGTCTCTCACCGAACCTGGTGCTCACTATTCTGACCTGGACTGACTAACCAATGAGCTCCAAGTGTCCTCCTGACTCTGCCTCCTGATGCTCCCTCGCATGCCTGGCATTTTCACAAGGATTCTGAGGATCTAAATTGGGTCCTCATGCCTGTACAACCAGCACTTTACTGACTGAGCCATCCCTCCAGCCCCTAAGTGCTTTGCTTCTTTTTAAGCCAGACTCACATTTGACTGCACACAGACACCCTGGCTTCCTTGTCCGTTTGTCAGCTAACCCATTGTTTGGTTCCATCATTCCATCTGTGACTCTATCAAAGACCTTGACTTGACATCATCACTTCATGGGGCTAAGAAGGTCTCAGGCACGTGTGCTCTTGGCCTTCTCTCACCCACTCCCACCCTCCCTCCAACCTTTTCCTGCATGGTTCTGCGCTTTCTGATGGCCCCAAATGCAGCTCTATTGCTGGCTACCCTTAAATACTCCCCCTGAATTCTATAAATACACCAAACATTCAGCTCAGGCAAAGAAGATGAGGAGAAAAAAAATCATCCAAAACAAAAATACACTTTTTCTTTCCCATCAATGGCCGAGGGTTTCTGATTCACATTTTCTGCGTTGACTCCGAGGTTTGTGCTTGGATTATTTTTCAACCATTAGCTCTGTATGGGTAGGAGACTAGGCCACTCGGCTGGGCCTAGCAACACACACCTGTCCTCAACTACTCAAGAAGAAGATCATGAGTTCAAGTTCAGCCTGGATTCTGGGGTTCTATCTCCGAAAAGGAGGGGAAGCTGGGCAGGTTAAAGTGCTTGTCACACAGGCCTGATGACCTGCGTTCAGTTCTCAGAACCTACAAAAAGTTGGATGTGGTGGTTCTTATCTGTAGTCCCAGGACTCCTGCTTTGGGATGGGAGGGGGAGACAAGAGAGTTGCCCCAAAGTCCACAGGTCAAGTAGCCTGGAGCGTGGAACAATAAGAGACACTGCCTCACAAGGTGGAAGGGAGGAACAGACTTCTCAGTGTTGGTGTCTGACCTCCACATGGTGCCCATATATGTGTACACATGAAGTAATATCAATAAAAGTTAGAATAAAAGACAGAGTGAGAGATTGCTGCTTAGAGACCCCCAGAGCCAAAGAAAGTCCCGCAATGAGTTCATGTCAACCCTTGTAGAGACCTTTGACTACCTACCTTAGTAGTCTGACTGTGGCCCTTTCTTCTGTCTATTCTAGGCCAGTGTGAGGCAGTTTAGTGGACCGGTGAAGATGGCTTTGGGATCGGATAGATTGGTGTCTGAATTTTGGCTTCATCAGCCATCAGCGACATGGTTGTGGGCTCTCCGTTAGCTCAGCAGGCCTCAATATCCTTCATCATAGAATGGCATGAGGGTGAACGACTGGCCTCCAAAAGCCTCTTTGCTCATCATTTGGTTTCAGAATTCAATCTACAGAGAACCAGTCTGCCTGTCCAGGTCCCCCTCTACAATCCATGGAGGATGAGTTACATGGTTATGAGAACCTTTACCCTTTGGCTACCTGTTGGGGTCAGCCTGCTGGGAGATCAGGCAGGAGACGAGGGGTTGGAAGAAGATGGAGCTGGGACCGTCTGCCTACAGACACTGCTGGATTAGCAGCTCCTACTAGTAGCCCTCTGATCCTTTCTTGAACTTCCTGCTTTTGACTCAGGGACTCTGCGACACCTTTGTTGCTGGTCCTCTGTAGGGCCACTTAAATCCTGCTCGGACCTTTGTGTACAGTCCTGTGTGGTACTCTAGTTGCGCAGGGTGAGCTGTTTCTATTGATGGACTTGCCCACTGACAGAAGTCCTTAGTCCGTGACTCAGATCTGACAGAATTACTTTATTTTGTATCCGGTGAAGTCTGACCTTGAGCCCCTCTCTGTTAGGTTGGAAGGCAATGCAATCTCATGGTTGAGTGTCCTCCCATCGGCACACACGCCGAGGGGTACCAGCTCCCGGGGCTTTTCTGGGGTAATGAGGCTTTGGGGCATCACATGATTGCTCACTCACTCATCACCCCACCCTGCAGCTCTGTTCTCTTACAATGGCGCTGCTGCCTCTGTGCGACAGACTCCTTGTAAAGCCCAGGACAAGGAAAATGTCACTGACCATTGGTGTGTCCTCCGTAGAGTATGATCACCTCCTCTTGGGCTCTACGGCTGGCCTGGGTACCTCAGAGCACCTCTTGTGCCTGCTGATCCCCCTGAAGGAGGTGTCATTGTTGTCTGTGTCCTCCCCTCCAAAGACTTCACAGCTTATGTAGCAAATGCAGGTTTACTTTGGAAGCGCAGCTTGCTAGTAACAATTGGGATTGCTTCTGGAGGAAGGGAAACAGACCACATCACACATGTTAATATCAGGGTCAGTTCTGACCCATTTGTATTTCTCAAGGCTGCTCAGAAACAGTAAGCTCTCAGCAAGGGATGACTTGATGGCAGCTTGAGCTGCTGGGAGAATGTCCGGCGAGGACTATGTTTCAATCCAAGTGGATTACCCAGGAGTCTATATAAATTGTAATAGAAATTTGGCTACTTTATATAGCCCATTAATCTCATTGGTGATTTTCAGAGTTTGAAAACTGTAGTCCATTTGGAAGCAAAATCCATTACCAGGAAAGCCTGAGAAAAATGTAGTACCAGGCATGCATTTAATTAGGCCTCTGGAATCTCATCCATTTAGCTGAATGTTTCACAGGATATTTATCTTTCTGCCTTTTAAGAAAGCACATCCTGCTACCAAATGTGCCCACAAGATCCAACTGCCAGATCAGAGCGAGCTTGGGGTATCTCCAAACCTCAAACCTCAATTCAGGTTTCTATTTAAACCTAATGGCTTTCATCTCAACATAGCCTAAATGGCAAGGGGGTTAAATGACAATTAATGGGTAATGAAATGACCCACTTGTGAGCACATTCCGGTGTCTGGGTCATTTTCCCCCTGTTTTCAAAGGCTGAGATAATGTGGGCAGCGTGCAGAGCTACCCCAGATGGGATGGCATCTTGGAAACTGGCGTTCACTGAATGCTCGCTCAGGATCCAGAAATATCTCCTGGTCAGGATGATAGGTCTAAATTTAATACCCCAAACAGAAAATTAGCTTGGATTCCTTAGATTCTGCACAGGAAAGTTTTTGTTTGGAAGTTCTGAACTGAAAGGGGCTGGGGACATTGTGTTTGTGGCGTCCCTCTGATGGCTGTGAGGATCTCTCCTGGCCCATAGTAAGAGCCTGCACTAGAGACAAATGATTTGTTGGGAGGAAGCAAAGGAGCAAGTTCCCATCGACACAGACACTCCACACAACGAATATCTGTTTGTTTCTTTTTTTAAAAAAATCATTTTACATTTATTTGTGTATTTATGTGTGTATGTGTGCATGTGCACTCGTGTCCATGTGTGACGGTCAGAGGACAAGTTTCACCCCCCTTCTACTCTGAGGATTCTGGGATCCAAGCTCAGGTCATCAGGCGTGGCAGTGTCTTTACTACCGAGTCATCTTGCCCTACCCCCATTTTTTTTTTAAGATAATGTTATACCTAGCACAGGCTGACCTCAAACTTACTATGTAGCTAACGATGACCTAGAACTTCTAGTCCTCTTGTGTCTGCCTCCCAATCTGAGATAACAGGCATGTACTACCAGGTAAACATGTACCACATGGGTTTTATGCGGTACTGGGGATCAAACCCAGTGCTTTGTGTGTGCTAGGCAAGCCCTCGACTAACGGAACCACATGCACAGCTTTAAGACATAGCAGTCTTTCCGGCCACAACTGCCCTGTGTGGCTCCCGTTGGCACAGCATCTCCCCCACTGCCAACAGGCCCAGCCCCTCCTTCTGGAGCATCCTCGCCACTATTACTGCTGCTAGAAGAAAAGAACCGGAAGATTCAAGAATGGTTTGAAGTGGGTGTGGTGCACATACGTGAGGTGGAGACAAGGCAGAGTTTGAGGCCAGCCTGGGCCACACAGTGAGTTCCTATATACTAAATACCCTGTTTCAAAAAAAACCAAGCACACAGGATGGAGTGTGGCTTGGTGGTGCACACTTGTAATCCCAGCTACTCAGCATGCCCGAGACAGGAGGACTGAAAATTCAAGGCTAGCACAGGTGATTTAGCAAAATAAAATATGGCCAAAGAATTTTTTAAAAATTTAAAAAGAAATTGTCTAGGAGCTGGAGAGATGGCTCAGCAGTTAAGAACACTTGCTGCTCTCCCAGAGAACCCAAGTTTGATTCCCATCACACAATCTCACACACACACACACACACACACACACACACACACACACACACGTTACAACCATCTGTAACTCCATTTCCACGAATCTGATGCCCCTTATGGCCTCCATGGGCACTGCATGCACGTGGCGTACACACGCAGGCGGAAACACCTGTACATGTAAACCAAACACGAAAGTGAGAGTGTGCAGCCCGTCTGACGGACTTTGTGCTGACAAGAGTCTGCTCTGGGACCGTTCTGAAACATGAGGCTGTCACTTCTAGCAGCACATTCAGAGCAAAGTGGAGAGGAGCCAGAGAGGTGGAGGGAGGAAATCAAGCTGACAGTGAGCGCTTACAATAAGTCACACCCGAAGGTAGTGTTATCCTTGAACTTCACAAGTACACAGTATCTAACCACCTGCTCTAATTTGCTTCTCTGTGACTGTGATGAAATACCACAACCAAAAACAAACCGGAGAGAAAGGGGTTTGCTTGGTTTAGAGATCACAGTCCATTGTCAGGAAGTAAAGGCAGGAGTTTAAGGCCAGAGCTTGAAGCAGGAATCGCAAAGGGATACTTCTTACTGGCTTGCTTCTCCTGGCCCACATGCCCAGGGATGGCCTTGCCCGCAGTGAGGTGGGCCCTCCTACACACAATAAATAAATGATATAATAAAAATTAAAAGAAAGGGTGACGATGTACCTTCCTAGCATGCGCAAGGTTAACAGCAAGAGGTAGAGGAAGAAGAGGAGGCGGAGTGGGAGGAGAGGAGGTAGAGGAAGGGAGGGGTGACGTAGAAGTGACAAGCCTTCAGAACTACTGTCACATAGGGTTAGAATCTATTAAAAATCTCAAATATAGTTCAGTTAAAAGGTGCCACTGGGAGATTACATGCAAGACTTGACCTGGCATCTGGGGAGTGGGGTGGGAGGGGCTAGCTTGCTTCAGACAGAATCAGCAATGCCTGCCTGTTGTGAATCTGTTATCGGGAATGTCTTCCTAGGTGAGTCCCACCAAGGTTTTATCTTGCGTCCCAGAGAGGAATCCGTTTTCTCTTAGGTCTGTCGACAGGCAGTCTGTCTGCATTATTGTGGTTCCCGCCAAGCACCTTTTACCAGCTGAGCCGTCTCACCAGATTCTTTTACTGGGCCTTAATATGGCTCTTTCGGGTGGAGGTTTGACAATATGGCTCCTTCAGCCCTCCCTGTCCCCCAGTAAGCGCGGGGCTTGTCTTCTGGGCTTCATCATCACCGGAACATTTTGCTACATGTCTCTCAGTCCTGGCCTAATTTGCCGTCTGTCTTACCCCCTCACTCCTACGGGGACAGAACCCCGCTGGGTCTTGTTCTCTATTGAATTCTCTAATAGTCAGCAGTATGGGGCATATAAGAAAGGTCTAATTTATCATTTGTTAGTTTTAGGTTGTGGTAAGTTTCTCCAAAGATGGCTGATCAACTAACCCAGTTTTCAGAGTGGGGCTCCATTTGTCGGTCTGTCTGTCTGTCTCTCCCTCCATGCGTCTCTTAATCTATACTCTATAATTGTTCCCATGCATGGTTTAATCTGGAGATACTTACATCGAAAACCTAAACTTGAAAACCATGCCCAGTGCTTCCTGACCCCAAACCCCATCTAGCCCTGCTTCAAAGAAGTTGTCGCCTCAAGTTTGGTAAGTAAATAAATGTATGAAACAGCACACGCAAATAGCACAGGTTAAGTACTTTGTCAAGTGTGAACTGTAGAGGGTTCGCGACGGCGATTATCGCCCAAAGTGGGACCGGCAGCCCGGGACACTCCAGGCTTTCTGCAGTGATTCAGAACTGCAGGCAACAGGTCCAGCTTTCAAGCCCGAGGCCCCGCCCCCGGTGCGCGCCCTGAACCATGGGAAGTGACGTCACCGCATGGCAACCGTTGCCAAGGAGCAGTCTCTAGGAACCCGCTAGCGCCCGGGTGCCTCCGGAGGGGTGGGGAAGTGGTTTCGTGAGGAGAATTTGAGGTAACCCCGCCAACTCGCGGTCGGAAACTCGGAGAACCCCCAGTCCCCTCGAACTGCGCCCGCTCCCGGCCGGTGGCGGCGCCAGGGCCTGGTCGGGGGTCGGCCGCGTGGGGACCGGCGGGAGCGGGGTCCCTGGCCCCCCTCGGCCCCGGACTCTGTTCCTGGGACTCGCGGGAGCCAGTGGGCCTGCGCACGCCGCCCCGACTTGTGCCAGATAAAACGCGCGTCCTGGTTTTAATTCTTGCCCCGGCCCCCTGGGTGCTGCTGTGGGTGAGTGCTGGTGAATTAGCGCGGCCAGTTGCGCTGGAAGAGGGATAGTAATTGCTTTTGCTAATTTTAGCGCGCAGCGCCCGCCGGGCACCTACAGCCTACCTGTTCAAGAACATCCTTGTCCTCTGAAAGCTGGTGGGCGACCTGGGGTGCGGGAACCCCGACCGATTTCTTTCTTTAAAAAAAGTTTTTTGGTTGCCATATATTAGTTATGCATAATGGGTGCCATTATGCTATCTTCATCTTCATACATGCATACAGTGTCTTTTGATTATACTGCTCCGACTTCCCACTCCCCTGATTCCCTTTCCATTTCCCAACTCATCTCCCTTCTACTTTAATGATCCCCCCCTTCTTTTTTGGTGGTCCTGTGAGTTTAATTATGGTTTCTTTCAGGAGCATGGGTTACTTATCAGTGGCACACCATAGAAGAAAATATAGATCCCTCCCTTAGCAACCATTACCTGTCTATAAATACTCATGAGCCCCCAGAACCCTGCTTTTCTTCTCTCTTTTTAGCAACATTTTACTCATTTATTCAGATATTTGGTTTGATTTCGTGTTTCTGAAAGAGAAAAAAAGACCTGATAATTTCAAAATTGTTTTAAATTAAATATATGTGGATATGAAGATGTGTATTAATATATTTTTACAGCTGAAAACTTGAAGCTCCACAGTTTTAAAAAATAAAGATAATTACTTTTATTTATTTTTGGTTTGTGTTTTGAGACACGGCTTCTCTGTGTGGGTTTCTCTGTGTAGCCCTGGTTGTCCAGGAATTCACTCTGTAGACCAAGTTGGGCTCCAACTCAGAGATCTGCTTGCCTCTGCCTCCTAGCACTGAGATTAAAAGTGCAAACCACACTTCCTGGCTAAGATATTTTGATATAAGCTTAAAAGAAATCTTAAATTTAGAAGCTATGCTGGTTATGCCATCCTTTTCTGACTTTTTACTGTTTTATTTACTCATAATGTATTATTATGAAATAGTAATATCTTTAGTTTTTTTAAATGTTTTCTAAACACAAGCTTCACCCACCCAATTAAGGAACCCATTTCACGCCAAGCTTGGTGGACCTTGATTTTAATCCCAGCATTTAGGGAGGTAGAGTCTTGGTCTACATAGTGGGCCTGTAGCCCAGGCCACTTAGGCCTACACAGCGAGATCTTTCAAAAGGAATTTTTTTTTTTTTTAGAGCAAGATGCTCATGGTTTCACTTTATATCTTGAGTGAAATAGTATCTATTTCATAGTTTTAACTAAGAAAGCATTAAGATAACTTTGGCTTCCTTTGTCTCACTTATCTTTCTTTAATCGGGTCTTATGTAGCCCAGGCTGGCCTCAAACTCTGGCTCCTTCTCTCTCAGCCTCTGCAGTCCTAGGGTTATAGACCAATATACAGGAGTAGCAGTTCAGTCTGGGGTGGTTTTGATAAGGTCTCAAGTGGCCTACGCTGCTTTGACCTCACTGAGTAGCCAAGGTTCACCTTGTACTTCTTTTCGTTTTATTTTTTGAGACAGAGTTTCCCAGTAGCTATGGAGCCTGTCCTGGAACTCACTCTGTAGACTGGACTGGCATTGAACTCACAGAGATCCGCCTGCCTCTGCCTCCCGAGTGCTGGGATTAAAAGCATGCGCCACCACTGCCCGGCCCACTTTGCATTCTGATTGTCCTGTTTCCATGTGCAGCCACTTCCAGTTTAGTCAGTGCTAGGAGTTGAATTCAGGGCTTCCTACATTTTAGGCAAGCCCTCGACCAACTATGCCACATCCCCAGCCCAGTTCATTTTAGTAAACAATTTCCCGTGGTAAAGCCTTTTCAGCAGTTGAATCAGATACATATTTTTTTAGTTTAGAATTTAAAAAATAATTTAAACTATTTATTTTAGGTGTATGTTTTGCCTGCATGTATGTATGTGCACCACATGCATGCTGATGCCCGTGATGTTCAGAAGAGGATGTTAGAGTCCCCGGAAATGAAGTTAGGGATGGTTGTGAGCCACCATGTGGGTGCTGGGAACCAAACTCCAGGTCCTCTACAAGAGCAACCAGTGCTCTTAACTGCCGAGTGTTCTTTCCAGTCCCAGAAACTCAGGTTTGTTTTTTTTTTTAAATAAGGTTATGGTCTTTCATAAAGTCCTTATTTCTTCTTGACTTAGGCTTCTGTGTTTTATTTTTTTTAAATTTGTTTTGTTTTTTGGCTTGAGGCCTATGAACGAGTTCATTCAGTCATTGTTTCCAGCTCAATGTGTATTCACAATGGAAATGTGATTCCTCATGGAAAGTACAGTTTTGCAAAGCAAGAAACAATGTACACCTAAGAAAGTAGAACAACATAAAAAGTAGCCTAAGGAAAGCGAGTAGCCCATATGGTGGGGGTGGGGGACAGACTCTGTTTCTTTGCTGCATAACTTGAGGGTTTCCTGAGATAACTTGAACCTGAGCTTGGTGAGAGACACCCAAACAAGGGAAGCAATCCTGCCAGGCAGAGAAAAGTAGGTGGAAGCAGGGAGTAGTGACTGGGCCGGCTTCAGAGTGAGAGGCTGAGCTAGATCATAGAGGATCAGCCCTCAGTCCATAGGAAAGAGAGCTTACAAGTGATTTGGGATGAGAGGTGGCGGCCAAATGCTGGAGACAGTTTTCTCGTTGGAGGTAAAAGGAAACCGGGGCCTGGATTACCCAGAGTTGTCTTCTCCCAGGCTAATTCAGTAATAGCAATGGGTGGAGAGCGTGTGCTGGAGACCTTAACAGCACTAGAGAACATGCCTGGGCTGTATGTGGTGTGTGGGCCCTGCTTGCACTCTGTGGGTAAGGCTAAGCACAAATAGGGGCTCCATCGCCAGATCTGCTTGCCAAAAGGAACAAGATCTAGATTGTTACCATAAAAATCTGATATTTTAATGTGAGTTACCAATTTAAAACAAAAACTAAAATTTTGCCTGTAATTATTTCTTTAACTGTGTAGCTGGACTGGAGAGGCTTTGCCTGTAATTCTTTCTTTAACCCAGGGTAAAAACTGTGTAGCTGGACTGGAGAGGCTTTAGTGTAAGTGGACTGTGTCCAGGTGACTGCTGCCAGAGCTGATGTGTGTACAAAAGCAGTCCATATTAAATGTTAACAGCATATATAGATTCCATTAGAAATTTCATAGTTTGATTTCTTCCAACAAACTGGCCTTTCCCCCACATTTTGTATGCTGTACAGACCTCTCTCTACCCCTCTGCCTACTTCCTATAATCTTAATTCTGATTCTCTCCCAACACTTTCTTTAGCTATCAAGATTAAGGAATCCCCTCCTTTTTTCCCCCACTTTTTAGTTTTAAGCTATAAAAGACTTAATCATGAGTGACCAAATCAAGTTCATCGTGGATAGCCTCAATAAGGAGCCTTTTAAGAAGAACTATAATTTAATCACATTTGATTCTCTGGGACCAATGCAACTATTACAAGTTCTCAATGATGTTCTGGCTGAGATCGACCCCAAGGTAAGTTTTCTCTTCAGTTCCATTTTTTATTAGTTTTTTTGTTTGCTTTGTTGTTGTTTTTTAATACAGCCCTGGTTGTCCTGGAACTCACTTTGTAGACCAGGCTGGCCTCACTGAGATCTGCCTGCCTCTGCCTCCTGAGTTCTGGGATTAAAGAAGTGGCTAAATTTTCTCCTTCTTTGTAAGGAAAAGTCTGTTAGGACAGCCCGCCTTTGCCTCTAACTATTGTGGGTCTGCAAAGCCCTCCTCAGGCCTTGTTTACCCTGCTTGTAAAGCAATAGTAAATGATCCCTACTAACGCACATTTCAGTTGTCTACGAAAAAAAGTTTGTTTGTTTTACATTTTATTTATTTTATGTGCTTGTGTATGGGCATGTACATGCTTATCAAACCCAAGAAAGAGGACAACTTTCAGGCATCAGTTCTCGCCTTCTACCATGTGAGTCCCTGTGATCAAATTGGGGTTGCCAGGCTTGGTGGCAGACCCCTTTACCCATTAAGCCATTTCGCTGGCCCCTCAATTTTCTATTCAAACCTTATTTAGACACTATTTCTCTACTTTTAGACACAAATAGCTTTGGTCCTGGAATAAAGATGCATTTTACAAAAGGTTTTATTGTACTGCAGGTTAGCTCATGTCTTTTATCCACTTTCTGTGAAGCTTAACTTTGTAAACGTGAATCCTGACCTGACTTGTGTGCTCCCTCACTTGGAATCTGAGCCCTGCACTTACTCTGCTTTATGAAGAGACCATTGTGCCTGTTAGCTCCACCAGAACAAGCTTGTCAATGAGTTTAAATATTTTTCTTTGTTAAATATACAACAATGACATATTTTTCAATTTATTTATTTGTTAGCAAGATGTTGATATCAGAGAGGAGATGCCAGAGCAGACAGCCAAGCGAATGTTGAACCTTCTTGGTATCCTTAAGTACAAACCTCCAGGAAATGCTACAGACATGTAAGAATCTGCTCATATATCATGTTTTCTTAAAGCTCAAACCTCCAGATGCTGTAGTTGGTCTTTTTAGATAACACCTGGCCCTCCCTCTTCTGATTGCCTTAGGACATTACAGAATTTGAAAACCATTTTAATCCTTCGAATGCTGTGTTGTCACGTAGAAAGTCGTAAGTGGGTCAGTTCTTCCCCTCTGGCCAAAAAAGTCAGGCAAATATCATTTTGTGATTTATGCCATTCTAGATAAAATAACTGGGGCTGGAAAATGGTCAGTGGTTAATAATGTTTGCTGCTCCTTCAGAGGACCTGAGTTTAGTGGTCACAATCATCTCCAGCTCCAGCTCCAGGTATCAAATTCCCTCTTCTGGCCTCTCAGGGCAGACACACACACACACATGCGTGCGCACGCACACACACACCTGCACATACAGCATGTACTTACACAAATATACACATACATATAAATAAAAATCTTAAGAAACCAAAACAACTTAAATGCTGCCCAGCCAGCATTAAGAATTAAGGCTTTGCTTTGGAAACTAGCTCTTGTAGACCAGGCTGGCCTCAAACTCACAGAGATCCGCCTGCCTCCGCCTCCGAGTGCTGGGATTAAAGGTGTGCGCCACCACTGTCCAGCTATTTAGTTTTTTTTCAACACAACTTCTTGGATACTTTAGTAATATATTGAGGATTTAGTTTTCTGACTAATGTAAGACTGACTTTAGCCTCGTATTCATATTTTAAAAGTAGTTCTGTAAAGCAATAAGGACCCTGTAAGTTACGCTGTGAGTCAAGGCTGTCTTTTCCAGTTATGCTGACTGCATCTGCGGTGTGTTTTCTTCTTAGGAGTACCTTTCGTCAAGGTTTGGTGATTGGAAGTAAACCTGTAATTTACCCAGTGCTCCACTGGCTTCTTCAGAGGAGTAATGAACTAAAGAAAAGGGCATATTTAGCTCGTTTTTTAATAAAACTGGAGGTGCCAAGTGAATTTCTACAAGATGAAACTGTGGCCGACACCAATAAACAGGTACATATAGTGAACAAAGCTGCTTGGCTTCAGTGATAATCTCTCTCTAATTGTTACTTTAGGATTCCAAGTGACACCAAAGAAAATGGTGTCCGCTGATGGTCAGCTGTGGTCATATCTTAAACAGTGACTTTCACACACAAATACTATTTGGTGATAGGAAATGGATGGTCAAGAGCTTTCTGTACTAGGTCATTCTGGGTAGATGGACTCCTGGGCTGGAGACTGCCGAGCACTGTGCTGATCAGTAAGGTAATTATGCAATTTGCCATCCAAATGAGAGAGAAGCTGCTGTCGTGATAGTACACCAGGACAAATGATAGACTTGTGGGCCCTGCAGCTGATGCAGGCTTGCAGTTCTTTCAGGATAGAGAGAGTGGATGTTTGCAGTGCATTTTTCTCACCATCATTGGCTTCTGGCCTTGAATCTTTCTTTAAGCTCTTGACTACTGAGGTCTAATTCCTGGGTCCTCTTGTCAGTACCTGGCTGACCACAGACGCAGAAACAGAGAAACCAGGCTGGATTTAAAAGAATTTTAGTTTTTTTATACTTAGATTGATTTTGGGGTCAGTTTGTTATGAAGTTTGTAATTCTGTCTTTTCCAGTAGACTATGAGGTCCATGGAGACAGGTGTGTCTGTCTTTGTTTTCTTCCAGGATTTAGTATAGTGACTTCTGTATATTGGTTGCTTAGTATTTGGGCTGAATCAAAACAACCAAATATTTTTATTTTTCATCTGTGTATTGTTATAGCTGTCATCAAAAGTAAAGATAATATTGGTCTCTTAAAGCCACGGCTGTATGTACATAGGTCAAATGCCATAGTAAGCACTTATGTGATAAAACAGGGATATGTAAGTGTGAAGTATTTCTACTCCCTTCTCACCCCTTCATAATGGGTTCATATGTATTGCATAGATCACTAGCAGTGATTTTAAAAGATTGCATTTTGGATATCTGTTTGATATGTTTTGGTAATGTCAATTCCTTTAGAGGAAGTTTATTAATAGTATCTCTTAATATACTTAGCTAATTAAGAGGATAAAAGGCAATAAAGATGTTGTTCTTGAAGCGTGTCTGAGAGGTATGTGTATTTAAAAAGAACACATTTAACAAAGATACTAATAAAAATGATGCCAGGTGGTGGTGATGTACACCTTTAATCCTAGTACTAAGGAGCAGAGGCAGGAGTATCTCTGTGAGTCTGAGGCCAGCCTGGTCTACAGAGCGAGTTCCAGGACATCCAGGGCTGTTAAACAGAGAAACAGTATCTCGAAAAACCAGTATATGTATGTGTATATATACATACATATATTATATGTATATGTATGTATATATACACATACATATACACATTATATGTATATGTATGTATATATACACATGTATATATGTGTATGTATACATATAGAGGGGAGGGAGAGGAAGAATGTTGTCTTTCTGAATGAAAAGTTTTAGAATGAATGATTTGTAGATTTATAGAATATGATCAGTCAAAAATATTAATTTCTTGATGTTATCATTTAAAAAATACTGTGGTGTGTATGTGTGTGGTGCTAGAGATTGAAACGGTCTTTTTTTTTAAAAAGTAATTTTTTATTTTATGCGCATTGGTGTTTTGCTTGCATGTATGTCTGTCTGAGGGTGTCAAATCTTGGAGTTACAGACAGTTGTGAGCTGCCATGTGGGTGCTGGGAATTGAACCCAGGTCCTCTGAAAGAGTAGTTATAAAAAAAAAAGAGTAGTTATTAGTGCTCTTAACCACCCAGCCATCTCTCCAGCACCTGAACCTAGGGTCTTATGCATGTTAGGTACATGTTCTACCACTGAGCTATACTTTCAGACCATAAACTACTGCTCATTTAAAAATTAGGGTAACAGCTATGGTATTTTTCATTAATCTAACTACTGTTTATTACACGCCTGTGAGGATTATGTCCTATAGTAAGCCCTGGGGTTCTGAAGATATTCATACCAAATGCATTCTAGCCCTCTTGGCTATTGCTGTTTCCTGGAGGGAGGCAGACAAGTAACTACTCTGTTATGACATGATCTCTACTCTGATAGACAAGGGGCCAAAGCAGGCTTCGCTGAGAACAGTGGTAGCTATGCTCAGACTGTGAATCTGTTATCCAGGTTATCAGGGATGGTGTTGCAAGTGTTCTCAGAGGGAATAGGATGGGTAACCTGCAGGTGGGAGCCAGGGCTGTTCCAGGGACAACATAGCAAGAGTTGAGATCATGAGAAAGAAAATAGCCAGAAATGGAGCCAGAGAAGTATTTAGTGAGGAGACCATGCAAATCTTGTTTTTATATGCTGTATGGATTGTAAGAATATGCAGGATTTTGTTTTTGATTTTTGATATGTAGCCCATTCTGACCTTACACCCCTGATCCTTCTGCCTCAGTCTTCAAAAGCCTAGAATTACATTATGTAATCGAGACTGCTTTTTTTTTTTTTTTTTTTTTTTTTTTTGGTTTTTCGAGACAGGGTTTCTCTGTAGCTTTGGAGCCTGTCCTGGAACTAGCTCTTGTAGACCAGGCTGGCCTCGAATTCACAGAGATCCTCCTCCCAAATGCTGGGATTAAAGGCGTGCGCCACCACCGCCTGGCTGCTTTTTGTTTTTTAAGGCAGGGTTTCTCTGTGTAACTTTGGAGCCTGTCCTAGAATTTGCTTTGTAGACCTGTAGACCAGGCTGGCCTCAAACTTACAGATCCACTACCTCCTGAGTGCTAGGATTAAACCTGTGTGCCACCACCACCTGGCAGTAACTGTTTTTTGTTTTGTTTGTTTTTTTCAAGACAGGGTTTCTCTGTAGCTTTGGAGCCTGCCCTGGAACTAGCTCTTGTAGACCAGGCTATCCTCGAACTCACAGAAATCAGCCTGCCTCTGCTTCCTGAGTACTGAGATTAAAGGTGTGTGCCACCACCGTCCGGCTCCAGTAACTGCTTTTAAGAACATGTATTTAAGCTGGGTGATGGTGGCGCACGCCTTTAATCCCAGCACTCGGGAGGCAGAGGCAGGCGGATCTCTGTGAGTTCGAGACCAGCCTGGTCTACAAGAGCTAGTTCCAGGACAGGCTCCAAAGCCACAGAGAAACCCTGTCTCAAAAAACAAGGCCAGCTGGACTGTGACTGAAAAAGCAGGGGATAAAACTGGACTCTCTGAATATGGCAGACAATGAGGGCTTCTGAGAAGCCAAGGACAATGGCACTGGGTTTTGATCCTACTTCATGTTCTGGCTTCGTGGGAGCCTAGCCAGTTTGGATGTTCACCCTCCTAGACCAGGATGGAGGGGGGAGGACTTTGGACTTTCCACAGGGCAGGGAACCCTGACTGCTCTTCAAACTTGAGAGGGAGGGGGAGAGGAGTGGGGGGAAAGGGAGAGGAGTGGGGGTACGGGGAGAGGATGGGGGGGAGGAGTGGGAGGCTGGGAGGAGGCGGAAATTTTTTTTTCTCAATAAAAAAAAAAGAAAAGAAAAAAACAAAACAAAACAAAACAAAAAAACCCCCAAAAAACCAAAACATGTATTTAATGTTATTTTTCTAAGGATTTAAGTGATTGCAGCAAGTTAGTGGGGAGCTTGATGAGAGAACACGACTGGATGTAGTCATAACTGGTAACCTGCTAACTTCCTCTTTCAGTATGAAGAGCTGATGGAAGCTTTTAAAACTCTGCATAAAGAATGTGAGCAGCTCAAAACATCTGGATTTTCTACAGCAGAAATAAGAAGGGTAAAGAAATATCCATTTGGACTTGAATGATACCTTATTCAGATTGTTTGACTTTAGTTAATCCAGGCTGAGTTTTAACTGTATGAAAACTAGTGATGATAAATGAGTGCTTTGTGGGCTTTAGTATTGGTGTGCACATCAGTTGGTGGTGTGCACATATGTGTCTGTGTGTGCACATAGAGGCCAAAGACGTCTGGAATCTTCCTTTGCTTTCTATATTAGTTTTTGCAGCAGAATCTCTCACTGACCCTGAAGCTTAGGTTAGCCTGACTGGCCAGCGATAGCTGTCTGTGTCTAACCCCAGCACTGGAATTCCAGGCACACTCAGTCATGCCCAGCTTTTCCTTTGTAGTTCTTTACTGAAAAAAATCAGCGAGGGCTGTCAGTTCATGTTTCATGTTGACAGCTAGCCGGGATTTAGAAATACTTCATTTTGACTCTTTATTTGGTATATGTTCTATATATGATATAGAAAATGCAGAAAAGAACAAAGAAGAAAAAGTTGTGTTGTGTGTATATGAGATCATGCAATACATTATTACCCGTCTTGCTTTCTTTATGAAGGCTCGAGGACTACCTTAGGTGTCATCATCAGGATGCCGTTATCCTCCTTAGAGACAGGGTTTCTCTGTAGCTTTGGAGCCTGTCCTGGAACTAGCTCTGTAGACCAGGCTGGCCTCCAACTCACAGAGATCCGCCTGCCTCTGCCTCCCGAGTGCTGGGATTAAAGGCGTGCGCCACCACCGCCCAGCTAAGGTTTGTTTTTATGATTTTTAAAATGTGTCTGTGTGTGTATCTGTGTGGGAGTATGTGCATCTGTGTGGGAGTGTGTGCATCTGTTTGGGAGTGTGTGCATCTGTGTGGGAGTGTGTGCATCTGTGTGGGAGTGTGTGCATCTGTGTGGGAGTGTGTGCATGTAAGTGCATGTGCCTGCAGAGTCCAGAGATGGATGTTGGATCCCCCAGAGCTGGAGTTACAGGCATTAAAAGCGGCCTAACATGGATGCTGGGAGCCAAACTCAGGCATACATGCTCTTAGCCCACTGGACCATCTCTCCAGCCCCTTGCTGCTTTTTAATTATTACTTTGTGAGTGTGTTTTCATTGTTAGCTTTCTATGAAATTATAGCAATGTCCAAATTAGTTTTCTATAGTACATATACATTAATCATATTTAGGTTTTGGCTTAATTTTTTTTGCTATTATAAATAATGCCATGATTATCAACATAATTTTTGTATGGCTGTGATAGTTTCTTTGCAATATTTTTTAGATATATAATTGCTTGTTAAAGCACATAAATTATTTTAGGGCTTTTAATACATGTTCTCCAGAAAATATTTTTTACTTTCTGCCCAGGCGTTTAGGTACTTTCCTAAACTTGCTATTCTGACTTGCATGAGTCTTGTATTTTTAGAATTCCTGAGTTATGAGTGCTATCTTTATATTCTCATTAAATCAGAGACATCAAAGTTTCTTCCTCAGGGAAGCCGTCCCTGACTCCCTAAATAGATCACTTTCCCTAGTTCTTTTCCTGTTATGGCATTCATTGCCCTTATAATTGCCTTAATTTCTGTCTTTCTAAATGCATGAAGCCCTAAGAAGGGAAGGGATATGCCTGTGCATCTTCACCACTGTCCTCCCAGTGCCTGACATGGGGCCTGGCATTTGGCAGGCCCTCAATAGGAGTTTGTTGATTAGAAATGGAAGGTGAGCTGAGCTCCGGTCGATAAGAAGGCCTGGTGAGAGAGCCTTTGCTGTGCTCTGGGAATGATGACTCAGAATGCAGAGTCTGATTTTAATTTCATTCATTATTACTAAGTATTCTTGAACCTCTTCTCTGTAGTAGATTTAGATAATATGGTTAAAAAAGAAATAGAAAAGAATTCACTCACAATCATGTGCTCTTGAGGTACCTATTGTTGACAATTTCCCTTGGAATTGAGCTATATATAAGTATTGTAATTTGCTTCTTTCAAGGAATGTCATTTCATGCCTTTTCCATGTCATTAAACACTCTTCTAATGACTTTCATTTTGCTACACTATAGTTAATCATTGTCAGACATTTAGATCCTTTCAAATTTGAGCTTCATCGGCATCAGTAGAATCTTTATAGAAAAGTCTGGCTTTAAGTGAACATTTTTATTACATTTATGTGTGTGTGTGTGTGTGTGCACGCACCAGCGTACATGTGGAGAGAGGTCAGAGGACGGCTTATGGGAGTTATTCTCTCCTTCTACCATGTAGGTCCTAAAATTGACCTTAGGTTTTTCAGTGCCCTTACCCACTGAGTCATCTTGCAGACCTTAGCGAACATTTTATTAGGATCCCAAGTGCAGTGTCTCTGATGCGTCTTTATTCTCACATTATCCTTTAACACAGCACTGTCAGTAGTGAGAGTGCCCATGTCCTGAAGTCCTACCAGTTCTGGCTACCATTGTTTATGTTACCTAGTATTAGTGAATAGGTTTTTGGTTTTTGTTTGTTTGTTTAGGAAGGATGTTAGTTTTTCTGTTTTCATTACCAACTATTGTAGAGCTGATTTAAGAAAGAAGGCAGTTTATTTTTAAATTTTTTTTTCAGAGAGAAAATTGGTTGACAAACCCATATACAATTTTACTTTTTTGGTTTTTAGACACAGGGTTTCTCTGTAGCTTTGGAGCCTGTCCTGGAACTAACTCTTGTGGACCAGGCTGGCCTCGAACTCACAGAGACTCACCTGCTTCTGCCTCCTGAGTGCTGGGATTAAAGGTATGCGCCCCCACCGCTTGGCTCAATTTTGCATTTTAAGAACACCAAATGGGTCAGACATGGCTGTGCATGCCTTTAGTCCCAGCACTCGGGAGGCAGAGACAGGTGGATTTCTGGGAGTTCGAGGCCAGCCTGGTCTACAAGAGCTAGTTCCGGGACGGGCACTAAAGCTACAGAGAAACCCTGTCTCGAAAAACAAACAAACAAAAAGAAACAAAAGCCCACCATAACCTTAAAAGTAATTTTGATGGGAAATCAGCAAGATATATGGTTTGTTATTTAACAAAGTAGATGGGATGTCAGCAGCTGTTCATGTATTTAGGCCTATATACATTTCATTATGGAAGATTTTTGAAGAATCATGTAGCCGTATTTGGAATCAGAACACAAGTGTGCTGGCTGGCAGCTTTACCTTGCTGTGCTATCACCTGCTTTAGTTGCTTTTCTAGATGAATGCCAAGCTGCCAAAAAAAATTCTCTTGCATAAAGCCCGGGGGGAAATGGAGATGCCCTTAAATCAAAAGAGGATCTTTGTTTCTTGCTGCTCTGGTTGTGATGGGATAGTAGAGCGGGGCTTGTGCAAAACCCACCTCAAACCTGTAGACTGAGAGTGTTTTTAATGGCCTCTTTACTACTGTTTAGGACATCAGCGCAATGGAAGAAGAAAAAGACCAACTCATGAAGAGAGTTGAGCGTTTGAAGAAAAGGGTAAGTCAGGAATTAGCCCCATAGACTTCAGTGAGTCCCAAGGACTGGCAGAGATTTAGGAATGCAAATAAAGATTAAGTCAGGCATGGGCATCCAGGGGAGGATGGACTCAAGTAACACTGGGGAAAGGGAATCTCCCAGGCAGTAGCCCAAAACTTTCAAGGACCTGGAGTTGAAAGCTTGGCTGTCATCTCGGGGAGTACTGTTTACCAAAAGGAAATGATGAGTGGATGTGGGAGTCACATGACTTGCTAATGCCTTCCCAAATGTGACAGTAACATGTACTACTTATTCCTTTACTGTAGGTGGAGACTGTTCAGAATCATCAGCGGATGCTTAAAATAGCAAGACAGCTTCGGGTTGAGAAAGAGAGAGAAGAATTTCTTGCACAACAGAAACAGGAACAAAAGAATCAGGTATCCACAGAAAGTTTATACTCAGGATTACAGAAGTAGCTCCTCTTAGTAATTATATATATATATATATATATATATATATATATATATATATATATATATATAAATTTATATATATATATATAAATATAGGAATGAATTTTAGAATTTCGTATTTCCTCTTGGCAGCATGATGGACCTACTCTTTTTCTTTAGGACTTTGTGTGTGTGTGTTTTGCTGGGAATCAAACCAGGGCCTTGCTTGTGCTGCGCATGTACTATATGACTGAGCTTTATTCCTAGTCAAGACTACTGTTTCTTCTTTCTTTCCCTTTGTTTTTCCCTTTTGCAGTATTTGAGGATTGAACCTAAAGCACATGCTAGACAAGCACTCTGCAATTGAGCTATATTCCCAGTTTTCTTTTTACTTTTAATTTTGAGGCATGATTTGCTTATTTGCCACTGGAGTAAAATGTGCAGGGTCCTGTGATCTCCGAAACCAAAAGAGCATTTTTAGTGCCTTAGATGTAGGGTGCTTTGTAAAGATTCTGTTCCACTAGCAGCTAATCTTCCTGCTGCACAGTAGAATAATTCTCTGCTGTGTAGGAACAGCATGAGTCAACTACAGTCAATACTTAACCACATAGTATGGAGCCCCAAATAAGGTGTTGCTGCTGTTGACAATGTCACAAAATACTCTTAATTAAAAATACTCTGAGTCCTCAGAATCACCCACACTGTCATGTTTTTAAGCTTCACCTTAAAGAAGAAATTATTTGGCCTGAAAATTTTACTTTAATTTATTAAAATCTGCCTTAATCTTTAAAAATATATTTCAAATCAGTGTAATTTCTAAATTGCCAATTTAAACTGGCAGCTGAGTGATTTAGTTCCATGGGAACTTGACTTGGCACCACAGCAGCTGCCCTGCAGCGGTGAGCTCTGTTTGCTGAGCCTCGAGTGGTTATTTAATGTCATTCTCTGATGCTGTAGAGTCCTGAGAATGGTAACATCTCCCAAGGCCAAGGAAACCACGCTACACAGGAAAGGCTCTGCACGTATCTCTCCAGTGATTAGTTAGTTAGTTAGCTTAGTTTTGGAAGCAGGGTCTTTTTATGTAGTCCTGGCTGTCCTGGAGTTTGGTATGTAGACTGGCCTTGAACTCACAGAGATCTTCCTGCCTCCTGAGAGCTGGGATTAAAGGCAAATGCCACCATACCAGCCACAAAGATTTTTCTTTAATCACCAACTGAAACAGCAACTAAAGAAAAATGTGGAAGCATGTCTTAAATTTTGTATGAGGGACTAGGTAGATGGTTCAGTAGATAAGAGCACCCGATACTCTTGCAGAATATCTGTGTTTGGTTCCCATTACCCACATAGGATGGCGTACAACTTCTTATAACTAATCCCATGGGCTCTTCAGACCTGCATGCAGTGGCACACACACACACTCAGGTACACACACATTTGAAAAAACTAGTTTTTTGATTTTTCGAGACAGGGTTTCTCTGTGGCTTTTGGAGCCTGTCCTGGAACTAGCTCTTGTAGACCAGGCTGGCCTCGAACTCACAGAGATCTGCCTGCCTCTGCCTCCTGAGTGCTGGGATTAAAGGCATGTGCCACCACTGCCTGACCAGTTTAATGTACTTATTTTCTTAGTATTTACCTGTTTCTTCTATAATGTGAGAGTCCCATGTATCCCCATTGCTTGCCTATGTGAGCATTGTTTCACTAAATCAAATTGTTGTTTAAAGCTGTTTCACGCGGTGCAGAGATTGCAAAGAGTGCAGAACCAGCTGAAAAGTATGCGGCATGCAGCAGCAGATGCGAAGCCTGAAAGTAAGTGAACTTTATTTAGATGTTTTTATGATTCCCTGTGGCTTTTTTCTTTTACATTTCTTTTATTTATTTTTATTTTATGTGCATTGGTGCTTTGCCTGCATGTATGTCTGTGTGAGGCTGTTAAAGACAGTTGTTAGCTGCCATGTGGGTGCTGGGAATTGAACCCAGGTCCTCTGGGAGAGCAGTCAGTGCCCTTAACCACTGAGCCATCTCTCCAGCCCATAAGTGAAGTTATTACATGATGTAGAAGATTAGAAAATAGTAATTTACACCAGGACATTCCTTAAAGTGATTAGTGGGAATTAATTATCTCACCATTTTGGAGCATCATTTCCTAGCTGATTAGTAGGAATCAATAAAAACATCCATGGGTTTTCTGCCTGTATACAGAAGAGGCACCAGATCTCATTACAGATGGTTGTGAGCCACCCTATGGTGGCTGGGAATTGAACTCAGGACCTCTGGAAGAGCAGCCAGTGCTCTTAACCTCTGAGCCATCTCCGCAGCCCCCATCCATGGGTTTTCAAAATCATTTTTGGCCTCCTATTTCAGTCAAAGTGTAAAAGTAACATTAGCTGTGGAAGTAAATCCTCCCCTGTGTGCTTAGGGTGGGCGCTGTGAGAAAGATGCAGGGAAAAGCACAGATCCCTGTCGAGGCTGTAAAGAAAAAAATCAAATACTAGACTTTAGTGTGAATGTTTTCTATGGTCTGGTTTGTAGAATTACAGGGTTAATGATGCGGATGTCCCTGGCTGAGTTCTATATAGCTTTGCACAAATGAATTGTACTCATAACCCACTTAAACCCATCCCAGGCATTTTGAAAATGTTCTTGCACATCAGCAAGGAGATTAGCCAAGCTAAAAACAATATAAAGCTCTCATTTGTGTTAGAGAAATATTACAATGTAATCATCTAGCTAAGGGAGGGATAGTAATCTATGGATAGTGCATGCACATAGAATGACGGGTGTGTTGGCAAAAATGTACAGAAATTTGGACTCTCATATTTGTTTGTGGAAATGTAAAGGATATAACTGCTTTGAAAAACAGTTGAAAACTTATCAAAAATACTAAAATTTGTCACCATGTGAACTTCTATTTCCGTCTTTCAACATTTATCTGTGAGTGGGCACAGGTGTACGGTGTGAGTGTGGAGGTCAGAAGACAATCCGTGGGAGTTGCTTTTCTCCTTCCATCACGTGGACTCGAGAGGTGAAACTCAGGTCATCAGACCTGTAGGCAAGCACCTTTGCTAAATGAGCCGGCCCACCAACTCCTGACTACACCCTCTAATCTTAGGCACATACTAAGAGATCTGAAGCACCTATTCATACAGAAACTTGAACAGACATGCCCATAGTAGCATTATTTGTGAGAAGCAAAAGAGTTGCAGGAACCACCTGTTCCTAAACTGATGTATATGAACTAACAAAATATGCCATATCCATACATTGGAAGATTATTCTGCCACCAAAGTGAATGAAGTACTAATATATACTTATGACATACATGAGCCTCAAAAACGTAACTGTAAGTAATCAGCCATAAAAGACCACAATATTGTACAGTACTATTTATAAGAAATATCTAAAATAAGAAAATTCATAGATAGAAATCAACTCAGTAGAAGAAACTATGGTTGGGAGAAGTCCAAGTAAATACCTGTGAGTTTAGAGACTTTTTTGGGAGCTGATAATAGTGACCTAACAACTGTTCTGGTGGTGGAAACTTGCTTATTTACTGAAACCACTGAATTATACCTATAAATGGTTGAAAATGCTAGCTCAATAAAGCTATTAAAAGAGATAATACAGGGGCTGGAGTGATGGCTCATTAGTTAAAATGGCTTAGCTCTTGCAGAGGACCCAGGCTTGGTTTCCAGCATCCCCATGACAGCCTACAACCATCTGTAACTCTAGCTCCAGGGGATTGGATGCCCTTCCCTGATCCATGGGCACTAAACACATGTGGTGCACAGACATAGAATGCAGGTAAAACACCCTAACACATAAACTAAACACTTCAGACAAAAAGATAGGAGTACAGAACTCCTATTTACAAGATGAGTAACTCATACGTCTAGTTTCCGGCTTTCCAAATCACCTCTTGCTCATCTCAATCTAAATTCCAGTTTAAGCAGTAAGCACACATTTAGGTACTGGTGACCTTTAGTTCTTTGTTTACTAAATTTTACTTTTTCATATACTAATTTTCAGCAGGAAGATTTTTGTCTTTATGTGGGACGTGTTCTTTATGTGTTTCTATTATAAAAGGAAGATGAATGCTCAAAAGACTCCACTGAATTACAGCTATTAAATGATTAATATCAAAAAGTAATTTGTGTGTACAAAAATTTACTAAATACTCTGCTTTAGTAGTTGGGAGGTGTTGTGACATACACTTGTCCTGGGGAGATGCAGTACACATCCAGACAGGGAGCCCACGACGGACTAAAACAAGGGCACCAAAGTCCATGAGTTTTATTGAGGTTGCTTAAGAGGAATATGAGTGAGGGGTTACTCACAGGAGCAGAAATGACTCAAAGACAGCTGCATCACCACAGCCCACTCCAGCTCACAGAACTGGGAACCTGCAGCATACTCCACAGCCTGCAGGCAGCTCAACAGATTGGCAAGTGTCCTTTCCAAGTGACTCTGTTCTAAACTTCCTCCAGGAAGCGAGGGAGAGCTTCTCCTTCCAGGCAGCTGGTCTGTCTCAGTCTCTGCAGCTTGGCCAGTGCATTAGTCAGGGTTCTCTAGAGCAGTCGTTCTCAACCTTCCTAGTGCTGCAACCCTTGAATACAGTCCTCATGCTGTGGGGGCCCCAACTATAACATTATTTTATGGCTCCTTCATAACTGTAATTTTGCTACTGTTATGCATTATAGTGTAGATATCTGAAATGCAAGATATCTGATGTGTGACCCCCAGAAAGTGTTGCAACCCACAGGTTGAGAACCACTGCTCTAGAGTAATATAACTTATAGAATGAGTACATGAATGTGTGTGTGTGTGTGTGTGTGTGTGTGTGTGTGTGTGTGTAGAAAGGGGATTTAAATTTTTGGGCAGTGGTGGTGCACACGTTTGATCCCAGCAGTTGGGAGGTAGAGACAGGCAGATCTCTGTAAGTTCAAGGCCACCTTGGTCTATAGAGTGAGTTCTAGGACAGGCTCCAAAAGCTATAGAGAAACCCTGTCTCGAAAAAAAAAAATAGGGACTTTATTAGAATGACTTACAGGCTGTGGTCTAGCTGTGAATGGGAAGTCCAAGAATTCAGTAGTTGTTCACAAGGCTGATGTCCCAGCTGGTCATCACTATATGCTTGAATCCCAAAGAAATAGGTTCTAATGCCAGTGAAAGAATGGGCTTGCTAGTAAGGTGAGAGCAAGCAGGCAAAGAACAAAAACTTCTTCTTCCGTGTCCTTATTTAGACTTCCAGCAGGATATGTGGCCCAGATCAGAGTGGGTTTCTCCAGCTCAAAAGATCTGGAATAACTCCTGATCTCTCTCTTCCCACCCAGGCTGGCCGGTCTTGGCCTCTCCTCTCCCCTCTCCTCTTCCGCCCCCCTCTGTCTCTTTGTTTTTTTGTCCTTTCTCATTCTCTCTTCCCTCCCTTTTAATAAAACATCATATTCAAAAAAAAAAAAGGATCTGCAATAAAGGCATATCTTCCTACCTCAGTGTCCAGATCAGAAGTGGATCTTCCTACTTCAAATTAAGATAAAAATCCCTCATAGGTGTGGCCTATATTTTGGGTTCTAGTTAATATCAGATATAGCTAGGTTGACAACCAAGAATAGCCACCACAACTAATCTAAGAGTAACTCTCAGCAGCTTTATTGATTTCTTTGGGAGGGAGGGGCTTAGTAAATCTGATCAGTTCCAGGAACATCCTGAAGCTATTTTGGGTTATCTTCCAGTTTAAAGAGCCTCACTGCAGGGTGTCATGCTTCTAAAGGACAGTGTCTAGTAAACTGCTAAGCAACAGGAGGTGGGGGTTGAGACTTAAGCTTGAGTAAAAAGAACGCAATCTTTTCTACAGACAGGGAGGAAAAATCAAGTCAGGAAAATGGCTGAAAATCTAGATTAAAATAAAATATTATATATAATGCATACACTTTGTGAGTGGGCAGGAATTGGTGCCTGGGATTCTCTGGGATTCCCTGGGCTTCCCTGCTCACAGCTCATGCATGCTGGTCAGACACTGTCTTAGGTCTGAACTCTAGTCCCTGACTGCCCTCAGCCTTTGATGAAGATAGCAAACACGCAGCTTACCCTGAACTTCCTTTGTAGCCTGTGTCTCAGGACCCTCCCCTTTCTCCAAGCAGTCAGTCATCCAGCTGCTTTTTGTCACTGTAGTGGTAGTGTTTTCAAAACTTTTTAAAATAGAAAAATATTTGAGAATTTTATATTCAAAAATTATTTTAGGCTTTGATTCCATGCACCTGTTATGGGAAGTGTGTAAGTCCTGGGGATGAAGGTCCTCACGTAGCCAAAGAAGAAGGGATGTAGACTTAGTGAGAAAATGCCTGGGAATGAGTGCCTGAGTGGACCGCTCTTCATTAAACCTTCTTCTCCAAAGGGGCGGGATGGGAGCATTAAAAGGATGAATGGGAAATTTGTGGATTTGCATTAATAAAATTTTGCATGTTCTATTTGTACAACAGAACTAAAAATACATAATTTTAAAGCTCTGGGCCATATTTATCATTCAGTCTTCATCCATAGATGACTTAAGCTGGAAACTTAAAGTTTTTAAAAGTCAAGCCAGAATTTGTAAATGTGTAATGCAAAGATCAGAAATAAACTATACAAATCTCTTCAGGCTGGGGATTTACAATAAAACCATTATTCACTGAAAATCTGTGTATAGTTGTACATTTGCTAAAGTAAGAAAACTATTAAATCTTAAAAACATTCACTATAAACTAATACTTAGGAAAAATCAAAAGCAACCAGATGTAAGATATTTATGGAAGTGAGCACTCACTGTCTATTTTTTGGATCTAAATTTGTTGACCCCTAGCATCTTCTTCACTGGTTTGATGCTGACAAATTATTATGTGTTACTGTTTATGAGATATTAGAAGTAGAGATACCATAAAAAAAAAAGAAAAAGAAGCCAGTCAAACCTTTAATCCCGGCACTCAGGAGGCTGAGGCCGACGGATCTCTGTGAGTTCATGACTAGCCTGGTCTACAGAGTGAGTTCTAGGGCAGCCAGGACTGTATAGAGACACCAACTAAAAAAACAAACAAACAAACAACAAAAGAAAAGAAAGATTAAAATGTCTGTTATATAGGAGAGGACCTGGGATAGATTTCATTTGTGTTTTTATTTGGCTCACTGGCTTCTTAAATACTTAGAAGGCAAAGAACAGTGGTAGTTTTGATTCTGCAGCTGTTACTTGTATGTATGTTGTGATTTAAGGAATTAGGTTATGAAATCAAAACGATCATAATATCACTTTTACTATAATTCTCTAAATATTCCTCTATGTAAATTGTGATTTGTGGTCATACTAATTAACCTGGAAGGACTTCTGTGGACTTTTACTGCACTCTGTAAGTGCTTTAACCCCGCCCCTGTCTCTGCCTACTCATGAAGCACCACACACACTGTTGGGCTAACCTGTCTTCTTTTTTAGTTTTTCAAGACAGGGATTCTATGTGTACGCCTGGCTGGAGCTTAACTTACATTTCCTTTTTTTTTTTTTTTAAGGCTTAATGAAGAGGCTAGAGGAGGAGATAAAATTTAATTCATATATGGTCACTGAAAAATTCCCAAAAGAATTAGAAAGCAAGAAAAAGGAATTACACTTTTTGCAAAAAGTGGTTTCTGAGCCAGCTATGGGCCACTCTGACCTCCTAGAACTTGAGTCTAAAGTAAGTAAAGATCTTCTAGTTCCCAACTCTGTCTGTTTTGTGAAGAATACCTGCACTGTTCCTACTCGTGGCTCTAGAGCTAGCCTGGGCTAAGAGCTGACGCTTTGCTGATGAGTTGTCTCAGTGAAAATTCTAGAATGTTGTGCTCCTACTTCAGAATAATCATAATATCAGATTTTAAGTGTAATAGGACAGCTTCCAATTTAAAGTTTTTCTTGTGTGCTTGGGCTAGACTTTATTTCAGTGCTCACTGAACCTGGTAACATATTAGAACATTTTGTTCCCTATAAATAAAACACTGCTCATTTGTATATTTTTAAAGTTATGAAAATTGATTGAAAGGTTTTATTTCCTGGTTCCTTAATTTATTCAATAGCTTCGGTAATTAAATATCTAATTCTAACCATATTGCTTTTAATTCACTTAGACAACGTAGATGTCCAAGTCAGATGTGGCTTAAATTTAAGGACCTCTTTGGAGGGATGGATATACTGGAATGTTTTCTATTTCATTTTGTTTTCCTTGTTGAGAAGCTGGTGGTATTCAGTTTTATTACTTTACAAAGGGTTAATGAACAGTATAAATGCTATCTATCAAAGGGCCACAGACATTAGAATAGTAAAGTTTTGGATATTCCACATCAACTTTCTCGACTGGGTTTCTGAATTCCCTTGGGGAATGTCTGTCTGGATTCACACTGTGCCTTAGTGATTTGTAAGTCACAGTCAGGTGTGTAGAAAGCGGATACCACATTATGGTGTAAGACTATTTTCTCCTAAATACTTCAGGACTGTGTAGGCCTGTCAGATTCAATCTATAGAAGCAATCAAATTGTACAAATATTATTAAAGTTGTTTCTAAAAGCACTCATAAAAGTCCACTCATACAGTAGTTGGAACTCTGCTCCTCGTGACTTCAGAATTGGTAAAAACTATAAACTCAAGCTGAGTGTGTCCTGGAGTCACTACTGAGGTCACTAGTTTGTGTAATCATTTGGAGAGTTGTATGCTTGTCTGTTTGATTGGTCAGTCAGTTGGTTTTTTTTCAGAGGATTCCACTATATAGCAGAAACTGACTTTGAAGTACCTATCCTCCTGCCTCAGCCTCCCAAGTGCTGGAGTTTCAGTTACACACCACCACTCCTAGCTCTCATAGGGAGAGTTTTAACATGTCTCACGTTTACGGTCTTTTAGGTCAATGAAATAAACACAGAGATCAATCAGTTGATTGAGAAGAAAATGATGAGGAATGAGCCAATTGAAGGCAAGCTCTCACTGTATAGGCAACAGGTAAGGCCTTTCTCTCACTCCCATACTTAAGTCTGTAGTTTATGGGGAAGGCTGTGTTATCTGAAAGGTGAAGAGGAAGTAAAGAACAAAGGCTTTTCTGTCAGTGCTAATCCCCATGTTATAACAAAGAAGTAGCAGACAGCAGGAAGGCCGAGTTTGAAATGCAGTGTGCCAATTTCTGTGAATGAGGAATTCTGTCTTCTAAAATGGCAAGTTTATGTTAGGAGGTGTAAGTCAAAATACAGCCAAAATATGTGTACACTCTCAGATTAAAGTATTGATTTGTTGCCGGATGGTGGTGGTGCACGCTTTTAATCCCAGCAATCTGGGAGACAAAGACAAGTGAGTCTCTGTGAGCTCAAGGTTAGCCTGGTCTGCGGAGTGAGTTCCAGGGCAGATGCTAAAGCTCCGCAGAGAAACCCTGTCTTGAAAAGCCAAAAAACAAGACAAACCAAAAAGAACTGATTTGTTGACTGTAATTTTGCTACCCATTTTTCAAGAGATATAATTATATGATATACAGGTTCCAACTTTCAAATTCTTCTGCTTCTTGTCTGTTGGAATTAATTAATAGCATCAACATAATGTTGGCTATAGGAGATGGTGGGCACTTTGATCTTGAGGGATACTCGCCTTTCTCCACTATGTGAGCTCTGCCTCAGCTTGGATCAAAGTTTCTATTTATATTACCTGCCTACACCGCAGTTCCACACAGAGTGCTGCTTCACTCCCTTGTCTGTTAACCTGGAATACTTGCAGATGGGAAGACGCTCCTTCATTGCTTCCCTTTTATACTAAGAAAATAGACTTTGTAAAGGGTTTGTACTAGAGAGTGCTCTTCTGTCACAGTTGTTTGACTCTGTGCTGTTTGTGCTATGCCACAATTTGGCTGATAGCTCTCAAAAACGTGAACATTGTGATTCAGCTGAGAAAATTCCCCAAGGCTGGGTATAGTGGTGTTGGTCCACACTTTTAATCCTAGTACCCAGAAGGAAACTGCCAGAGGATCTCTGTGAATTCAAGGCCAGCCATAGTGAGCTTCAGGATGGCTAGGAGTACAGACAGAAATTCTGTCTCAATCAATGGAAGAAAGGAAAGAAAGAAAGAAGAAAGGAAGGCAGGCAATTTTTCAGAGTTCTAGCTCACATAAATGCTCATTCACCTTTAAGAGCAGCTGCTTGGATTTTGTAAACTTGTACAATTCTGATGATTCTGATGTTTAACTTTAAAAAATATTATGTTTATAGTGTTTTGTCTGCATGCATGCCTGCTCACCAGAAGACGGCATCAGATCTCATTACAGATGGTTGTGAGCCACCATGTAGTTGCTGGGAATTGAACTCAGGACTTCTGGAAGAACAACCAGTGCTCTTAACCTCTGAGTCATCTCTTGAGCCCCCTGATATTTAACTTTTGACCTACATCTTATTTATTAAAATGCTGAAGAGATGGCTCTGCATTTAAGGGCAATTGCTGCTCTTGACCCCAGCCCTGTTCCCAGAACCCAGGTCAGGCAGCTCACAACTGCCTGTGGCTTCAGCTCCAGAAAATTTAAATTCAATGCCTTCTGGTCTCCAAGGGCATCCACATACACACATTTTCTCTCTCTCTCTCTCTTTCTCTCTCTCTCTCTCTCTCTCTCTCACACACACACACACACACACACACACACACACAAATAAAAATAAATCATGGGCTGGAGAGATGGCTCAGTGGTTAAGAGCTCTTGCTGCTCTCATGGAGGACCCCAGTTCAGTTCCCAGCACCCACATGGCAAATGACAACTTCTTGTAACTCCCATTTCGACGTCCTCTTCTGATCGCCATGAGTTCATGAACACACATGGTGCCATGCCAACACTGAGGCAGACACATATATGCATAACAAATACTTTTTTAGCCGGGCGATGGTGGCGCACGCCTTTAATCCCAGCACTCGGGAGGCAGAGGCAGGCGGATCTCTGTGAGTTCGAGACCAGCCTGGTCTACAGAGCTAGTTCCAGGACAGGTTCCAAAGCCACAGAGAAACCCTGTCTCGAAAAAACAAAAAAAAAAAAAACAAATACTTTTTTAAAAATATTTTTTTTTCACCACTATACTAACGAGGATAAAAATATTTTTAAATGTACCAAATGTGTTTGATATCTTGGCTTTTCATTTTTAAAATATTGGTATTGATTTAGTGAGCTAAACTGCCTTGCAGTTCTGAAAATAGTCTTTTTGTTTTGTTTTGTTTTGGTTTTGGTTTTTCTAGATAGGGTTTCTCTGTAGCTTAGATCCTGTCCTGGACCTCACTCTGTAGACCAGGCTGAGATTCGCCTGTCTCTGCCTTCTGAATGCTGGGATTAAAGGCAGAAAAACCCTGTCTCGAACCCCCTACACACACAAAAAAAAAAAGAACAGCAAAGTTCATTCTGAAATTTTATGTTGCTAAAAATTCCAAAAAGTAGATAATTTTACAAGATAACAGAAAACTGAATGTATTTCTTATTTTATTCTCTTTAAATATTCAATTAGGCATCTATCATTTCTCGTAAAAAAGAGGCCAAGGCTGAGGAACTTCAGGAGACCAAGGAGAAGTTAGCCAACCTAGAGAGAGAAGTGTTAGTAAAAACAAACCAGACCCGGGAATTCGATGGCACCGAGGTTTTGAAGGGAGATGAGGTAAGCTGAGACATCTCATGGATCAATGTTATGACACTGGGGTTTTGTGTGAAGTCACTGACGTTCAGTTTTCTTAAGTTTATGTTGATGAGAAGTTAGTCTCATTTTGTAAGACTTACTGAAAGCTAAAATATTAAATATTAATTCTTTTTGGGGTAATGTTGAAACATTCTGGATGTAAGATACAAAAGACTGGTGTTCTGTGAGATAGTATTCTAGAATTTCACTTGCCTTTTTAAAATTGTGTGTGTGGTGTGTGCATGTGATTGCAGGTAACTGCAGGGGCCAGAGTGTTGGAGTCCTTGGAGCTGAAATTACAGGTGGTTCTGAACCACCTGATGTAGATGCTGGGACTTGAACTCAGGTCCTCTGCAAGAGTAATACATGCTCTGAGTCATCTCCCCAATACTTTCACATTTTAGTTAAATGAATTTATATTGGATTTATTTAAGTATTAAATTATGGAAACAAAATGAAACGAGTAGAATCAAATAGATAATAAAATTTCATCTTTGTTGATAAATGATCTTTATATTTCTATAAAGAACTAAGAAAACATCACTGAACTACTCTGTCATGGTATGTATTTGAGCAGCATTCATCAAAATGACCTCATCTGACATGCTCACAAGTTTTAAAATATTGCATTTCTTTTTTCTTTAAGTTTATTTTATTTTATTGATATTTATTGAGCTCTACATTTTTCTCTGCTCCCCTCCCTCCCTCTACCCTTCCCTCTTCAATCCTCCCCCAAGTTCCCCATTCTATAGGCAAGTTCTAGTCCTTAAAAGTTTTTATCACAGCTGGGCGGTGGTGGCGCATGCCTTTAATCCCAGCACTTGGGAGGCAGAGGCAGGCGGATCTCTGGGAGTTTGAGGCCAGCTTGGTCTAGAAGAGCTAGTTCCAGGACAGGAACCAAAAAAGCTACAGAGAAACCCTGTCTCGAAAATAAAAAAAAAAAAGTTTTTATCACAAACTAATTAGGATAATAAATGCAGATTAGTAGTTATTTATCTATAACAATCAAATTTGTAGCCATGTTAGGGATGTTTTCAAGGTCAAATATATATTTTAGGTAGATGGTCTTCAAATTACCTCAGAGATATACAGAATATGACATTTAAGATGTTTTAATAATATATGGCCTTGATCGACTGCTGACAGTATGCTGTCCAAATTGGACAAGCATGAGACAAAAGAAGGCGACTGCTGAACTTTTCCAAGACAAGGTAGGATAGTCTTTCAAAATTCCTGCTTCACATGAAAGTCTGTCTGGTATTCTAGGCGTGTAAGCTGAAGATGGATGCCCCAATGTTGCAGAGGAAACTTGGGTAATTGTCCAGGCAGCTAGATGCTTCTCATTTCTATAGTTTGGGAAGTTGTTTGCTCTGCTCTTCTTGTTTACTCAGGTAATATTATATCCTCCTCTGATCCTTGATAAGGTTGGAGACTAGATAGTTATACAGTTTTCCTTGTTACCAAACTCAGAAAAGAAACTCACAAAAGAGATGCAAAGGGTATAAGGTTGATAGATGTAAAAGCTTAAGTCATTTACCTAAGAAAATGCTTTAAGGTCTTCTAGAAATATATTTCTAAGTTGATAATAGAAGTCATGATAGAAAGTGAAGGGGGGGGGCTGGAGAGATGGCTCAGAGGTTAAAAGCATTGCCTGCTCTTCCAAAGGTCCTGAGTTCAATTCCAGCAACCACATGGTGTCTCACATCTGTAATGGGGTCTAGTGCCCTCTTCTGGCCTGCAGACAGCCATTTGGAAGAAGATGCTAAAAGTCAAAGAAATTGGGTTCCCTCCTCCCTCCCTCCTTCCCTCTCTCTCCCTTCCTCCCTCTCTCCTCCTTCCCTCCCTTCCTCCCTCCCTTCCTCCCTTCTTCCCTTCCTCCCTCTTCCTCTTCCCTCCCTTTCTTTCTCTAAGATAGAGACTATGTAGTCCTAGTTGGCCTGGAACTATGTAGCCCAGGCTGATCTCAAACTTTTGGCTAATTCCCTGCCTCAAACTCTGAGCTGTATTTAGACATCCCAGGTTTGTGCCACTATTTCTTTTTCCTTCTTCTTTTTTTTCTTTCTTTTGGTTTTTTGAGACAGGATTTCTCTGTGTAGCCCTGACTGTCCTGGAACTCAATTTGTAAACCAGGCTGGCCTCAAACTCAGAGATTTTCCTGCCTCTGCCTCCTGAGTGCTGGGATTAAAGACATGTGCCACCTTGTCCAATATGCCATTATTTCTTAACACCTTCTCACTACGTGCTTTGACAATTAATTTTTAAAGTATGAGTTGGTTTTTCTTTTTGGTGACTACCATGTGACACCAGATAAGAAACTTCAGTGAAGGCCAGATATCTTACATAATTTTAAGGAGAACAAACTTCTTCCTTTTGCCCATATGGCCTATCACTCTATCAAAGTTGAAAATAAAATTGGTCTACTAAGATTTGTTCTTTATAAAATTATGCATAATGTTCCCCAATACCTTCTGTTCTTTTAGGTAATTGCCAAATAATTTACTTGATTTGTTCTAGTTTTGATCAAAAATTAAGTTGACCATAGCATTTCCAAAGCTATCTTTTCCACTTAATAAATATTCTTAGTCTGCCATAAGATACCCCTGCCCAACATGATACCTCAAAAATAAAGGCTTACAGTTTGCCACTGGGTTCTTAAACCTCACACTTGCATAGAGAATTCAAAGCATTACCCATGGCCCTGTGGTCACAGCAGTTAGATTCTCATTCACTTAGAAAAAAAAAACAAAACGCTAGCAAGCAGCACAGGCCCCCCTGTAAGCAAAACTGATGTGTAACTAACCTTTTTGTTTCTTGCACATCAAAGATGCCATGAAACACATGTTCTGCTTCCAAGAATCATTTAAAATATGCGGTGTCTGACAGCCATTTGGAAGAAGATGCTAAAAGTCAAAGAAATTGGGTTTTGAGGGTTTTTTGTTGTTGTTGTTGTTTTGAGATACTGTAGCCTAGGCTAGCCTAAGAGTCCCGTCATTCCTGTTGCCCAGGGCCTCCCAACACTATGATGATAGGCACAAGCCCTATGTTGCCTTCCCAAAGTCACTACTTCCCCTTGAGACTAACTGCCAAGCCACACTGGCAGGTCACACGCAGACACACTGGAGAAAATCATCTGCAGTAGGGGAACAAGTCACTTGTTTGGCACAGTGAAGGAACACTGCCAGTTTTTCACAGTGTGAACTCAAGAACTTTTCAAAGTCCAAAATGAGATATGGACATGAGCAGCCTTTGTTGAGATACAGGAGATGGGACAAAATGCAATTGTTTGAAAGAGTAAGAAGAGCACAGGCAAGGTGTCAGGACCCAGGTATGGCCATCACTTGAACTGCTAAGTAAGAAAGCAGTGGGCTGAGACAAGACTATCTAGGCTTTATTCATTCCTTTATCTAAGATGTCTGGCTTTACCCTTCAGTGACTCTTAGCTAACTTTATGAAAGAGGATCAAGAACGAACTTTTGTTGCTTGAGGTTGACCATCAGTAATCAGTATTATTTGTCCCATTCTAACTGCGAGTCTGATGCAATAAATGCAGTTATTAAAGCATTGCTCAAAACTTAAAGAACAACCAAAAGCAATTTATAGATTCAACACAATACCCATCAAAATCCCAGTAAAATTCTTCAAAGACCTCAAAAGAACGGTACTCAACTTCATTTGGGATAGCAAAAAACCCAGGATAGCCAAAACAATCCTGGGCAATAAAAGAACTTCTGGAGGCATCACAATCCCTGACTTCAAACTCTACTACAGAGCTACGGTACTGAAAACAGCCTGGTATTGGCATAAGAACAGACAGGAGGACCAATGGAATCGAATAGAAGACCCAGATATCAATCCACACATCTTTGAACACCTGATCTTTGATAAAGAAGTAAAAAATATCAAATGGAAAAAAGAAATCATATTTAACAAGTGGTACTGGCATAACTGGATATCAACATGTAGAAGAATGAAAATAGACCCATATCTATCACCATGCACAAAACTCAAGTCCAAATGGATCAGAGACCTCAACATAAAGCCAGCTACACTGAACCTCATAGAAGAGAAAGTGGGAAGTACACTTGAACGCATTGGCACAGGGAACCACTTCCTAAATATAACCCCAGCAGCACAGACACTGAGAGAAACAATTAATAAATGGGACCTCCTGAAACTGAAAAGCTTCTGTAAATCAGAGGACACAATCAAGAAGACAAAACGACAGCCTACAGAATGGGAAAAGATCTTCACTAACCCCACATTAGACAGAGGTCTGATCTCCAAAATATACAAAGAACTCACAAAATTGAACACCAAAAGATCACAAAATCCAATTTTAAAAAAATGGAGTACAGACCTAAACAGAGAACTCTCAACAGAGAAATCTAAAATGGCTGAAAGACACTTAAGGAAATGTTCAACATCCTTAGTCATCAGAGAAATGCAAATCAAAACAACTCTGAGATTCCAACTTACACTTATAAGAATGGCCAAGATCAAAACTATTCATGACAACTTATGCTGGAGAGGTTGTGGGGGAAAGGGAACACTTCTGCATTGCTGGTGGGAATGCAAGCTAGTACAACCCCTTTGGGTGTCAGTGTGGCAATTTCTCAGAAAATTGGGAAACAACCTTCCTCAACACCCAGTAATACCACTTTTGGGTATATATCCAAAGGATGTTCAATCGTGCCACAAGGACGTGTGCTCAACTATGTTCATAGCAGCTTTGTTTGTCATAGCCAGAACCTGGAAACAACCTAAATGCCCCTCGTTCGAAGAATGGATAAGAAAAATGTGGTATATTTCCCAATGGAGTACTACACAGCAGAAAAAAATAACACCTTGAATTTTGCAGGAAAATGGATGGAGCTAGAAAACATTATTTTGAGTGAGGTAACCCAGACACAGAAAGACAATTTTCACATGTATTCACTCATAGGTGGTTTTTAAACATAAAGCAAAGAAAGCCAGCCTACAAACCACAATCCCAGAGAACTTAGACAACAATGACGACACTAAGAGAGACTCACATAGATCTAATCTACATGGGAAGTAGAAAGTAGAAAAAGACAAGATCTCCTGAGTAAATTGGGAGCATGGGGACCTTAGGGGAGGATTGAAGTGGGGAGGGTAGAGGCAGGGAGGGGAGCAGAGAAAAATGTAGAGCTCAAAAAAATCAATGAAAAAAGGACTAGAACTTTACATTCCTTTGTTAAATGAGCTGCATAGGTACAAGATCTTAAATAAGAGTAGAAATATATACAGTAGAACAAAAGTTACCTTAAATTTTATCAATATACAAAAATCCATACTAGTGTAAAATATTTGAGACTAGTAGTTGCTATTCAATAATATACCCTTTTATTATTACCCTATTATTTCTGTATCTGCCCTTTGTCTTTTAAGATTGAGATTTCTGAATCTAATCTTTGCTTAGTTTCCTTCTTGACCATGACCAATAACAACTTGAGATCAGCCTGGGCTATATAGTTCCAGGCCAACTGGGACTTCATAGTCTCTATCTTAGAGAAAGAAAGGGAGGGGGGAGGGAGGAGGAGGAGAGAGAGAGAAGAGGAGAAGAGAAGAGAAGAGAAGAGAAGAGAAGAGAAGAGAAGAGAAGAGAAGAGAGAACACCCACCATACCTTTTGGGAATGTGGATGTCGTGTTCTTAAATTTACTTTCTGTTGTCTGAAGGACAATAGCATCTTTAGGGAACCCCGAGGAAACTGAGATAATGGTCAATTCCTGGGAGAGTTAACTGTTGTTCAGTCTCAGTGTGATGGGAAAGTGCAGGGCTTATCTGAAGTCCTGACTGGAGTACCCTATGAGTCTGGACCATCTTAACTAACCATTTTGAAGTTGTCCAGAACAGTTTATAATCCAAAGCTGATATTGGGTGATGTTTATCACAATTCAGGTGAATTTATTGTTACAAGGTCCCATCATCATCTTAGAGACCTCAAAGGTTTACCTGGAATGGTTATGGTTCACTGTAGAAATGTAAATATTTAAAATTCATATGCAGCCGATATTCAAGAGGTTAAAGACCACAATTTGTTAAGTATATACTAGGTGCACAAACGTAGTTACTAGTTACCTGCTTCAGACTCAAGCCCAAAATCACATACAAGATGTTAAATGAAGCCTATTCCTAGATTAGTTAGTACTCTATGAACATTAATATCACAAGAGAATGTTTATAATTTTTGAAATATTATGTCTTAAGAAAAGTTTTTTTTTTTTTTTTACATTTTTCGAGGCAGGGTTTCTTTGTAGCTTTGTTGCCTGTCCTGGAACCAGCTCTTGAACTCATAGAGATCCACTTAAGAAAAGTTTTAAAGTGCCAAAATAAAAGCAAAGAGTTATGAGATTAGTGGCAATAGAATGGTCCCCTAAATTTGGCTTTTCTATTTCATATCAGGTAACTTTTCTGACATGAGACAGAGATTTTGGAATATTCTTTAGCAAGCATGCTTGGGTTTAGAGAAGGAGAGAGCCACACTCCAGCTCCAAAGCCAGCTTTAATTTTTCATTGAATTGGGACTACAAAAAGACCATTTGCCTTATATGTCTGTAGAGAACAGCAGAAACAAACAATTGGGAAGATTTATGAAATTTTATCCTTTTGGAGGTGTGCTATACCATTATTTTAATTGATCCCTTTTCTTGGGACATTTTCTCTTGATATTTCATCCTTCTTCCTCCGATTTCTCATTTGCCCAATGATCTTCAGATTCCTTGGTTGAATGCTTTTCATCTCCTAGAAAGATAAAAACAAAATCCAGCCTAAACCCTAACTCTGAAGAGTTTCCTTTTTTGGCAGGTTATATCTGATCACATGAAAGACTTTTGTTAGTCTTGTAAGTTAGTTTAGATGGAATGGTCATGCTTTTGATGAACTATTACCTCTCCTAAGCAAGAGGTCTTCTTGTTCAAATCTAATCTTTATTAATTTTGGTAGTATCCATAGATTTTCTTCTCCCATGATTACAAAAGCAAAACCTCTTCCCCAGTGGAACACATATCCTGGTTTCCATTCTGAGATCAATGCATCTTTAAAGTATACAGGGTGTTTTCTACTATCTAGTGTTTCCACAGCTGTCATTCCTTTCTCATTAGCATTTAAAAATTTAGTTAATAAGGCATTGTGTAATCTATCTCTGGGGGTCTTTATAATCCCTTTCTGTTTATTAATCATATCTTTTAAAATGCAATTGGATCTTTCTATAACTGCTTGTCCTTGATTGTGTGGTATGCCTGTAATATGCTTTATATTGTAATATGCAAAACTTTCGCTTTACTAGAAACATCTGCTGGAGCAATGTCTGTCTTTACTTAAATGGGTATTCCCATAATGGCCATAACTTCTAATGAATGTGTAATTGCAGAATCAGTCTTTTCAGAGAACTCAAAGCAGTTGCCCACTGAAATCCTGAAGATCTATGGTATGGTACACATTGAATTGAATTGAATTTTCCAAACTCCACAAAATGAAACATATCCATTGCCAAATTTTATTTCATTGATTACCCTTTGGATTACTTCCCACGGGTAGTGGAGCTTGGTTATACAAAGAACAAGTAGGACATTTCTTTATAATTTTCTTGACTTGTTACCAAATGATAGAAAAATCTTTCTTCAAGCCTTTGCTATTGATATGGTGTTTCTTATGAAATTCTGAAGCTTCTAGCATATTTACTACCAATAGCTGATCAATTTCATTGTCTTGTGCTAGAGGGCCTGGTAGACCCATATGAGATCTGATATGTATTATATACAAGGGATTATTTCTATTTCTTATTATTTCTTGTAATTTAAAAATAACAAAGTTAATTCTGAATCATCCGGAATAAGTTCAGCAGTTTCAATATATAAAATAACGCTTTCTGCATATTGGGAGAGAGAAACTATATTAAGAGGTTCTGAAAAATCTAATAATACCACGAGAATAGCATATAATTCTGACTTTTGAATGAAATCATGAGCCACTTTACTTATCTTTCCTTACTTATAACATGCCTTTCCTGATTTATTTGCATCCGTATAGAATGTAGGGGCTCCAGAAATTAGTGTTCCTCATACAATGTGAGGAAGGGTCCAATTAATTCTTTTTATAAACTGAAGTCTCTTGCATCTCTCCCAAATTACTGCAAGCTCTTTGCCAGTGTTCATTTTCTGCCCGTAATGAGGCAATTTCAACATTAGTTAAAGGAACCATAGGTTCTGTTGGGTCTATTCCTGTTACTTAGCAAAGTCCATTTTCCTTTCAGAATCAATTCAGAAACTGTTTTTTATATAGGTCTTTAATATTTACTCTTTGTGTTAAAAAAAATATCGATTCTAAGATACTATCTTCTCTCTGCATAAGAATTCCTGTAGGAGATGTGTAGAAGGCAGTATGATGCAAAATTAAAAAAATCAGTAAAAGCTTCTTTGGGGCTTGTATAATTTTAATAAATGACTCAGTCCTCTTTCCTGATTCTTCAACCCTGTCTCAAGCAGTCAAGGTTGTTGTATGACATAGGGTCAAGGTGTGATCATCAAATACAAACTGTCTTTGCAAATTAGCAGACTGACCTTCACTGAGAAGCTTTCCACTATGTTTACCATTGTAACTGTGGGTCAGCTTCCAGTATTGCTGTAGCTAAATGTTTTCTATCTTGGGGGATAATTCTGTCCCCGTGTTGCCCATGAACTTAACGTCTGCTTCACACAAAGTGAATGCATATGAAATGACTTCTTCCTTAAATTTCCTCAAAACCAACACTTCTACAGGATTCCAGTTAACTTCTGCATAGCTTTGGGATTACCTATGATCTGGTGGTCATTTTTGTATGGTAACCAGATAAATTAAGGTTGGTTTTCTGATAACCTTTGGCCTCTCCTCTTCAGTTTCAACATGGCATGGTGTGGTAGGTTCTGCTCTAAATTCCTCTGTCTGTGTGCGAATACTTTTCTTAGTTTCATTGGTAGGTCTTTCTAAGACTTGTATCTTATCAATCAATATTTTTATTTGGCATAGATATCAAACCACTATTTTAAGGATAAAATATGATTACCAAACTGATTATAATTATAATTCACATTATGTCCATCCTAGCTATGTTGGTTCTTCCTTCATTTATTTTTAAAAATTTTAAACCATCCATTGTGGAATCACATAGAATCCTAACTCCCTTCATTGTAACATTCCCCATTCTTTTTTTTTTTAAGATTTATTTATTTATTATGTATACAACATTCAGCCTCCGTGTATGCCAAACGCCAGAGGAGGGCGCCAGATCTCATTACAGATGGTTGTGAGCCACCATGTGGTTGCTGGGAATCGAACTCAGGACCTCTGGAAGAGCAGCCAGTGCTCTTAACCGCTGAGCCATCTCTCCAGCCCCAACATTCCCCATTCTTAATGTGGGAAAGATTTTTCATTTAAATAAAACCTAATTCCCTTCGTAAGAATTCCCAGGTGTCTCACCAGATCTGATAACTTTTCAGTTTGTCCACAGGGGCAACTGTGGTGATACCAGAGCTCTGTGTGGTGGGTGTGGGCAGCTGTAGTGGGGGTCCTGTGTGCAGGAGTGGTGACTAGGCAGCCAAACTAGCTGCAGCGGGCTGCCACTGTGCTTCACGGGCTGGCCACGCTAAGGGCACCTGCAGCTGCTTGCATGGGGGCCGGGGCTGAAGGTGTGTAGAGGTGACAGTGCAGCAATAGAAGCCTGCTGTTGTAGCAGCTGAGCTGTTGCAGCAGCAGCAGCAGCCCAGGGAGTGGGTCCAGGGAAAGCCTGCTACCCATAGGGAGAGGGACAGGGGGACCTGCAGGAGAAACGTGTAGCAGAAAGTAAGAGCATGGGCTGCCTAAATGATAGAGCTGGCTGTGACTACAAAGCTGGTGGTGAGTGGCTACCGCATGGTCTCGTCCCCCAAGTTGGATACCAGATGAAGTGTGTACTTATTTACTCTATATAAATAAAACTCGGGAGTCAGATATTGGGGTAAAAACCTGATTGATCAGAGAAGTAGCACAGAAGAAACCAGTGATCTCCTCTCTGTCTCATTCCATGATCCAAAAGGGCCTACAAATCTTTCTAAGCCTCTCCCTACTATTTCCTGTGTCTCTATATGTATCCTGAGTCCTCCAAAACCTCTATAGCTAATCCTGGTCCGCTAGTTGCTAATCACCCTCTGATTCAAAATAAACTTTATTGGCAGTCTCGGAATATCAGAGCAAGCAAATATCCAGCAACAGGGTGCCATTACATATAGCGTGTGGAGTAATCATTGTGTGCAGGAGCTTCTACATGTGGGAGGAACATACAGTGTGCAGGAGAGGTTAAGAACACGGGCTCTGGGATTCGGTCCTTTGAGCGTCCCTCGTCAACTGAATGGCCTTGGGCAGATGTCTGCTTCTTTTCCCACTCAGCTATAGACTGTGGCTGTGCAGAGTGTGTGGAATGAGAGCAGTAGCCAGCAGTACTTGATATTCAAGGACGAGATGTGTCTCCACAGTGACTCTGAGGACTGTTCGCATTAGTCCCTGTGGCATTCTCAGAACACCAGTGACTGTAGGAGAAGCTCCAGGGTGTTGGTTCCGGATACTTTTATGTTTTTGTTATCACTTAAGTGGAGAATTAGAAAGCTAGAACTATATTTACAGCTTAAATTTGAAACCAGTGTTTCTCAGACCGGAACTATTAGAAATAAATAGGAAATATTTTCTTCTTCTAAATAACCTAGATTCAGGATTGAGTAAGGTAGTGCAGGTAAGAATTATCTTAGTAACTATTCACTGAGCAGTTACCATGGGCTCAGTCTTCAAAAACCTAGTTTCGGCATGGTTGTCCAGCGGTAGGAGTATACTTTGTGATGGTAATCTTGTTAGTGTAATTAGAGTATGAGACATGTATATCAGGGAAGCACCTATGAGCATGTCTGTGACGGTACCGTGCCCATTTAAAACTTTTTTATGTGTATGAGTGTTTGTCTACATGTATGTCGTGTGTCATGTGTACACCTGGTGTCTGTGGATTCCAGAGGAAGGAGTTGGAGCCCCTGGAGTTACAAAGGCATGTTAGCCACCATGTGGGTGCTGGAAATTGAATCCAGGTCCTCTGGAAGAATGGCCAGTGCTTTTAACTCCAGAGCTGAGACATCTCTCCAGCCCCCTGATTAGATTCTTGTGGTATGAAGATTGGACTATTTACTATTGGACTGTTTCCCATCTCCAACCCAACCCTCCCAGAGAGAAACAACTGACAATATAGGATTAAGCCATTTTAGGTCTGTCTCTAGAGACAGAAATAATGTTGCTCTGTAAGTCTGAGAACTTTGAGTAGCATTGTACCTTGTTGATTGTGCATTTTGCTTCTGAAAACAAGTCTTAGAGCCGGGCAGTGGCGCACGCCTTTACTCCCAGCACTCGGGAGGCAGAGGCAGGCAGATCTCTGTGAGTTCGAGGCCAGCCTGGTCTACAAGAGCTAGTTCCAGGACAGGAACCAAAAACTACGGAGAAACACTGTCTCAAAAAATTTAAAAAAAAACACAAAAACAAGTCTTAGATCTTTCCATGTTAGTACAGAAGAGAAGCCAAAGAATATCCCAGATCACCTATGTGTAGATTCTAAAAATAATAATTCCATGTGTTTTTGACATATTCTAATGTAGTTTTGTTTGTTTTAACAATGGAAATAGCTTTATCTATTTAGTTCTTTGAATTTAAAAATTCTTTATGGTGTTAGCTTTTTGGTATTTTTCAAATGTTTATAATTTAGGTTATATTTACAGTTTTTGCTGTTACTTTTAAGGGTTTTGAGAGATTCAGGGTTCTTGTGTGTACAGCCTTTCATCAAGCTCAGACTTCTCGGTAGTGTTTTTCACACACCCAGAGTCTGAAGAAGTGTCTCAGCAGACAGTTGGGGCATGTCCCCATCCCTCTTCTGCCTTCAACTACCCTAGTTCTGGTTTTATCTGAATGATATATTGGGACTTCAAGCAATAGTTTGTTTGAGAATAAAATTTCGCTGTTAAAAATGCTTTGAAAATCATCAAATAAATGGGACTTTGAACCTCCCTCCCTTCTTCCCTTTACTATCTAATGATCTCACTATGCAGTCTGGAACTCAATATGTAGACCAGAGTGGTCTCAAACTCACAGAGATCTGCCAGGTCAAAGTTGGTTGTTGTTTTGTTTTTGTTTTTTTGTCATCAGGATTTTAATATTTTAGAAATGTCTCGGCACTATTTTGCAAGCTTCAGTTGAGAAAATTAGTCATATGTAACTCTTCACCCTAACCTTTACTGTTTATTTTCTCACAGTTTTATGTACCTGATCAAAAACTGAAATTTGCTATTTAATCTGGTAACCTGTAGTCAATTCTTTTGTATGATTTTTGCCATTTCTTAGTCAACAACCTAAGCTTGTACACTGTGTTCCCAGGGCTCATTCAAATTGATGTGTGTCTTCTGGGTCTGAATTTTTTCATAGCAACAAATGAACCTCTGGTTACTGTTCCCTTGGTCCGTGGGTTGAGAGGTCACCCTGGTTTGCAGCCCATTGCACTTTTTCCCCTCACCATCACAGGAAGCTTAGCAACTTGGAAAATGTGCTTAGTCAAATACTATTATAAGTGGCTTTAAACACAGCCAAGCATTTCATTCTGCAGCTACCACCAGAAATCCTAGCGCTAAATAGGGAAGATTATGAAATCTTCTTTAACGACTTCAAAGAGAAGCAGCGTGGAGATAAGGGAATCCTGGCAAGATTTGCTGCAGCTGTCAGTTCCCGGGGAATCAGGAACCAAAATTTGACACTTGGAGTTGACTCATCCACCATTCCAAGTGAGCCTAGGCAAACCTGAGGTATTTTTAGAACCTTTCAAATCACGTTGTGCTCTTTATCATAGCAGGGCTGCGGGGCCTCAAATTTCCCAAGAGATAGAACAAAACAGGACCAAATAAATTTGGCTCAGCCTACTGTAATAGCAGTAGTATTTGATGCATGCAATTGTAGATGTAAAACTTTTCATCTTTTTTCCTGGGGCATTAAGACCACTGGGACCCGACAGCAGCTGAAACATTCATAGAACAGTGACAGCTGTGAGGTGGTCTGATTCTAAGACTCGCAGGGACTTGGGAGGGTGTTGTCAGCCCTCTTTCAAACAGATGCTGGGCCAGCATTTCCCTTAAGGCTGATTGCTACCAGCGTGTATCACACTGTTCATTATAGTCTGCAGAGCCGGCACAGTTAACTAGCCACTACCATATGCACAGAATTGTGTTGTTCATGCTCAGCTGCCGAAACTTCCTAATTTAAAGTTAAAAATGTAATACGAACAGGTTGGGAAAGGTTGGGATAGAATTTGTGTATGTGTTTATGTCACACTAGTTATGCTGGGTATTGTGAACAGACGGCCATTTTAGCAGAAAACAAAGGCTGCTTTGAAACATTTTCTTTTTGCTTAGACCAGGTAGCAGTTCTGAGAGCAAACTTCAGAGCCTGTGAGTCATCTGCAGAAGAAGATAGCCTGAATTCAGACAAAATGGCAGATACTGACCAGGGAGGGAGGGATGCTGCCTCTGGACGCAGCCATGCTGCTTGTAGATGGTGGCATCTTATCTCTTAACTCCTTAGCTCCCTCAAGTCCATGTCTATAGAGTTTTTAATTTAAGTATCAATTGACAAGGAAATTGACAAAGATATGATTTAATTGAGACATGGAAGATAGCATTGATGTTGGACTAATAGGATTTGAGAACAAAAGGTACTTATTCTGGTCCAGTTCTAAGAAGAAACTTGAGAGTTTTGGTGAAATTATTAATTTCTCTTTTAAAATATGCATAGCTCTCCATAGTCTTGAACAGCAGAAATTACTTACTGTGCAGTTGTAAAGCCCTTCCAGCTAATTACTTGGAAAATAACTTTCATGCTAGATCTTGAAGCAGAAAGTTTACAGCAGAGACAGAGTCTGTTTTCCTATGAGTGTGCACTGTAAGCTTGGGAGTCCAGGAACAGCCCTGTCGTTGCCAATAAGCTTGAAAGGTGTCAGGGAGATAGGCTAGCACAGACTCTGATCATTGCTGTAAAAGGCTAGAAACACAGTGAGTAGAAAAAGGAGAAAGAACATTTGTCAAGTTCCATTTTAATCAGAAAGGAGCTGAGTCTGTAATAGTGTTCCTAAAGACATTAATCCATTACCCACACTCATTGCATGCAGAGAGATTAAAGCTTCCAATAATAGAGTGTTTACTGAGCACCCTATGGCCCAAACCATACAGCATTATTTCTACTGACCTAAGCATGGAGAATGAGGGCTGACCTTTCAGAAATGACAGTGTTAGATTCCATATGTATATTGGTACACAGGATGACTGCTAGCTGCTCTAATGCACTTTTCATCCCAATGGCAAGCTTTGTATTTTACTTTAATGGTGGCACATGTGTTTGAATGACCTATTATAATGCATAAAAGGAAGCTTTTATCTTAATTTGCAAAGATTTATTGATTATATCCTATGATCTTTTTTTCTCCCTTTAAAATGATTGCTTGTTTTTTTTCAAACTCCTGTTGACTGGTGAAATGGCTTATCAGTTAAGAGCATTTCCTACTCTTTCAGAGGACCAGCATTCAGTTCCCAGAATCCACATCAGGCAACCCACAACCACCCACAACTGCAGCTTCTGGCCTCTAGGTACCAACTTACAACACCAGCTGCAGAAGCAGCAGTGCTAATAAAATGTTTTTAAAGAGCCTGGAGCTGTAGAGCTGGCTCTAAGTTTATGCACACTGCTGCTCCTGCAGAAGACCCAGCTTCAGTTCCCAGCACCCACACAGTGGTTCACAACCATCCATAACCCAGCTCCTGGGGATCTGCTGCCTTCTTCTGACCTCCTCAAATACCAGGAACACCTTTAAGATTATTTTTGTGGCTGGAAGGGTGGCTGGATCAGTAGTGCTTGCTGTGCAAAATAAGTGTCTGAGTCAGTGTGATATAATCACAGACATGTGCAAGTTCACACACATAAACACACACAACAAAACACTTTATCTTTTAAAATTGTTTCTTTTAAAGTCATTCTTTTAAATTTAAATTTCCATCTTTATTTATATGTATGTATATTTGTGTGCTACAGTGCACTATTGGAGGTCAGGCATAGCAAGAGGGAGTTGGTTCTCTCCATTCACGCTTAGGGTCCCACATGTTTGAATGTAAGAATGCACATGGCCAACATATGGCAAACATATGGAAGTCAAAGAATAACTTTTGGGACTTGGTTCTCTCTTCCTGCCTCATTCTTGCATAAGGGTCTCTGGTCTCTGTGCTATGTACACTGGTGTAGCTTAGGGTCTTTCCTCTGATTCTTCTGTCTCTGCCTCCTGTCGCTTTACGAGAACGCTAGGATTACAGATGTGCATGGATACATCAGGCTTTCTACATGAGTTCTAGGGACTGAACTCAGATCCTCAGGGTTGCATATCAAGGACTTTAACCTGCTAAGCTGTATTACCACCCGCTTAAAATTATTGTTATAAATATCTAGTTCGAAATTATTTTCTAAAATTATTTTAAATATCCTCTTAATTTTTTAATTTTTAAAGATTTATTTAATTGTATAAGTGTCTTGCCCACATATATGTATGTGTAGCACATGTATATGCCTTGTGCCTTCAGAAGTCAGAAGAGAGCCACAGCTCCCCTAGAACCTGACTGGAGATGGTTGTGAGCAAGCACCATGTGACTGCTGGGAACCAGGTCTCTGCAAGACCAGCCAGTGCTCTTCCCTCTGAGCCAGCTCTCTAGCGCTCCATGAAATGTTTTTTAAAAACTTTTACAAGAAAAAAATGTTTAGGGGCTTTTTTTGGAGGGTTTTTTGTTCTTGGGGGTCTCTATGTAGTCCTAGTTGTCCTGGAAATCACTATGTAGACCAGACTGGCTTCAGATTCAGAGATTTGCCTGCCTCTGCCTCTCTAGTGCTGGGGTGAAAGGCATAGGCTACCTCACCTGACCAAGGTTTTATCTTTCAAACATAATCTAAGAATAACATTTTCAACTAATTTTTAAAATTAAGTTGCTTTATTTCCTGAGTGTAGTGGCACACACCTTTGATCCCAGCACTTGGAAGGCAGAGGCAGGCAGATCTGTAAGTTTAAGGTCAGCCTGATCCTATATAGTGAGTTTTAGGACCACTAGAGCTACATAGTGAGACCCTGTCTCAAAACCCAACAAAACAATATCAACAAAAAGATTCATTTATTTACAATAATCAACATAAAAACATCAGTCCTTTCATTTAGGACCAAGGTGTTCGTGTTTAAACAATAGAATTGCACTATTGATATTTTAACCTATGTTTGATGATAGAGAAATAAATGAGTCATATAACTTTCATTACCACCTCCCTTTCCTCTAAAGTTCATATACATACTTACCTCTTCGGTTAGTCTGAGACTTGTAGAATTCAGTTACATTTTGAAATGTGTCTACCATTACTTTAATGAGAACATCTTTGAAGCATTTTTTTTTCTCAGTGTTCACAGACACAGAAAGTAGTGATAGCAACAACCTCAGCCCACCCTCCCCACCTTTCCAGCCCAGAAATGAGAGGATTATCACCCAGCAAGGAGAGGGCCGAGTAGCTCAGAATAATCCAAAGACCTGAGGGAGGAAGGCAGACCCAGGTACACTGTATGCAGGGACTGGAGCTTGGGCCACGGTGCCAGGCAAGAACAGGGTATAGGATCTCAGTTTCCTAGCCAGCCATTTTCATAGAAGAATGCATTAATGACTTCCTTCATGGCCAAGTTGGAGATGAGGTATTCCTGGGTCAGAGTGGCCCAGGACACAGATTCAAAGTGGTCCACACCTTCAGTTTCTCCTCAGTGTCCTTTGCCATCATAGATGCTGCCACGGGGTGTGCTGCAGGCTTCCCGCATCCGTTCAGAGCTGGACTTGCCACACCACCAGTCAGACATACTTCCTTGTTTCCTTCTTGTCCACCCGAGAGAAGAACCCATCTGTGTGCCATCTATCTGCTGTATTTGGCCTCAGTGTAGGTCTGCTAGGCCTGAATGTGGCTGTCGTTCTTGCCTCCCTCATGGTTCCCAGGATACATCAGTTCCCTGTCTGGCTCAGCAGCAGTGAGTCTGGTGAAACAGAAGTGCAGCTCACTCTCTTGGGAGTTGTGCTGTTCCTCAGGACTGTTCCGGTGCTGCTTTTGATGCAAAGGGGTTGGGGATGTCATCTGCATGAGCCACTGCTCCTTGTCTGCTTATGGTGGCTACTGAATCTTCAGGGAATACAGGGCCCAGTTAGCATAGTACATCATCACTGGTGTGTTGCTGGTAATGCTCCAGCCAAAGCAGGCCACTGCCTCCAGGTACTTTCAGGGCCCAGCATCAGCACCTCCATCCTTTTCCTCCTGGCCCAGTTCCCGCAGCCTGTAGAAATAGTTCATACAGTGAGCAAACACCTTAAGGTAATGTTGAGGTATGTTCAATGGTTAAAGTTCTAAGAAAGATGGAATACAGGAGATTATATAGTTCCTAGTTTAAAGATGGAATACAGGAGATCATATAGTTCCTAGTTTAAAGATGGAATACAGGAGATCATATAGTTCCTAGTTTAAAGATGGAATACAGGAGATTATATAGTTCCTAGTTTAAAGATGGAATACAGGAGAATTATATAGTTCCTAGTTTAAAGAAACTCTCCAGATGAAACATTCTTGCTCTCCCCTGTCTGTCACTAGTTCCTCCTAAATTACTTACAGAGATGGATTATGGGAAGCAGAGTGCACCAGGCTTGGGTTCTCACTTGCAGCTGCCAGTTTAAAAGTTTCTGACTATAAATATAAAACAAGATATGTTGGAGCTGGAGAATTGACTGGTTAAGGCCTCTGTTCTTCTAGAGGATGTGGGTTCGATTCCCAGTACCCACTTAGCAGCCATAATTCCAGTTCCAGGGGATCAGGTCCCTCTTCTGGTCCACAGGCAGTACACATACATATGTGTAAACAAACTATTCATGCAAATAAAATTTAAAATTTTATTTTTGTTTGTTAGAGACAGGGTTTCTCTGTGTAGCATTGGCTGTCCTAGAACTCACTCTGTAGACCAGGCTAGCCTCAAACTCACAGAGATCCTCCTGCCTCTGTCTCCCATGTACTGGGATTAAAGGCATGTGCTACAACCACCTGGTACAAATAAAATTTTAAAAGAATTTTTAGCTCCTCAATTCTATCCATAATTATGGAAGTGGTCTCGTTCCCATAAATACCCCCAGCCCCTCAGTTATGACCCACTGGTCCAAGTCTGTGTATTTCTCCTCTCCACTCACCTCCCTTTGGTCTCTGGATCCTCCTGCCACGCCACTTTGCTGCTGAGTCATCCTCGTTGGCCGCCCAGGTGCAGCTGCCGCTCCTCTGCGGCAGGAAAGGGGGCTAGTTCTGACTCTGACCCGGCAGAGTGGACAGACAGAGAATGCGCTGGCTTTTCTTGAGTTTTAGAATCTGTGCTGTACCACGCTGCTGATTTTCATTTCTAGTATGGCAAGTATCAATAGATAGCATCTACATAAAATCTTCACATCTTTGATAATCCTAAAAGGTTTGTTGGGCATGGTGTGCACTTCTGTAATCTCAGCTCTTAGGAGAGCAAAACAAGAGGATGATAAATTCAAGACCAGGCTGGGCCAAATAAAAAAGACTCCATAAAGGGTATTTGAGAGTAGATAGTTTGAGAATCTCTGCTACAGAGGCACAGTAACACAACAGGCAATGACAAAGGGAAGCAAGGGCAAGCCAAGTTCCGTAAGATCCCTGCAGGAGCTCAAGAAATGATGAAAGGCCAAGCTTCCTAATAAAGAAGTACAGGGGAAGCCGGGCTGTGGTGGCACACGCCTTTAATCCCAGCACTCGGGAGGCAGAGGCAGGTGGATCTCTGGGAGTTAGAGGCCAGCCTGGTCTACAAGAGCTAGTTCCGGGATAGGCACCAAAGCTACAGAGAAACCCTGTTTCGAAAAAAAAAAAAAAAAGAAGTACAGGGTTAAAAGGATGCTTGCATCACTTTTTAGATCAACTGTGAAAGCATTTAAGAGCAGTTTGGCAGAATATCAGAAACGCGTGTCCCTTTTGATAATTTCTGGAAAAATATCCTGCAGAAATTATGAAGTGTGTATTCAAGGCTGGCATGTGACACAGAGTTGTAATCTCACCACTGAGAAGACAGGAAGATCTGGCATTGGAGGCCAGCCTATGTCACATAGCAAGATCTTTGTTTCCAAAGAAATAGTGTTTGAAAAATCAATATATTTGTATTGTTTTATATGATACTTAAAAGCCCAGAAACAACCTAAAGTCCAAGTGGTGATTTCAGTGTACTGAAAACATGAGTGATGTGGTTTTTCGCCGTAATGAGTCAGAACCAATAGAGTTGTTAGAGGCCTCGATGACCACCTATTGCATCTTTGTGTGGAACTGTGGCTCATGTGACCCTGACTGTATACCTTCCCCTAGGTAGAATGTGTAGTGAATCCCAAGTAATAAGCAGCTCTCGTAGAGTCTGGTGAGCAACATGTGGGGTTGTTCTCCCAGCAAACCATTTCTAGCTGTTAGCTTTTAAAAATAGTCCTGGAGCTCAGCAAGATAGAGAAGGGAAGCTGGCCTGGACGTTACAAAGGAGAGCAGATGAGCAGGGCTGATTTCATGTTGGGCACTTTGCCCAGGACACTTTTAATAGACTGTATAGTTAGTTACTCTAGGGATTCTGAGTCGGTGGTTATATCAGGCTTACACATTTATGCTTTAAAAGGAAAATTAGCAAGTTATTAGACTCTAGGTGCTTTGCTATGGCTCATACTTTTTGAGCAGCTTTCGCAACCCAGCCATTGAAAATTTGCAGTGTGGGGGCTAGATTTCTGAGTAGCAAGACTAACTTAATTATAGAGAAATATTTGGAGAGCCAGCCATAGTGGTGCGTGCTTGTAATCCTAGCCAGGGAAGGATCAGTTCAAGGCCAGCCTGGCTATAAGAGACACTGAGACTGTCATCTCCCCACTTCCCAATATAAAATTAAACCCACTGTGGTGTCACGTGTCTTTGATACAAGAACTCTGGATGCCAAGGCCACGTGTCATGTTCAGGTTCAGTCTAGCCTGGACTACCTAGGGAGACCCTATCTCAAAAACCCTTGACAAAGAGAAGGAAAGGTATTCTGAACTTCCTTCATCTACAGCTCATTTTCTGAAACTGTGGGTGGCAAGTTCTTGGGGTGATGTAACAGAGTTGGGAGTCGCAAAAAAAATTGACAGCAGCAAAATGTTTTTGAACATGCAATAACCAAAATTAATTCAAAATCAAATATGTACAAACGAAATGAATTTGCAGTATTCTGGCAGTGCTCACCCATGTTGTGTGCAGGACCTCGCTGCAGCCTTGTTTGGAACACAAACATACACACCGCACTGCACATACCAGCACACCATGACTCACCTTCTACACCATTGGTCTATTAGAAATTGTAATGGTTTTACTGTCCATACAAAACTTTCTGCTGTTATAGAAACATAGTGGTCTGATTATAGAAAACAAAGACTTCATATTTTCCCACCATCATTTCTCAGTGTGTAAGTATCAAATTAGTTTACCTTTGGACTGGATTGTGTTACAGTGTTTGATCTTAAAAATGGCTGTGTGACTTACAGTCTTGAATTTCATTGAAAAATACTGTTAAATTAACTTTAGCCTAGGATTAAGAGAAAATTTTCAACCATTCTGTGATGGCCATAAACATACTGCTAATATTTTGTCCTATGTGTTTATGTGAAGCAGCATTTTTAACATTAATGAGTATAACATCAAAATATTGTAGAGAGTGGATCAATAGGTAAGAGCACTAGCCGTTCTTATAGAGAACATGAGTTTAACTCCCGTGGTGGTCACAACCATCTATAACTCTAGTTCCAGGTGATCCAGTGCTGTCTTCTGGCCTTCACCAGCAGCAAGCACACACAGTACACAGACATACATGAAGGCAACACATCCAAACACATAAAATTTTTAAAAATCAAATATTTAAGTGGTGCATGGTGTTACACCACACACCTTTAATTACAGCACCAAGGAGGCAGCCTCGTCTACAAGGCAAGTGCCAGACCAGCCAGGGCTACACAGAGAAGCCCTATCTCAAAATCCAGAAACAAAACAAAACAAAAAGAAGCACTCTGCTTTTTCTCCAGTTGCTAATGTATTACCTGTTAGGTAATACAGGGGCTTGTGTAGCGGTTTACGGCAGATGGAATCCTTAAGATAAAATATTTCATTATTGTATATTTAATAAAATGCTACTTAGAGTAGAAAAAATATAGTTAGAAAATAAGAAATGAACTGAGCAGTTATGGTGCACACCTCTAATCCCAGCAGTCAGGAGGCAGGGGGATCTCTGTGAGTCTGAGGCCAGCCTGGTCTCCAGAGCAAGTTCCAGGACAGGCTCCAAAGCTACGGAGAAACCCTATCTCGAAAAACAAAAACAAAACAAAGCAAAAATTAAACAAAAAAAGTTACTTGAAAAGAAAAGTAGAAATGGTGTATCATAAGACTGTTATAAGTGTTCCTTTTCGGTAGTTTCTCGACTTCTTAAATTTTAGGATGAGTCCCTATCCCGTGTCTGAGGTGTTTCCTAAGGAAATAGCCACAGTTCACTCCGCAGGAGACAGTAGTCATTGTTGCCAACCCTGGTTTTCTTTCTTTTTTTTTTTTTTTTTGGTTTTTGTTGTTGTTATTTTGTTTTTGTTTTTTTGAGACAGGGTTTCTCTGTAGTTTTGGAGCCTGTTCTGGAACTGGCTCTGTAGACCAGGCTGACCTTGAACTCAGAGATTCACCTGCCTCTGCCTCCCGAGTGCTGGGATTAAAAGTGTGCACCACCACAGCCCGGCAACCCTGATTTTTCTGTATTGAGCCCAGCAAATTGAGTGCACTTCTAGCAGAACACAGTCATTTGTAAAACTCTGTTATAAGACCAGTCTAGAGCTGCTCATGGCCTCTTCCTTTTTCTGTAGGCCTTTGTACGGTTACGGGGTTTAATTTCTGTTTTGTTTGTTTGCTTGCTTGGTTTTGTTTTTCCTTATTTGTAAAGGAAAAGACTTTTTTGTTTTAGTTTGTTTTGGTTTGGCTTTTTTCGAGACAGGGTTTCTCTGTAGCTTTGGAGCCTGTCCTGGAACTAGCTCTTGTAGACCAAGCTGGCCTCTAACTCACAGAGATCCGCCTGCCTCTGCCTTCCAAGTGCTGGAATTAAAGGCATGCACCACCAGCATCCAGGAAAGACTTTTATATAGGGATTCAGAATATTTGAGTTAAAAATGAATATGTATATAGTTTAATTAAACAGTTAGCTTGATGCTGGAGAGATGGCTCAGTGATTAAGACACTTGTTGCTCTTACAGAGGAACCAGGTTCATAGCTGGGCATGGTGGCACATGACTGACTAGTCTGGTCTATGTAACAAGTTCTAGGACTGCCAGGGCTGCATAGAAAGACCTTGTCTGCATAAACAAAGAAGAACCAGGTTCAATTCAGAGCACCAGGTGGTGGCTCACAACAACCATCAGTAACTCCCGTTCTGAGGAGTCTGTCACACTCTCCTGACTTCTCTGTCTCCTGCGTGCATGGACTACATACACGAGTACATTAAATGCATAAATATTAAGCAATTAGTCTTTCCTGGTTTTCTAAGAAAACTAGGAAACTGTGTATTTGTGATGCATAGACTGTCAGGCAGAGAAGAAAAGCTTTCTAATGAGATGAGTTCATTTATAATACTTGGGTTCTTTTTTTGCAGTTCAAGAGATATGTCAGTAAACTTCGAAGCAAGAGTACAGTTTTCAAAAAGAAGCACCAGATAATAGCTGAATTTAAGGCTGAGTTCGGTCTCTTGCAGAGGACAGAAGAACTTCTTAAGCAACGTCAGGAAACCATTCAACACCAACTGGTAATACAGCTTTATCTTGGCTGCTAAAATACAAATGTCAGGAGGTTTATAGCTTGTAACTTTATGCTGAGGTCATTGTTTTTACTGGAAAAATCATACAATTATTAATTTTCTTTGGCTAATTACAGAGATGTCATGTAAGCTGATTTATTTAGTTTTTAATACAGCAGAAAGCACTGCCTTTTAAAAATATGTGTGCTCACTTGGGGGTTATTAATAGAAGCTGGAAGTCCAAGTTGGTTTTTCTTTTGGTTAGCTAGTTAATATGAGTAAAATTATCATTCCAAGTGAGTAACTGTAAAACATTATTTACCATGGACTACGCATGCATTTCCAAGGAGCTTTGGAAAGAAATACCCAGGGAAGGCACTATGTGGAGTTTGCCTGCAGCCTTGTTCTGTATGCTTGTGCTGTAGGTAGGAGCTGAAGCTTTGCTGTGGAGCTTCTCTGAATGCCAGGTCCCTGCAGTTCTCTTGGTGTGACATTTCCCCTCCTTTTCGCCATGGAGAAGCTATTTCATCAGGACACTGCTCTGAACTGGCAGTGCTGGTAGAGGTCAAGGGCATTTCACATGTTGCTGCTGACAATATAAACTTTTCAGTTCAGTGATGAAGAACCTTGACCCAAACGTGGGTCCTAACAACACCAGTTTCAAAATTGGCAGTGATAATTGCATTATTGTTCAGATTATTTCCTAATTTCCACTTGATTCCCTTGGCCTTGACTTAAAATCAAACTTCTGGGGACTTTTCAGGTTCTTCTTCAGCTGTGGACTTCTAATTCTACTGTGGCTATACCAGTTATCAGTGCCTCTCTTCCCTTTTACCTGGACTCCCCTTGCAGCTATGTTAGACTTAGTCACTGTAGCACAAATTCTAATTGGTCTTACTAATAAAAACTTAGAGTCAGATTGTAATGCTCAAATGGCATAGCTGCCGTTGGACAGAGCTGCCAGAGACTCAAGTGGCCCACGAACCGGGCACCAACTGTAATTGTTTCCTCGATTTAGGAAATAACCAGGCCAGCTTAAAGATAAACAATTATATTTTTAATTGTTATAAGGGGAAACTCACACCACAAGAATGGGAAGTCCGAGTTCCGCTGTGTCTTGCAGGAATCATCCAGAGAAAGGGAGCACCTGGTCCAGTTTTTCTTCCTGGGTTCCAGGTAGCCACACCCTAACTAGGTTCCATGTCTTAAAGGTGATTGGTTAACAGAGCTTCCCCCATCATCAGATATCAGAATAAATGCTAAAAGATCAGAGAGGTAAAGGAGCCAACCACTAGAGAGACCTTTTACTTCTTCTGAATCCTCAGACCAAAGTGGGTGAGATCCTGTCTCCATGAATCCTCAGACTGAATGCACTGAGCTTCTGCCTGCACCTGCCTTGTATTCCTCCCTCTGCCCAGCCATATCCCTTCCCTTCCTGTCTCTACTTCCCTAGTTGGGATTAAAGGTGCAAGCCTCCCAAATACTGGGATTAAAGGTATGAGCCACCACTGCCTAGCTCTATTTCTCTTTTAGACTGGATCAATTTCGCGTAGCCCAGGGTGGCCTTGAACTCACAGAGATCCACCTGCCTCTGACTCCTGAGTGCTAGGATTAAAGGTGTGAGCCACCACTGTCTGCCCTCTATGGCTAACTAGTGGCTATCTCCACATTCTGATCTCCAGGCAAGCTTTATTTGTTATAGCACAAACAAAATATCACCAAAGTCACCATTCCCCATGGTCCTTCTTTATTGATATTACATTTGTTTGTTTGTTGTGTGTGTTCGTATGTGTTTTCATTTATCACTGCGCATGTGTAGGTCAGAGGACAACTTCTAGGAGTCTGTTCTCTCCTTCCACCATGTGGGTCTCAGGGATCAAACTTGTCGGGCTTTGCAGCAAGTGTCCTTACCCCTGAGCCATCTTATTGGTCCTTTTTTTTTTTATTGATTATGTGTTTCACTTTTTCTTTTTTTTTTCATTCCATATTACTGTTTCTCATAGTGATTCACTTTGGATTGTCTATTGTTTTATGTTTTGCTACCTTTTATTCTTTTAGATTATTTATTTGTTTTGTTTGGGTTTTGGTGGGGTTTTTTTTGTTTGTTTGTTTGGTTTTGGTTTTTTTTGAGACAGGGTTTCTCTGTAGCTTTGGTGCCTGTCCCGGAACTAGCTCTTGTAGACCAGGCTGGCCTCGAACTTCCAGAGATCCACCTGCTTCTGTCTCCCGAGTGCTGGGATTAAAGGCATGTGCCACCACCGCCCGGCCTTTATTTGTATTTTTATGTGTATAAATCTTTAGTCTGCGTATATGTATGTGTACGACATGTGTACCTGATGTCCACAGAGGTCAGAAGAGGGCATCAGATCCCCTGGAACTAGAGTTATAAATGGTTGTGAGTGGCCATGGAAACCTGGATCCGCTATCAAAGAGCAGCAAGTGCTTTTGACTGCTGAGTCATTTTTCCAGGCCTGTTTTGCTACCTTTCCTTATTTATCTGTAATTTTTATTGGATGTCAGGCTTCACATGTGATATTTTCATGCTCCTGACTATATTTTTATTTTTCTTTGAAGTGGGGTCTTCTGTGTAGGCTAGGCTCTCCTAAAACTTACCATGTAGTCTGAGCTGGCCTTGAACTCCTGATCTTCCTGCATCAGTCTTCTGAGTGTTGAAATTACAGTCTTGTGCCACCATCCCTGGCTTCCAATAGGTTTTAAAACTTTCCATGCCACAGAACCCTGTCACTAGATCACAATTACCTTTGATTTTGAATCCTTTTCTTACTCAACCTTTTAGCAGCATTTAGCATAGCTGGCCATTTCTTCTTCCCTGTAATGTTTTTCTACAGGAACTGGCAGATGGCTCAGCCAATAAAGCGCTTGCCGTGTAAGCATGAGGACCTGAATTAGCACCCATGTAAAAGTCAAGTGCACCACTGCAAGCCTGTTACCCTGGCTCCAGGGAGACAGAGATAAGACCATTGCTGTGGCTTACTGGCAAGTCAGTCTAGCCAGATCACTGAGCTCCAGGTTCAGTGAAGAACACTATCTCAAAAGAATGGGGTGGAGAACAATTGAGAAAGACACCTGGGGTCAACCTCTGGCCTCCACACAATGCAACCTCACACACATGCGTGCACAACACATTTTTCACTTGTCTTCCAGGATGTTACATTCTGATATTTTCTTCCAAGCTAACGCTGCTACTCAATTGTTGGGGTCCCACTTTCATACCTCCTCATAGCTTTGCACGGATGTCATACATTTTCTCGAACAACTTTATGATTTAAGTTTCCATATCTAGGGGCTGGAGAGATGGCTCAGAGGATAAGAACACTGGCTGCTCTTCCTAGAGGACCTGAGTTCAATTCTCAGCAACCACATGGTGGCTCACAGCCACTTGTAATGAGATCCGGTGCCCTCTTCTGGCATGGAGGCAGAAGAGTGTGTACATAATAAATAATAAATAAATAAATCTTTAAAAAGAAGTTTCCAGATCTATTCTCACCTTGAATATATTCTACTTACTTGTCTTTGTATTGCGTATTTAATTCCACTATTGCTTTTTGAGGGAAGAGTACCTGTCCTTTTTTGTTCACTATTCTACACTGGTGCCCAGAACTGTGCTCAGAAAAGCTAGTATATAAGAAATACCAGAGGAGTGAATGAATACAACTTGTCACTTACGAGTGCATGTGCTCACCAAATGTTTACTGAGTGTATCATGCGCTTTAGGTTTTATACTAAGAATTATTTGAGAGTCTGAAATTAAATATACTTCCTATGCTTCTGAAGATAGCATGGCAACTTTGAACACAGGTTTATAGTGTATAAAGACGAGTTCCTGGATGAAGTAATAGCTGAAGTGAGTGCAGATTGTCTTTTGGGAGTTTAAACAAATTTATTAATTACAACTTTTCAACAGAAATAGAAAGTATTTCCTATGGGAAAAATATGTCAACACTCATGGTCTTTTTGTTTCTTACAGCATACTATTGAAGAGAAGAAGGGTGTGTCTGGGTACAGTTACACCCAGGAAGAGCTAGAAAGGGTGTCGGCCCTCAAGAGTGAGGTTGATGAGATGAAAGGCCGAACCCTGGATGACATGTCTGAAATGGTAATGACACCTTCTGTCTTGTTTATTTTATTAACTTACATGGTTAGAAGGCAGGTTTTTATGTTTAATTTTCAGTTAAACATTTAAATATTAATCTCTATTCATTATTTACTTTATATTCTTTTAACACATGCTTGCATGACTCTAGAGGTTGACCTAACTGGGGCAGCAAGGGAATGAAGAAAGGACGGACACACAGGCACATGTACGGAAAAGCTGGGGTCAGGTGGTCTGAGCGCATGGACAGGGCAGCTGCAGCCCCACCCCAAGCGTAGTGTTTATTACATACCACTGCACAAGCAGGCTGGTCGAGTCTGTCTGCATAGGAGCAGTCTCCGTAGGGCTTCAGGCTGTACACAGCTATGGGGAGAAAGCTATGGTGGGCGTGGTCTGCTCTCACTGTCAGCTTTCGCACTCAGACCAGAGGAAGGCTGTGCCGCTCCCTTGGGACTCAGGCGCTGGTCCTCAGCTCGTGTCAACAACACACATTCACTCAAACCTCACTTTCTTCCTGCATTCTTTTATCTGTTTTTTTAATCTATCTCTTGAATATTTCCATTACAATATGATTGTTCAACTTAAAACAGTGTATACTTTGAATCTTAATATGACATTAAAGAAGTGTTTATGGTAAAAGTAAGTACTAGAATTATTTCATCTTTGTGTATGTCCTGATGTTCCTCCAAGTGTACTGGGACACTCTCAGAAGGCATCATTTATAACTTTGAAATCTTTCCTTATTTGTTGGTAAATAGTTGTTGCCACAAACCCAAAGACTACCCTGAGTGTTCGCCTAGAACTTTCTGGATTTTGCCCAAATCTAGTTCCTAAAAATGGTTAGTATTTAGTATAGAGGAGGCCTTCAGGACCCCTGTTCTGTCAGGCCATTCAGGTTAAGTATATTGAAAATCCCCCATGCATTGTGTGTATTTCCTGTGACCTGAGTTGTACGTGTTTTAACAGACTATATCTTATAGTGGTAGACAAGTAACTGTATTGTTGCGTCATGCATTCAGTGTTAACAAACATTTCCTCGTCATGGTTCGCAATCATGATAATTAACATTTGAACCAATAAATGGCATTTCACCTTGCTAAAAAGTTGACATCTACTGGCTTAGTGTAGTAATACATAGCTTTAGTCCCAGCACTCGGGAGGCAGAAGCAAATGGATCTCTGTGGGTTTGAGCCCAGCCTGGTCTACATAGTGAGTTTTAGGACAGCCAGAGCTACATCAACCCCTGAAAAACAAAACCAAAAACAAACAAACAAAAAAAGTCAAGAAAGTAGAAATTAACATTTGATAAATCCCTTTTCTATTGTTTGGCACTGAAGTAACTTACAGGTTTTTTTTTAATCTTTTTCTAACTGCAATAGTATTTTTATGTAAGTAGCATTTTTTTTTAATTTTTGTAGATGTCATTTTTTTTTTCTTAAATGACAGGTAAAAAAACTGAATTCCCTGGTATCAGAAAAGAAGTCAGCTCTGGCCCCAGTCATAAAAGAACTCCGGCAGTTACGTCAGAAATGTCAGGTGAGTTTGACTTTGAGATAGTTTTAGCTCTGTCTTGCCCAGATGAACTAGGTGGGCTCTAAGTGTTCCACTTGGGAGAAAATGGAAAGAAAATGATTGTGACTGTGTGCTATGACATAAGCCAGTGGTTATGTGGCCACAAAGGCTTTACTGAGTTTATGCTACCCACTGTGTTATAATTTAATGAGGGTTCGGATGGAGGAGAAGGAATTTAAATGGGAGTACAAAAATGCAGCCAGATGAAAATTTTCTTTTAAATCATCTGCATTTATTAGACCCCATTCTCTGTGCCTGGGCACCACTGAAGCCAGCTGTAGAGGGTAAGCTGACTGTTGTGCAGGCATGTGGGGCAGAGTACAGTAGGAGAAGAACAAGTGCGTTACTGGGAAGCTAACTCCCTCCACAGCAGGATCCAGTGGCCTCTACCAGTAACATTAGCAGCTGCTACTTCCTCTTTCTCTGTAGTAATTGGAAGTTTGAGTGCGAGCCATCTTGCCTGTGCTTGGGGATGGAACTAGAAAACTAGTTCCACGTGAACACCATCTGTCAGAATCAGCTCTAGAGCAGAAAATCACATAGACTTTGGAATCAGTTAGACATAATTTCCTTTTTATAGAAAATGCCATGCAGTCTGAGACAGGTTTAGTAACGTAATGGCTCCGGATAGACAAATGGGATACAAAAGTAGCGGTCTGACTCTAACCTGGAAATTCTCTCTCTCTCTCTCTCTCTCTCTCTCTCTCTCTCTCTCTCTCTCTCTCTCTCTCTCTCTCTCTCATGGTCTTTCTCTTCTATTATGTGCTATTATGTATCTCTATATTACGTATCCCTGGTTATTCTGGAACTCTCTATGTAAACCAGGCTGGCCTCAAATTCACAAAGGTCCTCAAGCCTTTGCCTCCCAAGTGCTGGGCTTAAAGGCCTGTACCACCATGTCTGGCCTAAGTTGTCTTTATTTTAATGTCTTATTACACACTGCTACCATCACAGAGGAGATGAAGTGATATAGTACCAGCCTGTAAAGAAACTGAAGCAAGATAAAAGAAAACACATGGTATCATGGAGCTGGTCGAGGGACTCTAGGAAAGTTTGAACCAGAGAAGTTATAGGAGCATTGGGGACTTACGGGTAATGATGATATTTGATATTAATATTTATTAAGTACTAACTATGTACTCACATTTTTCATTTGGGCCTTACAACTACCCAAAGACAGAGACTTCCTTTATGGGAGGGGAGGGAAGGAAGGAGGGAAGGAAAGAGGAAGGGAGTGGGGGAGGGAAGGGAGGGAGGCAGGCACAGAAACTAGGGACTCGTCTAAATCGTGTAGTGGAAACAGAGAGCAAGAGTCTGTATTACAGTATACTAGTGATGTAATGTGACCCCCCCACATGAATCTCTTTGAGATCTTTCTATATTTCTGCCACCTGTGAACCTTTTTGCCATCGTTTCTTTTTTCCACCTCTGGCCTCCCTCCTTTTGTGGGAGGCTAGTTATGCCTTGTAGCCTCAGCTTCTACTACTTTATGGTCTGTATCTCACAGTATGGCCTTTCTACTCCTGTTATGCGAAAATGTTCACTATTAACTTCCCCGTTTTCCTTAATTTTATTTGCATGTTTTACATTGCTAGAGGTGGAATCCAGGGCCTTCCACATGCTAGACAGGCGTTCTTTGATCTCCTGTTGAGATGCCCTAGCCTTCCAAAAGTTGTTTTGTTTTTTAAAACTTTTATGGTGTTGCCAATGGAATCCAGCATTACATACGTGCTAGGCAAAGCATTGTATCTGTGAGCCACGCCCCCTCTCCTATAAACCATTGTTTAAATTCAAATTTTTGTTGTTTGGGAAAGGGTCTATTGCTCATAACTCTTGAGCTAAGAGAATCCCTCAACTTTTTAAGCCATACCTTTTTATTTTATTTGTTTTAAATCAAGATCTTACTATGTAGTCCTGGCTGGCCTGGAACTCACTTTGTAGAGCAGGCTGGCCTTGAACTCAGATCTGCCTGCCTCAGTCCCCACGTGCTAGAATTAGAAGTGTGTGTCGTCATGCCTGGTGACACTACCATGTGTTTAAAGACCAAGAGTAATTTAAAATATGGTATCTTTTTCCAGCTGAGGAGTTAGTAAGGTTAAATTTGGCTTTTGTTATGTCAGATCTGGACCACAAATACCAAAGTTATGACTGCTTGACTCCATCTACTGTAAGAGGTTTTAAAGGATCAGTTGATCAGGGTGTTCACTGCAGAGTCACTGGTCTGGCTCGAGGTCTCTGGTTTCTACTACCATATTGATGCTGAATCCTCGCTAGGGCTCCCCTGGGTATCTTGTTGCTGCCCTGTGGTGTGGAGATCCTGCTGCTTTGGGTCTGCAGGGTCATCTCTGCTGTTGCTGCTGGTCAGGGTTCAGTTCCCTCACCATCTCAGCCCACTCCCTTCCTCTCTCTTCAGATTTACCTCTGTCCATAGGACCTGAACCATTCTGGCTCTCTCTCTCTCTCCCATGAACCACTGTACGATACCTCTGCTCACACCAATGGGGTTCATTTGGCTGGTACTGCAAGGTACCAGGTGGGCCCGTCCTGTCCCTCTGGAGCACAGAGTGGACCGTCCCAGACCTGTGCAAAGTTCTCCTTGTTGAACTCAGGTTGCCCTGGTGGGTCATGCTTCATCACAAAGAGATCACCATAGTGTCCAACCACCCAGCGCCTATGGCTCCTGGTTGATGCGTTTGGTGTTATACCCCATTTTTAAAATGACTTATTTGTTTTCTTGATGCTCAGGTTTTTTTTGGGGGGGGGGAGTCTTTGTATAGTCTAGATACAAAGCCTCTGTCAGATGTAGAATTGGTAAAAAAAAAAAAAAAAAACCTCTTCCCATTCTGGAGGCTGCCTCATTCCTCGAATGATGGTATGCTTTGCTGTACAAAGCTTTCACCTTCACGAGGTCCCATTTATTAATCATTGCTCTTAAATGTCTGCACTACAGGGATCCTGCGCAGGAACTCCTCTCCTGTGTCAGTGAATTCAGTGTACTCCCCACTTCTTCTTCTGTCAGATTCAGGATATCAGGTCTTATGATGAGGTCCTTGATCCATCTGGAATTTTATGCAGGGTAGTAAATATGGGTCTATTTTTATTCTTCTATATGTAATTATCATTTTGTGAAGATGCTGTTTTTTCTCCAGTATATATTTCCTTTTTAATAAAAAAAAATCAGGTGTCTGTAAAATAAAAATATTGAATGAATACTTTTTAACTTTAATGGGCTACCCTCAAGTATTTAGGGAATTTTACAATTAACTATTGCACTTAGAATACTAAAACTATTTAAAATTAAGACTATCATCAATTCAAGATTTGCAACTTACAATTTATTTAAATTTTTTATAATCATTTGCAGCTAGAACAGCATCTCGAGGTAATTCATAGCTGTGTAATTAAGTGGAATAATTACATGTAATTACTAATATATCAGTTTAAAGTATACAGTCTGGTTGTTTAGTCTTCTTGAAGTACTTTTTACTGATTGTTTGCTTTTTTTCTTATAAAAGTAAAACTAAGCTGAATGTGGTAGAGCTAGAAGGTTCAGAGGTTCAAGGTCACCCTTGGTTACAGTTGCATATTGAGCTTGAAGCCATCATGGGCTCCATGAGATCCTATCTCAGAAAACCCCAAGACCCCAAAACTGTACATAATTCAAGCTGCACAGATTGTCTAAGGAAAAGATAGGGATTGGGGATGTAGCTCAGCTGGTAGAGTGTTTACCTAGTGTGCCCATACCCTAGGTTTAGTCCCCAGCACCACATAAAACTGGGCCTGAGGCCAACACTTGTAACCCAACACTTGGAGTAGGATGGGATAGAAGGGAATTGAGGTCATCCTAGGCCGCAGATGCTGCTGCTATAGAGGGGGTAGCTACACCTCTCTGCAGCTCTCTCTATCCCAGGCCTAAGGTTCCTTCACTAAGGTGCTAAATCCCTCGTATGCAGAAGCCATGCTACCTTAGTAGTAAGGCCTTATCTCGCGGTACAGACTTCTCCCCATTAAAATCTAAAAAGTGGACTGGAGACAGAGGTTTCGAGCACTTGCTGCTTTTCCAGAAATCAGTTTGGCCCATAATACCCACATAGGGTGGCATACAACCTCCTGTAACTACAGCCCCAAAGGATCTGATACCTTCTGGCCTCCATGGGCACCTGCATGGATGTGACAGATGCTCACAGAGACATACATGTACATTTAAATACAAATAAATCTTTTTAAATCTATAAAGATAAGACTTTGTTCTGTGGGTTGCTGTTGGGTCTCTTGCCCCAGCTGTGAGTGAGCTGAGTTCCTGAAGCAGGACTTCTCTTTCCTAAACCCAGAGGAATCTTTGTTATAGAAAAAAGTTCAAGGCCAGCTAAGCTATCGGAGACCTTGTCACAAAAATAATATTTTTCCTATCTGCTCTTCCATCTCTCTCTCTCACATACACTACACACACACACACACACACAATAAGGACAACAACACACACACACACAAATAATAATAACAATTGATAGTGTTTTAAATACTTTCCAGGAATTTTGTGATATAAACCCCCTATGTTTGCTGCTGGGGTCTCTCCTGAGCTAGTCCTATTGCTGCCCTGCTTCAAACAAATGGAGGACCCGAGTTAACTCACAAAAAAAAACTCTTTGCTTTTGCATCAGATACGACTTCGTGGTAATGTTTTGGGGATCTGAACTTTGGGCATAATAGTCCTCTGACATTTTATTTTCTTATTTCTTCATCTCTGAGAGCAGCTGTCATGGTATTTTTACTATCATAATTCCTACTTTATACAGCCATGTCTGGTTTATATTCACCTCATAGCTACCAGTGCTCACCATTGCTGCCTGTATTTCACACCTTCCTTCCAAGCAGCCACCCTCCCTGAAAGTCATTCATTCATTCATTCATTCCTTTGTTTGTTTGTATGTGGGCACAGAGAAGCCAGAAGAGAGCCATAGGTGCACTGGAACTAGAGATAAAAGAGGTTGTGCGTCTCATAACATGGGTGCTGGCAACTAAACTCAAGTCCTCTGCTTGTAAGCCTAGCTGACCCATCTCTCCAGACCTCAAATTCCCTTTTTTGGGGGGGGGTCATTTTATTTTTTTTATGTGTATGTATGTGCACACCAATGTCTGTCTATGCTGTTCTGTGAAACAGAGTATGGCTGTGTGACTCACTCCTCCTCTTCTGTCAGCCTCTCAAAAGCTGGACCACAGTCATGTGCTCTGTGGATTGTTTGTCTCTTGAATTCTGGCAGCAGGGAGTGGTTATTCAGTTTTCTGGCCTAAGGTTTTAGAACTGTCATAAGCTAGAAGCTAGTTTTGAGCTACTATCTCAGCTTGCAAGTTCTTAGACCATGTAGGTGGAGAAATCTAAACCCATTGTCAGCCTGAGTTTAAGCTGTATCTTGATTGGTTTAGATTTCAGATTCACAGGTCAACAAAAGAAAAAAGAGAAGAAAAGCTGTCACTACTGTGACTCAGGCCTTCAATCTCAGCGAGTTTGAGACCAGACTAGTCTACATAGTAAGTTTTAAGTTCCAGACCAGCCATGTTTGTGTGTTTCATTTCTCTTCGTTTTTGAAGAAGGCTCTGTCATCAACTGTAGCAAGTTCATCTTAGTGAGAAGCTGTCTAAGTGCACACAGCTGCTGACCTTTCCTACTTATGGGACATACGATTGTTATAGTCATTTATTTTGGTGTGTGTGGGGTATGTATGTGTGTACATATACGTGCATTGATGTCAGAGGACAACTTGTGGGAGTCAGTTTTTTGCCCACTGCGTGAGTCCCAGGGATTGTCAACAAGCGCTGTTCCTCACTGAGCCATCTCGCTGGCCTCCCGTTAGCTCATTTTAATACATAAAGCCATAATACTCTCTCAGTCTTTATGCCATTCTAGTTACCCCAAGCCATATAGGGTCTGCACAACAGAGACAGCCCATACAACATTCCTCTTCCATGGTAATGCTCGATTCCAAGAGTGCTACTATGTAGAACCAAGGTCATTTCCAGGCTGATTTTACTCTTACTCTTTAACCACGGTCTACTATGGGGTCCTCAGTTCCAACTCCTCACCCTCATTTCCCCAGGAGAGCCACTGTCCGTCTCTTGTTTCTGGTCCTGATGATTCTGATTCCTTGGCGATTCAGTTCAGCTCTGGATTTTAAGAGACATTTGCTCTTCCTTAACAAGCATTTGCAAATACTTAGCATCCTTGTATATTTGCAGCAGGTTTTTAGATTATATCTTTCAAAATATGTGACTAAACTTTGAAGCTCTTAGAGGAGCCTGAGTTCACTCTGACTCTGCCCTTTATTGATGCATAGTCTTGGCCAGGACCTGGCCTTTCTGAGTGTTCTCTAAGCCTCGCGTGGAGGTAACAGTGAGTACCTCCTTCAGGATATTGTTGTAAGATTTAATTGTTTATGTGCCCTGGTAGGATTCACAAAGTTCTTATCAGACACCCACATTCATCGTCATCCTTCTCTCTGGATATTCTCAGATACACTGATAATGGGCTACTCTTACATTCCTGAATCTTTCATCTCCTGTACTTCCCAATCCTTTACACACGATGTTCCATTGTTGTTGTTGTTGTTGTTTGAGGGGGGAAAAAGCATCTTCTTTCCCTTGCTTCCCTTTCCCTAACCATTCTTACTAATCCCCCATTCTCAATTTAGATATCAGTTTCTCCAGGAAGTCAGCTCCACTGGTCCCCAAGCCTGGATTAGGTCTGAGAGTCCTGCGTGCTGTTGTGCAGGTTGCATCTGTCCGCTAGAGCTCTTACTGCCTGTGCACTCTGAGCGTTACTTAGGGGAATGCTGTTTTGCTCGCTGTTGTAGCCCCAGCTCCTAAGCAAGAGCCTGGCACACAGATGAGTACATGGTAGCTATTATTCTTATCAGCACCCCCATCTGTCATAATTCTCAAATGTCCAATTGTTGTATAAATAACTCATAAGTATGCCAAGAAGCTTAGACTCAAGTTACAAGACTGACAAGGCCATGCATTGTTTCAGAGCCACATTTTATGCGTTTATTTTTCACTTAATCATTTGCCCTTTTCAAACTAGGAACTAACCCAGGAGTGTGACGAAAAGAAAGCCCAGTATGATAGCTGTGCAGCAGGCCTTGAAAGCAATCGGTCCAAATTAGAACAGGTAAGAATGGAGTTTTTATTTCAACAGTTTAGCGAAAGCTGCCTGTGTGTGCACATTCTCACTCAGTGTCGCGAGTTCTTACATCTTTATCGTCGTCTCCTAGACTGCCTCCAAGGCTCAAAGACCTTTATTCCTTTGAACTTTATATTTATCCACTGAATTTTTCCATCTGTACCACTACCACCGAAGCTTAAGGTCCATACTCTCCTGCCCAGACTCCATAGTAGCCATCTATCCGATCTCTTGTCTTCTGACATTTAATCTCCTATAACAGACCAAGAAGCTAGTTTCTGATACAGGCCACCCTCATTGGCTTCCCACTACACTCGAGTGAAACCTAACCTCCAAATTCTTTTGTGTGGGGCTCCTCCTACCTTGTCAAGGTCATACCGTGTCCTGCAGTCCTCCTTGTCCAGCACTCCAGACTGGCCAAGCTCAGTTCCACCTCCAAGCTTTTGTATGTACTCTTCTCTCTGCCCAGGACACTCAGTGTCTTCTCTCCCCTTTTATTTTTATCACATAGATCTCCACCTGAAGGTCATTGCCTCCTCACAGACTTTCCTGATTGTGCTCCTTAGTATTTCCCATTCTCCTCATCAGCCTGGCCTGCTGACTGAGCCATCTACCCACATAACACCGTACCCATCACAAATAGTCTTCATTCCTGTTTTCTTCAATGCTGTGTCCCTAGCTCCTACCAGAGTCTAGTCACGTAGAACTTGGTGAGTGAGTAGCTGCGCCAGCAGGTTAGAAAGTGCCAGGAGTCACCTGGCGGCCAGCGGTACTACACTGTTACTGTAGACAAGCTTGTGCTGGGATGGTTCTGATGACCATTCTTCTGTTGTGCATTTAAAGCCAACTTCTCTTTTATTCTTTCAATAATTTGTTACCCACTTAACATTATATTGTAGGAAGTACGAGGACTGCGTGAAGAATGTCTTCAGGAGGAGAGTAAATACCATTATACAAACTGTGTGATTAAGGTGAGACAAAGAGTATGCAGCAAAGCACTCCTGGAGATGTTTAAAATGGTTATTTTTTGTTCATTTGGTTTTGGTTTTTGATTTTCAAGATGGGGGTCTCTTAATGTAGCCTTGGCTGTCCTAAAACTCACTATGTAGACCAGGCTGGCCTTGAACTCAAAGAGATCTGCCTGACTCTGTTTCCTGAGACCTGACTAAAAATTATTTCATTGATGGATGGATTGATTGATTGATTGATTGTGTGTATGTGTGTGCCCTGGTGTGTCTGTGGAGGTCAGAGAGCAGCTTGCAGGACTCAGTTCTCTCCTTCCACTGTGTCAGTTCTGGGGATGGAACTCGGGTTGCTACACTTTACCTGCTGAGTCATTTTGTAGACCCTTCTGAGGCCCCCAACAGTAAAGACTTCCTGAAGCCTGTCTTTGCATTTAGAACCTGGAAGTTCAGCTTCGCCGAGCAACTGATGAGATGAAGGCTTACGTCTCTTCTGATCAACAAGAAAAAAGGAAAGCAATCAGGCAAGTTACTTTATTTTTGAATTGACTTACTCAGTGTTTTCAGCTGTAGGTTTATAAATAAGATAGAAGCTTACAGAGCATTTGAGCTATTACTGAACCTTAGTGATTCTAGCCCTCCTAATGGGGTACAGTTGTACATCTTGTTTTCTTTTCGTCATGTAATAAATATATATATTTATGTAAATTATAAAAGTTACACTTTTGCCACCTCTAAGCATGTAGTTAGTGGCACTGATTACATTTACAATGCTGACTCATCACCATTATCTGGTTCCAAACCCTTGCACCTTCCATTAACCATTAACCCCACTCCCACCTCCAAAAATATGTGACTTGTGTATTATTAGCTCTGTGTAAGCGTGAACGCTTTAATGTTGTCTCCGTAAGCACACATGGCTGGGACTCTGGCCATCTGCCTGCTGATTGTACGGTGTGACTTCTGCCTTAGCTAGAAACCCTGTGACTGCAGCATTGCCAGCCTTTGAAATGGAAAGGGTGTGCAAATACTGCTTAGTCTTAAATGGCGACTCTCTGTAGTCTCCACTTGTGGCATACTGTACTGAATCAACTCTTGCCTTAAAATGCATTTATAGCTAAATTGCAAGTTGTAATAAAATGCAGTAATGGAGGTTTTTTTTTTCTTTCTTTTTTTCTTCGTTTTTTTGTTTGTTTATTTGTTTGTTTTTTAAGACAGAGTTTCTCTGTAGAGTTTGAGCCTCTCCTGGAACTAGCTCTTGTAAACCAGGCTGGCCTCGAACTCACAGAGATCTGCCTGCCTCTGCCTCTGAGTGCTGGGATTAAAGGGGTGCACCATCATAACCCAGCTCAGAAGTTTTCTTTTTACTGTCAAGTAAGAACACAAAAAGGTAGGGGTCACACTGCGGCTGCAGTTGAGATTTTGAGTGTCTGTGCATTGGTGTTCCCAGGGGGGAGCCTAGGAAGTAGCCTGTAGCACTGTCCATGTGGTACACCAGAAGGCACGGCCGACTGGAGCTCCTCTAGGAATAGGGCGGCTTTAATGCATGCTCTCCATCTAAACTATAAACATTCTTATCAGATTCTTTCAAAGAATGTAAACTCTCTTAGTCTGTATTGTCAGTGGTAAGAAATGAGAATAGTTGATTTGTTCTTGAAAAATAGACATTTTAGAAATTTTATTCACTTCTTCAATGTTGTCAGTCTAAAAAAGGAAGAAGGAAATAATTGCTTCTGAACTGTTAAATGTCCAGTCATTTTCTGACAGGATGTACTTCATCACTAAAACATCCAATATGGGGCTAGTGGGGTAGATTAGTGGGTAAGGGTGCTTACTGCCAGCCCTGACAACTGGGGTTCAATCCCCAGAACCCATATAGCAGAAGGAGAGAACTGAGTTCCACAAGTTGTTCTCTGACCTCCACGCATGTGCTGTGGCACAGGCATTTGAATGTGCATTCACATACAAAATAAGTAAATGTAAGATAGTTTTTATTTAGAACAAAGTCCGTATGGCTGAGGAGTAAAGCACTCACTGTACGAGCATGAGGAGCTGAATGTGAGTCCCCAGCACCCACACAGAGCAGATGTGATGCAGGTGCCTAGAACCCCAGCACTGGGGCTCAGACAGGCACTTCCCATGGAGCTCACGGGCCAGCCAGTGAGGCTCAATGAGAGAGACTGCTTTAAACATGAGGAACAGAGGCAAGGGAGGAAGCTAGTTGAAATCAATCTCTGGCTTCTGTACGGCCCACATGGGTGAGTGCACCTGCATGCATACATTAACACAATCATAATAAACTTGCATATTCCTCGAGTTATTTTGTGGAAAAAAATTGTGCCATGACTATAGCATTACATTCGAATATTGTAAAAAGGGGTCAGCAAAATGACTCAGAGGGTACAGGTGCTTGCCACCAAGCCTAATAACCTGAATAACACCCCTGGGATCTACACTGTGGAAGATGAGGACATACTCATGCAAGTTGTTCTCTGATGCAAGTGTGCATATGCAAGTGCACACACAGACATAATTGTAATTAAAATAATTCTGAAGATTATGTGAAAAAATAGTGTTGGTTACATTCTAAACTCACAGATATGTTCTTACAAATATTATTACAGAGACAAAACTTATTGTCATTCCATTTTTAATATTGGTTTCTTTTTAATTAGCCCAAAGATTTAGGAAATAGCCTGCATTTGTTGTTGTTGTTGTTGTTTTAACCTCGCCCCCGACCGCCATCTCAGCAAAGTACCAGGTACAAACCTAGAGCCTTGTGCATGTCAGGTTGGGGCTAGCATACTACTATAATAAGCCTGTTGGTTTCCTGAGAAATTGGTATGTAAATGAGAATGCTAAAACATTGTGGACAAGTCTCAGACCTACGATACTAGTACATTCCTTAAAGCCATCTGAGCTCTGACCATACTCTCCCCCCACCCCTACTGTCCCCACAGACAGGGTTTGTCTGTATAGTCCTGGCTATTCTGGCACCTACTCTGCAAACCAGGCTGGCCTCAAACTCAGAGATCCGCCTGCCTCTGCCTCCCAAGTGCTGGGATAAAGATGTGTGCCACACCTGACTCCATACATTCTTCTTGGGTTACGATGTCCTTTAGCTCATCCTAGCATCATTTGGAGATCGTGGACAGCAAGCAGTTGGGCCTTGTGTTTCATGAGTAAGGACAAAATGAAGGCTCATGGGACTGTTGGCCATTTTCACCCTTGTTCCTGTGTACAAATACTTCCTGTGCTTCTCTGCAGGGACCATGGGTGCTTTCTCTGCCGTTCCCCTGTCCTAGCCACTCATTTCCTCGCACTACTGAGGTGTGATCTTTCTCTGCCGTTCCCTGTCCTAGCCACTCGTTTCCTCGCACTACTGAGGTGTGATCTTTCTCTGCTGATGCTGTGGTTTATGATATCCTCAATTCTTCATCTTTTCTTGTTTTATTCTTATAATAGTATAATCTAAGTTGGCACAGAGAAACAAAGACAATGTTTGCATTTAAATATATGATCTAGCCAGGTATGGTGGCGCATGCCTTTAATTCCTGCGCTTGGGAGACAGAGGCAGGTGGATCTCTGTAAGTTCAAGACCAGGGCTGTTATACAGAAAATCCCTGTCTTGAAACATCCCTCCCCGAAAATAAGCAAACAAACAATTTTAAGATCTAAGATCTCCTCCCATTCCTTATTTAATTAGGGTTTCTATTGCAGTGATAAAAATCCATTGACCAAAATCAGTTTGGGGAGGAAAAGGTTTATATCAGCTTATAAGTATTTGGAACAGGACAGGAACTCAAGTAAGACAGGAACCAGGAGGCAGGAGCTGAAGCAGAAAGCATGGAGGATGTTGCTCACTGGCTTGTTCTTCATGGCTGGCACAGCCTGCTTTCTTTAGAACCCAAGATCACTGCCCTGGAGTAGCATGACCCACAGTGATCAGGGCTCTTTTACATTGATTCTGGATTAAGACAATGCATTACAGACTTATCTCCAGCCTCATCTTAGGGAGCATTTTCTCAATTGGGAATCCCTTTTCCTACGTGACTCTAGCTTGTGCAAAGTTGGCATAAATTAGTCTGGATACTTGCCATCTGTTCCTTAATCTTTACCTTCAGTCTTTTGACCTTAACACGTCACCTACTTTTAAATCTTGCTTTTAAAAAAAGCAAGCAGCATTAAATATATTTTACATAGCATTAAAATATACTTGTACTTTGATTTTTTAAATACTTTTTTTACTTTAAAATGAGTTTTTTATCTTATAAAAATATTTGTAAAACCAAAAAGTAATCATTTGGAGTAGCATACACAGATAATGAGTGCTTTCAAGATGAACTTGATGATACACACCTGTAACCTGGGCACTTGGAAGACTGAGATTAGAGGATTATGGGTTTAGGACTGGCCTGAGATACCTGAGTTTGAGGCCAGCCTGAGAAAAATGGTGGAACCTCATTAAAGGTGTATGTATGTGAGTCACGCCTTTAACCCCAGCACTCGGGAGGCAGAGGCAGGCAGATCTCTGTGAGCTTAAGGCCAACCTGGTCTATCCTAGGTGAATTCAAGACCAGCCAGATATTTAGTCAGACTCTGGTGGTGGGGGAAGGGGGTAAAGAGGGTGGAGAAGGGAGGAAGGGGGAGGGAGGGAGGGAGGGAGGGAGGGAAGGAAGGAAGGAAGGAAGGAAGGAAGGAAGGAAGGAAGGAAGGGTGGTGGCACCTCTGTAATCACCAGCACTTGAGAGGTAAAGGCCAGGCAGTCAGGAATTCAAAACTGGCTTTGGTTATACACTTAAGTTTGAGGCCATACTGAGCTACATGAGATCGTTAAAAAAAGAAACGCAAATATGTCTGCATGTGTGTATGTTAGCAAATGCATGAGAAATGTATGTAGACATAAATGTGTATATAAATTATCTTTATTTACTTAGAATTTCCCCTCTTCATTATGTGTAGACTTGTCACATTCTTTGTCACAGCTCTGCATCATTCCTTTGAATAGACAGACTGTAATCTCCCTCAGCATCTCCCTGTCTACATGCCTTCAGCCTGTCAGTCTTCAGGGTTCCATGCACTGGTGAACCAATAGTATTTGCTTGGTTTCCTAAGTGGTGGGAGTTCCTCTGAAGGGTGACTTCCTGGAAGCACTGTAGAATCACACACTGTTAGCATGTGTTTAAAGTGCACCCTTCTCTCTGCAGACTCTAAAAGGCAATGTGTAATTTAAGCACATGGGTTGCCATTGTTTTAAGGATAGATTAACCAAAAATAGTACTTAACATCTTAATTTTCTTAACTTAATTTCCCATGTAATGCTCTGCCCTCTCCCTTTTAAATTACTGTTCACTGGAAGAAATGACTGAACATGAGGAAGAACAAAGTATCCAATGAGTTTCATTCTGATTCTGCTGAAACTGTAAATGTATATAGCTTTGCTAATATATAGTTTAATGGTGTGTTTAACTCAATTCAAGTTGAAGTTAAATCATTGTGTTGACTCCCTAGGGAACAGTATACCAAAAATATTACTGAACAAGAAAACCTTGGTAAGGTAAGAATTATTTTTTAATGTTTCTAATTCAGACTATTGCACAGTTCTGACATTGTCATTCTTTTGGAAGCCTACAGTTTTTGGGGTGCTAATTCCTTCTTAAGAATTTAAAGGGGTAGGCCAGGCATGGTAGCTCACACCTGTAATCCCAGCACTCAGGAGGCAGAGGCAGGCGAATCTCTGAGTTCGAGGCCAGCCTGGTCTACAACGTGAGTTCCAGGACAGGCTCCAAAGTTACACAGAAAAACCCTGTCTTGGAAAAAAAAGAAAGAAAGAAAAGAAAAAAGACAGAAAAAATATAGTGCTGAGTGTGGTTAGCCTGGTGACCTGAGTAAATTCTCCAGAACTCACACTAGAAGGAGGTTCTCTGACGTCCAAATCCATCTCAAGTGTGCGAGCACTTGAGTATGCACGTGCACAGGGGTGTGTGTACGTGTGCGAGTTCACTTGCCAGGTGGTAGTGGCACACACCTTTAATCCCATACTTGGAGGTAGAGGCAGGTGGATCTCTGAGTTCAAGGTCAGCCTGGTCTACAGAGCAAGTTCCAGGACAGCCAGGGCTACACAGAGAAAGCCTGTCTTGCAAAGCCATTAAAAAAGAAAAAGGAAGGAAGGAAGGAAACAAGGAAGGAAGGAAGGAAGGAAGGAAGGAAGGAAGGAAGGAAGGAAGGAAGGAAGGAGGAAAATAAATTAATACATTTGAATTAGTTTATATAAACATTCATTTGTAAAATACATTAACAATAGATTGTTTAGATTTTTAGAAATTAGTGTGATTGTCAATAGACTTTAAAGATTCCATGTTATATTAATATGAAACTATTCCCCTGTTTCTCTTGTTTAGGAAAGTCCTAGGGCACTGGAGAGATGGCTCAGTGGTTAAGAGCACTGGCTGCTCTTCCAGAGGACCTGGGTCCAATTCCCAGTACCCACATGGTAGCTCACAACTGTCTATGACTCTAGTTCCAGGGATTTCAAAGTCCCCTTGTGGACTTTGTGGGCATTAGGCATGCATGTGGTGCGACATACATGCAGATAAAAGTATCTGGATGGATGTTTATGTGTACAGAACTGTTTATGAAACCTTAAGTTCCTTTACAAGCTTAATTTCTAAGTCATTTACGGACTATTCTTCGGCTGAGGGAAGCTCAGTAGTAATACATATGCTGTTCGTGTACAAAAGCCTGGTTTCAACCTACAACATCAAGAAGAAATTCTTGCTCCTTCCAGTATAATTTTTTACTTAAGCAAGATCTCGGAGAAAGCTGTAGGAGCAATGGGATATAAAGTATTTTTAAGCAGAATGAGCCAGACTAACCCATAACACAATTATCCTCACTCCTCATTTCTAGAGAGAATCTAAACAGCCAAGCCAACCCCGAGTAAGCTAGTGTTTCCAAGTGTGTGTTGTGCACACACATGCATAGGCCAGAGACCCATAAGTGCCCTCTTCTAGTCCTTTGAGAGGGGTCACACTGAACTGTGAGATCTAAGGTTCTCCCTCACCAAGGCCCTGGGATCCTCCTGTTTCGTCCCCTTCCCAGTGGTGAGGTTACAGGTGATGGGATCCCAACCCAGATCCTCAGGCAGCAAGCATCTTACCCATGGAGCCATCTCCTCTACCCATAGTTGCTCCTTTAAATAATTTTTATAGGTTGTTAGCATTTCTGGTAAAGAAATTGTTTTAATAATATAAGAAAAATTATAATTTAAATTTACTATATCTGAAAAAGTCATGCTCAGAACTCTTAAAATTCCTAACATACTTTAATGGTTTTTCTAGATACTTTTAATTTGTGAACATAAACATGTTTGTGGTGAGATACATCACACACAACATAAAATTTTCTCACTCGGGAGGTAGAGGCAGGCGGATCTCTGTGAGTTCGAGACCAGCCTGGTCTACAGAGCTAGTTCCAGGACAGGCTCCAAAGCCACAGAGAAACCCTGTCTCGAAAAACCAAAAAAAAAAAAAAAAATTCTCATGCTAATCCTGTGCTTTCTGTATTGTATAAACATGTTACATTAGAGTTGTATCTGAAAATTCTCCTGTGTGTTCTCTCATTGTTTTCTATTATATTTACTTTTAGTAGCCATAACTGGGGTGGGCAGTATTTAATCAGTGGTTTAAATCTCGCCTTCATCCTGGTTTATCCTCTTATTTGGGCAAGCATCGGCCACCGGCATTCTCATTTGTCCTGACGGTGGATGATGAGCTGTGTCCTAAAAGAGGAAAGATGAGTGTGTTCCTGTGCGGTGGCTGCTGTGTCTCGCTTGCCTCTCCCTCCTGGTGTTCTCCTGCCAGCGTCCCTCGGTTTTCTGTCATACTCTTCCGTATTTGTACACTGCCAGCCCCACCTTGTTTCTCCTGTCTCTTCACTCTGGCTGCTCTTTTTAATCAGCCTTCCTTGGTTTACAGAACCCATGTTTATTTTTGCAATTAGTTGAAAACAGTTTTTACTTCTCTCTATAATTATAGTCAGTAAGTAAACCAGCATTAGCAGGTGAAACTTTGTAGACTGTTAGTAACAAAAGTAATTGTGGGGGCTGCAGAGATGGCTCAGTGGGGAAGAGCGCTGTCTGCCATCCCACAGACCCTGATTCAGTCCCCAGCACCGGGCATGGCAGCTCACATGTCTCTGTAACTCTAGTTCCAGGGGTCCAGTGCCCTCTTCTGGCCTCCATGGGGACCAGACAAGCACCTGGTGCACAGACACATACAGTCAAAACACCCATACACAGAAGTAAAAATAAAATAAATGGATTTTTGGTTTTTTTGTTTGTTTTTTAAGACAGGGTTTTTCTTTGTAGCCCTGGATGTCCTCACTTTGTAGACCAGTCTGGTGTTGAACTCACAGAGATCCACCTGATTCTGGTCTTATTTATAAAAGATATTTCTCATAAAAAATTTTGGCTTATTAAATAGTAAACACCTTTTTAAAAAAAAATCACTGATTGCCTGGTGGTGGTGGTGCACGCCTTTCATCCCAGCACTTGGGAGGTAGAGACAGGCGGATCTCTGTGAGTTTGAGGCCAACCTAGTCTACAGAGCAAGTTCCAGGACAGGTTTGATAGCTACAGAGAAACCCTGTCTTGAAGAAAAAAAAATCACTGATGTCTCTGAAGAATATATGCAAAAGTGGTTTGATAATTTGAATTTACATAGAATGTACGTTATTTCAGGGTAGAATATAGCATCTATTGATAATAACATGCACAACACAGCCTAGGTCAATGCAATGTTCCGGTCTGTTATCAATGAAAGAGGGTAGGAGGCACACATTTGCATTGCTCCCTGTTATTCCCTGCAGCTGAGAATTGAGAAGGCTAAGGTCTGGGGACCTAAGCGCCTTGCTAATAATGGGACAAAGCCACAGCTCAACCTCCGGTCCCTTGATTTCAAGTCCTCTGTATTCTGTGCTCAGACCAGACTGTTCCCTCCTCCCTTCTCTTCCCCTCCATTCCCCTCTGTTACCCTCCCCTTTTCCTTCCCCTCTCTTCCTTTTGTTTTTCTCATAATTTTTTTGTTTCTTACACTTGATCTTGCCAAAAGGCTGAGAAGCAATATGTTTGTTTGTAAATGTGTGTGTCTATTGCCTGCACATATATAAGTGTTCCACATGTATGCATCAGAGCCCCTGGACTGGAGTCCAGCACCGTGTAGTTCTAAGAATCAAACCTGAGCCTTCTGCAAGAGTAGCAAGTGTTCTTAACCTCTGAGACATCTCTATAGCTCCTTTTTCTGTTTTTTTTTTTAACATCAAGTTATTTTACATATATGTTAATTTTAATTAACTTTTAAAATATTTTTAGTGTAAATGTTTTAGAGAACATAGTTGCCTCTTAATCCTCATAAAATATACAAAACATATCATACGTCTCTGCCTCGTGATGACAGAAGTAAATCTCTTTCTTTTGGGTTTTTTTCTTTCTTTCTTTCTTGTTTCGGTCTTTCAGGACAGGGTTTCTCGGTAGCTATGAAGCCTGTCCTGGAACTACCTCTTGTAGACCAGGCTGGCCTCGAACTCACAGAGATCCACCTACCTCCCAAGTGCTAGGATTAAAGGCGTGCAATGCCACCACCACCAGGCGACAGAAGTAAATCTCTTTAACTAATACTTTATTGTTACTTTTTCTGTTTTTAATGATAGAAACTCCGGGAAAAACAAAAAGCTGTACGAGAAAGTCATGGTCCAAACATGAAGCAAGCAAAGATGTGGCGTGATCTCGAACAACTAATGGAATGTAAAAAGCAGTGCTTCCTAAAGCAACAAAACCAAGTTTCCATCGGTCAGGTAATTCAGGAGGGCGGAGAGGACCGGCTAGTGCTCTGAGCCTGTGCAGGCTGTGCTTAGCCGCGCCGCTGGCTGCGAGTGCATGGCCAGCAGCGCATGCTTCCTCCCTGGAAGGGATTCGTTCATCCTTTTGCTTTCAGACTCCTTTCTCCTAGTCTTGGAAAATGAAGAGAAGGCGGATCAGGTTAGAAGTCTTTTTAACATGAAGAAGAGGCTTGCGTTGTTTGTTTAGTTTAGACGTCAAGTGGTGTCCTGAGTTTTATGAGAAAGGGACTCCGCTTGCTATCTGTAATGTAAACATATGTCCATTAAGACCCATGCCGTTTTTAAAGCTGTAATAACTGGGGGATTAATGTTTTTCTCAATCTTTTTTCTGACGTTAGAGGACTCTGAGGAACTAGTATCTCTTGTTTTGAAGAAATATTTGTCTGAAGTCAGCAATCCCTGTGGTTTCACTTCAGTTTCTTTCTCCTCTGTTAATGCAAACCAGTTTAATATTTTGAAAAGCGTTTGTTCTCTTCATGTGATTTAAAAGCAAATAAAGCTTGGTATCCATATCATGGCTGTTGATCTTAAATAATAGAGCTGTGTTGATCTTTTCTTTTCAATGTGTTTTCTAATATTCACTTCTCATCTCACAGAATGTCTCGCCAGACATCGAATGGAGAGCTAATAATATAATCATATGCTTGCCCTGAGGACTGTTATTATAAATATTAAAACTGTCCTAAAATGTAGATGCTACGTGGGCTAAAAAAGTTAATACAGGATTCCTAGTGAAATTCAGGAATCCAGAGTGCATCCAACCTCTGCTTTATTTGAGCTAGGTACATAAGGATTTCTTTGGTTTTCCTTAAAGAAAGATATTAAACTTGTATTCTCTTTCACTTCATTTTGGTTTCAATCTGTTTTCAAAATTCTTGCCTTTAAATTTGAAAACTCAGATTTTAAATTGCTAGTCTGGCCTTTGTAGGCTAGTGCTTTTTTATTTTTTTCGAGACAGGGTTTCTCTGTAGCTTTGGACCCTGGCCTAGAACCAGCTCTTGTAGACCAGGCTGGTCTCGAACTCACAGAGATCCGCCTGCCTCTGCCTCCCAAGTGCTGGGATTAAAGGCAAGCACCACCACCACCTCCTGGTCAGGCTAGTTCTTTTTAACTGCCCTTAAAAAAAGGAATGAGCGTCTGTGCTGTGTAAACTATACAGACATGCATCTCTTTGTCACAGGTCTCGTCTGCTCTTGATATTGGAAGCCTATTAGTGGTCAGAATCGCAGCGTCAGCCTCTGTTCCACACACGGACAGACACTTGAATGCATTCCCACACAGGTGTGCACATGGGCACACTCATACACACTCACACTCACAGAGAAGAGAAAGGGAGGAAGGAGAAGATGAGCATTCCAGCTCATGGTTGAGTCTGGTCACTGTCTTGGCTGGGCAGCTGTCAGCTACCAGCACTCTCATGCCTTCCTCTGACAGATGAGAAGCCAAAAGAGGCAAGACTATGCATTGGTGTGTGGAAAGAAACCCTTCTTAATTCAGTAATAATTTTTGGACACTGAAGTATATATAGTATGTTCATGCCAGATTAGCTGTAAGCTTGGTGTTTTCAGTAGTATATAATGCTTCATTAGCCAGAATATTAATTCTGCAACAAATATTTGAAAGACTAGGTGGCTTTTACAGATACCACATTTATTCCCCCAGAGATAATCTCACAAGATTATAAACCTAGAGGCTACTGTGTTCTAGCCCTACACTCCCTCTGGGACTCCTTTTAAATTCTGGGGTTGTGAATGGCAGCCCGCAGGCCTGCTCCTCTGGGTTCTGATTGATTATCACCCGCCATCTTTGCTCAGCACAGAACAAGTGTGCAGATTACACACAAAGGCAGCTCCGAGATTGTTTCATTCATTGAGGCAGAGCATCGCTATTACTTCAAGAAAAGCAAATTGAAAAAAGAAAAAACTCTAAAAGAACAAGTTATATATAGCTTTTATGTAACATTGGACACTTAGTAATGCGACTTAATGGGTTTCATGCAGACTTCCTTCCATTCGTCCATGATTTGATTGGAACATTAACAAGCCTTAACTAACCCTGACAGGTTTTGACAGCTGGCACTTAGTAAAGAAGAGGTTGCTCCAGTTTTTCCTCCAAGGTTAATATTCTAACTGGCTAATTGATGAGAGTACTTAATCATTTTAGAAAATAGTGTGTCTTTCACGTGATGGCCCAAATAAAGGAGAAAAATGTAGCCCGTGAGTCTGCCTCTGCAGTCAGATTTCCTTCTCTGGGGCTGCTGTTGCCAGCTGTTGTGAGGACTGACTGTCAGCCGCAGCTCCCTCCCGCTCACTCTTGGTTAAGGAAATAATCCTGGAAAGGTTACCCTTTACAAGAATCTAGAATTAAGACGTACTTCCTGTTAGAATCGGCTGGATTCGAGGTCACATTTTCCAGAGCTGGGGAGCAGCTGGAGGAAAACCAGACCGGAACTTGCTGCCCCTCTAGCTTTCCCCAGGCTGATGCTTCCTGCTATGCTGCTCTAACTCAGCAGGCAGCAGTTCTGAAGATGTCACTGAATCACATCTGCCTTTATTTGATGCTTGTTGTTCTGCTGGATTCTTAGCGTGCATGACATTTATACACCTTTGAGAAATTTTTAAGCTCTGTGCACTTTCCAAATGTTATTTCTCAAGTTTTTAATGCTAAAACGATACCAAGCATTTTTTAAAATAATTTGAGTAAAATAAGAGGCTCTATATGCACTCCAACTAAAAATGTGTAAATTGGCAGAATTCTCTGGATTTGAATTTGGAAAAAAATGCATCATGAGTAATGCAGGCAAAGCTGTCTTTACAGAGGCAAAGTTTGCATTGAAAAATAGCTGCGGAGGTGTGTATCTCAGACAGCCCTCATCTTACACAGGTCTTGCCCAGTGTGTGCCTGAGAGTGTGAACAAGAGGCTGGTTTCTGCAAAGAGTTCTAGGCGCTTACATCATGCCTCCTGCTTGGCAGGAAGGAGTTTGCCTCGGGAGCAGGTAATGGGCCCTGCGGATTAGCCTGCCCTGAGCTTGCTTGCCCACAGCTTGGCCGTGTTGTGGTGAGGTAGGTCTGGAGTATATGTACTGCACCGTCTTCCAGACAGCCTCCAGCAGCCAGAAAAGGGCAAGATCGGCACCTTTGTCACAGGCGGCATTACCTCCCTCCCTTGCCCTAAATGAGGGCAGTCTAATTAGAGCTGTTCGCTGTGGTGGCCAGGCATGAGGTGAGTGTCTTGTCTGGGGAGGGCAGAGAAGGATCATTAGAGGTGATCTGTGTGTTTTGATGTCTGACTTTGTAGTCTTTAAAAAAAAAAAAAACAGGTTTGTTGTGTAAGAATATGGTTTATTCTTACCCAGGCCTTGCAAAAGAAATAAAAAAATAAAACTAAGAGTCCAAATAAGTAGTTTTTGAGAGGCCTGAACAAACACGTGCTTTCTGCTCCCATGCTCCCTCTTTTGGCAAACTGGAAGTACTTTCTTGGTCACTGCTGATTTCACAATTTCCGTCACTGAGCTGGTTACTGTTACGGAAGTTCACTCTTCAGAACACAGGGAGAAATGGCAGGGTTCTGTTTCCCACTCCAGCCGAGGATGGAACTGCTGGTCCCTGTGAGGAGCTACTTAGGCTGCACTTGGGAGCTAGCATAGACATCAGCAGAGTCCAGGCTCTGGTACCTGAGAGGAGCCCGGGAATGGCTGACATCGTCCTCTGCTAGGACCTCTGAGGGAGCCCTGCCAGCCGGTGCCCAGTCGGTTTGCTCTGCTCCTGCAGCCACAGGGCCACTCACTCCTCACAAGGGAACCTGCTCCCTCCTTAAAGAGCTCAGGCATGTGGACTTCTTTAAAATGCGAATTAAACAAATGAGCAGATTTTATCTCCCAGAGCCTGCAGACATGATGATAAAGAAGAAAGTACTTGAACCCTTACTGAGTGCCGGGGATATGCCCTGCAGAGTCTAGAAGCTTCTGTGCGGGAACCAAGGTGATTCTCAGTGAGGTAGGACAGTCTTCCATGTTTATAGATGGAGAAGCTGGCGCACAGGGACTTCCCCAGTATGACTGACCAGATAATAAGTGGCAGAGCCGGCGTCCAAAACCTGCGCTCCAAACTGCTGCCTCAACAAGTAACCCATTCTATACACGGTATTTATTTGTAAAGAAGCTGGTGTCTGTTTCTGAACTATCATCTGCGTTAAATTCTGCTTAGTGCTGCCTTTTTAAAGAAAGTGAGAGGAGGGCTCCATGAGTGGCCTGGCTGCCACTCCCATGATAGGGAGAGAAGGGGCACCAGTCTGTGCCCAGCTCCTTTGCTCTGAGCACTGGCCCCTGCTGACCCACAGGTCTGCTGTCTGGTGCTTCACTTACCTTTGGTCAACTCTACTCCAAAATTATAAATGAAAAATGTCATCTAATAGTTCATAAGCTTTAAATAACTTTTATCACAGCATATGACTTTAATTATATTTTGTTACTGTATTAAGTTAAAATTTACCATACGTATGATATATAGAAAGGACACAGTATACAGTATAAAGGATTATTTGGCACTCCTTGGCTTCACGTATCCGCAGGAGACCCTCAGCCTGACTATGAAAAGGCGCGTGAAAAGAAAATGTGTGGCTGCTGGCTTAAAATACACTAAGCATCCAGACCTAATTACCAGTGTTCAGAATGCTGGTGCTGTGGAAGGCCAGCCAAAGCAGTGATCTGGAGTTCTTTCTCACGTTTCCTAAATCTATGCTCACTCTGAAAAAAAAAAAAAAATCTGGGATCTGGATCTGGCGCAGTGGCTCATGCCTGCTGTCCTGGGTCTTGAGAGCTGGAACAAGTGAGACCAGAGCGTCCATAGCTCAAGTTCAATACCACCCTGGGAGTGAGGAGGAGGCTAGTGAAGAGAAGAGAAAAGAAGAAACAAAAGCAGGGATGTAGGAGAGACCAGAAGATGAAAGAGAAGTGGGGAGGCTTCAGCCGAGAGGCGGGATTGACTTGGGCCTGGAGGATGAGAGAGACAGTGAGGACAGCTGGAGCCAATGTACTGCGGTGCCCACTGCCCCATGAGCCAAGGGAGCAGGAGAAGCATGGCGTCTAGACACCAGTGTGAGCGACGTAGCCAGCGATAGAAGTGCTTGTAATGCTGCCCTCGCCTATAAGCAGAAGTACCCCAGATTTTCTCAAAGTTTATTACAGAGAGCAGAACTCTGTTGGACTTCCAGACGCTTGTTTTATGATTTAGTTTATTTCCTTTATGTCGTGTGGAGGGCGCTGCAGTCCTTTGGGGGTTAAAGATCAATTTAGAATTCAAAGGGAAGAAAGCCCTTTTGGGTGAGTGACCTAGGCCAACCCAATGAAGAACAATGCTCGTGCTTCGGCCTCTCCTGGAAGCACGCGTAGAATCTGGCTTGGAGAGGAGCTGGGACTCCATGGGGAACATGAAGCCTCCAGAAGAGAATGACCCGGGGTACAAGCCAGCACCACTGGGCATGAGGGAGGGCCTTCTGGGGTAAGCAGCAGCTGTCGGCATCTTGGTTCTCACTGTCCAGCTTCCTTGTGACTGCGGACTGAACGAGAGGGTCACTGTGTAGAGAAGAGCACATGATCATCTCTGGGCTTAACTGGGGGTGGGGAGGAGCTACAGACAGTCGGCCAATTAATTTGTTTGTTTGTTTGTGTTTTGGTTTTTTGAGACAGGGTTTCTCTGTAGCTTTGGATCCTGACCTGGAACTAGCTCTTGTAGACCAAGCTGGCCTCGAACTCACAGAGATCTGCCTGCCTCTGGCTCCCGAGTGCTGGGATTAAAGGTGTGTGCCACCACTGCCTGGCTAATTTGTTTTTTGTTTTTTGTTTTTGTTTTTGTTTTGTTTTTTTTGGTTTTTCGAGACAGGGTTTCTCTGTGGCTTTGGAGCCTGTCCTGGAACTAGCTCTGTAGACCAGGCTGGTCTCGAACTCACAGAGATCCGCCTGCCTCTGCCTCCCGAGTGCTGGGATTAAAGGCGTGTGCCACCACCGCCCGGCCGCTAATTTGTTTGTTATATTGGGAGATAGTTTTACACCCAGACAAAGATCCAGCCTTCAAGGAGGTGTCATCTACACTTTTAAAAAAATCGTATATAACCGTTTTGGGTTTGTGAAAAAAGATTTGATAATGCTAAAGAATTTAGCTGAGGAACAATATCTTAAAGAGATATTTTTGTTGGGAGAGATTTTTATAAGTTTATATGATTTCCTGTGTTTAAAAAAAATCAAAGCTGGTGTTTCACAGTGCTTGGTTTCTTTCCCTTGAGAGCCGGGAGAGTTTTCATTGGAACAATTGCCCAGATGCCAGGGAGAGCCTCAGCCATCAAGAAGACCACTTGCCAGGAACTTGGCCATGTCAAACAAATGTTCGGCTTTTATTCTGACACTTCTTGCAGAATTTGATTGAAACTATATATGTCCAGATAACACTCAGCAAAGTGCCCTTCTTACATTTGTTTCAAGATATATTTGGAAACACGAGAGATGACCTTGGGCCCAGCTGCTTTTCCAATTTAGGACTTCTCCCTGGGTCTACCGAATGATACTCCCCAACACTGCAAAGTCACCGAATGGAAAAACATTTTAGTTACTTTTTGCCGTAAGTCCTGGAATGGAGGACATTTTTCCCCCAGCAATATGTTCTGCCTTTAAAGGAGGATTATATTTAGCCATACACTCTATATTAGCTTCCTAACCATCTACTTCAAAATACAGTCCGGAGCACATTTGCTTTTCATCAGAGCACCTTTGGTGATCTAAATTGAGCTGTCCTTGGTTTTTAAAATATTTTAGCTTCTAAGAAATGAAAAACAGCCAACCTTAACCCTTTGCCTTTGCTTTTTGGCATTCAAATTTTGGTTTGAAGCCAGAGTTCACTGTGGCTTGATGTAAGGTCTAAAAGAAGACTTTGGAGGCACCAATGTCCCCTTCTAAGGTTAGTGCCACCTGTCCCAGATGACAGTAGAAGCCCTGCTGGTCCAGCCCCAGCCTGAATGCCAGTTGGCATTCAGCTGTACCTGCAGTCCGCCCATGGAGGGGGATGGTTTATACTGTTGCTATGGTGACATCCTTTCAAAGGCTATTTTGTGTATTTTGAAGGCATTTTTAGTTTGTTATCATGGCCTTTACATTCTTTTCAGATTTATTTCTTTTTTATTTTATGTGCTTTAGTGTTTATCTACATGTATGTCTGTGTACCACATTTGTGTCTGGTGCCTACAGTGGTCAGATGAGATTGCTGGGTCCCCTGGTACTGGGGAGTGCAAACCTACATGTGGGTGCTGGAACTGTGCCCATGTCCTCTCCAAGAGCAGTAAGTGCTCTTAGCCGTGGAGCCGTCTCTCCAGCCCCCATCATATGATGTAGACATATGATGTAGACATGATATAGACATGATGTAGACAGCCTTCTTGAGAAGGTGTGTTTACCTTTAAGCAAATAAGAATCACAGTTTGATTATTGTTTTATCCTACTTAGCATATCACCAGGGGACAGTATTATCTTCTATTTCATACAGTTTCCTAATGTGTTACAGGCAACCAGAGCATTTACAGAGATGGTTATGTTGTGAGCAACAGTCTCCCGCACACACAGTACATTAACTTCCACTCAGATGCTGTGCACACCCATACCACACATGGAAATAAAGACGCCATATTGCAATACTTTAAGGATAGCTTGTGTTCAAGAATTCCTTGCTGTTTGCTTTGGAATCGAGCTTTACGTCAATTGTTAGCCACAAGGTAAATGATCTCGACCGGATATAAAGTCAACACAGAACTCATACCTACAGTACTGTTACAGATGACGCTTCCTGTCTGATGACGGACTCATCCCAAGAGTTTAATTATTGCAGATGGTTACACCAGCGTTACTTTGTAATTTTTGTAATTTCCTGACTCAGAAGCTGAAAACATTTCTTCAGTCCTTTACTTCTTTATAAAAACAGGCTGTGCATGGTGACTGCTCTGTGTACATTTCCATGATTGTATTGATGTTGAACCAGGGCCGTTGCTAAAGTCACAATGCTGACCCGATTAAGCAAATAAGAGCTCATGGTGCCCGAGCTGATTGATTTGTAGGGGGGGGGGGCAGTAAAGTTTGCTTTTCCTGGTTCGAGAGACTCCTCCGGTTGCATAACTTTGGAACTGTGATTTTGGTAATACGGAAAAGAAAATAAAGAGGTAATCTACAAAATGTCCCAGGACCTGGAGTGCTTAAAGGAAATTTTTCATAAAGAGAATGCCTCAGAAGAAGAGTAGATTTTATTCGAAGTGAGAAAAATGTAAATTTGCCAAGTGTTTTCAGAAAACAGTGTTTTCAGAAATCTATTTTCTCACTGAACCCAGGGCCTCACAGCCACTAGGCAAGTGCTCTACAGTTTGAACCACGTCCTCAGTCCTTATCCTTTCTCTGGGAACACACACAGGGCTGAGAATGTGGCTCACGGGTGGGGGCTTGTTCTGCTCGCACAAGGTCCTGGGTTCCATCCCCAGCACTGGAATAAACAACAACAGAACTTTAGGCTTGAGACTTAGGACACCCTGGGCGGTTTGTGCTTATGAAGCTGGTTTCAGAGCTTTTTTCTCTAGCTCTCCTGTTTTCAGATTCTCATGTCCAACAAGTGCTTGTTGCTTGAGACCGAGCACCTCTCTGTCAGCTTTCTTACAGTGGGAGAGTTCCAGAAACCAGGGATGGGACCCACCCAATTGCCTGCAGATTGATGGAGAATCTGGTTTACCTAAACATCCAAAGCCCTGTCCAACAATGATTTCTAAAACTTTCCTTTAGATTTATTTGATTTGTTTTATGTGTATGAGTGTTTTGCTTGCATGTTTGTGCATTGTGTGTGTGTCTGCTGCCTTCAGAGGTCAGAAGAAGGTGTTGAATGGTTGTGAGCCATGACTGGGCGCTGGGAATAAGAACCAGGTCCTCTGGAAGGGCAACATATGCTTTTAACCACTGAGCTATTTCTACAGCCCAAAGGTTTTTATTTTTCTTGTTGTGCCTGTATATTTTATCTCAGCCTTTTGATGCGAAGTTCGTATTTATTTACTTAAGGAGGCAGATATTGCTTGCTCATTTAGAAATTAATTTTTCAGCACCTTTTTATCTTTTTTCCTTAATTGTATGGGTGGATATAGGCTTGGTCATGTTGGGGGGGGGGTGCACATGAGTGTTGAGTGCACCTGCTCTTGTGTGCATCTAAATTGAGGCCAGAGGTCAACCTGTCTCCTCATGTCTCCTCAGGTACCTTATTTTTTGAGATAGGGGTTTCTTGATGGGACCTTCGACTCCCCATTTTCAGGCTAGCCTGGCTGCCAGCAAGCCCCAAGGAACTGCGTCGCGCTCACTGCCCAGGTGCCGACCTTACAAGTGTGCACCACCACACCCTACTCCTTACCTTACTATTTATTTGTGTGCTGCAGGCCACACTCTGGTCCCCGGGCTTGCGGGGCGATCTCCCAGCCAGGGCATCTTTTGTTGGTGGTGGTGGTTTGTTGTTGCTATTGTTTTGCTTGTATTTTTCCTCCCTGTCCATGTGTCTTGACTGGTTCTTACTCAGACTTTCCAGAGCTTCTCCCATGTACATGGCTCCCTACAGCTACTCTGTGACTTTGGACCTCCTCTCAGAAATGTTTTCTAGTTTTAAAAACAACGAAGCCATATGTGGTGGTGTGTACCTGTAAGCCGGCTCTGGGGACCCTGAAACAGAAGGACTAGCAGTCTGAAGCCAACATGGGCTACATGGCAAGACCATGTCTCAAAAACAATAAACCAACCCCCAAAAGGAGCAAAATCCCCGAGGATGCCTGTCCAGCTCTGAGTGTGTGCAAGACCACAAGACACGTGCACATTAACAACCGATTTCAAGGGTGAGTCCTGTGAGGTGAATGAAACTTTGAAATGCATGTTCTGTGTAACCAAGTCCACATAGCAAAGAATATTTTATTAAAAAAAACCTGTTGGGTCATAGGCCAGATATGGTGGATCTGCGTCGCGCCTTTTATCCTTGCACTGTGGAGGCAGAAGCAGAATCTCTGTGAGTATAAAGTTAACCTGGTCTACAGAGCAGTTCTACGACATCCAGAGCTACATACCATGCCTCAAAAAGCAAACAAACAAAAAACCAGGGCCAGCAATATGGTGGAGTGTGTATAAAGTGTTTGCCACGCCAGCCTGGTAGCTCCAGTGACGAGGTAGGAGAGAATAACTCTGCAGAGCTGTCTTCTGACTGCCAGACTTGTGGCACAGCACCTATTCTGCATGCACACACACACACACCAATAAAGTCCAAAACTAGTGCAGTTCTAACAGAAAGGAGCATGGCGATACATGCCTGTATTCGAGAGGTGAGGCCGGTGGACTGATCATAGGTTCAAGAGCATCCTGTTTGGATGGGTAAGGAAGGAAGCTGTAGCTGGATAGAGCTGGAGGAGGAGTAATATGATCAAAACAGGTATGTAATTCCTAGAGAACTAATAAAAATATCTTAGAGCTGGGCAGCGGTGGCGCATGTCTTTAATCCCAGCACTCGGGAGGCAGAGGCAGGTGGATCTCTGAGTTTGAGACCAACCTGGTCTACAAGAGCTAGTTCTAGGACAGGCTCCAAAGCTGTCTCGAAAAACCAGGGGGGGAAAAAAAAGGAAAATTTAAAAGGAGCATCTTGTCTCAAAATAATAAATAAATAGGTAAATAGGGCCAAATTACTACTCCGAAACTGATACCAATTTGTATTTCCATCAGCTGAGTACAACAGTGCCCCGTTTGTTTGTTGTCAGCTTGCCCCGGCAGGTGTGAACGATACAGTATCTTTGTAGATAACATAGGTTTAAAGAATTTGTAGTTAGCCAGGTGTGAGAGTGTATGCCTTTAAGCCCAGCTCTCAAGAGCTAGTGCCAGGCCTGGTCTGCATAGCAAGTTCCAGACCAGCCAGGGCTAAACAGTGAGACCCTGTCTCAAAAAACCAAATAAACAGATCATCTATAATCTCACAGATTGTCATTATCTGCAGTTTTGCTCCCAGTATCCTTTCTAGAAAACTTATATATAATAAACAATGAAAGACAGAGGTTTTGTTTTTCTAAGTAATGTATTCTTCATAACAAAGCTAAGAGGCTGAGCATGAAGCAGCCAGTGGTAGCATGTGCTTAGCATGTGTGAGCGTGCAGCAGCCAGTGGTAGCATGTGCTTAGCATGTGTGAAGCCCTAAACTTGATTCCGAGCGTCAAAGGGAGAAAAAGGATTACAACGGAGCTACTTGGTGAGCTCTTTTAATCAGGGTGAGTATAAATATTCAGTGGCCTCTGCTCCCTCTGCCAAGCTTTTGAGATCAGCTTCTGGAAAAAGCATTAACATTCTTTCCTGACACCTTCCTTCCCTCCCAGGTCTCAGGCTGGAGGAGATTTCCTAGGAGCCAGTTGGACCCTCAAGGGGGTGGAGCTGGGTGGGTCCTGTGGGTCCCAGGACGACGGAGGACTCTGTACCTCATCACGTATTCCTGTCAGGTGTCCATTTGTGACTATCACGCACGGTCGTTACTATCGTATGCACACAGATGCTCAGAGCAGTGGATGAGCGAGCTAGGACTGAGTCGTACAGTTTGGGTGTCACCTAGGAACAATCAACAAGTGAAAACGAAGTCAGCCATCCCCAGTCCTGTTCCGTGTGCTGACTGCATGGTTATCTGACCTCTTGGATTACAAGCACAGGAAAAGCGGAACTGAGTCCCTGGGCCTACTAGGCAGATGAGCCCCTTTGGTCAATAAATATTGGTAAAAAGCAAAGGAACAGCTTTCTTGAACAAATCTTTCTATGGCCAAGGAGTCACTGACAGAATTAAATCAGGGAACATGATCCTTACTGGTGGGTGAGGCCGGGAGCCCTGTCCAAGCAGACTGTAGTTATCCTGGCACAGCTGCGTGCGGCCCCAGTTGGTGAGAACTCACTGCAGATTCCCTAACAAGCAGTTTCTTGGCTAGCCTGATGGAAAGTAAATGTAAGGTAGCTTTATAATTAAAATGTTATTATCTTAGGACCGGGCATTGGTGGCGCACACTTTTAATCCCAACTCTTGGGAGCCAGAGGCAAGCAGATCTCTGTGAGCTTGAGGCCAAACTGGTCTACAGAGTTCCAGGACAGCCAGGACGACACAGAGAAACCCTGTCTCAAAACAAACAAACAAAAACAAAACAACAACAAAATCATCTCTAGGTTTTTTGTTTGTTTGTTTGTTTGTTTGTTTTTTAGGTAGGTGGGGAGCTGTCATGCAGCCTTGAACCCACTATGACTTTGAGCTGTTCCTCTTGCCTCTACTTCCCAAGTGCTTAGGTTTCAGACTTGCTTCACCACGCCTGGTTTATGTGGTGTTGGGGATGCAACCCCAGGGCTTCATGCATGCTAGGCGAGGACTCTGTCAACTGAGCTACATCCCCAGCCCAATTAACCCCTGTTATTTATAGGGAGTTTGCATCCTACATGGAAACACCTATCTATATCTACCCTCTGCCATAGAGAGAGGCAGCCAGTGATCTTACCACAAAATTTACCAAAAAAAAAAAAAATTGAAGAGACTGTGACTGTCGTGGTAAAAGTTGATAGAGTTGATAGAGCAATGGTCCCCAGCCTTCCTAACGCTGCGACCCTTCAATATAGTACATCTTGTGGTGACCCCTAACCATAAAATGATCTCATTGCTACTTGATAACTATAATTTTGCTACTGTTATGAATTATAATGTAAATACCTGTGTTTTCTGATGATCTTAAGTGACCCCTGTGAAGGGTCGTTTGATCCCGACTCCCCCAAAGGGGTCTCGATTTCTCTGCAGAGGAACCAAGTTTGGCTCCCAGTACCTACATCAGGTAGTTCACAACTTTCTGTAACTCCAGCACTCTTCTGGCCTCTGGCAGGCACCTGCACACACGTGCACATGCTGATTTAAGAACATACACATAGCTAAAACTAAAATATCTTAAAAATATGTGTAAATATAACACTAGAACAGCCATGAGGCTTAGGAGGAAGTTCACAGACCGCGAATGTGACTGTGTCTTTAAGACACTTGGCAGTGCTCGGATGGTTATTGTTCAAAGGCAGGGTGGCAACTCAGAAGCCACATGGTGTGTTATGTGACAGAAAGTGGCTGTTCCCAGAGTTCACCTTCTGCCCTGAGTCTCGTGAATACCTGTCCTTTGGGAAAATGGTTACATTTTGGGGACAATGTGACAAAAAAAAAATTTAATCTCAGCAAGATTTTGTGTGCTACTTAAGATGGATTCTGTGACCTCTTAGCTTTATTGAAAGAGGAAATAGTTCAAGGGGCGGGAGAGGTGGCTCAGCAGTTAAGACTACTGACTGTTCTTCCAGAGGACCTGGGTTCAGTTCCCAGCACCCACATGGCAACTCACAACTGTCTGTAACTCCAGATCTCCTTCATCAGGGGATCTGATGCCCTCACACAGACATACAGGCAGGCAAACACCAATGTACATAAAAAGCAATAAATTGTAAAAAAATAAAAATAACTTCAGTTAATATGTCTGAAGTACAGTAAGAAAGAAGATACCTTACCTAGTTGTGAATCCCCCCAGATTCAAATTTACTTAAAGAGAATTTTTTTATGGGAACATTATGTAGACCATAGGTGGTACTCCTGTAATCCCAGAACCTGGGAGGCTGAGACAGGAGGATCACATCAGCTTCTAGTCCTGCCTAGGCTATGGAAGGCCAGCCAGATTACATAGGGAGACCTTGTCAAAAGTTATCTTGATGTGGGAGCTGGAGACGTGGCTCTTTTTTTTTTTTTTTAATATTTATTTATTATGTATACAATATTCTGTCTGTATGCCTGAAGGCCAGAAGAGGGCACCAGACCTCTTTACAGATGGTTGTGAGCCACCATGTGGTTGCTGGGAATTGAACTCAGGACCTTTGGAAGAGCAGGCAATGCTCTTAACCACTGAGCCATCTCTCCAGCCCCCGAGACGTGGCTCTTGAAGAGGATCTGAGTTGGGTTCCCAGTACCCACATCAGGTGGCTCACTGCTGCTCCAGTCCCAGGACACCCTATGACCTTTGACCTCCAGGGGCACTTGCACACACATGGTACACATAACCTTATGCAAGTACAGGCATACATAAATATTCTGCTTTAAATCTTCATTTAAATGAAAACATTTCTCATTCCTCTTTAGTGCAATACCATGAAAAATATCAGGCTGGCACACAAACTTTTCCTTTTTACCCATTTGTAACCCCAGAATTGCATAATCAGGAGGAACCAGGAAGTAAAAAATAATCACAAAATTAAACCAAGTGGCCTATTTCCATAGCTCCATCACGAGTAAAAAAAAAAAAATTTAAAAAGATAAACACATCAGCAGGGTCATCACACTTAAGAATTCTTTCCATGGCAGTCATAATGACAATAAAGTGAACTCAGGCTTTTAGCTCGGCGCTTATTTTAAATCTTGTTAAAATGTGGCAGAAACGAAATATCCCAGGCATATCCCAGGCTGGCCTCAAAGTCTGTCCCCCAAGTGCTGAGCTAATGAGCCTGAGCTCCGACCGGGCGGCATCTCCCCTGTCTCTCGGTGTCCCCGTCAGCAGTCTCTCATGAGCCCGTTTCAGCACGTGAACCCTGCAGACTCCATCCTGCAGGAGCGAAAGCGCTGAGATCGGTCCAGCAGCCCTTTCCTGCTCTCCTTCCCTGCTGGCACCTACCCTGTCGGTTTCTGTCTTCCTGATGTTGACCGCAGGCACCTCGCAACCGGCATCCTCTGTCTTTCCTGGCTGGTTTCCTTCTCTCAACATACTCCATTTCATCCGCGTGAGGCCGGATACTGCCCGACACTGCCCGTTCTATGTCTGTTCTATCTGTAAACTCCAACCGCCAGGCCTAGTGCTCCGAAAGTAAACGCTCTGATGATCGCATCTATCGTACTCCCCCAGCGTGTAATTAAGTTATGGAAAAAGAAACCAAAAGGCACGTGTGGGTCTCTAAAATGCCCCTAAATCAAGAGAGATTTATAAAGTGATTAAGCAGTGTAGAACGTCCTGAAAGTCCTTTGGTGGGCCCCTGCATTCTGCCCAGGGCTTGGCCCACCCAACTATTCTGGAAGCTTCTCGCACCACGGCTCTGGCACTGGGCGTCATCCCTTCTGCAGTCACTCTTCTGAGTGCTTCAGCTGAGGTAGCTTTATTCCTGTTTGTGGAGAGCACGCCTCCCCTTTCTGTGACGGCAACAGCCTCATGACCCCTTCACCAAGAGGGAAAAGTACCAGCCTAATAGTAACTGGGGTTTAAAAGAAACAGACTCCGTTCTGTTCTGGGCCTCTAAGCGAGTGGTCCGACAGTTCTCCTTCCCCCGACCCCCACTTATTTATTTATTGTGAGGGATGGGCCTGTGCATTACAGCACTGCTGTGGGGGCCAGAGGACAATTTCAGTTCTAGCGGGTGGTCTCCGGGGGTCGTGCACAAGTCCAGCCGCAAGCACCCACACCTGCTGAGCCATCTAGCCAGCCCCCAGTCTGTTGAGTGTTGTGCCACCATCACTACATTCATTTCTAGAATATTCCACCACCCACCCTGAAGAGAAACCCGCGGCCGGCAGCTATCCCTCCTGCTTCTCCCAGTTCTCCCCCCCTCCCCCGTATTGAACAACCGCTTACTTTCTGTCTGCACATTTAAATGATAGGACTGTGTGATGTGCGTGTTAGTGCCGGTGTGCACATGCCGCAGCGTGTGCTCGGAGGTGGGGGGTAGCTCTGTAGAGTCTCTTCTCTCCTTCCACCTGTGTGGTCGGGCATTCAAACTCAGGTCTTCAAGCCTCTTAAACACTTTTTATTTTATTCTTTACTAATTTAATTTATTTATATAATATATAATATGTAATATTATGTATAATATATAATACATGATATCTCACATATTACATTGTATATTATTTATTTTTATTTTATTCTTTAAGACTGGCCTTCAACTCACCAAGAACCTCCTACCAGTGCCTCCTGAGTGTTGGAATTAAAGGCCTGCACCACCATGCCTGGCCCCTTAGCTACTTTGAAGTTAGGGTTCAGGGAAGTACATTGCTTTGTTTTGCAGGCCAGACCTCGTTTCCTCTTGTTAAAAACTGTGTATCCATTTAAATAACCAATCCCTGCCTTCCCCTCACACCACCCCGCTGTGTTCTCTCTCTGTGTTAGTGTGGTTGTTTTAGGTACTCTCTGTAAGTGGGATCTCACAGCCTTTGCCCTTTTCTGAATGGCTTGTTTCACTTAGCAGGTTGCCCTCTAGGCGTGTAGCATTTGAGCCCTGTGGTAACTCTGTGTTCAGTTTCTCAAAGCTACCCTCTCACCAGTGAAGCGCTCTATAAAGATTGCGATTTCTCCCACCTCTGCCAGCAGGCCTTGTGTTTTGTTTGTGTTTGTTTGTGGGGGGGGGTTGAAGTTTTGATTTGGGTGTCTGGTTTGGTTTTGTCTTTTCAAACAAGCAAAGTCTCATTTCATGCAGGTTAGCTTTGAACTGACCTTGGGTGTTGGATTTTCCTGCCTCTACCTTCGGATCCCAGGCTTGGGGCACCAACCCAGGCTGCCAACACTTGCTGGTTTATTTTTCTTGCCCCGGCTAGAACCTGCAGAACAATGTCAAGCAGAAGTTTTGAACTTGGATGTCTTTGTTCATCTTTCACTGTTAGCTAAGATGTGTGTTTGGAGTGTCTGGTAGACATCCTTGAGTGTCTCTCTCCTAAAAGGGTGTGCTGTATTTTTTTCTGCATCTTTTGAGATTGAGTCTTGGTATCATTTATTCTGTTATTGGGTGTGTGCATATATGGAATATGTGTGTGGTCATATATATTTATGCATATATTACATACTCAGCTACTGATTCCACCTCTGCCCAGTCCAGCTGTGCCCACTCTGAGCCCCCGGGGTGACTGGCACACACGTCATACTTATGACTCACGGTGTCTTTTGAAATCAAGTCCATTCCATTCTCTTGCTTTTACAGGAAACAAAGGGGCATCCTTTCGTGAGAGTCAGAAATGAGTGTCCCTGAAGCCTGTCTCTGAGAAAGGTCAGCAGACTGATGGCCTTGAGCTGAGCTGTTCTGCCTGTGTGCCCGGCTCTGGGTGCTGGTTGCTCGGGTAGCAGAGGCTCAGCAGCTATTCAGTCTTAGGCAGTGCAGTCCTTGGCGATGACTCTGGGGAGTCTATTAGCATCGCTCCTGAAGTTAGATTCCATGATCTCTCAGAAGAACAGTAGAGGAGGAAAAGCCAGGAGCGCTGAGAGAAGCTAGGGAGGGAAGTCCATTGACACTGGTGGGAGCTCCTTGTGGGTTTGTGTCTGTGTGTAGAGCACACTTACCCTGACCTGATGACATCACTGACTACTTTCCAAACACACGCGCACGTGCACACGCGCGCGCGCACACACACACACACACACACACACACACACACACACACGCACACACATGCGCGCGCGCACACGCACACACATGCACACCTAGACACAAAGCAATGTAGAGCCCTCCCAAGACTGGAAAATCTTTCTGCTGGAACATCAGTTGCTTGCCTTGTAATGACAGGTTTAATGATTTTTTATATCTCTGCATTCCACTGGGACCGCTTACCCGGAGGCCACACCCCACTGACCTGTACAACCAAAGCCCAGGATCGAGCCTGAGCCCCGGGTCCTGTGGGGCTGCTTCGGTTCAGTCTGACTTGCTGCGTGCCTTTGGCTATCTACTCACCCTTTCCACTACTCGGGGCGCCAGATTATAAAAGAGGACTGATGGCTCCCGTCTCCTAGCAATGTAGGGAGAACAAAGTAAATTATGATCCAAGACAGGGGGCTCCAGACAGCCAGTGTTTTCCTCTTGCTTTGGATGAGATGGTGAGGATTTTATGGGCTCTCTTATGCAAGTCCTTAGGAGGCATTTAGTCAGCGAGCAGACTGAGAAAAGGTGAGCCTGCTTCCGGAGAAGGCCTGCAGGTCTCCCTCCCATGGCTCCTTCCAGAGAGGCCCGGGAGAATCCGCAGTGACTGCTGGCTGGCAGCCTGCAGTGGAGGTGGAGCTGATGAGGTGACTTGTTTTGCTAACTTCTGGTTTCCCTTTCCAGTCTGATCTGTTTCTGGGTCACTAGTTGGATGGGTCACAAGTTATGGGAGAAAATACAGCATCCCAGCTGCTGAAGATAATCTATTGACCAGCCTGCCCTGGCAGCCGGTGAGAGGACAGCTGTGAGGTGGAGGCAGAAGAGAGAGCATAGCCTCTTTATTACTGTAGGTGACTGTTAAAGCATGGTTGCCCGGGGCCAGTCCCTGGGGGTCCACCTGCTGTAAGGTGCCAGAGGTGGAGGACAAGTTTTGCCTTCCCGGTCTGGTCCTGAAGTGTAGTGTCCTGAAGAACAAACTGTGGGTTTCTTGACTTCATCAGAGTGCCACGGGTTCTATTTTTTGTTTGTTTGTTTATAATTAATTTTATTTTTATTTTTTTTTAAAAACTATCTTTTCTCATTTTTGGGAAGTGCCAAATCCACTTCCCACTCCCTCCCCTCCTCCTGCTCCCTCCACCTTCCCCCTCCTGCCCCCCATCTGGTTCTACTTTTAACATTGTATTGTCTCCTGACATTGTATTTGTCTCCTGATGTTGCCACACAAATTATACCAAACTTGACTGTTTAAGACATTGTTTTTTTTTGTGGGGGGGGGGGTGGCGCACACCTTTAATCCCAGCACTGGGGGGCAGAGGCAGGTAGATCTCTGTGAGTTCGAAGCCAGTCTGGTCTACAAGAGCTAGTTCCAGGACAGGCTCCAAAGACACTGTCTTAAATTTCTTAGGCCAGAAATCCAAAGTGGTCTTACCAACCAAAAGCCAGGGTGTCTGCTTGGCTGTGTTCCTTCTCTGGGCTCTGAAGGGCATCCATCTTGCTTTTCCAGCTTAAAGAAGCAACCAACCACATTCTTGACTTGAGGCCCCTTCCTCCATCCTCAAAATACAGAGATCCCTTCCTGACTGGAGCCTCCTGCTCTGGCCGTGTGACCAGTCACAATGAAGCTTGGCCTCGGCCTGTCCTACCTTTCCTTCTATCCAGCTTGAATTTCTTCCCTGTACTTCTTCTTTTTGAGCTTTCTCTTTTGCTTTGCTTTTGTCTGTATGGGTCTCAGTGTAAGTCCAGGCCGGCCTAGAAGTAGTGTTCCTCCTTTCCCAAGACCACTATGCTTCTCTTCCTTCTTAGGGACCTCCAAGGGACTTCTCGGGGATGGGAGATTACAGGACATGGCCATAGATTATTAATCTTAGGAACTTTCCCTAGAACAGAGAAGCATCTGAGGATGGGGACTGTGGTCACTGGGAAGACAGTAAGGTCAGGAATAGGAAGAGGAGGAGCCAGTGTGCCTGGGGTATCAGAGACGCAACAGTGAGGGCATAAATGGCTCACACGGTGATGTGACCTAGGCATCCACCTGACGGCCTTTCCCTGCGCCTTAACTGCAGGGTGATTTCACCAAAGCACCACCACGCTTCCCATGCCTTCACGGTCTTATTTTTAGTTTGGGGTATTTTCTATTGTTTGAAGGTTGCCTTGCAACCCGTTTGCCTGGAGGCTTTAAACAATATAGAGTTTCTTTGCTGAGCAGCAACAGTAGCCAAGAGAGACCGAATATAAACTTTTAAGTCTATTTTCTCAGCGTTTGTCCTCAGCGATGGCTTTAAACAGAGGAGTGCACGCCCCCAGCTTGCCTCTCTGGGGGGGGGGGGCAGAAGGGTGGCTGGTGGAGAACACTGTGCGCTCTTATCGTCCCTGCGAGTGCAGGGACAAGCACCGGAGTAGGAAAACAAAACATCTGCTATTAATACACCCAAGTCCTCAAGCATGGGGGCTGGATTTGGTTATTTGTGAAAGGGAAAGGTGCCCCCCTCTGACCTTCCAGAACTCTCCTGGCAGCCGAGCCAGAGCTGCCAGAGGCAGTGCCCTCCATGATACGAAGGGGATGGGAACCAGGTCTAGCTTTGAACAGGAAAGAGAAGCTCAAGAAAGGCTTCTCCCAAGAGAAATGGGCCGGCTCAATATGTCTGACGCCCTGGTAGCTTCATTCAGGAGAGAAGAGAAGAAAAAAAGCAAAAAAAAAAAAAAAAAAAAATAAGAAGAAGAAGAAGAAGAAGAAGAAGAAGAAGAAGAAGAAGAAGAAGAAGAAAAGAAAAAAGACTCAGGCAAAAAGCTAGGCAGGGAAGAGCAGAGCACCCCACTTTCCCATCAGACAGGTACCACCGTCTCCATGTTTGCGTCCAGCTCTGGGAACCAGAGGCCCAGGCAGCCTCACCGGGATCCTCAACACAACCGCTTACTTGGCAGCGAGCAAGGCTAAAGAGAGGACAGAGCTGGGGAGGGTCAAGAAGGCTGTGCAGTACATTCGCGGGGCCCCTCGGCCCTTGCTCCTCCCAGGGACAGTGTCCAGGTTGACACGGGTTACCTAAGTGACTAGTTAATGATAAGCCTTCAGCTGGCAAAGAGCCAGGGGGAAGGGATTCAGTGTGGGGCAGGAGCACACACACTGCGTCCAGTCCCTACAGTGTCTCCACAGAGGAGCCACAGTGTCCTAACTGCCTAAAGAAGTCTCTGTCACCCACCAAAGTCACACTGCTGCCTCAGGCGCAGAGAACATTTGACCAACCCAGAGCCCCAGGCAGACACCGGGAGAACAGGGCAGTGCTGGCACGGCCAGCCCTCTCCAAGAGCAAACAGGACAAAGGTCGCTGTGCTCATAGCCGCCTCTCCCATCCTGCCTGGCTCCTGTGCTACATGCGTCAGGTTGTCCTGGCATGGCTACACCAGGCAGAAACCTGCTGGTTCACCCCAGATCTCCTTCCTCAGTGGGACACAGTGCCGTCCTAGTGGAAGCGATGGTGTCCGATCATCTTAAAACAGGAAAGCCATCGTGCCCGGACATGTTTAGTTGGGGAGCTGCACTTGTTTGTGGGAGTTTTATGAGAGGGAAGAGTTTTTAACAAAAGTCGGCTCCCTGGCCTGCCAGAAAAAGTAGCTTTCTGTGGGAACAGGGCTCGCTGGGCGCTCTTGAGCTGATTGACAGTCTTCCACTGCCATCTGGGCTTGGATTTGACTCTCCTCCAGCAGGTCCAAGTCTCCACTGGGCTTCTCTTCGAGAATTCAGATAAGTTGGAGGCCACAGAGTTTGCCAGGAGTAGGCAGGCCTGGCACTGGCTAGCTGGAGACAGAGCAAGAGAAAGCAGGCTGGGCGTTAGGAATCGCTGAGGTCCTGGCCCACAGCCTTCTGGCTGGGATGGGTATCTGAGAGCTGTTGCTTTTCCTTATTTGTCTGAGGATGGCTCAGCCCTGAAATGATAAGCGTCTAACCACTGGCAGTCAGCAAACACTACGCAGAGCCACTACCTGAACTTTGTCTGTTTTATTCTTGTGGTAGTTGGGGTTTTTTGTTTGTTTTTGTGGTTTTAGGAGCCCAGGCTGGCCTCAAACTCCTGGTCTTCCTATCTCCATCTCCTAAGTACTGGAATTACAGACGTGTCCCATCATGCCGAGGGTGTCACCTTGTTTAACTCCCCCCCAACGATACCTATGAACTAGGCACAGCACTAATCCGCTCACAAGTGAGGATGGAGGTTCAGAGAAGTTGTGTGTGTGGTCGCGCACACTGCGACTATGACTTAGCCCCCTTCCCTGTGAGGTCAGGAGGGAAGAACCAGAGGACAAGTCTCACTGTGGGCTGTGGCTGTACACAGGCTTCTTAGACGCTGCGGCTCCTGATTTACACTCCTCGACGCTGTCTGAGGAAGTTGTTTAGCTTCTGAAGTGATAGATGAAGGCTGGGTCTCCTGTTTGCAGAGCATAGGGTGGAGGGTAAGTCAGGACAGCTTCTCTCCTCTGGTCCCCATGGGCTCCAAAGGCCAACTGCTGGGGCCATGTTTACATCGTCATTTTTAAGACACTGGTAGCAGCACAGCCACTCGGAGCTCTCCCTCCAGCCACCTTCACTGTGGAGAAAAGCCAACCGGGAGCAGTTCCCACCCGACCCCCTCCACACAACTGATACAAGTTAGAAACCCAAGACCTAGCTGGAGCCTGGCTAGCACATGTGTCGGTACACACACCACACCACCTCAGGCATGGGGTGCTCTGCATCTCTGATGTGAGGACACACACCACTCCATACCCCTAACCCCCCATCGCCCCACCCCGGCCACCCCAGGAGCCAGCTGGCTGAACTGCTTACTCTACAGGTTGGGATGGGCACAGCAGCTTGCTGGGAGAGTGGGGAGAGGATGCCTGGGGTTGGGGCATTTGTGTTCAGGGTTTTTCTTTTAAAGTCTCTTAGAGAAGCTGAGGGCAGGCAGGGAGGTGTTTCTACAGACGGGAGGAGCCTCCCTCGAGTGCAGCTCTGAAAGGGAAGTCCAGCACTTCATCCCAGTCAGGGAGTGTGCCACCAGCTGCCCCAGAGCCACTCAGGGTACTCGCCTCCCTTCTATGGGCATGCGCTGCTGATGGAGGACCCTGGTTCCCCTGGCTGTCCCCAGGAGCCGCAAGACCACAGTCCAGTGCCCCAGCTGGCTTCTCAGCCTTGCCCACACTGCTCCTGGATTATACTGGCTGGCCCTGGGCCCCAGCTCTCCCGTTCCTGTGCCCCGATGTCCTCTGGTTAATAAGCAGCTCAAATAAAGACACCGAGGACTGTTTGGAGATGCGGAGAAAGTCTGTGGTTCCCTGAGTGCAGGCCAGGAAGCCCTGGATTCAGCCCTGGATCTCGGGAGCCCTTTTGTATTTTCTGCCCTTTCTTGCCTTCCTTGTGGGCTACAGAGGATCCCCACCCAAAAGCCGCGGGAGACAGCGAGGTGAGGCAGTGAGGTAGTTATTAATCACGGGAGGCATGCTGAAGCCTGAGGTCCCTTCCTGGAAGAGCCTTAGTTCTCCTTTCCGAGAGACCAGATCCGCGAGGTCCCTGCACTTCAAGCCCTAACCTCACTCCTTTCTCCTCTCCAGGCCCTGGAAACTGTCCTGGTGGCTGTCTTCTCATTCCCTCCTCCTCCTCCTCCTCCTCCTCCTCCTCCTCCTCCTCCTCCTCCTCCTCCTCCTCCTCCTCCTCCTCCTCCTCCTCCTCCTCCTCCTCCTCCACCTCCTCCTTCTCCTCCTTCTTCTTCTTTTTAAGACAGGGTTTCTCTGTAGTTTTGGAGTCTGTCCTGGAACTAGCTCTTATAGACCAGGCTGGCCTCGAACTCACAGAGATCTGCCTGCCCCTGCCTCCCGAGTGCTGGGATTAAAGGTGTGCGCCCCCACCGCCCGGCTCCTACCATCTTCTGCATTGGGTAACCCCAGGACTTTTAGATATGACCTTGAGATGTCCCTATAGAAGGAAACCCTGGGAAATGTATGTCAGCCTCCTCATTGCCACTTGGTCCAAATCCAACCCACGAGGGGAGCTGGAGCCCCTCCTAGGACTTGCCCCAAGGTCTTGTTTACCTTTGACACCTCCTGCCAGCAGAACTGTTTTCTGTGGGTTTTTTTTTTTTTTTTTGAAGCCCAGCAACGTGACAGGTTGAACTTGAGATCACTGGACAAATGTTTCTCACTTAATCCTCCCTGAGTTGGCCTCAGGTTGCTTAGCCAAATTTATCAGACACCACTAGTGCCTGCAGGAAACATTGCCTTTGTTCCAGGCTTTGTGTTTGGAGGGAACGTCCAGGGTAAACAAGGTGAAGTCCCTGTCCTTGAGGACAGACTGCGGGTGAAGTAGTGGGAAAGCTCTCCTCTCCTCTGCCCTCCGCCCTGCTGCCCACCCCTCCTCTCACTCCACAGCCAGTCAGTGGTGGTAACTCAGGCCTGGAAATCCAGCACTGTGGGGGCCAAGGAAGGAAGACCATGAGTTCAAGCCCAGCCTGGGAAGCATAGACAATGAATCCTTACTGCAAAATGAAATAGAAAGAGGCTGGAGAGACGCTCCACAGGCAGACACTTGCTGCCAAGCCTGATGACCCGAGTTTGACTCCCCCAGCCCATGCTGGAAGGAGAGAACTGACTACCGAAAACTCTTCTCATCTCCATCCACGCACTGTGGCGATGCATAGCCAAACACATTCACAGGGAAAAGTGGGCTGGGGAGATGGCTCAGTGGTTAAACCTGACATAACGTTGTCTTCCAACCGCCACACGTGCACCGCGGCACATGCATGGACATAAACACGTGCCCAAGGGGAACTTAAAGGCCTGGGTTTGAAACCCACACTGCATAAACTGGATGTGGTAGTCCATACCTATGATCCCAGCACTCAGAAGATAAAGTCAGGGAAATTGGGAGTTCAAGGTCATTCTCAGCTTCATATCAAGGTGGAGGCCAACTTGGGATATGTAAGACACTGTCAATAAATAAATAAATAAAATGTCATGAGAATAAGGTTATGGCTCAGTAGTAGAGCACCGACCTATATACCGCATATGGCTGGGAATCCCATTCCAGCACCAGAGATGGACAGACAGACATACAGATAGCCATTAAAGCTCCCAGACTCTAAACAGAAAGTGCAGCCTCTGGGAAGCCTTGAAGCCTGAAGGCAGAGAGAGCTGGGAAAGAAGCAGGCAGGCCCTTCCCCTTTATTACTCTCTCCGTTAATCCTTGAAGCTTGACCTCCCTGGTTTGGTCCACATTCTCCTGGAGAAGAGCATACCCTGATAAAATGTTCCGTCCCTTGGTCCTCTGTGCCTCTTTATGGAGTGCCAGGAGGCACTGGGGCTGTCCACACTTAAGCCTCACCTGCCTGAGATGGGCATTCCGCTCCCTAATCACTGCGCAGCTCAGCCACCCTGTCCCGACCCCCTCCCACCTCCCCCATCTCGGGTTCTGTTCCCTCAGCTCCTTAATCAAATTAAGGATAGGAGAGGGTTTAGATAGGGTTGCTAAATATATTTCTGTTTAGGGGATAGAAAAAAAGAAGAGCTGGGAGGAAGGAGAGTGTGAAATTCTTTAATGGAATGTGTCCTGAGCCTCCTTTCCCTGGAGTGAGCCTGCCCGGATCACCTCTCCGTGGTAAAGTGCTTGGACATCTGTTATCTTCTGGAGATAGGCCAGTGGCATCGCGCCCACCCAGGGAAAGGTCTGCTGAGGCCATCAGCCCCTGTGAGCTGGGCTGACCCTGTCTATATAGCTCACAGTACACTCTGGCCCCACGGGGTGAGTGGGCTTTCTGTAGAGTGTGACACAGCAGAGAGACTGTTCACAGTTGGAGGGTACAGGTCACTGGGAGCCCTCTCCCCACATCACATCTTCTGTAACCTTCTTTTCAAGGTTGGACCTTTACCCCTCTGTGAAATGCCTGTCCATGCTTATGGACTATATATTTCTTTTATATTTACCTATGGCTTTAGTGTTTCAGTCCATCAACATTTCTTCAGAAATATCTCTTTCTAACTCTAATTTCTATTTGCGTTGATTTGGGGGCGGGTGGGTACAGGAGTCTCCGTGAATGTGTAGAGGTCAGAAGACAATCTGAGGGAATCAGTTCTCTCTTTCCACTATGAGGGTCCAGGGTATCAGACTCAAGCTCAGTAGCAAGTGTCTTCACCTGCTGATCCGCTTTGCCAAGCCCCCAAATCACACTTTGTTTGTTTGTCTGTTTATTTTATGTGCATTGGTGTTTTACCATGGCTGTCAGGTCCCCTGGAACTGGAGTTACAGACAATTGTGAGCAGCCATGTGGGTGCTGGGAATTGAACCCAAGTCCTTTGGAAGAGCAGTCAGTTGCTCTCAACCATCTCGCCAGCCCTTGGAAATCATTTCTAAAATAACGCATACCTTGGATTTATTGCTTATTTTAAAAGGTGTATCAATACTGAGGTAACTATTGCTTACACAATCTAGTCTCAGAAACCAGGGACTCTAAGGATGTTAGGTGTCATGTAACATTAATTCTTGTTGTTGTTGTTGTTGTTGGTTGGTTGGTTTTGAGACAGGGTTTCTCTGTAACTTGGAGCCTCTCTTAGAACTCACTCTGTAGACCAGGCTGGCCTCAAGCCCACAGAGATCCGCCTGTCTCTGCCTCCTGAGTGCAGGGATTAAAGGCATATGTCGGCGCTGTCTGTTCTGTGACATTAATTCTTATAGTGACTCATGTTAAAGGTAAGGATGGTGAATCCCAGTGAGGTGAAGGAACTTGTCCTCCGTCCCTAAGATCCTGCAACAGGGACACAAACATTTGTTTTGTTTTGCTCCCCCCACCCCCAACCCTGTGCTCGTAATGAAACTCATGCATGTCAGATAAGAGCTGTAGCATGGCTTTTGGTGGCCTTTTTTAACATCTAAGTAAAATTCTCCACAAATTTCATCACGATGAGTAACTCTTTGTTGGCCGTCCAAGGCCCACCTTCACATGCCCCTCCCACCGTTATGGTTATCTTCACTCTGAGCCACCTCGGTTCACATCTCTCGCTGTTACTTCGGAATCATTTCCTAGAAGTGAAATGGCTGAATCATCCCTTCACCAGCCTTGTTCCATATTACCAGTGACTTTCCAGAATGCCAGCCTGCACTCCCACGCCCGCGTGCGGAGGAGAGGGCCCTCTTTCAAAGCAATCCCATTTGGTAGGTGGCAGTTCTCTCTCCTGATGTGATTTGCATTTCCTTGATCCCTGGTGAAGCTGAGCTTAGTCAGCCTCTCATCCACTAGTCTGTGCCATAGGGCAGCTTTGCCACTCCTGGCCTGCCTCTCCCTCCTCTCAGCCGGCACCGGGTGGCTCCAGGGAGGCCTCTGGGAGGAGAATCTGTCTTCACGTAGGATACACCCTGCAGAACTTTGGTGGTAATGTGTCACTCTTTAGACTCCCGTCCCCGCCCCCCCCCGCAGCCACACCTACCTCACTTGGGGCTCCTGCACACCGCCACACCTCAGAGACCCAAAGGTCAGAGTGCAGCTTTTCTCTTCAACCTAATCTACCATCTCAGGCCCATTCTAGAGGGAGGATCTCTCTACAGGAAGTAACCAGGCTAGAGCCAGCAGGCCCATGCCCTTGGCTTTCTCTTCCCAGGAAACTTAAATTCCTCTTGCTCTCTGGGGAGGTGAGAGAGCAACAGGGCCAAGGAAAGGACCTCAGTTTCTCATGAGCCTGTGGCCTCAGCTGCCCGGCGTCCCTGCTGAGATTCTGATGGGCTCTCCTGATCTTTGAAGAAGCCTATCACCGTTGGCACTAGAGGGGTATGGGCCCTCATCTCCCGTGGGTGTGCGAGCCCCTTCCTCTGGCTGGAGCACGGTGGGTACAGAAGATGCCATCCCCAGCTGGGTGAGGCAGGCGCTGGCATTCTCGGGGTCCAGAAGAACATATGCAGGAATCCCCCCTCCAGGTTCCAGCTGCATGTCCCTGTGGGTATCTCAGTCACCAATTCCGCCTGCTGCGCCTGGGTTTGCTAGCCTCGATGTTGGACAACATGGCCTCCTCAACCTCTGTGGGCTACCTGATATATCATCTCCTCAGTTCCTCCTGAAGTGCCCAAGTTCAGCAGCAATGGCCTCAAACATCTGAGTCTGTTCTCTAGCAAAGCAGCAGTTACACATTAAGGACACAGAGGCTTAGAAGCCACATTCTGACCTCAGAGAGCCACACAGGGCAAAGGAGAGGTCCCAGAGCATCATGGGATGCAGACCACGGACTCTGCCTGACCCAAGGTGGCCGAGAGGCTTCACAGAGGCAGCTACTGCCGCAGGAGTCTGCAGGCAGGGATGTAAGATGTGGAGGGAATTTGTGGGATCAGCTGTCCTCACATGGCCAAGAACAGAGTCCCAAAGTTGGAAATGTGGCAGCCACGGTCAGGGATTGCTGGACTATTTGAGTTACTAAAGGTGGTTACGTGTACAAGCAAGCAGAGATGGGCAGAAACCGACAAGACAGAGGACCAGACAGAGATGGGAGGTCTAGAATTCTGGCAAACCATTCATTGGTTTTATGCAATCATGGCTGGGAAAGTCCAATCTACAGGCTAGCCTGAAAGCTCCCAGAAGCTGTATCACAGGTGAAATCTCTTCCACAGGGAAGCCTCAGCTTGGTGTCAGATTATCTAGAATAAACTTAAAGTCAAGTGCTTGTAGACATTAATCGTCTACAAAATAACTGCAGAGATGGGATTCTGGGTATTTGTGATTTTTGTCTCAACTAAAATTATGTGTAATTTCTCCAGGCGGTGGTGGTGCACTCCTCTAATCCCAGCACTGGGGAGGCAGAGGCAGGAGGATCTCTGTGAGTCGAGGCCAGCCTGGTCTACAAGAGCTAGTTCCAGGACAGGCTCCAAGGATACAGGAGAAAGAAAAAAAAAAGGAAGGCACTTGGTAGTACGACACAGCAGGTGGGAGCACAGTTCCCTCCAGAGGCAGGAAGACAGGACACAGTAGGTCCAAGAGAGCCACACAGAACAAAGCCACATTGTAGTGGAGGTCATTTTAGTGCTTGTTTCCACTTTGATTAAATGTGTCCTCACATTAACATTTAACCAAATGCTTCTATGACGGACACCATTGTTGTGTTTTTTAATATAGGTGAAGCTGGTAGGATGTGACTAGGATAAATCAAAGGAAGAAGCCAGGCTGTGTGTTAGAACCGCACAGTGTGGCCACCCTCCTGGTCCCTTCTGTATTCCCACAGTCCCCAGCCGGGGCTGGAGCTAGGGCTGTAACCCGCCTGGCATGCACAGAGCCAGGCTTGATATCCCCGCCCCTGTGTACACCAGCATATAACTGTCATCCCAACGATCTGGAGGTACAGACTGGAGAATCGGAAGTTCAAGGTCATCCTGAGTGCTGTAAGATGTGTCTTTAAAATATTAGAGTGCACCAAACTCTCCAGCCAAATGTCTCTTTGTTTTAACCTTGGGGGAACCAGGGAGGAAAATAGGTTTGTCATGAATTCCTTTTGGGGCAACATCTCATTTTCCCAAGACTGATTCAGGAGAGGTCAGTTCATTGACAGGTCTCTGCCTGCCCTGGTTTCCAGCAGACACAGCATCAACCAGCCTGAGAATTCCTGGGCTGAGAGGAAGACTGGGGTTTCTAGAACTTCTCTTCCCCTCTTCCTACCTCATTCTGTCTATCACTGAAACTACAAGGGAAAGTTCCAGAGGGAGAAGAAGACTGGCTGATGGTCTCTGTTGCTCCTTCCATGTCTGCAGCTATTCCAGTAAGGCCCAGTGGACCCCTGGATTAATGGGATGAACCTGGGAGGGGCTGGAGAGGCTACAGGCACTGGCCTGACTTTAGCAGATGAGTCAGGTCACCAGGTCAGGACTCGCCATGAGCCATCTGGCCTATCTGTGGGCACACTGGAAAGCAAAGGGTTTGATGGGACTCAAAGGGAAGGCCTGCCCCTGTCCTGTGTTTTGGAGCATTGTGTGATACTGCTTAGATCCTTCCTTGGAAGAGTGAGACACTGACCAACTAACTCAGAGTCACAGGTGACCTCAAGGCTAAAAGAAAAACAACAACAACAAAATACCAAGAGGAAGTTTCCACAGAAGATCTAGATTCCATGCACCTGCTCCCGGCAGAGCCAGTTCCATCCCTTCAGTGGCCCCAAGAACACAACGTCAGAATGAGGTCCATGATTCCTCCTGACAGTCAACTCTCCCTCTCCCTCCTGAGGAGAAAGAGGAAGGGAAAAGTGGCAATTTCTCAGTTTTAGGGAGTTGAAAACAGCCAGCTTAGGATCGAAGATGGTTCAAACACAGAATTCTACCCCGAGCCTGAGCCTGACTCTGTCCAGAACACCCTGAGAAGGCTACAAGGGGATGAGCAGGGTGGGGCTGCCAGGCCCAGAGTACCCTAAGAAGTTAGGGCTGAATTACAGGAAAGATGGGCTTGCCCAGGTGATGCGGGTAAAGGTTGGGGGCAAGGCTCATAGCAAAGGGTGGAGTATCATGGTAGAAATTAAGAAAGAAATATTGGCCTGGTGGCTCAGGCATGTAATCCTAGCAACTTAGAGACTGAGACAGGAGGATCACAAGTTCAGGGTTAGCCTGGGCAACTTTGCAAAGCCCTGTCCCAAAACATTAAAAGACAGGGTTGGGCTATAGCTCAATAATAGAGCACTTGTCTAACATACATGAGAACTAAGGCTCAATATCCAGTAGTGAAACTAAAAAAAAAATTAAATATATACACACATACACGGACCATCTGATCTAGCAACCCATTACCACATGCCTGAACAGAGAACCCAAAAGAACTGTAAGCTCTCCTGGAGATGAGTCTGCACGACTACGTTCATTATAGCACTCTGAGGCAAAGCAATATAAATAAATGCCCAGCAACAGATGAATGGCCAAAGAATAAACCCAGAAGCTTCCCTTAGGCACCCCAGGGAAACGTGAAGCTGATTCTGTTTGCCACTTTTGGGGGAAAGGTGCTGAGAGTGGAACCCAGAGCCATACTCCCCGCTTTTTGTTATCTTACTTTTTGATTTATGTGTGTATATATGTATATGTTTTTGAGGCAGCGTCTCTCTATGTAGCACAGGCTGTCCTTGAACTCCCTGTATAGACTGGGCTAGCTCCAAAGCCATAGAGGGCAGCCTGCCTCTGCCTGCCTAGCACTGGAACTAAAGGTACACACCACCATCCCCGGCTTACAAAATTTATTTTAATCCTTTATTCTGTGTGTAGGCGTGATGCATGTGGAAGCCAGAGGCCAACTTCTCACTAGTCAGTTCTCTGTCCACATTGCTTGTGGGGAGGGACCTCCTGTTATTTTGGCTGTTAGACTGAATACTCCAGCGTTCTCATCCTCCTGTCTCTGTCTCCGAGCTCACTTTAGGAGTGCTGGTATCACGTGGGCTCTAAAGACAAAAGCTACCTACCACAGCTGGCCCTTTGCATGGACTCTGGGCCTCGCTCGAGCTCGGGTGCACCCCAGAGTTGCTCCACAAGTGCTTTTTGCTGGTTTTTTTTTAAATCTGCTGATCTATCCCACTATCCACTTTTGACAAACAAGGGAGTGAGAACATGGTTTAAGTAGCTGCCCTGGAGTTGGTACAGTCAAGATCCGACGGCTATAACTCTCTCAATTTGTGCTTCTAGTTCCCAAAAGGTGACAGCTTGACATTAGGCCACACAGTTGAGGAATAGACAAATCACAAGATCACACAGCCCTTTGTACATGGGGGTGGCATCTCGTGAGGCTCTCAGTAGCCTGTTCTTGTTCTGATGCGCACAGCCTTTCCTGGCTTCACACTTGCCTTCTGGTTGACATTTAGCTGTCTGCAGCTGTATTTCTTCTGATCCCTTGTACTTAGGGTCTCTGACCTGGGGTCTGGAGGAGGTGGGGCTCTCCTTTCTTGGATTTTTACCAGTTTCTCATTAAGGTATTGTTCCTGGGTACAATGGACCCGCGATCACACCTTGATGTACTTCCCTTTTTGTGTGCACATGGAGCTAGCTGGGCATTCATCATGCCTCTTTTCCATTGTCCCTGGAGAGGGAGGTAATCAAATGCTCTACTCTAAACCCTGGGTGAGCCCAGGTCAGCAAGATATGTGGCATTGAGATGCCACCCCACGAAGGAAAAACGACTCCGTGGCGGCTCCCCTTGTTTGGGGCCTTGTTTGCGTTGCTGTGCCGTTGCAATGGAAAACGAATAAAAATAAAAACCCCAGGGCCCTTTTTGGCCAGCACTTGGGAAGCTAATCCCATTGTCCTGGCCAAATGCCAGCTCAGGTCCCTGCATTCTGTTGGCCTCTTCTTGCAGTTCGCTGGGGATGTCACTTTGCCCCTTTCCCACCCCCACCTCAAGCTGTGACTGGGACAGCTGTCTCTGCCCCACCCTGTGAGAGCCTTCTGCATTTCAGCAGGACTGGAAGGGGCCCTCTCTCCCTTGGCAGGCTCAGGGAGGAGCGATGGACCTGGGACCTGGGACCAGGAAATTGCTGTTTGCTACAGAGATGTGTGCCAGCCTGTCTGAGCAACTTCCACACACCACAGAGTCACCGGCTTCTGTCGTGAAAATGGCTTTCAGAAATTGCTAATGTCTTCCCAGAACTCGGCATAGGACCCCTCCATTTGTTTTAGGCAGATTTAAAATGTTTTTGTATCTAAAGTACTTCAAATTTATCTTCCTTCTACACCAGCATGCTGCTGTTGCTTCTTCTAATTGCTTCCCCTAAAGCTTCGCTCTCTTTCCGCTACGAGATTCAGTGCATTTGGTGATAAGAGGAATGGGTCTGTACAAATTCCATCCAAATAATCATCGCGTGTTCCCGCAATGGGACAGCCCTGGATGAATCATGAATAGAGAAATATTTTCCTCTCTAAAACACATTTACTTTTTCTTGTTTGATGTGTATGAGTTTTTGCTTGCCTGTATGTCTGGGTACCATACACTTGCTTGGTGCCTGCAGAGGCCAGAAGAGGGCATGGGATTCCCCTGGAACTGAATTAAAGGTGAATGTAAGTCATCATGTGGGTGCTGGGAAGGAAACCCAGATCCTCGGCAGGAGCAATAAGTGCTCTTAGCCACTGAGCCATCTCTACAGCACCAGCCCTCCTCCCAGTTTTCAAACAGGCTCTCATTCTGTAGCCCAGGATGGCTCAGAGCTCAGTGAGTAGTCTAGGCTGGCCTTAAGCTCACTCCAGCCATCCTGCCTCATCCTTTTGAATGCCATGGTAAGTGTGTCCCACACCACCACACCTGGCTTCATCAAACAGCAACCTCTCTGAGAACTAGTTACCAGATTCCCAGGGAGGGGTGGGGAACTGACACCTGACAGATAGGCTTGTCCTAAGGATGGAAGAAGGTGACCCATGACCCCTGAGCTCACTGCATGCATAGCAAGTTTGTCAAAGAAAGCTTCTGTCCTGTCTTCCATTTCTCCTTCTTCCTTTCGGTCTGAATTAGCCTGATTTTATGTGTGTGTACACATTGATTGTTTCCTATAACCGCTTTAGGTGCCATTGAAATCCTTGCTAAAAGCTCCCATGGTTCCCAGCTCAGGTTTTATGTTAAGATACTGGTAACTTTAAAGGATGAGTTTGGGGTTGGGGATCCAGTTGAGGAAGTGCTTGTGGAACATGGGAAGGCCTTGGCTCAGGTCCCAGCCCTGTATAAACTGGGCATGGTGGTGCATGCTTGTAATCCCATCACTGGGGAGATGGAAGCTGGGGGACCAGAAGTTAAAGGTCATCCTCAACTACATAGCAAATTCAAGGCCAGCCTGGGCTACTTGAAATCTTGTCTCAGAAAAAGAAACAATAAATACACAAATAAAATAGGGCTGGGGAAGAGAGAAGGGGAGCCGTTATTTTTCTGGAAAACACACACTTGTGAATGCTTGCCTATGCCTCCAGCCCCCTCTTGCCATTTCTTGGGTCAGAGAAGCCTCTTTCTGGCTGTCTGTGGCCTCGAAAACGTCCCCTTCCTTAGGCTGTCATGACTGATTTTGGGGTGATATCTGAGTCTTGAAGCAAGAGCTCTTTGTGAGGGCTGTTTACTTTTTGGGGTGGAAGGGTTGTAGCTGGCTTTGCTCTTACTGCCTTCCAGGAAGAAGGAGGGACTCCGCTCTCTTCTGATGAGTCATGGAGAGAGAAACTTCCAATGTTTGCAAACATCTTAGGCCAAGTCTTAGCTTCCTGGGGCTTTGCCCAGCCCCTACCAGGGCTTGTGGGACCACCTGAGAAGACTTCCGGGGAGGGGAGGAAGGTCATCTGGATGAGAGGTTCTCCTGGGATGGAGAGCAGCCAAGAGAAGGACAGTTGTGCATCTTGGGACCCCAGCAAATAAGGCATGGGAGAGGACCTTCTGCAGGGAGCTCTGTCTACAAACCAGGCTCTGCTCTGGTGATATAAGGTCAGGGACAGGAAGTGGGCTTTTGAAGCTGCAAGGCAGCTCAGTTGGTGAAGTACCCGCTATGCTCCGAGTTGGAGCCCCATCACCATAAATCAGAATCACAAATTACTCTGTACTTTCCCTAGAGGCCTGCCCTCTGCAGAGGGTCTCCCATGAACCCGGTCTCAAGGTGGATGCCCAGACCCATGGGTGAAGGGTGTTACAGGAAAGCAGGCAGGGACTAGGTGAGGAGAAGTTTGCAGGGGTCTTCCTGTCTAGGGGAGGTGAAGGAGGAGCGGGCTGGAGAGGGTTGGAGCTTGGGGTTTGCTGGGATCTGCAGCTCCTCAGCTCAGACTGCTGGAGCCAGATGGGACTCATGATGCGCCCAGATGGAACGGATCAGGCATGTCAGACACACTTCTCTCAGGATACACAGTGTTCCCCTCCTTCCCCCTCGCCAAAGTGAGGAATCACAAGGTGACTCAGGCGGGCAGCCAGACCCTGGGGATCTGTGGAGAGCTATCGGGTGGCTAGCGCGGGATCACAATAGACATCTAACTGTGCTCACGGGTCTGCCAGTCACCCCTTCTGCTATTGTGGGACATCAAGGGAGCGATTCTGTTCTAGGAATTTGTCCACAGCAACCCTATCTGCTGCTTGCTCTGTCTGTCCTTGGATTCCTGCCAGCCGGAAACTCTACCTGTTCACTGCTGCTGCCCCTACTGGGGAGCAGGGCCTTGGCATTAGTGTGGCCCTGAGCCTCTAGCCTGCTGGGGAGAGTCTCATCATTCACTAGTGAGCAAGTCTTCCATCACTCACTTTTGGGTTGGACTGGGAGACTGAGTCCTCTCTGCACTTAAGAGAGTCACTGTTTAAGGTCTAAGCACCTAGGGGAGTTGGTGGGGAAGAACCGAGCAGAGAAATGTGTCCGCTGGAAGAGGGGGAATCACTGCTGTATTTAAAGTGCATTTCCCCCATCAGGAGGCCACAGCTTTGAAAGCCCCTACGATACTTTGCTTTGCACTGCTATATGGCTTGCTCGCTCTCTTTCCTTTTTTCTCGCTTCCTGAAGATGGTGGTTTCCCCACCCAGAGCAACAATGGCAGAGAAAGAAAAGAGTTTCCTTAATTAATGTGTTTGATATGTGCTGGCGCCTGCAGCATGCTGGGCACTCAGCTAGCTGCTGGGGGCACGGGGAGGGAGGGCTAAAGGGACTCAGAGAAAATGATTATTACACATTTATCTGGTCACTTGTGATTTCCTGAAGATCACCGAACTCCTGGGGCTTATAATTTGTTGTAAGAAGGTAGGCGACCGTGAGAGCTAGGACTTCTTATCCCAGGTGAGTTTGCCCACCTGTCACTCCTTCCGCCCTGAGCCTGGACTGCTTGGCCCTGGATAGGCTGTATTATTTATGGCTCCCTTCTCAAAAGGACATGACCGTTCGCTGACCCTCCTCTTGTTACTCTCACACAGGAACCCACGGCTTGGATGGGTGGGGATGTGGGCTGGCGGCTGAGTTTGTTAGTCTGCTTGTGGAAATGTGTGTGTCATGAGTGTGTGGGTGGGGTTAAAGCAATGGGTGAAAGGAGAGATTGGAGATAGAGAAGAGTGGCAAGCCTTGGGACTCCCCAGATCCGGAGTTATGTAGAGAGAGGTGCATAGGAAGCGTTTAAAAAGGAATAGCAGGGAGGCCAACCGAGTTCCTGTGGCCGTGTGAGTAAGGGCTTCCAGAGGCACCAAGCCACGGCACCTAGTACTGTACAGGAGGACCTCTGCGAGTTCCAGGACAGCCAGGGCTACCTAGGGAAACCCTGTCTCAAAATCAGTAGATAAATAAATAAAACCGGCCTGCTAAACTGGTGAGTTACAGACCAGAGTGGCTAGGAACTGCGTCTGCCACCACCTGGGACAGTCGGGAGGCGGAGGTAACTTTGCTCAAGTAGCCATTGTTAGTCTGGAGTCAGCTCCCAGGAGTTGGAGTTTGACACAGTAAGCCATGTAGAGGACACTTACTGATGGGGGGGGGGAGGGGGTGAGGAAGATTCTAGAAAAGATGCTCTATTGAGCTGTTTGGGTTTCTCAGATGTTAGTTGTGAGGCACATAGAAACAACAATGGCCACAAAGTGCTAGTGTGTGTCCACGCCGCGAGTTCTGCTCAAGTGAACTTGTTCTCACACAAAGGCCAACAGCACAGAGATTTGGGGCCTGCTGTGGGCAAGGACTCCAGAACATAGCTCTCCCAAGAAGATGTGGGGCACACCTATAATTCAGGATTCTGGGGCAGAAGGATCTCTAATATGCAGCCAGCGTTTCAATAGCATGGCCCTTTCTGCCGTCATTTCCCTCAGCAAGCACGCGTCCAGAGCAAGCAAAAGGCGGCAGATGGGATCTTGTCAGAGGTCTTGGCGCCTTCTGGCCTCTCAGTGTAAGCATTTCATGATGCCAGATCTAGTCCTGTCGCTTAAATGGGTGTTTCTCTCTCATGGTACATGACCTTCAAGTCAGCTGACTACACCCATCAAAGGAAGGGTGATTCCAACACCAAATGACAGACTGTAAGGGGTAAGTAGGTGGGAACACCTTTAGGAGCTTTACTTCTTGACTTTGGAACCTCTGGTCAAAAGATCTATAACAGGGGCTGGAGATGGTTCAGCGGTTATGACCTCTGGCTGCTCTTCCAGAGGACCTGAGTTCGATTCCCAACAACCACATAGTGGCTCACAACCATCTCTAGTGGGAGCTCACAACCATCTCTAGTGGGAGCTGAGGCCCTCTTCGGCATAAAGGTGTATGTGCAGATTGAGCATTCCTACACAAATAATTAAATCTTGAAAAAAAGAAAAGATTTATAATGACTGAGAAATGACATCCAGCCAATTAGTGTTTTAACCCGGATGAGTCACTAGAAGGCCTGTTGGATAGCGACTTACACATTCTGCTTGTTAGACTGTGTGTCAGCCAGATCTGGAGGGGACCACATAAGCACTCTTTGGGGCCAGGGCTGGAGAGACGGCTCAGTGCGAAAGAGCATTTGTTGCAGAGGATCTGGGTTCAGTTCCCAGCACCCACATGGCAGAACCATCTGTAACTCCCGTTCCAGGATATCTGATGCCTTCTTTTGGCTTCCGAGGGCACTAGGGACACATGTAGTACACATACATGAGAGGCAGGACACTCCTACGCATAAATAAATCTACATTTTTTCTCTTATTGTAAATGGAGTCTTTTCTCATACAATATACCTTGATTATAGTTTCCCCTCTCTCCTTGCAGTTCCCCCATCTCTTCTTCCCTCCAGACCCACTCCCTTTCTGTCTCTCAAGAATGGGCTTCTAAGAGATAACAACCAAACATGACAAAATAAATTATAATAAGATGAAGCGAAAATGATCGGAGTATAGAATGCTTCACATATTTATTTGTGTGTCATCCTTTCACGGGGCAACCTAATCTTCTCTGTGTTGCTCCAGTTTTAGTACATGTGCTGCTGAAGTGAGCACAATCCTAAATGTTTTTAAAGGGAGAGAGAATTAATGTTCTTGCAGAGGACTGGAGTTCTTTTCCCAGTACCCATGTTGGATAGATAGCTCACAAGGAGCTATAACTCCAGCTTCAGGGGATCTGATGCCCTCTTCTGGCCTCCTCAGGCACCTGCACTCATGTGCACATACTCTCTCCACAGATACACACACAAATACACAGGTAAAATAAATCTGGGATCTGTAGATAGCTCAGTGGATAAGAGCACTGGCTGCTATTTCAGAGTAGCCAGGTTCTATTTTCAGCCCCTACATAGTGGCTCACAATTATTTGTCCCTCCAGTTCCAAGGGATCTGATGCCTTCTTCTGGCCTCCAAGGGCACCAGGTACACAGTGGTGTATAGGCACACATGCAAACAAAACACTCATTCACATAGAAAAATTTTTAAAAATGACTGTTTAAAGATGAAGACTCAAAAAGATCATAATAAGTCCAAAACCATCTCATTATAGGCAGGCTCGGTGCCTGGTATACACATAAATCAACAAGCTAAGTATACCATAAACAGATTTAACGGGACTGTGGTTCGCATGGAAAGGATTTGGTTTGAGTTCACTAACACTACACTGTGAAGTGGAAGGATACAGGGCAGAGGTGGGTGCTCAGAATGGTGTGCTCAGGACTGGGGTGTCCAGAGATGCCGAGGGGCTGAGACCCGCACTATAGGAAGACAGCGCCAGTGTCCTGCTGCTCTTTATAGTTAGGAAAGGAGACATTAATGCAGTAAAGATCTTGACATACTTAAAAGGATCACATACTCGAGGGATTAAGCTTGTTCAGGGTGGTTTTGGAGAGCTAATAAGAGTGTATGTAGCTAAGAGAAGGTGGATTCTGCCCAGAATGGGACTGCTTTAATGATTAGAGCTGTCCAAATATGGAGCAGACTGCCTCTTGTGGCCTCCACTGCTTCACAGGAGGCCTGCCGAAGGCCAAGAACTGGCTAGGCCTCTTTTGCAAGTCGCCTCTCAGCTTTTCTATCCAAACAGCTTTTTAAACTAACCCGCCTTTTATTAGCTAATGTCCTCTTTTATTGATGCTTCTGAAGGTCTTTGGTCACACTAAATCTTTCTGCATCCCAGTCTCTCCTTTCCCTTTTCTTCCTGTCCTCAAGTGATGGCGTGTGTGGCTGCGAGACTTGCTGGAAGACAGTGGCGAGTAACCTTGAAAACAAGAAGAGAATACAGCACTGTGCATAAAACAAACCGAACCCCAAATTTCTATTTTAAAAAAGGCAGGTTTGGGCTGGACATATGGCTCAGTGGTTAAGAGCACCGACTGCTCTTCCAAAGGACCTGGGTTCAATTCCCAGCACCCACATGGCAGCTCACAACTGTCTGAAGATCCAGTTGCAGGGGATCTGACACCTTCACACCAATGCACATTAAATAAACCATAAAAATATTTTTTAAAAAAGGCAGGTTCTTGGCTGACCTGGAATTCACTGTGTGGACCAGGTTAGTCTCAAACTCATATCCACTTGCCTCTGCCTCCTGAGTGCCGGAATCAAAGGCATGCGCCCCTACACCCTTCCTATTTCTTCTTTCTTTTTTTAAAAAAAGATTTATTTATTTATACAACATTCTGCCTCAATGTATGCCCGCACGTAAGAACATGGCACCAGATCTCAGTACAGATGGTTGTGAGCCACCATGTATTGCTGGGAATTGAACTCAGGACCTCTGGAAAGAGCATCCAGTGCTCTTAACCTCTGAGCCATCTCTCCAGCCCCCTTCCATCTTCTTTTTAACTGAGATAAATGCTTTAATTATTTAGTTTCTCCCAATCTTATTTCTAAATAAGAGTAACCAGGGATTCTGCCTTTGGGAGTCTGGGTTCCTGATCAGTTTCACCAACCTCTAAGCAAGGAGTCTCAGAGATAACAACAGGCAGAGGAAACAAAGGCCTATTTTGGTGTGTTAAACCAACAGCCTAGGGCCCCTGCTGAGATAAAAACAAAGTCAAACTGTTAGTTTAAGGGAGCATTCCAGACTTCAGTGAAAACAAACAAATAAACAAAACCTTGCAAAGAACATTCCAGAAGAGCACTGTGACTGGTAGCAGTACCTATGAGAATATAGGCCATTCTCATCGCTGACAGCCCTATAATGTAGTTTTGCCTTCTTTTTGTTTTAAACCTGTTTCATAGCCATTCTCATAAGGCAAGTTGTTTAGAGGTCTTGTTCATGAATGGAAAGCAATGACCTAGAGTCCAGCAGACATTTGCTGAGGCCTTGGCGCTGGCACAGCCCTTTGCAGGTTACTAATGGGTTGGGAAAGGTGGAACTCTCATTCACTTAAACTGCAGGTTCTCAATAGATGATGAGGGGATGCTGAAGACGGACAAGACAGACAAGCTGTGTCCTCATGGAGCTCATGTCTGGGGTGTCCCACCAGACACCTAGGAGAAAGGCAGTAAAGAGCTAAACAGAAAATTCGGGGTTCTGGGGGAAGGGGGACTCTGAATAAAATGATAGAGGGCGCACTGGGGAGGGGGGCTGCTTTAGATAAGGAAAGCATCTGTCAGGAGGGGGCAAAAATGAAGATGGCCTGAGGGAAGTACCAGGAACCTCGTGAAAGGCTCAGACAACTCCCAAAGGCGACCTTCCCGCCCTCAGTGCCTCCTGCTGTTGGTGTGAAACAACACGAAGCCAGGCAGAACTGGAACACAGGTAGGCCAAAGACCCACCAGCTCTCCATCACAACACCCCCACCTCGCAGGCTGTCACCCGATCCTTCTGAAGAGGCTGTGCCCTAACCAGTTTCCACCTTGCTTCTAGGGAGTGCATTGCTATACACTAGAATTTTTGTTTGTTTGTTTCGTGTAGGGTTCTGTTGGTCGTTTTCCAAGTATCAATCAGAACTGCATGCCAGCCTCCACTCCTTGGAAATAATTAAATGAAATGACGTACTTCGTTTTTTTCAGTCGGGTAAAGCACTGTGATTTGCATCTGTTGAAGGAATCTATCTTAAGTCTTGGGGCGGAGCCCTGTGGGACGACTCAAGTGATGGGGTGGTGGGTAGCGTTGCTAAAACACTTGAGTGCACGAAATGCTTTATTTTGCAACCGATTCCCTTCAGGAAGCTGCTCTTTGTGAAAATATTCGTGAATTCAATGCAAAGATTCCCTTCCCCCTTGTTTAGTATGGCTTCCCACCTTCCTCTGCTTTTTAAATTTATGTTTTATTTTTTTAGACACAGTCCAACACTGCGGGCTGGTTCTAAACTCAAGTGCCGAGAATGACCTTGAACTCTTGATCACATTGCTTCTTCCATCTCTGTGTGCTGAAACTACAGGCTGGACGTCACACCTGACTCAGTACGATCTCTTCATATTTGCAAAATCACATTTCATGCTAGGCTCTGAACAGACCTCACCGAGAGAGCAGATGATTTGTGGTTTAAGAATAGGTTTGGGATTGAAGGCTCCTTCTCTCTCATTGGGGAAAGTGGAAGTCTATATAGCAACCTTCATTTTAAAGCCAAAGCCAAGCACCTAGCAAACGCGTAGCTGCTACAGCATAACCTGTGACTTCTATGCAGACGTATGTCAAAGGCTGTGTGGGCTACTAAAACGAAATAAAACTTCCTCCTTCCTCCCCCAAGAGTGGGATTCCCTGTCGGGGTACAGAACCCGCAGGGGAAGGAAGGGCTGGTGTTGGCGTGCGATGGAGATGGGGCTCTCGGCTGGGGGTGTGGGATGCGGTGTTCCCGAGGCGACAGATGAGCGACTTTGGCTGTGTGGGAAGGGAACTGCGGAATTCCTCCCCTTGGTGGCTGATGGGGGTGGGGGGTGCGCTCTGAAGGAATATTAGGATGCAGAGCACGGCTCGGGCTGTCCAGGGTGCGGAGGCGAGCCAAGGACACCCGTCCGAGTGCGCCTGGGTCGCCCGCGTTCCGGCACCTCCCTGCCACCGCGCACCCCAGACAGTCCCCCAGCGGCGGGGCAGCGAGCGCTGAGCGCCCACCCGTAAGATCCGCGCCCTACTCCCGCGCTCGGACGACACGCGAAAGCCACGGCCGAGAAAAACCGAGCTCGCCCTCCGCTCGCCCTGGCCGCAGCCAGCAAAGCACTGCTGCGAAGGCGGCCTGCGCGCACACGCGTGCACGCGCGCGGTCTCGATCCGGGTTACTGGGGGCTGCGCGCGGGAGGGGGCGGGGCCTACCGGCGGCGTGGGCGCGCGGCGCGCGCGCGGGAGGGCGCCGGGGGAGGGGGCGGGGCCGCGCCGCCCGCGCCGCGCTGGGCGCTCTCGGCCAATGAGCGGCGTCCACATGCCGCGGCGGCGGCGAGAGGGGAGGCAGCGGCGGATAAATGCTATTAGAGCAGCCGCCGCGGAGCCGTCCCCGACGCCACCTCCCGTCTCCTCCGCCGCAGTTTCCTCCGCCGCTGTCGGGGGTGCAGAACTGAGGGGCTCGTGCAGGCGCGCCGCGCAGCTCCTCTCCGGCCGCCCGCCTCGCTCTCTTCCGCGCCGAGGGCTCGGCCGGGCGCCCCTCCTCAGCCGCACCGGGTCTCCTCGCCGCGGCCTGCGCTGCCCGCGGCCGGCTGGCAGCTGAGGCGACGCACAGTCGCGGCGCGGCGGGAGGCTCGCAGCCCCTCGGGTGGGCTCGGCGAGGCCGGGCCGCGTGCGGCGGTTTCTGGGGGAGGGGGCTCGGGTGATTCAGCGCCCGGTCAGGCGGAAGCGGCCGCAGCCGCGGAGGAGGAGAAAGAGGAGGGGACAGCTGTCTGCGCCCGGGCGCCCGCGGTGGCACGAGCCCGCGGCCCGAGTGCGAGGCGGAGGCGAGGAGGCCGCGGGGACGCGAGGCGAGGCCGGCCGGGGCCCCCGCAGCCATGGAGAACGCTCACACAAAGACGGTGGAGGAGGTGCTGGGCCACTTTGGCGTCAACGAGAGCACGGGGCTGAGCCTGGAGCAGGTCAAGAAGCTCAAGGAGAGATGGGGCTCCAACGGTAGGTGCGGGGCGCTGCAGCGGGCGGCGCGGGCCCGAGCGCCAAGGAAGATGGCTGACCCGGCTCCACCTCGTGGGGCTCGGCTCAGCGCCCGACGGCTGCGAGAGGCCGGGCTGTCCGCACGCGGGTCCGGGCCTCTCCCGACCTCCAGGGGTCTCGAGCCGGTGACCTTCCCGGACGGAGTGCAGCGGGGCAGGGAAGGGGGGGCGCTCCTGCGGCTGGCCTGAGTCCCCCGCGGATTTATGAGGCGTCGATGTAGTTGAGAAAGCCTCCTACCGTTTCTTGTACTCCCCAAAGTTACACATCTGGCAGAAGTGATGACCCAGCTGAAACGGCTGCATGGTCCTGGAGGCCCGAGTGAGCTGACGGGCAGGACCGTGGCCCTTGATTCCAGGGACCGTGTAGTTTTCTCGGGGTATCAGAGTGGAGAGAGAGAGGTTAAATGTTCATAGACCCACAACGATGGTGATGTATCTAGCAGTTTTTATAAAAGCGCTAATCAGATGTCTGTATTTTTTCTTTCCTCCCCTGACACGTTGGCTGGCGAATTTCGGCATTCTAGAATTACCGGCTGAAGAAGGTAAATCTTAATGTTACTTTGGAGAGACGGTCTGTGTGCGGTCACGGATTGATTGATATGGACAATTGTAACAAATACTTTTTTCCTTAACAGGAAAAACCTTGCTGGAACTTGTCATTGAGCAGTTTGAAGACTTACTAGTTAGGATTTTATTGCTGGCAGCATGTATATCTTTCGTAAGTATTAAAAAAATATTTTATCTGCCCGTACAAGCTGAAAGTATTTCACTGATACACCAGGAAAAAAAAATAGCCTTCAAGTTTCCGTGTTTTAAAACAAAAAACAACCAACCCAAGTGTTAGAGATAAAAAAAAAAGTGCTAGAAGGTGTTTTTGTTCAGAATATAGATGTCCAGCTTTTACAGTGGAGTGAGAAATGGCTCCTGACCGCAGGGTCTTACCAGTTTCTTACTGCAAGGCCTTTTCTGTTAGGTTCCTCCATTAGTTGTCATCCTGGAAGATCATACGACGATGATGTTGGGCAGTTTGTAAATAGAATGGACAAAGGGAATATTGCAGTTGCTTTGCCTTGCTGGTAGTGGCAAGGTGACAGTTGTTTCTGACAGTGACAAGAATGATGACGGCAGTGATGGCACCACTGTTGACCAAATTTGGTCACTGACCTTTAGGATGGCATCTAACCTGGACCCCTGTCTTGAGTGATTCCTAGAGTGAGAGAACAAAGTTCAGTACTCTTGGTTCTGAGTATTAGAAGAGGGAATGAAGGTAGACCTTTTTTTCTTTTTTTTTGGCCCCCCCTTTCTGTATGTGCTTGAGCCCTGTGTGGTTGCTAAGAAACTAGTGAAATGCAGAGACCCATCTAAGAAAAACTAAGAAGTGGCAAGGTTATTTCTAGGTTATTATCATTTTTTTCTGGCCAGTGGATTTCTTTACAGTTTCTCAAAATAGTGGTAGTGGTGCCCAGTGGTCTTAAATACCCATCATAGCGCACACTGCTTTTTGTTCTTCCAACCTTGTATTCTTACACTGTAATAGGAAGTGAGAATCGTATAATACTTGTTTCGGGTCTCAAAAAGCTGACAGCTGTAAGGTTTCAACTATGTATTTTCACATCTAAATCTGACCTAGGGGTCATGTGGTAATGACCTCTGAAAACACTAGCATAGAGGATTGTTTAGGGAACTTACAGAGTTCAGGTGAAGAAAGGGTTTTTTTAAGCTATTTTTAAAATAAATTTTGGTGGCAGAGTTGGCCTTTAGGAGCAGTTGTACACATGGATTTTGCTGTGAAACTTTAGTATACCGTGTTTGTTAAGTGTTGTGTGGCCATTGCTAGTTCAGTTCTCAAGAATCTCACCTGTGGTTTTCATTGAATAAAATTTAGACACCAATAGCAAACCACAGCATACTACTGAGTCATTCACTCTATACAACTTATATATCTTGTGATTAGTTTTTAAAAATTTTGCCCTGTAAATGGTTGCGTCATTGGTAAACAAGATAATTGAATAGAGTTGTTTGATTATAGTTTGAGCATGTTGACATGAGGTAAAATAAATTACACATTTGGGGAGTTGATCAGGGTTTGTATTAATGCAGGCTACATGATTCTGAGTCTCTGCTGTGGCTGTTAAATGCTGGCCTTCATTAAGGTCATCAGGGACTTAGGAATTAACTAACTGATGTGTACTAGCTGTAGGCAAAATACATTCCTGCTGGTTCCTTCTGTGTTGTGAAGAAATCTCAGAAATGGTGCCCCTTTTCAGTGATCAAGTTACTGGCTATTGGATCTCAGGGTTTCAAAATCATGTTAGTTTGGTGTTTTAGAAAGTAAGATTAGTGATTGTAGATGTATTTTATGATGTAATAGTTAGGAATTTATTTGTAATCATTTTCAAATTTTAAGTGCTTAACTTTTTTGTAATAGAGGATATTGCTTATTAGTGTTTGTAGTTGAAATGTGAATTCATTTTCAATAACTATTTGGAATTCTTGTTCAGGAAATGAACTGTTATATTTTATGTTAAGGTGTTAAATAACAAGAGAATAAGTGTGCAGGAAGTGCTTTTTAGAGTTCACTCAGTTTGCTTTGGTTTCTTTGTCAAGATTTTGGATGGATTACGGTAGTCTTCAGAGGCTGTTCTAAGTCTGCACCACTCTAGAGTGTTACTTAGTGGCCATGCTTAAGTGTGTGTTCATACCTTTAAAATGATCTGCAGGGTTGCCTTCTTTCAAAAGGAAAGGTTCAGGAAACTGAGGCATCAAGACAGTCTGGACCCTTTCTCAAAAGCTATAAAAATGGAAAAGAAATTTTGGTTTGTTGATGGTGCTATGTGCTCCTTGATCTGTTCTTTCCTTATTTCTCTTTATTTCTGTTACTGCTTATGTATGTGTGTACAGTGTAGGTATGTGTGTGCTTGTTCAGGTATGTGGGTGTACTTGTGTGAATGTGTGTGTAGTGGCCATTGGGTTTCTTGCTTAATGACTTTCCACCTTACATACTGAGGCAGGGTTTCTGGATTAAACCCAGAGCTCACTGATTCAGCTAGTTTAGCTAGCCAGCTTGCCCTAGCCTCCCAAGTGTTGCAAATACAGGCAAGCTACGGGGCAGCGGTGGCACACGCCCTTAATCCCAGCACTCGTGAGGCAGAGGCAGGGGGATCTCTGTGAGTTTGAAGCCAGCCTGGTCTACAAGAGCTAGTTCCAAAAGCTACAGAGAAACCCTGTCTCAAAAAAAAAAAACAATAAATAAATAAAATATAGGCATGCTGTCACCACTTTCTGGCCTTTATGTGAATGCCTGAGGGCCTGCTCAGCCATCTTTCAGGCCCTGTTTTGGTTTTGTATGTGTATTTGTTTTTGTTTTTTGAGACAGGTCTTACTATATCTTAGACTGTCTCAAACTCACTCTGAATAGCCCAGTCTTATGAGATCCTCTTGTCTTACTTAGCCTCTTAGGTGCCAGGGTTATAGGTTTGTGACACGAACTTCAGCTTTTATTTATTTTCATAGTTTCCAAATAACAGCACTGACTTATTTGTGGTAGTCAGTATATTCTTACTGGCTTAACAGGAAAAACATGGGTCTTTGAATATTCATTCTTATGCAGAAGTGAATAGGCAGTTGTCACAAATCATCAGATTTCTCTTTGGGTTAGAAAGATACTAGTGATTTATTTCAAATATTAGACTAGTAAAATGTTAACTACAGTTAATGTTTTCTCTGGCAGAAAATAGGAAGTTGCATTAATGTTTTACACTGGCTCATGGGGACAGTTTAATCTGTAGTGTTTCCCAGGGTTGTTTCTTTTAAAAAGATCAAATGTGCATGCCTGTAATCTTAGTATTTCGTAGCTGAGGTTAGGAATCCAGGCCAGCCTTGGCTCTACAGTGAGTTTGATAAGGCTAGCCTGAGATCTGTAAGACTGTCTTAGCAAAATGCATCTCCCTTTGCATGTGGACATCAAATTTCTTTAATATGACATCATTTACTGTTTTTTATTTGGGTTGTTCCCATTCTGTTAGGTTACTAACTTTACCCTAAGTATCCTGCATCATTTGGTTGCCTAACTGAAATGCCTACCCACTCTTCTCCTCTCCCAAGTGAGCACTTGACACAGACACAAAGGCTATAATAGGGAATATGGTACCTGTTAACTTGAATAGTGCTGTTAAGAAAGTAAAGGGGCTGAGATAAGGGGGTTGTCCATAGGGAAGAGGAGCACAGGCTTTTTAAAAGGGAACCTCACAAGGTAACCTTTGAGTAAAGAGCTGAAGGAGAGGTGAGTATATTTAGGGCTTTAATGGCATTAGCTGATCTCTCCAGATCATGGGTGGTACTGAGATGGAAATCAGCCTAGGTCTTTACTCTTTGCCCCGTTTCCCGTTTTACACTAAAATACTATTTTGTTGTTTTCGTGTGTATGTGTGTGTGTGTGTGTGTGTGTATTTGTGTGTATTTGTTTTTGTTTTGATTGTTTTTGAGACAGGGTCTCCTTATAGTCCTGGTTATCCTGGAGACCAGGATTATGCAGATCATAGAACTCATTAAGATCTTCTTGCCACTGTGCTGGGCCCCTATTCTTTTTCAGTGTCTCAATATTGGACTAAGTTTGTTTCTAGCATTTTGAGACACTGATAAAACGTGATTTGTTTGTGCTTTGCTTGTTTCAATGATTAAGAAGCATTTAATAGTACATTTTATGGTGTTCTAAATTTTTTGTTTGATTTATTTCTTAAAAACAATTTGAAGGGGAAACATTAATTGTCTTTATCTCCTTTCCCTACTGTGGGAATAGAATCCAGGGCCTTGAGCACACTAGGGAAGTGTTCTGCTACTGATTTTTATCTTCAGTCATACTGTGTTTTTGTTGTTGTCGTTATTATTTTGTGTGTGTGTGTGTGTGTGTGTGTGTGTGGTGGTTGGTTTTGTTTGTTTGCTTGTTTATGGGGGAGACAATCTCACTGTATAGCCTTGACTATCCTGGACTTGAGCTACCTGCTTCTACCTTCGAGAGCTAGGATTAAAGATATGTTGCTTTTTAAGGCGTTGTGTTATTATATGGCCAAGACTGCCCTTGAACTCTTATTAATTTCTTGCCTCACGTGTCCTGTAATTACAGATGTATAGTATTGCCATTCCTACTTCTGGTATAAGGGTTTTTTTCGTGGTTTTTTTTTTTTTGTTGTTGTTGTTGTTGTTTTTTTTTTTTTTAAGTTTTGGTGTGGTTTTTGGTGTTTCAAGACAGGATTTCTCTGTGTAACATTCCTGGCTGTCCTGTAACTCACTCTATAGACCAGTCTGACCTCAGTTCATTCTGCCTCTACCTCTTGATTGCTGCGATTAAAGGTGTGTGCCGCTGCTGCCAGCTGCTGCCACTGCCACCTTTTACTGGAGAGAATGAATTCTAATGCATATTAGGTTTGCTTTTCTGACTGAAGGAATTTTTGTTTGCCACCCAAGACATTTAGCATATCACTTACTGATAATCTTGGGTTGTTTTTGATGAGTGCTTATTTTCCTTTTTTTTTTCCAGAATTCTTTGTTTTGTTTTGTTTTGTTTTGAGACAGGGTTTCTCTGTGGTTTTGGAGCCTGTCCTGGAACTAGCTCTTGTAGACCAGGCTGGTCTCAAACTCACAGAGATCCGTCCGCCTCTGCCTCCCAAGTGTTGGGATTAAAGGCGTGTGCCACCACCGCCTGGCATTCCAGAATTCTTAATGTAAATTTTGTTGATCTAGTGTTTAAATGTCCAAAGGCACAGTGTAAGTTTCTGAAGATAAAAGGAAGGTGAAAATAGCACTTATGATGTTTTTTCGTCTTTTTCTTTTGTTTTTTCAGGACAATTTTCTCTGTCACAGCCCTAGCTGCCCTGGAGCTTGAGTTGTAGACCAGACTGGCCTTGAACTCAGATCCTCTTGCCTCTGCCTCTTGAATTCTGACTTTTTTTTTTTTAACCACTTTTAGGCAGATGGTGCTGGCATTGAATCTGGACCCTTCACATGCTATGCATTTACTCTCCCTCTATACTTCCTTGCTTTCTGAGTGGTCTTAAGAGTTCAATCCTCTGGGTATAGTGGCACACAACTTTAATCCCAACACTCAGGAGGCAGAGGTAGATGGATCTCTCTGAGTTCACAGCCAACCTGGTCTATATATAGGGAACACCAGGCCAGCTAGCCAGGGATACATAGTGAAACTCCAGGGGTGGGGAGCGAGCAAGCAAGAGCTCAGCCCACAATCCCAATGCCATAATATGAAACCCTCCCTTCGAGTGTATGTCAAAACATGCCTTTTTGCCTAAGCAAATTTTGCTTTATTCGTTATTCCTATCAGAAGTTAATAGTGCCAGATTAAGTGTTGGGTATACGTCTGTAATACCAGCCAGGAGAAGACTTAAGGCAGGAAAACTGCTACAAGTTGGAGATCAACCTGGCCAGAGTAAGAGACCTGGCCAGGAAAAGCAGGAAAATTAGGGGACTGAAGAGATGGCTCAATGGTTTACTTGTTACACTTGCAGAAGACCTGGGTTTGGTTCTCAGCACCTGTATCAGGAGGCTCAAGAGATCTGTAACTCCTATTCTGGGGGCTCCAACACCCTTTTCTGGATTCCGTGGGCACTAACATGCGTGCTTTGAATATACATACTCTTGGGCACATACAGAAAATTTTTTTTAAGTATTTATTTATTTATTATGTATACAATATTCTGTCTGTGTGTATGCCTGCAGGCCAGAAGAGGGCACCAGACCCCATTACAGATGGTTGTGAGCCACCATGTGGTTGCTGGGAATTGAACTCAGGACCTTTGGAAGAGCAGACAATGCTCTTAACCTCTGAGCCATCTCTCCAGCCCCCAGAAAAAAAAATTTTTAAATTTCTTTAAGGGTATTAGTAGTGCTGTAATGCCATTTCTTGTGCATTTGGATCAAATCCCAGAGCTTTATAACTTTTTAGGTAAGTGCTCTACCTCTTAGTTCCGTCCTAATCCAGAGGTTAATTCTGTGACTATCAATAGAAAGATCCCTGTCCTATACTACTTCACCTTAAAATGCAGTGAATGGTGACTTGGAACAGGGTTGGCAAATTTGAAGCTTTGAACTTTGAATAATTGTAATTGTAGTAGAAGGGTGCTGCTATTGTAACAGTACAGAGTTCAGAGGGAAGAAGAAACGCTGTGCCTGAAATTACATTGCAGCTAACCTTTCCTCCTTTTCCTTCAGTTCCGATAGAATGCTGTACTTCCTTGTAGAACTTTTACTCCTTGATTCTCACTTGGCTTTATTTGAGCACTTGTTTCTTTCTTCCTCTGCTTGTCCAGTAGTAAATACTTACTGAGTGCCATCCGTGTACCAGAGCCCTTTCTGAGCCCCTAGAGATGCAGCTGTAAACAAAGGCAATACAAAGAGAACCTTTATGATCAACCTAGTTGGTCAAGATTGTTTTTACAGACATATTTCTCCTTTTGAATGGATAGATTTTGTGTAAGTTAGGAAAAGCCATAATTAGTAACTAAATTGACCGTGTACTCTGAGACAGTATCTGTCTAGTTTCTTCTTGGACCTTCTTACCGTCAGTCATTTGTCAGCAGTGTTCCCATTTGTATAACCTAATAGGATTTCTTACCAATAGAACAAACCGTGAAGAACCATAAAACACAATCTGAGCAGATTGGTTTTTATCAATTAATGTGATTCTTCAATTTGAGGTATAGGATTTGAGTCTTTGGGTTATATTTTGTTTTGAGGAAGATTTTATCTTTATTTTAAAACTTTTTAGATTATTTTATGTGTATATATGGGTATGTTTGTGTGACGGTATACCACGTGTGTGGGTACCACTAGAGGCAAGAAAGGGGTGTCTGACCCCCTGAAACTGGAGTTATAGGCAATTGTAAGCTGTCAAATATGGCTGCTGGGAACTGAACTCCAGTCCTAGAAGAGCAGCAGTTGGCTCTTAGCCTACTAAGAACTGTCTTTTTTTTTTTTAAGTACTCAAAAAACTGGAATTTCCCCTCGCTCCATGTACTGAGGAATGAGCCCAGGGTCTGGCTGGCATATGCTAAGCAAGGGCTGTAGCCACTGAACTGTCTTCCAGCCCTAACTGGGTGGTTCCTAAATTTTAGATAGGTTTGGATGCCATTCTCCATCTTAGTAAATTTGCCCACTAGTTGCTCATTCCATAGTAATTAGTGCATCTGTAGAACTTTCAAGTGTTGGTAGCCTGTGTTTTCTATCCAACGGGTCTCATGGAAGGCAAGCTTAGTATACTGGTCAAATAAGAATTCTTACATTTGATAAATATTAGTCATGAGAACAATGTGTATCTCTTGACTAGTAGAGATGTGTTTTTACTCTAGTAATTCTAACACTGCTCACCCTTCCCTTCACTCCATCTGTTGAGGGATGTTGCCCTAAGTTGTCCCCAGGCTTGACTGCCAAGAAGGAAATTCATACCCACTTAAACAAGGTGTGAAGCTTATCTTAGAGTCGCTAATGCCTCACTGACCTTTTGAAAAGGTCTCTGGTCACTTATGAAGTTGAGCAATTTTTCTTCTTTAAGGGCTAATTAAATTTCTTATTTCTGATATGTTCTCCTTGCTAAGTGTTTGGAAGGCTGTATCAGCAGTTGCGATCCTGCATCTATCAAAATTTAACTTTGTAGAGAAGTTTTTTCATTCTGGCTGAGATCCTGGCCTTAGTACTAGGAATGCCCTGTGGAAAGCCTGCTGTCGTGTTTATCACAGTCTGGTTTTCTCCTGCCCTGCTTGTCAGTGTTAATTGGCATGTGTCAGAACCTGGGCACTTTCTGTTTGGTTTTTCTTTGATCTGATTCTTTGCTAATTCCTTGTTAATCTTCTTTTAGAGTTTCATATTGCCTAATTATCTTCTGGTCATTGGCTGTGTTTAAAAAACAAAAAACCAAAAAGAATCTCATGTGGGTTCATTATTTTTAACTATATTAATTTTACTTAGAAAATTGTGTATGTGTGTACACACAAGTATTTATGTTTGTTTTGAGACAGGGTCTCTTATGTAGCGCTAGCTGTTGTGGAACTCATCATGTAGACCAGGCTAACTCACAAGGATCACCTGCCTCGTGCGCGTGCGCGTGCGCGCGCACGCACACACACACACACACACACAGAGATCAGATAACAACTGTTTGGGTTGGTTCTCTCCTAGAGCTTTTATATGGATTCCAGGGATTGAATTCAGGTTGTCAAGCTTGTAGGGTAAGTGCCTTTACATGATAAGCCATCTTGCTTACTTCTAGATAATCTTTTAAAGTAAGGGTCTTCATTGTGAAATGTGTTCATTTTAAGCAACATCGCAAAACACCCACCCACACACGAAGCAAAGCCCACCTCCTGGATCCAATCATTGAGGTTGGCAGGTTTCTGGTAAAATTGCCACTGAAATTTGTCAGGACCTGGCCTGGGATAGTGGGAGCGAGCTTGTGTGCATATGTGACTTAGACCTTGCATGGAGGTCAAAGGACAACTTTCAGGAGTCAGTTGTCAGGTCCTTCCACTATGAGTTCCAGAATTGTACTCAGGTCAGCAGGATTGCCCAGCAAGAGCTTTTACCCACTTGCCCATCTCACTTGTCCTTCTGGTTAACTTCTAACTACTTAGATCATCAGTTCTCAACCTGTGGGTCACAACCCCTTTCGGATGAATGACCCTTTCACAGGGTCACATTGCCTAGAACCATAAAAAAACCACAGATATTTACATTACAACTCCTAACCGTAGCAAAATTACAGTTATGAAGTAGAAACAAATAAATTTATGGTTGGGGATCACCACAGCATGAGAACTGCATTAGGGTCACAGCATTAGGAAGATGAGAGCCACTGCTTTTGATGCTCTTTTATTAACTCACTGTATCTTTTTATCACCTTCATAGTACCTTGGCTATTAACTTGTAGTTGATTGGAGTCAGGGCCATGTTGTCTGAAACTGGCAGTCATCCTGCCTTACCCTCCTAGCATAGATTAGGTGAGGTTTTTGATTTGCTTTTGTGATTACATTTTGATGGAATGTGTGTCCATGCATGTGCCCTTTGAGTGTATTTCTTCCCTTAGCCTGTGATTGGATTTAGATTATCAGGCTTGGCAGCAGGCACTTTTACCATATATGCCATCTCCCTGGCCCACTTTATTTCATTTGTCTGGAGGGGAATTTTGTGATTTTTGAAGTGCTATGTTGCAGTACTAAGTGCTGTGTGGTGGAATTCTGAGGTGACTCCACTACCTCTGAGAAGTCAGGGAGATTAACTTGGTCTGCCTTGAATTTGAGTGAATGGTCAATTTTTTTACCTCCAAATATTTTTTTGTTTGTTGTTTCTTGGTGTTTTATTTTGTTTGGTTGTTTTTTGGTTTTTTTTGTTTCTTGTTTTCAGTTTTGTAAGCTGTAAATTCAGGCCATGTATGTCTAAGACGTGATGTGAATTTTTTTTTTAAAGTTAGATATTTATTAGGTGGGTTATGGAGGGGAAGGAAAAAGGGGAGAAGAGGGGAAAGAGAGAGGAAGGGGGGGGGCGGAGAGAGGCAGAAGTTGCCTCTCCCAGAGAGGGGACAGGAAGACATGATGTGAATTTTTAAGAAATTATTTGGTGTGTAAGGGTGGTCTGCCTGCATGTGTTTAGGGCCCTGGACGCTGGAAAAAGGGGCATCAATCCCAACTGCTACTGGAGTTAGAGATGAATAAAAGCCAATGTGTGGGTATTGGATGGAACCTGGTCCTCTGGACTACCAACCAGTGTCTTAAACCTGAGTCATATCTCCAGACCTAATGTGAACATCAATGTGACTATTCATGTTTACCTGTTCATCTTTACTATAATAAAATCAGGAATTTTGAGGTTTTTTTATTATCTGACATATATACATACAAATTGAATGAGACTACTTTTTTTCTACCAAAAAACAAACAAACAAAAAACCCACTCTATTTGAGCTTGGGGTGGCATTAAAAATAAAGTAGTTTAGCCAGGTGGTGGTGACTGGCACACACCTTTAATCCCAGCACTCAGATCTCTGAGTTTGAGGCCAGCCTGGTCTACAAAGTGGTGAGTTCCAAGACAGCCAGAGCTGTTACTCAGAGAAACCCTGTCTCAAAAAACCTGAAAGAAGGAGAAGAAAAGAAAGAACAGAATATAAGACAGCTGTTTCTGTAACTATATTTTGTCTGTTTCTGGAGATGTAAGAAAAGGTTCTTGTAATGTGAGCCCCTTTTGTTATAAAATGTAGGTAAATTTAAAAGTACATTAGGAAGTCTGACATGTGCCATTTTTCTTTTAGGTTTTGGCTTGGTTTGAAGAAGGTGAAGAAACGATTACAGCCTTTGTAGAACCTTTTGTAATTCTGCTTATATTAGTAGCCAATGCAATTGTGGGTGTATGGCAGGTAAGCAGAAAAATTCCTGCAGCATTTAACATTTCAGTAGTTTATGTGATTTTTAAATATCAGTCTGTTGGTTTTTTTGGTTTTTGGTGTTTTTTTTTTTTTTTTTTTTAAGACAGGGTCTCCTTACATAGCCTTGACTAAAACTGAAGTTTTAATTTCTAGTCTAGAAATAGTTAAGGAGGCAGGCAGGGTGGTTTATGATGCTTGGTTTTCCTTCATCCAGGAAAGGAATGCTGAAAATGCAATAGAAGCCCTTAAGGAATACGAGCCTGAAATGGGAAAAGTGTACCGACAGGACAGGAAGAGTGTGCAGCGAATTAAAGCTAAAGACATCGTTCCCGGGGATATTGTGGAAATTGCTGGTGAGTTGAGATTTTTGTTTTTGTTTATTTTCTTTTTTTCTAGATTTTATTTCTAAGGGAGGTCCTTTTCTCTAGGTTCAGAATTATATTTAGCTTTTTATGTTTAAAGTTTTTTGTTTGCTTTTTTAAAATTTTATGCATGTGGGTGATTTGCCTATACATGTTCATATACTTGCACGTGTGCCTGGTGCCTACAGAGTCCAAGAGGGAATGACATTTCTTGGAACTAGAGTAAGCCTATATGTGAGTGCTGGGAATTGAACCCAGATCCTCTTGAAGACCATTAACCACTGAGCCATCTCTCCAGCCCTAGCTTTTTCTCATAATTATAATTAAAACTAATTATTTATCAGTTATTATACCATTTCAGTGCATGTTTGGAATTGTTGTGCCCCTTTATGTTGTCAGTAAGGTTTATTTTGAGGTTTGTTTTTTGATGGAGTTTCACTATGTTGCTGAATCTGGGCTCAAATTCCCAGATTGAAGTGATCTTCCTGCCTTGGCCTCCTAAAAGGATCTTGTGTTTTGGCCAATGTGTTTGAAGTTTGTAGTTATCAACTGTAGAACACTACTGCTGTGTGCACTACAGTTAGCTGTAGTGATTAATTGATTATAGCTTCTAAGTAGCTGCCTGTTGTTTATTTGGTTTGGTTTTGATCCTGGAACTCGCTCTTTAGACCAGGCTGGCCTTGAATTCACAGAGATCTGCCTGCCTCTGTCTCCTGACTGCTGGGATTAAAGGAATGTGCCACCACTGCCCAACTAGCTGCCTGGGTTTTTTAGTGGGTTCTTAACTCATGTCTTCATGCCAATATGGTGCATGTTCCACTGGCTAACCTATCTCTCCATTTCCCCTTTTCTTTTTCCTGTTTGATTCTGAATTATTTTGTTTGTTTATTTGCTTTGGATACTTGAGTCTCACTGTGTATCCCTGGCTGGCCTGCAGTGTGCTGTGTTAGACCAGGCTGTCCTCAAACTCACAGAGATTCTCTTGCCTCTGCCTTTTTTAGGTGCTGGGATAAAGGCGTGCAATAACACCACCCAGCTTAAATGATTTATTTTTATTTGCATTGGTGTTTTGCCTGCATGTATGTCTATGTGAGGTTGTAAGATCTTGGAGTTACAGATAGTTGTTTGCTGCCGTGTATGTGCTGGGAATTAACATGGGTCCTCTGGAAAGAGCAGTCACTGTACTCCTAACCTCTGAGCTCTCTCTCCAGCTCCTTAAACAAGGTTTTATGTAACCCAGTTGGCATTTAACTCTCCTGACCCTCCGCCTTCACCTCGTAGGTCCTGGGTGCCGCTATTCTGTGAAGTCATACTGTCACTGTCACCCTGAGATATTTCAGGTTTGGTTGTTTTGTTGGTAGAGTGAATGGAGAGGAATTACTGCAGAGGATTATTCAGATGTGGCTTTTACACTGTTTTGAGTCTAGGTTATATTTTCATATAGTGACTCATAATTAATCCTTCTACTGGACTTTATCATTGCCTTATTAATTAAAATGATTTTTTGTTTGTTTGTTCCTGAGATAGTTTTTCTGTAACAACCCTGGCTGTCCTAGAATTGATTTTGTAGACCAGGCTAGCTTTAAATTCACAGATCCACCTACCCGCCTCTGCCTCCGGAGAGCTGGGATTAAAGGTGTGTACCACCACACTTAGTTTAATTAAAACAATTATTAAAATTTTATCTTGCTATTTAAAAAATAGCAAGTTAAATACTCAAAACTTGGGTTGACTATTCAATAAAAGAAAAAAGATAGTTAAATTTATTCAATTTTAATTGAATAACTAGTCAGTAGGCAATATATACATTTAAGTCTATGTCTGTTTGACCTGTTTGTGAATTCTCCATGGACAGTGCTGACACCCTGCTAGTTGGTCATGTCTGCATGTTCATTATGGAAAGCTTAGGCAGTGCTCTGACCTTGTGCTAATTCTTGCTTCCTGGTGTTTGATCATTCTGAGAGGTACAGAACACAGGAAAGGACTAGGTCTTACATAGATTACTTTGTTAAAGGCTCTTCTACTCCTTTCTTTCTAAGCATATCCTAAGTACTCTAATGCTGACCAAAATGAAATCACAAGTATAGGACAGATGGGGCTAATAAATACCTTTATCATAAAATTTGCAGAACAGACTGTGAAAGTGTGAAATGTGTTCAGGATTAGGTACTTAGAATGAGTGGATATTTTGACAACTTTACAAATACTTGGTTAATTGCCACCAGCCACTCTAAAATATGTGGTTACTTTCACTAGTTGAGGAAAATGAATCACTGTCTTTTCTAGACATATGTACATGATAAACATATACATGGTATGTATAGAAGTCATTTCAATTTGTTGATGGCTCAAATCACCACTTTTTAGCATCTTAATGATACATAGTTCACATACCATATAGCCTCTTCCAAATTATAGTTTTAGCCTGTTTAAAGACTTGAGTGACCATTATTAAATTCCAGATTCAGAGAAACCCATCTCTATTAGCAAGTGTTCCTTGTCTTGTCACTATTCTCTAACAGCAACTTAGATTTTTATGAATTTACTTTAGACATTGCACACCATATGTGATGCTTTGATATTGAGACACATACACACATAAAGTAAAAATAAATCTTTTTTTAAAAGCAAATAAAATTTTAGGAGAGATTATGTGAACATTACAGATGTTTATGTGAACCTTTGAACAGTCTAGAACACTAGAGTCACGTAAAGTTGCTTGGTAGAAAGAAAGATCTAATACTCACTCATCTTATAAATACAGAACAATTTTACATTTTTTTTAATGCCAGGAGTATATTTTTGGATGACTGGAAACAAAATTTGCATTTTTGAATGCTCATTGGTGTTTTGCCTGCATGTCTGTGTGAGGGTGCCAGATCCCCTGGAGCTGCCATGTGGGTTTTTAGAGTTGAACCTGGGTCTTCTGGAAGAGCAATAAGTGCTCTTAACTGCTGAGCCATCTCTCTAGTCCCTGATTGTATATACTCTTACAGTAAGGGATTATCAGTGGTTTTGACTTTTCTGTGTTATCTGTTAATCTTACAAATGTGAGTTAAACTATAATAGGAAAAAAGTTTTTGCTTTTAGAATTTGGCAGTGGATTTGGTGTATGTCTTGGGACACTGTTTTCACTACTGCTTTAAATAGATGTTGTATATCTCGGTAACAGGGTTGATGATAGCACAGGACATAAATATGTTCCTATCCTGTAGCATTCTCTGGATTGAGCCCTATTCTAAGGTTATGCAAGTGATAAAAATGACATGATTCTAACATAAAATTGCTTTATACCTTCTGTAAGAAATAGATTTTATATTTCCTAAAATGAAGACTAACTGTTCAGCAGTAGACAGCATTTTTTAGATTTAGTCAATAATAAAGTATAATTCTTAAACTTGATGGTATTTAAAGGAAGAATTGTTTATAGTAGTAATAGAAAGTTAACCTGGGGTAAGGTGGCACATACCCTTATTTAATCCCGGCACTTGGGAGGCAGGAGTTTACAGCCAGCCTGGTCTAAATAAGTGAGTTTCAGGACAGCCAGAACTATGTAGTAAGGCCCTGTCCCGACCCCCCACCCCCAAATGCATGCGCGCGCGCGCGCGCATGCGTGTGTGTGTGTGTGTGTGTGTGTGTGTGTGTGTGAGAGAGAGAGAGACAGAGACAGAGACAGACAGACAGACAGACAGACAGACTGTGAGGCAGTTTACAAGGCAAGACTGTGGAATAGGTGACCCAGTTTACTTAAGAACACCAACCCTATCTTTCTCTGCCTGAGATTGAACAGAAAATCCACCTCTACAGATTTGGGCAGTTAGAGTGAGCTTATTTCTTTGAGATAGTTTCCTGTAGCCCAGGGTAGTAGTGGTCTTGCTATATCCAAGGCAGACTTTGAACTTCTTATCTTCCTACTCAGGTGCTGAAATAGAAGTATGCACTACCATTCCCATCTGAGTGTATTCTAAGGAACTTTCTAAATGTAAAATACATGTATATTGAAGAATTGTGACCATGAGACTTGGCTTTATTTTAGAAAGCTGTCAAAGTTGAGTGTCCTAGCTCTGTATAACAAACACCTAATGCTATACCTAATTAGCTTACCAGCCCAAAGAGCAGAGACTAAGGAATTTTTTGGCTTTGGTTTTTGTTTTAAGAGTAGGTCCTGACTGTAGTCTGGGTTGGGCTTGAACTAAAAAGATCTTCTGCCTGTTCTATCTTCCTGCATGCTAGAATTACATATGTGTATGATTCTGCCAAATTGGCAGGCATTTTTCTTTTGGTATAAAACCAGGCAGTATCAGTATTTTGGGCTTTGTCACGCACAGCAAAATCTTTCATTCTTTTTTAAAGCAGTCATTTAAAAAGTGTAAAAATACCATGGAGGCTCAGCTATGTAATCTAGGCACTTAGAAGTTTATCACTAGTTTATTTGTGTGTGTGTGTTTTGTTGTTTGTCTGTTTATTTGTTCTTCCAGAGTATATTATCTCTATAGAGCCCTGGCTGTCCTGGAACTCTATGTAGACCATGATGGCCTGAAAACTCAAAGAAACCCTGCCTCTACCTTCCAAGAGCTGGGATTAAGGACATGCACCACTATGTCCCTCCTTTTGTTTATTTTACATTATGGGTGTTCTGTCTGCATATAGGTACCTGCATAAGCCAGAAGAAGCCTTAAATACAAAAACAAAAGCTGTTTATATGGGCAATTTGATTATTTAGTTTGAAATGGAGCTGGGTAGTTGCTGCATTTTTAAAAGTTCCTAGAAGCCTATGATGCTATTTGCTTTTTAAAATTGTATGGGGGCTGGAGAGGTGGCAGTTAAGAATGACTACTGCTCATGCAGAACACCAGAGTTCCTCTCGCAACTCAAGTTCAGTGGGTTCCTCTTGCCTTCGTGGATTCCTGCATGTACATAATGCATATAAATTCAGACACACGTGGGAACACAAATTTAGAAAAACAAAAGTATATTTCTTCAGGATAAGCTCTCAGTGTTTAACCCTGATTGGCCTAGAATACACAGACCACCTGCCTCTTCCAGAGTGCTGGGATTAAAGGTGTGTACCACCATGCAGATTAAATTAAAACTTGAAGTATGCTTAAAATAGTAATTACTGTCTAGTTTAAGCAGTTTACAGAGATTAGGCTTTTATACGTTCATAAAATGTCAGACTAGGTCGGGAGATGTGTAGAAACAGTGAGGACAGAAGTGCAGGTCTCCTGTACCCACACAGAAAGGCGGTACATGGACATTCATCTCTAATCCCATCACCTCGGGAGGAAGACAAAGGAATCCTTGTGTCAAGTTGGCTAGCTACACTAGTTGAGGTGAGCTCTGGATTCAGCATGGGATTCTCTCTCAGTTAATATAGTGTAGAATAGTTGAGGAGACACCTCATGGGTACAACAGGCCTCTACACACACAAACATACATACACAGTTCTCTAAATTTTTTTAAAAGTCAAACATATTAAGGAAAAAGAAGCAAGAGATATGACCAAATAAAGAGTTGTATTTGTTCAGCTTTTCCCCTTCTGTGAAGGTGTTTCACGGGGAGGGATGTGAGAGATAAGGGTTGGCATCTATATCCAGATATCCCTAGAAATAATAATTTTGGCCGTTTCTGAAAATCAAGTCAAATTCTTCATGTTAACTTGTATATTAAGCAAGAACTAGAGATTAGTTCAACGGTTAGGAATGGATACTAGTCTTGCAAAAGACCCAAGTTCATTCCCAATACCTAGGTTGGGCACCTCACAACTGCTTGTAAGTAACTTCTCCGGGGAGACCCCATATCTCTGGCCTCAGTCACCTGTACTCAATATACATACATACATACAGACAGACAGACAGTTAAAAATAAAAATCTTACTTAAAAAAAAGCCACACAAACAGAGGGACTCCGGGTTTCTTAAGAGCATTGGCCACTCTTACAGAGGACCTGGTTTCACTTCCCAGCAAGTACACAATGGCCTCCGCAAAGTCGGTAACACCAGTTCCAGGGGATCTGACATCCTCTTGGCCTCTGCAGACAACAGTCACACATGAGGTTCACATACATGCAAAAACACCTGTACACACAAAAATAAATGCCAATCTCTTAAAAGAGCGAAATATTTCTTCACATTGAGTGTAGATGTAACAGTGAGTTAAGCAGGGTTTTGATATCAGGACCCGTTAGCACTGTGAGGATTACTCATAAGACACTGAGAGGTGAGTACTCCGGGAGGTCTCCCCCACCTTCAGACCATGACAGACCAGTTGATCTTGAAGCTTGACCTGGTTACATAGGGCTGGCGTTTCCTGATTTCCTGTAATCACTCCTCCCCATTGCATGACTCAGTAGTAGTCAGTGTCAGTCTTCCCATTCTTGTCACTGAGATTAAGAGACGAGAGAGACCACTGGAAGGGGTTCACTTTTCTTAAGATACTGTGACTTTTGTAAAATACAGTGTTCATCTTTGCTTGTGCTGGAACATTTAGAAAATTGTGATTTGGGGAAAATGGCAGGGATATAAATGAGAGTAAAATGATAATTCCTGTTTCCATGATTTTGCCTTCCAGAAGTTAAAGGTATTTATAGATGTATTTTACTCTGTAACATTATAGTAGAAAAACTAAAAACATTGACATTAAGGGGCAGAAAAATGGAGACTGGCTCAGTCTCTTTATGGCTGTGAAGTACTATGACCTTGAAAAGCACCTCATTTATAAACAGGGAGTGAAGATAATAGCTTGTTCCTTGTGAAGAGTTACAGAGGGTGACCTGTAGAGTCCTTGCAACAGTGCCTGGTGTAAAAAAAGCCTTCTTGGGTAGGAAAGATGACTCAGCAGATAAAAGACCTTGCTGCCAACTCTGACAACCTGAGTTCAGTTCCTAGGACCACATTGTGAAAGGAGAGACCCCTACAATTCCAGGACAGGCTCCAAAGCTACAGAGAAACCCTGTCTAGAAAAACCACAGAAAAAAAAAAAAGAAAGAAAAGAAACTCCCCAAAAGTCATAGTGGGAACAAATATATAATGCTACAGTACTTTGTAATGTTTCTTCCCTGCTCACCCTGAGATCTAGAATAGTTTTAATTAAAGCAAATAGGGCTTTCAAGTAAAGAATTCCATTCAGACTTCATAACCACAAAATTTAACAGATACATTTAAACTCAAACAATAATATGGAGACAGTTTCTGATCTTATTTTTCTTTCTCTGAAAAGACTTGTTAAAGTTAATTTTCTTTAAATGAACATAAACAAAGACTTAGTGCTTGAGTTAGCTCTTTTGGTAAAGGTTCCTTGCTGCCAAGCCTGGAGACCTAGTTGGATCCCTGGGGCATGGTAGAAGGAGAGAACTGATTTCTGCAAGTTGTCCTCTGACCTTCATTCAAGGACTATGGCATGGAACTAAACTAAATAAAAATGTAATTAAAGTAAAAAAAAATTTGAGACAGGGTTTCTCTGTGTATCTCTGGCTATGGTTATCCTGGAACTCAACTTTACAGGCCAAGCTGTCCTCAAACTCAGAGATCTACCTGTCACAGCTCTTGAGTGCTGGGATTACAGGCCTGCACCACCACGCCTGGGGAAAATAAAAATATATTTTTTTAATTCACTCACGTGCACACATATTTTAAAAAAACGTTTCTCTTGCATATATTGGTATTTATATTTAACTTAAATAGAAAAAGGTGTTTTAATTAAGTAGCATAACTTAAATATTCCTTATAAGGTAAAACTTGCATTTAGTTGTAAGATATGGCAAGAAATAATTTTTTTTAACTCACTCATAAAATGTATTTTTGGTAGCCTAACTTTTAAATTGTATTTCTGTTCAGAGTGAAAATCATTATTGTGGTGGAAAGGAAAGAGCTAAGAACTGAAGACGCCCAGAACTACATGTGAACAAGTGTCAGGTGTTAGGCAAAGAGAAGGTGGTTAATAACAGATTCTTCCTGCCTCAACCCAAAGAAACAGAAAAAAAATATGCAAAGGAAAAAGTTGCAGAGCACTCCCTTGGCAAAAATAAGAACTTTCCACTACCACTTGCCCTTGGGCGCTGGCGAGCCCATCAGGAAATAAGACTGGATGTGAGCAGCAGTGCCCTTGCCTGCTTCCCAGGCACAGCCCTGTCTGACACCCATAGATGCCTGTGGTGTGAAGGAAATTGTCATTATGCCTTTGAAAAATTCTAGACGGGTCTTTACGTTCATTTTTTATTTATTTTTAGCTCCTTAATAGATCTGCTTTTTGATGTGCCCATCAAACAGATTGTTAGGAAAAGAAGTGAAGCAGTCAGTCATAGCAAGTTAAAGGAGGTCTTTCATTAATTGAGCTTCCTGAAGCAAAACTCCTTTTACTTCCTGGCCTTTAGTTTCTGTCTGTAAAACAAGGACATTGGTTAACTTAAGATGATTTAAAGGTTCTTCTAAGAGAAGGCTACAACATGCTGGGTTATAAAAGCTAACTTGGGTATGCTTCCTTCGTGGCTTTCTAGAAAGAGGTGATCTTGTAATGGGAGCAGAATCATAGAACTTTAAGATAGCCACTTCCTTAAGTGCTAAACAGTTAGGCTTTCATTCTGGAGCTAGTATTTCTGATATGCAAGAAATGTAATAGAGGCTGTCCTAAACATGCCCTTTGTAGAATCTGTGAACTATGATTATGAGTAGATTCCTAATAGTTTCTTAAAATGTACTGTACTTATTTACATTGTGTGTGTGTGTGTGTGTGTGTGTGTGTGTGTGTGTGTGTGTGTGTGTGTTCATACTCAAAGGTTAGAAACAAGTTAAAGGAATTCATTGTCTCCTACAGTGTGGGTCCTGGGGATTGGACTTTGTCAGGCTTGGTGGCAAGTGTGTTTAGCTACTGAGTCATCTTGGTAGCCTGCCGTGTATTAACTTTTACACTTGATCTTAGCCAAAAAGACTGAGAAATGAAGTAAGAAATAAGTAAATAGAGGAAACTGAAAGAATAGTCAGCCTCAAAACAAGAGTGGGCTTTATTGGTCAAGAGATTGGTACCCCCAAACCTTAGAGTGAAGGAGTAGGGTCTGAGAATCAGATTTTGTTGTTTCCCACAAGACAGATTCTCTTTGTAGTCCTGGCGTGGCTGTCTTGGAACTTACTCTGCAGACCAGGCTGGTCTTGAACTCAGAGAAATCTGCCTGCCTTTGCTTCATTAAAGGTGTGTGCCACCATTCCTGGCACCGATGTTCCCTGTAGCTTTGGAGCCTGTCCTGGAACTCACTCTATAGACCAGGCTGACCTCAAACTCAGAAATCCACCTGCCTCTGCCTTCCAATTGTTGGTATTAAAGGTGTGCGCCACCACTGCCCAACTCTGGTGTATGCTTTTAAACTATTGACAGTTCCTTGTGAATCAAATCACTGTCATCACTTAATCCACCACACAACCATACTCCTTTCCTAGTGTGGTGCACACTTTTAATTCCAGCATTTGAGAGGCGGAGCCAGGCAGATTTTAGTGAGTTCAAAGACAGCCTGGTCTGCATAGTGATACATAGGATAGCTAGGGCTCATAGAGACGTTGTTTCAAAAACAGCAACAGTGTTCCTCTTAAGAGTTACTTCAGACCCCAAAACTTTGAACAATATTCCTTGCCAGCAGGAAGTAGCCAGACAGAAAACAATACCCTATATCCTTTATATATAAAGGATCTGGGACTAAAGGAAGCCCCTTACCCAAAAACCAGGTCTATAAAACCAGCCCAAGGGTTCAAAATTCCACTGCCCATAGAATTCCAGAAAGTAGCCAACCAATCCCCATCGTACACTCTGGAGTCTAGAGTCCAAAACCAGCCAATATGACTTATTGCCCACCCAGCAGCTTACAAAACAGAACAGTTTCTTGGCTTGGTAAAGCCAGCCCCTATACTCCACACTACAAAAACTAATTCTTGTTGGGCAGCAATGGTGTGTGCCTTTAATTAATCCAAGCACTTGGGAGGCAGAGGCAGGTGGATCTCTGTGAGTTTGAGGACAGCCTGGTCTACAGAGCAAGTTCCATACTACATAGGCCCTGTCTCAAGGAGAGAGTGTGACTATCTAGAAGCTTTTAAGAGGAGTCAGTTTAGACGGACAGGTGGCTCAGAGGTTAAGAGCGCCGACTGCTACACCCGAGGTCCTGAGTTAGATTCCTGTCCATAGCGCCGATGAGTAAATCGCTGCTATAAATAATCGGGGAAAAAAAAAAGAGGAGTCAGTTCATGTCAGCATCTAATTAACAGTTTGAAAGAGAACAATCTATTGGATCCTTTTTTATAGCACTGTCCAGCAGTGTCCCAAAGGCATCATTTGGGTATTCTGAATAATTTTTCCAAACCTGTAAGTTGGAGGAGGGTATCAGGTAGCTTCCTGTAAATTAGGGAACATGGGTGGTTAGGCATAGTGGTACTCTCTATCTTTCCCTCCCTCCCTCCCTCTCTGTGCGCGCAAACTTTAAAAAACCAAGAAGTGAGAAAAAAATTGTAGAAATAATTCGGTTAAATATAATGCCTGCGGACTAGTCACTAAACATACTTACTGTTTCATTCCCGGGGCTGTTTAAGACCATAGAGGTGGCCAAAATTAATCTCTTTTTTTTTTTTTTTTTTTTTTTTTTTTTTTACTGTCAAGGCCAGTTGAAAATGTAGTCCTTGGAATTATTTGGGCCTCAGGAACTTCTGGCTCCTTCAGTCTTTTACTAGGCTGTCCATCTCTGAGAAAAAGTCAAAAGTGTTGATCGACAACTGTTTCCAGTTGTTGCATAAAGAAGAGTATAGATTTTCCTGTTGTTAGCTCTCTCCTTTTGTAGGCTGGACATTGATTAGAATTCACCACATGAGGTCTCCCTGAACGCAACAATAGGAGACTCCATATGATTACAGAATATTTCAAGGGATGCTCCACAGTGCCCTGGGACCTAACTGACTTTGGAGAGCAAGGGTGAAAATACCCTTTTCATGCATCTGACCACATTAGTATAGACCTCCAAAGAGGATTGTTGAACATCCAGAAGGTCAGTTATGCCAGTCTACTAAAACCAGACACTAAACTTATTAGACATTTTAGAGAGTTCTTATGAGTGTTGATCTTTGACCTTAGAAACTTTGATACCATCCATAGTATACCATCATCTCAGTCTCATCCTTATGTACCTTAAATAACTTCTCAGAGCTTCATAACTTGTATAAGCTTTCTAGTCTTCTCTTCCATTCTGGAAACATCCAGCTAAGCTATGTACTGGGGTGACTGCTAAGTGATACCTATTCCAGCAACAAACCGAAGTTTGATTTCATCAGAGTTCACTCTGGGTAACCGATGAATTTATTAGGCTTACTTATAGAGAATTGATAAGGACTACCTAAGAGTTGAGTGTAGCTGACCCAAAGTAGTCACACTGAAAAGTCTTTACCCACTATGTATCAGGGCTTTCCCATAGCCACATAGGTCTCCCTTTCTCTGTCTTACCCAACCTAGTATCCTAGATCCTCCGTAAGATCTTGAGGCCTCATGTAATTGAGATCTAATTATAAAATCTTCTGGGATGGACCTGCCCATCTCCCATTTCTGTGTAACATTTAACCTGTCCCACTGTAATCATGAACAGGAAGGTGGAAGTTGTTTAACTTAGAGCAAAACCCTTGCATTCTAAGAAAGACATCAGTTTGCCTTAACCTTATCTGTAGGACATGTAAAGGTGAGAATCACCCTAATGGTTTAGGATTGCATTGTTTGACAGGAATGCAAATCAAAGTAACCTCATCTCATGAAGAGGGTAGTAGGTGCTCAGTGCATCCCAAATAGGGGTGGTACCTAATAAGAAAGTTCCCTTGGCCTAAGAGATGTTCTCAAAGTACCCTGCAGGTTGAGGGACGGGTCTAAGGAGGATACACAGTGCTGGGTGGTGGTGGCACCTTTAATCCCAGCACTTGGGAGGTAGAGGCAGGCAGATTTCTGTGAGTTCCGGGACAGCCAGGATTACACAGAGAAACCCTGTCTCAAACAAAAAGAGTTAAAGGTGTGTACCATCATATTTAGTTTGGTTGTGATATGTGTGTGCATGTGGTGGCTCAGTATGCTACAGAGTATGGAGGGTCATCTCTCTTTCTACAATGAGATCCAGGGATTAAATTTAGGTACTCAGGCTTGCTCAGAGAGCCTTAAGCAATAAACTGTCTTGCCAGCATTAGACAAAATAATTATCTGTATGGGTGTTTGAGTTCTCTCTCCAACTCCCCAGGGAGTAAATACAATTGTGTCCTCCACCAGTTATAGCGGAGAAGCATGACAGCAGTCATAGATTGCAAGCACCTCTGTGCCACATTGGACTGAATCCTGTCTGAAGCTCCCGTAGGGTCATTATTACATAATAATCTCAAATAGCAAAGGAGCATTTGAAATTTTCCATTTAGAGTTAACAATGCTTCCCCTTGACCTTGTATTCGTTTCACAATGTTGAAAAGCACAAGGAATCAGATTAATTTATAGCATGCAGAAATAATACAGTTAAGACAGTGTGCTGGATTGTTGCAAGTTCAATGCTAGCGAAAACCTTTTTTAAAAAATCTGGCAGTCCACAATACCATCTCACCACCCGCTGGTCTCGAACTCCCAGTGATCCGCCTGCCTCTGCCTCCTGAGTGCTGGGATTAAAGGTGCACGCTTAAGAGGCAGAGGCAGGCAGATCTCTGTGAGTTCTAGGCCAGCCTGGTCTACAAGAGCTAGTTCCAGGACAAGCTCCAAGGCTACAAAAAAATCTTGTCTTGAAAAAACAAAACAAAAAAAAGCCTGTGCCACCATCGCCCAGCTTTTGTGGGATTTTTAAATTTCATTTTGTTTTCTTTTGGGTATTTTTTTTTATCTTATTCTTTTGCTTGCTTTTGTTTTTATTTTGTGAGGGGGTTTATTTTTGTTTTTTGAGAAACAAAAGTTGGGTGGGTAGGGAGCTGAGGAGGATCTGGGAGAAGAAAGCATCATCAAAATGTGTGAAATAAATATTTAACCAAAAACAAAACAAAATTAGGACCACCAGGAACTCTACTGCCAGTCCTAATGACCTGAATTCAATACCTGGGACCCACATGATAGGAGACAACAGACTTCCCAATAGATAACCTCTGACCTTCATTCACACTGGTGTGTCCACACATACACAAATAAGTAAAAATAGAATAAAAATGTTTAAATCTAAAACAATAGTGCAGTTAAATTTTTATTAGTTTTTTTATTTATTTATTTATTTATTTATTTATTTATTTATTTATTTATTTATTTATTTGAGACAGGGTTTCACTACTTAGCGCTAGCCTAACTGAAAATCAGTGGTCTTGTTTCTGCCTCCAGAGTGATTTGGATATATTCCCTTGGATATACTGTTAACAGTTAAAGTGGAAGGTTCATTTTATTCAGTTGGAATATTGCTGTTGGTTGCATAAGCATTTCCAGCAGGAATTCTACCTTCACGTGTGTGTCCCTTTAGTCAAATGCAAAGATGATCTTTGTCCCTAAAGATTTTGGACCTTCTACCTCTTTCTGTGTCACACTCTTTCTTAGGTGTAAGCTCGTTTTGTGCACTAAAGCAGTGGTTCTCAACCTGTGGGTCAAAACCCCTCCATAGGGGATATCAGATACCCTGCTTATCGGATATTTACATTTTGATTCATAGTAAAATTACAGCTAGGAAGTAGCAATGAAAATGATTTTATGGTTGGGGTACCACAACATAAGGAAGTCTATTATTAGGTCATAATATTAGGGAGGTTGAGGACCACTGTACTAAACTGTTCTTGTTGTTGCTGTGATTGTTTTGTTTTAAAGTTAGAGGGCCCAGAGATGGTGTGCATGCCTTTAATTCCAGCCCTTTCTTGGGAGGCAGAGGCAGGTGGTTCTCTGAGTTCGAGGCCAGCAAGTTCGAGGCCAGTAAGTTCCAGGACAGGCTCCAAAGCTATACAGAGAAAACCCTGTCTCAAAAAACCAAACCAATAAAAAAGAATAAACTATATTCGCTTTGAGCAAAACTCTGAAAAATAGAGAAGTGAACTAAATTGAAGGGTTAACAAGTACAGGGTTTACTTCTTGGGGTAGGATGGTTAATTTGCCATTTTCTTTTCCAAACCATTTTGGTTGCCGTTCAGAACATCATGATTTCACACTTTGAGGCTGGAGGCAGTCCCAGGCGCTGGTGAGCAAGCTGTCTGCTGAGCACACTCAGTTCCCATCCTCTTTAAAGGTCTAGTTCTCATGCAGATGTGCATTTTTTGGACAGTATTTGAAGACTATGGTGTTCTCAGGAAGTGTATTTACTTTTCTTTTGTCTGTTATTGGGTTGTATCGTTTTGCATTTTACACACCAAGGGCTTGAGGGCTCATCCTAGAACTCTTTAGGACTATTAAAGGAGCTTTACCCAGGAAAGAAAACTGTTGACTAAAGGATCTTCAGGTTATGAAAGAAATTTTTTTCACTTATTTGATCATTTAGAAGGTTCCAACGATTATAAGGTAAAATGTCTCTCCCCACTGACCTGGAAAGCCGTTGTTGATCATTTGTTAAACCTTATACCACTATCAGGTCTGTGTATGTGGTTGATACCATGTGACATCCCATGTAATACACAGGTATCTTTGGAAATCTCACCATAGTATAAAGTTGTCACAGGTTTCTTTGTTTGCAAAATGTTTGAGCAAAGTCATAAAAATAAACTCTGTGAAGTCTATAAAATAAGAATTTGTGGATCAGAGCATTGTATGCTGCAGCTTCTAGACAATAGAAGTCCTGTCTAGCCAGGCAGTGGTGGCGCACGCCTTTAATCCCAGCACTCGGGAGGCAGAGGCAGGCGGATCTCTGGGAGTTCGAGGCCAGCCTGGTCTACAAGAGCTAGTTCCAGGACAGGCACCAAAGCTACAGAGAAACCCTGTCTCGAAACCCCCCCCCCCCAAAAAAAAGTCCTGTCTATGTGTGACTCTTCCTGTGTCATGTATTTTACAGTATCTGGACAGACAGGTGTACTATAATAGTGAATAAGCTAGCCATACATGCAGAGAATATTGGCTAACATTTTATGCATCTTGTTCTTTTCTTCCATTGTGGGGATCCCAGGAAGCAAACTCAGGTCCCCAGTTTTGACTTCACGTGCCTTTACCCACTGAACAATCTCACAGACCCACTTCTTGTTTTTTACTTAATTTTTAAGGTTTATGTTGTTACTGTGTGTCTGTGTGAAGAGGGACAACTTTGTGGAGTTGATTCTTTTCATTTTTCATAGGTTCTGAGAACTGAACTTAGGTTCCTAGGCTTGCATGGCAAGCTTTAACAACCTGTCTCTCCTTTTTGGGGGAGAGGGGGTTCGAGACAGGGTTTCTCTGTAACTTTGGGGTCTTTTCTAGAACTCGCTCTGTAAACCAAGCTGTCCTCCAACTCACAGGCGTTTGGGAGGCAGAGGCAGGCGGATCTCTGTGAGTTTAAGGCCAGCCTGGTCTACAGAACTAGTTCCAGGACAGGCTCCAACGCTACAGAAAAACCCTGTCTCGAAAAATAAATAAAAAGGTATACTTTTCCGTTGTATGCAAGGTATTTGTTTTTAAAAATTGTTTGATTTGGAAGCAATTTCATCTTTTCGTAACTGCAAAAGTTACTTACGTTAGCTGCCTTTTTCCTTTTTAAAACCTGTTAGTTGGTGATAAAGTTCCTGCTGATATAAGATTAACTTCCATCAAATCTACAACTCTAAGAGTCGACCAGTCAATTCTCACAGGTAAGTAGTACATGTTGGAAAAGTTTTGAAGCCAGTTATCTCCCAACTATAGATAGATACAGTACCTACTGTATGGCACCCTATCATAACCCTCTCTAGATAATTAATTTCTTAGAGAAGTTTTAAAATTAGTTTTGGGCTGGAGCAATGCCTTAATAATTAAAGGCACTTGCCGTTCACACAAGTTTCCCCTGAACCCACGTGGTGGCATGCAACTGTCCATGTCCTGCTTCAACTTCCTATGTGTTGGGATTATAGTTGTGTGCCACCACAACTGCCCACATTGGCAGTGGTTAAAAGGTGGGAATGTGTTGGTGTGGGTAAGGGTTACCAAAATTGGGTATGCTTCAAACAGCTGACCATCCTGTCTCATAACCTACTTAGGTGAATCTGTTTCCGTCATCAAGCACACTGATCCTGTCCCTGACCCACGAGCTGTCAATCAAGATAAAAAGAACATGCTCTTTTCTGTGAGTGTTATCAGATATTGGCGGTAGGGATGCTGGGAGTTGAACCCAGGATCTCACACTTGATAGGTCCTAGTTTGTCTAAACTTTAACCAAGCTTCCCAATCTAAGAATTTTTTTTTTTTTTGGGGGAGACAGTCCTTGTCTTAGTTAGGGTTTCTGTTGCTGTGAAGGCATGATTAAGGCAACTCTTATAGGAAAACATTTAGTTGGGGCTGGCTACAGTTCAGAGGTTTAGTCTATTATCAGCATGGAGGGACGTGGAAGCAGACATGGTGCTGGAGAAGGAGTTCTGCATCTGGATCCCCAGGCAGCAGGAATAGACAGTGAGCTTCTGAAACCTCAATGCCATGCCTCCAATAATTGCCACTCCCTGGGTCTATGGGGGCCGTTTTTATTCAGACCACCATAGTCCCAGTGTGGCCATCTTCAGTGGTCAGACTTCAGATGATAATTGATTATTCCAAAAGATATTATTCTTTACTGTGTGTCTCAGCTGTCAAGATCTAAGATAGCTGGGGATGAAGCAGTGACACTCAGTGTGCGGAGGGCCCTACCTGGTTCAGTCTTTAGCAGTAAAGCAAAGAAACAAGAATAGAGACCATGTATGATAGTGACATGTGTGACTTACGTGGCTTTGTTTTGGTTGCCAGCTAATGAAAAGACTAGGATAGAAATGTTTAGACTCTGTAACAGCTGAAAAGGTAGCCTTTTCCAGGAAAGTCTTCAAGCCTAGAAAGGATCCTTTCAAGTATGTGGACATTGCTGCTATGCCTGTGATAAAAAGTATGTATTTGGAAAGAGCAAACATGGCACACCGTTTGGTGAGCCTAGGTGAAAAATAAATACATGGTTTTTGTTGTTGTTGTAAGTACTGCAGAAATGCCTATATTTTTATTTAGAATATAGTATTTCAAGGGACGGACTTCCCTACCGACAGCAGGTACAGTGCATTGAGAAGGCTGTAGCTATGTCTCCAGCACTCAGTCCCACATGATTTCACCTGACGCTGGTGCTGGCTGGGGTGGAGATTCTGAAACAGCCCACGGGGCTGACTGCTCATCATCTTAATAGATGAGGTCAACTTTGGAGCCAGAAACAAAGATAAAGAAGAATGTATAGTGCTGAGAGCTGCGTGGAGTTTGAGATTAGAGAAGTTGGAGTACTGCTAAACCCAGAGCGGGTCTGTAGACCAGGTTCCATGTTGCGGAGAGCTGTCTTGTCCCATTGGGTGAACAGGTACTATGTGGAATTCAGTCAGTATATTGGTCAGTATTTAAGTTGGTGTTGATCTTAGGACCATTTTTCGTCTGCTTCTCCTAGGGTACAAACATCGCTGCTGGGAAAGCTATGGGAGTGGTGGTGGCAACTGGAGTTAATACTGAAATTGGCAAGATCCGAGATGAAATGGTTGCAACTGAACAAGAGAGAACACCCCTACAGCAGAAACTGGATGAGTTTGGGGAGCAGCTTTCCAAAGTTATCTCCCTCATTTGCATTGCAGTCTGGATCATAAACATTGGGCATTTCAATGACCCAGTTCATGGGGGCTCCTGGATCAGAGGTGCTATCTACTACTTTAAGATTGCAGTGGCCCTGGCTGTTGCTGCCATCCCCGAGGGTCTGCCTGCTGTCATCACCACCTGCTTGGCTCTTGGAACTCGTAGGATGGCAAAGAAAAATGCTATTGTTCGAAGTCTGCCTTCTGTGGAAACCCTTGGTTGTACTTCTGTTATCTGCTCAGACAAGACAGGCACGCTTACCACAAACCAGATGTCAGTCTGTAGGGTAAGGAAGGAGTGTCCTTTATGACTCTTGGGTGTTTGTAGGCTTCTCATTAGACTGTGTTTTTATGGTCTGTCAGCCCTAGGTGGGGAAGGAGCACCGATTCATTCTTCCCACAGCTTATTTTGCTCAAGTATTTATTTGACTCTAAAATATTAGTCTCTTTTACTTGAGCTTTTCTGCCTTGTTCTAAAGCAAGACTGTGTAATGGAAAAAGTAACCATAGTCTTTAGCCTAATCTTTTACTGACTTCTGAATCCCTGTATCTTTCCTTGGGTTGTCTTAGACTGCATCACTGATAGTTATGTTGTAAGTCATCTGAGCAATTAAGAAAAGAGTAGTGCTTGGCGAGCATCATTGAAACTGCCATTTTAAATGACAGGGTTTTCACTGTAGACAAGGAGTGGTTGTGTATATATATCTTCTAAGGAATTGTATTCTGTATTTATAGATGTTCATTCTGGACAAAGTCGAAGGAGACACTTGTTCCCTTAATGAGTTTACCATAACTGGATCAACATATGCACCGATTGGTGAAGTGTGAGTAACCATTGTCCTGCAGACTCCACTGTGTCACTGTAGTCATTGGTTGTTTAGATCCATCACAAAGGATGGGTCTAGAAAATCTCGATGTTGGCGGGCCTGTGACTTAGTGGTAGAGCTAAAGTATGCCTGGAGCCTTGCTTTGATCCTTTGGAGCATAGTGATGAACAGGAGATAACAGCCAGCCTGGGCTACATGCATACAAAAGGAACTATAGCTAAGATGGCTGACTGTGGCTCAGAGTTTTATGAACAGAGTACCTTTTGAAGCCTGTTTTCTGGTGAGGGCCCTATTTTGTTATTCACTTACCCATGGTGGAGTTTCAGTAAGAATTTCTGGTCTCATTGGATTTCAAAAGAACTGTCACTCAAATTCTTTTGAATCTCTCCCAACCTGCTCTCCCTCAAACTTACATACTTTTCATCATTGGGAAGCTGGGTCAGATGCCTGTCATCCCATCAATTGTAGGTTCAGGCAGGTGAAACAGAAATTCTATCCTGGAACATGAAGGTGAGATCTTGTTTCAAATGGGAGGCAGAGTATAAAAGCCTGTAGGTGTGACAGTGGGGATTCCATCTCAGGAACCAACATGGAGGAAGGAGAAAATCTTCCACTATTTGTCCTCTTACCTTTTCTACACATGCGCGCGCGCGCACACACACACACACACACACAACCACAGCCCCACACACAAAGAAGTGCTTTGGGTTTTTTGTTTGTTATCTTAAGTTGAAGCAAGCTGTGATCCAGAAATGTTTTCTTTTTTGATAGGCATAAAGATGATAAGCCAGTGAAATGCCATCAGTATGACGGGCTTGTAGAGTTAGCAACTATCTGTGCTCTGTGTAATGATTCTGCTTTGGATTATAATGAGGTAAGACTCCTAGTGGGAAAGCGGCCTATCCCTAGCTCAAGAGAAGGGTGAGTGGAATAAAAAAGGCCATCTTCCTTCCTCCCTTTGAAAAACAAGTTCCTGATTTTATTTTCCATTTCTATTTAGTGTGGCCTAGCTGAAAAAAAAAAAGCCCAGTGCCTTTCCTAGATCTGAGGCTGGGCACTGCAGTTATTTTATAAGATCAATAGTTGTCGTGATGGTCTGACCACAGATGCACCCTTACTTTAAAGGACCAGAGCTCAGAAGTCTTTCTGACAGTGGGGGTAATGATTGTACTTTAAATAGGGATTACCATATAACCTTGAGGACAGCATGAAGCTTATGGGGATATTTTGGTGGTGAAAGAATTGTAACCAAGAGAAAACTTAAATAATGGGGTTAATCATTTGCTTTCTTTCTCAAAGGTTAGGCCTTCCCTATCAGGGGATATGAACTCATCAGACAATGGCCTGAAATGAACTAATACTTTAAATGAGAAAGCACATAGTAGTGTCTCATGGTTGTACCTTGAGTGTCTTTTCCCACATGGAACAGGCTGTCCTACTGACAGTGACTTCTTTCAACACTGTAGGCAAAGGGTGTGTATGAGAAAGTTGGAGAAGCTACAGAGACTGCTCTCACTTGCCTGGTAGAGAAGATGAATGTATTTGATACCGAACTGAAGGGACTCTCTAAAATAGAGCGTGCAAATGCCTGCAACTCGGTAAGTATTTGAGCTTGGTGTACTGTTTATTACTCAGCCTTACCATATACATTCACTCTTTTTTCCTTTCCTGCCTCCTTGACCTCTGCGCTTCCATTTATACCTTTGCTTTTCCCTATTTTTTTTCCTGACAGTTATAGTCAGGTAAAGTACTCTCAAGCATATAATCCTAGCACTTTAGGAAACTATGAGTCCAGGATTGCCATAGAGTGTAGAGTAAGACTCTCATTAGACAAATTCAAATCACACCAAAACAAAAAACAAATCCCAGCAAATATTAGTAAATTGTCACAGGTATGTCACAAGGGTTGCCTTCTCCAAGGAAGCTATACGCAAGCTATCCTTGGTCCTGGCAAAACCCAGCCCTTCCTGCCTACGTTTCAGTTTTTGTCTCTGCTAGCTCTTCATCAGCAGTATAGAGAACATAATTGTATGCTTTTCAAACTTAGAACTGCCCTTTGCCCTAAGTTTTCATTTGACATCACATTTGTTTAACTCAATTAAAAGAACTGTTGTGATGTGTTATCCTTTTCACTCCTGTGTTCTTAAACCCATCCCAATCAAGCTCTTACTCTATCTGTCCATCAAAACCTCCTTTGAGTCCCTTATAACCTTGTGCTAAATCCAGGGGTTACATTGTTTATATTTGTGAAATGTAACACATAAGTTAACAATTACTGATGTGGATTTTCTAGCTGAAGATATAGCTCCTTGGTTAAGAGTACTGTCCGATCTTTTAGAGGGCCTGGATTTAATTCCCACCACCCACAGGGCATCGAAGAACTGTTTGTACCTCCTGTTCCAGAGGATCAGAGGTCCTCTTCTGGTCTGCATACACACGTGTGGTACACAGACATACATGTAGGCAAAGCACTCACATATAAAATTAAATTGAGTGTAAGAGGTGTTGGAGAGATGGCTCTGTGGTTTAAGAGAAGATCACTGACTTTTTCCAGAGGACCTGGGTTCAGTACCCAGCACCCAAGCGGTAGCTCACAACCACAGTAACTCCATTTCCAGGGCATCCAACGCTTTCTTCTATACAGACGTGCATGGAGGCAAAACACCAATGTACATAAAATCATTTTTAAAAATTAAAACAAAAAGAAAACTAGAAATGTGGATTTCAACACATTATCAACCTAATGACTACTCAGATGGAAAAAATCAGTAATGATTTGAAACATTTTATATTTGTTGCTACTTGTTATTTCTTTTTTCTATTTTTTTGTAGTTGTTTTGTTTTGTGAGGCATTGTTTGTATAGCCCTGTTGTCCTAAGTAGATCTGCCTGCTTCTGCTTTTCTGCTGAGATTAAAGTCATGTGCTACCATTCAAGAATAGAAAACTGCTGGTCTATGAAGCAGGGCTCAATAACTTAAATATAAACCCTCAAAATCATGAAGAGTACAAAAAAAGATCTTGTCAACTAACTCTGAGATTAAAATGGGCATTGGCAGCTATCGAGACTTCCCAGAATTACTTGGAATATTTATGGGTGGAAAAAGAAATAGCATGTCTAATGTAGTTAACTTTGCTTGATATAACCTGCAGTCAGTCACTTGGGAAGGTGTTGTCAATGCAGAGTTGTCTAGATTAGCATTTAGGAGATTTTTGTTTTGTTTTTAAGACAGGGTTTCTCTGTGTAACACCCCTGACTGTCCTAGAACTCACTCTGCAGACCAAGCTGGCCTCAAACTCATAGAAATCCATCTGCCTGCCTCTACCTTCTGAGTGCTGGAATTAAAGGCGTGTGCCACCACTGCACAGCATTCAGACAGTTCTTAATAGCCAGGGTTTAAAGCCCTCCAGTGTCTTCCTGCAGAGTTTTCTCTGTGGCATTCAGTATATAATAGTGTTATATTCTGCTGTATTCCCAAACCAGAGAGGACATTTTTATGAGGGTACAGACTTGCTGTTTTGTTCACGACTGTTTGTGCTGCCACAATCCCAAAAGACCCACCATGATAAAGTTATTTAACCAGGGCCAGAGTTGTCAGTCTAGAAATAGTAATCCAGCAGTGTTCCATCTCTGATCTTCTACAGGTCATAAAACAGCTGATGAAGAAGGAATTTACTCTAGAGTTTTCACGTGATAGAAAATCAATGTCCGTCTATTGTACACCAAACAAACCAAGCCGGACATCCATGAGCAAGATGTTTGTGAAGGCAAGTACTATACAGACTGAGGCTTTTTCACCAGGTAAACAGGCAGATGCAGTTACCTGAATCTCATATTCTTAGGGTGCTCCTGAAGGTGTCATCGACAGATGTACCCACATCCGAGTTGGAAGTACCAAGGTCCCCATGACTCCTGGTGTCAAACAGAAGATTATGTCTGTCATTCGGGAGTGGGGCAGTGGCAGCGACACACTGCGGTGCCTGGCACTAGCCACTCATGACAACCCACTGAGGAGAGAGGAGATGCACCTGGAAGACTCGGCCAACTTCATCAAGTATGAGGTACCTGCACCAGCACAATCACTGCCTAGCCTGTGCTGCCTCCAGAGGCAGATGTCCTGGGGAGGCTGTCTTTAGATTGTTGCTTTAGACAGAAATAGGACTTATTTATTTATCTGCTTTCAGAGTAGAATGGTCAAGACAAGTTCAGGACAAGCTTATAAAGCTTAGTATCCATTAACAACTTATTTTACATTTTTAAAATATTTGTTAGGTATTGGTAAAAATAACACAAGCTGAGATTTATTTCCACTTCCTCCATAGACCATAATTTTTGTCAGGGTTTGTAACAGTGAGAGCTTTGCTGTGGCCCTGGCACTGCCAGTGTCAGAGCACACTTACCCTTCAACACATTGTTTTGGGTTTTTTCCCTGGATAAATTTCTTACAGAATGTGAGAGTTTAGACTAGAATAATTTGGTGACAAGGGTGAACTCTCTTAAAAATAATCGAGTGATGGTGTGGCTCAGTGGTAGAACACTGCTGAGCATGAGCAAACCCATGTTCAGTCCCCAGTTCCATCAAGAAGGCGAACAGGTGGCAGGCTGAGGTGGGAAGACTGCTACAAGTGTATAGTGAGACCTTGCTTCAGTCGAGGGCAAGCAGAAAGTTGTAGCAAGGGCAGCCAGGACTCTTACAGTGGGATAAGCTGTTTGAACTCAGTGTCTCTCTTACTTTAGACCAATCTGACTTTTGTTGGCTGTGTGGGCATGCTGGACCCTCCCAGGATCGAGGTGGCCTCTTCTGTGAAGCTGTGCCGGCAAGCAGGCATTCGTGTCATCATGATCACTGGGGACAACAAGGGCACTGCTGTGGCCATCTGTCGCCGCATTGGTATCTTTGGGCAGGATGAGGATGTGACATCAAAGGCTTTTACAGGGCGGGAGTTTGATGAGCTCAGCCCCTCAGCCCAGAGAGATGCCTGCTTGAATGCCCGCTGTTTTGCTCGAGTTGAACCTTCCCACAAGTCTAAGATTGTTGAGTTCCTTCAGTCCTTTGATGAGATTACAGCTATGGTAAGATTTCAGACACGAGCAGTGGTTCACATGGCACAGAGAGCAGATCCATCTAGTCATGATGGTGCCTGTAATTCTGGCGCTTAAGAGACTGAAACAAGCGAGGCTACTGAATGAGATCTAAAAACAGAAGGTGTTGTGGGGTTTTTGTTTGTGGTTTTAATCTATAAACAATATTTAGTATTTGAATGTGTTTCTGAAGTGTGTGAATGAGCTTAAATTATGTGGCCACACCACAGATAGCTCTTGGGTTTTGAGTGTTGGTGTAAGACAATCCAAGCAGATATGCAGTCCTCTTGATTCTGCCTCTCTGAGCTTACTACTGGACTGCTTTTACGTGTTCCTAGTAAAGGGTTTCGACACCAGCTACTGCTCTGTCCCATTTCCTTTTGCTGTCAGTCTGCCTCTGCCCAGAGGTGTGCCACATGGTGATGTCTGAATCAGCTGTGGCTTCCCTTTCAGACTGGAGATGGTGTGAATGACGCCCCTGCTCTGAAGAAATCTGAAATTGGCATTGCCATGGGTTCGGGTACTGCAGTGGCCAAGACTGCCTCTGAGATGGTCCTGGCAGATGACAACTTCTCCACCATCGTGGCTGCTGTTGAGGAGGGTCGAGCCATCTACAACAACATGAAGCAGTTCATCCGATACCTCATCTCCTCCAACGTTGGGGAAGTGGTCTGGTGGGTGCCTGACTGGGACTGTGCTGTCTTTGAAGGCCAGGGCTGGGGTGTTGGGCTTTCTCAGTTTGCTGCTTCTGTTGTGGCAACTTCGGTTGTTAGCCTTAAGTGGAGAAAGGTCTCACGGGGCTTGTTTGTCTACAGCTGCTCTGTGTCTAGAGAATATTCCTTAACACAGGAGTTAATCTGGACATACTGGCACACACCTTAATCCTAGCACTCTGGAGGCAGAGACAGGAGAAACAGAATTCCAGGCCAGCCTAGTCTATACAGAGAAACCATGTCTTGAAAGAAAGAAAGAAAAATACGCAGGACTTAGTTTACCTTGGTAGTTTAAAGTCAGAAAAGTCTTGGTCCTCTTTACGTTTCAGAATGACTGTTGATACATATGTTATATGTGTGGTTTGTTTGGGGAGAGAGGAGGCTTCCATCGTTCCCCCAAGTCACTGAGTTCCTTCTCTTCTTCCCTTGGATGGAAATTAGTATTTTCCTGACTGCGGCCCTTGGGTTTCCTGAGGCTTTGATTCCTGTCCAGCTCCTCTGGGTCAATCTGGTGACAGATGGTCTGCCTGCCACTGCGCTGGGGTTCAACCCTCCAGACCTAGACATCATGAACAAGCCACCCCGGAACCCGAAAGAACCATTGATCAGCGGGTGGCTCTTTTTCCGTTACCTGGCTATTGGCTGTAAGTACAGTTGTTTGTTGTTCCTTGTTGGGGGTGCCCTTTGGCAGTGCAGTTCCTTTGAAGGGTTCTGCTAGGCCAGGAATGAAACAGCAGGAATGAAACAAAGCAGCTACATAGGATCGAACAAGGTCACATCAGTTTACCTACAAATAGAGTGGTGTGACTTGGTCCCCTTGTGCTGAATGTTCTGTCTAATAGGGAGTACCTGTACACCTGTGTCTTGAAGCTTGCTTTTTTAGCTCTTGACATACTGTGCAGAGCCTGGCTTGAATTCAGCTTGAACTTTTCCTCACAAGCTCCAGAGATGCCTGGTTGCTTTAGAGCAGAAACACCCTGTCTGTGGTCAGCTGCTCTGGCCTCTGTTAACCTACAGTGTACAGTGCTGTCCACAGCCCCTCGTGTGTAAGCAACGTCATGTTTCTTTCCAGGTTATGTAGGCGCTGCCACCGTAGGTGCTGCTGCGTGGTGGTTCATCGCTGCTGATGGTGGTCCAAGAGTGTCCTTCTACCAGCTGGTATTAGCCAAATTTCTTTCTTTTTTTCTTTTTTTTTTTTGTATAGTAGAGTGAATTCTTGTAAGCCTTTTTGGTCTTTCTGTGGTGTGGGACCATCTTAGGGCTACACAGGTAAGCAGTTGTCTCAGGCGGCTCTGAGACCCAGGCCTTTGCTGAGCTGTCCTCATGTTGGTGCTGGGGTATAGAACGGGGTATCTGGGTTAGGGAAGTTTACTGGCTGATGGAATGTGTTTGAACTTCGTTGCAGAGTCATTTTCTACAGTGTAAAGAGGACAACCCAGACTTCGATGGAGTGGATTGTGCAATTTTTGAGTCCCCATACCCAATGACAATGGCACTTTCTGTTCTAGTAACCATAGAGATGTGTAATGCCCTCAACAGGTCAGTAAGTCTTGTAGGCTGAGGGTTTATGGGTGGTCATGGCTGGTAAAGCTCTTCCTCCCAGAAAAGGATGGGTTTTGCTTGTTTTTGTTTGTTTGTTTAATTTCTATGTTATGTTCATTGGTGTTTTGCCATGGGTGTCAGGACCCCTGGAACTGGAGTTACAGACAGTTGTTACTTGCCATGTGGCCACTGGAAATTTACCCTGGTCTGGAAGAGCAGCCAGTGCTTATCACCCCTCAGCCATCTCTAGCCCGAAAAGGACAGTTTTAAGCAAGTAGGGGTTCTTGTCACCACAAGTCCTGCTATGGCAGGGTTTAAGAAAGGGACCAGTAGTCTCAGCTATGCCTGTACCTCTGAGAAAACAAGAGGTTCCATCCAACTGAGCCACTGACAAAAGTTTCCAAATGACTGTCTTTGGCCAGTACCAGCAACTTTGAGCCAGCTGAGATGGACCTGCTGCACTGAAGCCTACAGTTCTCCTCCCCCCCCCCCCCCCCCAACCCAGGTCTTAGAGTTAGGTTAGCGTGAGTTGCCAAAGCTACCTTACTAACTAGCCCCCTTTGTGTCACTGACATGAGCCTTTGCATCTGGTGAAGTCATCTCTCTTCTGTCTTGCAGCTTGTCTGAAAACCAGTCCTTGCTGAGGATGCCCCCCTGGGAGAATATTTGGCTCGTGGGTTCTATCTGCTTGTCCATGTCACTTCACTTCCTGATCCTCTACGTGGAACCTTTGCCAGTGAGTCATTGTGGACCCTAGGCTGGGTTTGGTGTGGTTCCTCTCTGGCCTGTCCAGAAACTTGACATGGTCTTCTTTGTCTCAGCTCATCTTCCAAATCACACCGCTGAATCTGACCCAATGGCTGATGGTGCTGAAAATCTCCTTGCCTGTGATCCTCATGGACGAGACTCTCAAGTTTGTGGCCCGAAACTACCTGGAACCCGGTAAAGAGTGTGTGCAGCCTGCCACCAAATCCTCCTGCTCGCTGTCGGCATGCACCGATGGCATTTCCTGGCCGTTTGTGCTGCTCATTATGCCCCTGGTGGTCTGGGTCTACAGCACAGACACTAACTTTAGTGATATGTTCTGGTCTTGACTGACAGCGCTACATACAGAAGATGTTTAACTTAATCAATTAATTTTTTTTTTATTGTTTAAAGCAACTGTCTATTTCTGCTGAATTTTCACATGAACATATTGGCTGGTGAAGGAGGTTTCATATTCTAGATTTGTTTTGCTTTTTCTGACTCCAGTGGGACAAGATTTTCCTTTTTTATATACACATAATTAAAGTGTCCATTGACATGTACAGAGAACTAACACTATTTTATGCAGATATTTTTTTGTAGATGAAAAAGCATGTACAGTGTTCTGTTTAATACTCATACTTGTACAAAGATAGTTGAGCCAGCAGACATTGTCAGCAAATTAATTGGCAGCAGACTCTAGGAAATGAATGTGTGTGGTTTTTAAAAGAAAAAAAAACTAAATAGCATGTATTGTGTCCTTTGCATGATTCTCTGGATTTAATTTGATATCACAGTCTAATTTTTATTCATAAGCCAATTTTTCTGCACTGAGCAGAGTCCTGCTACCTCAGTCAGTATTTTTGGTTTGCCACTTCCTGCACCCTCAGCCTCTGTCACCCCCAGCCCACCCCAGCCCGCTCGGCTTCTTCTGTAGGTCTGATGGTTCTGTTTACATCCGTCTTCACGAGAGGTTTGCCTGTTCTCGCTTGTGCAGAAAACATTGCTCCAGATTCAATCGAATGGGTTTCTGTCCCTTTGCCTAGTTTTTAAGGTTATTTATTTAAATGTCTAATGTATTTTATTGTAACAGACATTGTTTTTGCCAACATTGCCTATTCAGTGGCACTTCACAATCTAGTTTAAAAGAAAAATAAAACATTTTAAATGGACAGAGAAAAATAACTGTCTTGTTCTTAATGGCCTGCCTTGAACTATCTATAATCAGTTCAGATTTCTCAGCTTAGAGCCTTAGTTTTCCTGTTCCTGAGGGGAAGGATCCTGTTCTGCTGCATAGTAGGATTTTATTTGTGATGTATAGGCACGATCTTCACGTGATAGACATTTATACAAGTTTCTGCTGGCCTGTTGTATGTAGCCTGGTATAAGGGCAAGTGTGTGTGTATGTGTGTGTATGTTTTGTAAAATCTGTAAATAGCACATGACCAAATGAACATATTGTATAGAACTATTTTTATTTGAATGTGGCACTAACCACCACGACTCTGATGAACGTTTGCGCATGTTCAAGGTCAGTCTTAACGGCAGTGTGAGTCATTAACAGTCCTAACTGTGGTGTTTTCCTCCAATGCCTTCCAACATCCATCAACTAACGTGAGTATCTTCTCTGTGGGATTGGGGTGCTGTGGCCTGTGTACAGGTGATGCCACTGAATGAAATGGCCCCTGTTGCTAGTGGGCTGCATGGCTCCTTTGCCCACCAGGCAGCCACTTCGTAAGGAAACAGGGATGCCAGCTGCTCACTACACAGACTCCAGCATAGACAATGGTTTTTTGTTTTTTTTTTGGTTTTTCGAGACAGGGTTTCTCTGGTTTTGGAGCCTGTCCTGGAACTAGCTCTTGTAGACCAGGCTGGTCTCGAACTCACAGAGATCCGCCTGCCTCTGCCTCCTGAGTGCTGGGATTAAAGGCGTGCGCCACCACCGCCCGGCTAGACAATGATTTTTGTGAGTTGTGGGGAAGAGGCTCTTGTGACCTGGCTGACCTCAAGCTGAAGGAGCTGTGCCACCTCCGGTGCCAAACATGTCCCAAGGCTTTGGATTTTCACTGGCTACAGATAGATAACTGATTCTATAGGAAATTTTGTCACCTTTATAGGATATGTCTTAGTGAGAGTGGCCATTAAACCAACCTCCTGGTATGAACTAGCTCTTAGTTGCACACGGCAGAGAGGCAAGCAAGAGAAAGTGCCTGGTTCTAAAGGAACACAGCAACCAACTCTTGTTCAAGTGAGAGAACTCTGGGTGCTGCAGGGAGTAATGATTCTCAGGAAAAAGGCAAGTTTTTGCCATTTTTGGATGTCATAAGTGTTGAAATGATTGAGTGGATCAAACACAGAAGTGTAGCTGAGCAGGACAGACGGTTAGAACCCTGAGAGGCCGAGTCAGTCTGCTGATCCTCCTCGGTTCAATGACGTCTCCAAATATGTTCGCATCCTTGATGGTACTGTGGTCCTTAACATCCACAGAGACTATTTGGGCAACCAGGTCAACACCAACAGATGAACAGTTTAGATCACTGCTTCCCTGAGCCAGGAATACTTGGTACCAAGGCCAACAGCATTGTCCCAGCCCACAGACAGCCTTACTCTCACCCAGCACCTTCAAGAGGGGACAGCAGTACATGGTTGGGCAATGCTGTCCTCAACCCAACAGAACAGTCTAACCTGGAACTCAGCTTTGAGGTTTTCTTGAGTAACCTCTTGGTACAGCTGTATCAAAGGTTCAGCCCTGCAGCCCACTCAGCAAAATGCAGGCGATGCATTCCCCAGAAGCTAGGGTGCTGCCAGGGCTGGGGAAGGCCCGTCACCTCACAGCAACTGCACCATATAGCATCCTTAAACTAGGGTCTCAGCCCAGCAGTGTCACAGACCTCAGGAACATCTTAAGACCACAGCACTGGCTCAGTGCCTACAATGTCCATAAGCCAAGAGGCAGAGGCATGGTTGCCCTTTGCCATGCATGAGCTACCAAATTTCCTCAAGAGCAACCCTTGCAGTTGAAAAAGCCTTCCAACCTTTCAAGCAGAGCTGAGCCTGCTGTCATGGAGATGAGGGGGGAGCAGGAAGGCCTTCCCCACCTGGTGCCATGCCACTCTGCTCCACCTGCCTCACTCTGCATGGCTGCTGAGATCTCCGCTCCCACTGCCCTCATACCTGACACGCCTTATAGTTTCTGCCTTGTGGGGCTTTGTTAGGAGCTGGCGGCAGCAGGAAGCACAAGGGCAGTCACCAAGCCACTGCTTGTAGATCTGACGGGCAGCACGTAGGACACTTAGTTAGAAATGCTGGTCTTTCTGTCTGTCTCTGTTGGTGTCTTGGGAAGTTGTTCTAACATTGCTCTATATTTCAAGAAGCTGATTTCCTCTCTCTTTCCTTTTCAGCAATACTGGAGTAACCGCTTCCTAAACCATTTGCAGAAATGTAAGGGTGTTCGGGTGCGTGCATGTGCGTTGTTAGCAACACATCTACCAGCCCTCTGCATGACTGATGTTGGGGAAAAGAAAACTAGAAACAGTTCCCAACTCACTGTGTGATGTGGAGGAAATGTGTATTACCAGTGGGGTTTTAGCTGTTTAATCAAAATAATAACGTGTACAATTTAGCATAAAGAATCAGAGAGCCTCTCCAGAGAAGTTTGGTTTCTTTGCTGAAAGAAGAATGAGGTTCTGAAACCTTATCCAAGAATAGAAGCCATCAGCCAAGTCTCCATATTTCTCTACAAAATGTCATAGCCTCTATAGCTGTATGATAATTGTAATGCATGCCTTCAGTTGTAAGCAGCCAGATTGCTCTACAGTGACATTGAAACATGCTTTCTAATTGGCCCTGTACAGTTTGCTTATTTATAAATTTAATTAAAACACTACAGCTGTTGAATGGTTACAACATAGGCCTCCGGTCCTAACTTCAGTTGTTTTCTGGGTGTGCAGCCAGCTGTTTCACACTGTATTAATGTAATTTATTTAATGAACTCAGAAGCAGTAGACAGATGTTGGTGCGATACAAGTATTGTGTGCATTTATTGTAATAAAGTGCTCAGCGTCAGCTCACAGCTTCTCACGGCGCATGTTTGACTGTAGCCTGAAATAGAGGTCAGTTTCTCTCTGTGCTAGTAACAGACATGATTTCAGGTAAATAAATCTATTCTACGGTAAACCCTCAGCGTAGCGGTGGCTGTTTTATAGGACGGTGGGGATGGGCGCCAAGGTCCCTCCTGTCAGACTAGTACTCAACCAGGAGGGAAGCAGAGTGTATGTCACTCAGTAGAAAACGGGCCTTATTGGTTCTCAGAGTAGGAAGAGGAGACTGCACACCTCACCTGCCTGACTGCAGAGCAACCATGCAGTCACCTTCTGAGACACAGACAAGTAGACCTGAACGGATCCAGAATTCATCCCTTTTTTGCTTGGAGTGAGCCTGTTCCCTAAAATGATCTTTACTCATTCCGTGATGTCACCTAACAGAAAACTTAGCTCTTGAAATACAGGAGAACCCCTTGACAACAATGAATACCAAAGGCCAGCAAGATGGTTCAGCAGATAATTTGCCACGTAAGCCTGGAGTTTGATTCCCAGAACCAATGGTAGAAAGAACTGACTCCATCACGAAGTTGTCCCCTAATCTCCACACATTCGGGATGATGAACCTGGAAGTATTCATGACTAACACTTCAGAATAACAATCTTACTGTCACCACCAAATAAGACTCAAGAAATTTCTCCAAATGAACAGTCTTGCTATGCAATCTAAGCTGGCTTGGAACTCCACATGCCTCTGCCTCCTGAGTGCTAGGTGTGTGCATCATGGCTGCCTAGCACAAACAGCCATCCTGTTCTAGTAACATTTAATAACTTCAAATTACAGATGTTGAGGATAATGAGTTTTGTTGGGTTTTTTGTTTGTTTTTTTCGAGACCGGGTTGAGGATAACGGTTTTATTCTAATAGGTTCATCCTAACATGGGAGCAGATAAGTGTGCCAGTAAGTTAGTGCCACTCAAGCTCAGTGTGGTGTTGGCCTTAGACTCAGTCTAGTGCAAATGGGTCGGAAGATTTTAAAGCCCAAGCTGTACATTCTGGGAGAAAAATGCTATCCCCTGTCAGCTGTCTGCTGTGAACCTCCATAGTTTGTGGGAAAGCGTTGCCCCTGGAGAACAACTGGACCCAGCAGGTCCACTCTAGGCCCCCAGGAAAGCCTCGTAGAGCTACAGCACTATCTGTAGGACAAAAGTAGAGCTGCAGGAAGCTTGGAGCAGACAAACCAGATTGAGTCAGAGCTCAGGGTCAACCCAGACCCAATGCCCAAAGCTCTAGGCCTCGACACGAAGCCTCTCGCCACCTCAAAGTTTTCTAAATACAAAGAGGAAACTTGGCTTTTCTTGGCATGACCTGGACCCCTGGGAGAGAGACAAAATCTGTACACTTCATCTTAGCCAAGGGTGATTAGAATCTACACTAGAGTCAAGAAAACAGGTTTCTCATACACTGAACAGAGAACCAGTTTCTATACTGGCGTAACAAGTATTTGCCACATCTGACCAATCTTTGCGGTTTTGCTTATCTGTGTACCCCAGTTCTTTTGTTTCATTTTGTTCTTCAGTCTCAGACTGTGGCTCAGGTTGGCCTGGAACTCTACAGTATCCAGGCTTCCTCTGCCTGGATTCAGAACTCAGAACCGTCTGCCCACCACCTGGCCCCAATTTTTTCTTTTTTAATCTTTATGTATACAGTGTTCTGCCTGCATGTGTCTCTGCAGGCCAGAAGAGGGCACCAGATCTCATTACAGATGGTTGTGAGCCACCATGTGGTTGCTGGGAATTGAACTCAGGTCCTCTGAGCCATCTCTCCAGCCCCCTCAGACCACTTTCCATGGCAGGTTCCAAAAAGCAATCTGCCTAAAGTAAGGCAGTGCTCAGCGTCATACAGACAGGTTATCAAAGGACATGGGACCAACCTCACTGTAGAGTGCTAAAGCCTCAGGTTGGCATTGGTGTGAACAAAGGGTTAAAGGGGGCAGGGTCTAAGAGCTGCAGAGCTCAGGTCCACCCCTCAACAGGCTCAGCAGTGAAGACTGTGTCCCCAAAGGAGGCTGGACAGTGTGGATGGCGAAGGCGAGGGAGTACACACTGGGCAAGCAAGTTAAACACAGTGCTGGTGACATCCTGAGGAAGGCACCTTTCTAAAATGCTTCACACCTCAGACCAGGAGCATACCTGACAAGACTCCAGAGAATACTGATGAGCACCCTGAAACCTCAAGATGTCAAAAATTCAACGAATGTATAATAGAAAGGTAGTCACCCAAACCACAGACTTGAGAATGGGGGTGACATCAGAGACAGATCAGCAACGAATCACTAACCAGGATGCAGCAGGGGCCACAGGGACAGATGGGTGCACGTGGAGATGTGTCCTTTGAAGAAACTCAGTAAACTGCAGAGCACAGGGAATCTGACTTACATGGCTGGGGAGGGCGCTTTGCAGGAATGATAGTGAAGCCACCAAGGGGAGACTGCACAGAGTTTATAAGGAATTGAGGTGACAAGGCATTTTACACAGACCTGAAATGGGTAATTCCGTTTGGGACAGGACTAGATGGACTTGAGGTAGACCTGACACCTGTCATCCAGGTCAGTCCTGGACATCCGAGTTTATTGCTGTCTTAAGGAGCTGCTGAGATCAGAAGCAGCTGCAGCAAGGGATGAAACAGCAGGAAAGCTGTAGGAAGATCTGAGGGTGGAAATTTGCCTCTGAACTCCGGGGCAAGTGTCCATAAGCCAGGTGTCACTAAAACCTACCTGCCCACTGTTTCTGTGCAGAGCCCCCTGCACTGCCTCCAGAAAGGCCAACCATGCGCCAGAGGAGGAGGGGGACTCTCCGTACCCCCCCCCCATGAAGAAAGATTGTTTCACCATGATAATTAGAACCAGCTATGGCGTGTGAGTGGAAAGGTGCTCAAGTTCTGTACAGCTCTACATTTCTACGTACAAATGACAGGAATCAATGTTGGCAGCCAGGTATAGCGGCACACACCTTTAATCCCGGCACTCAAGAGGCACAGGCAGGATCTCAGTGAGTAAGGCCAGCCTGGTCTACGTGGTGAGTTCCAGAACAACCAAGGCTATGTAGAAAGACCTTGTCTCAAAAAACAAAGACCCGAGAATATGGCTGTTCCCAGAGTCACAGAAGATACCCAAGTGGGGCTTGTGGCTTTTGTATTCCAGGTTGGCCTTAAATTTGCTATATAACTGACGATGATCTCAAACTTCTGAGATCTACTCCTTCCCTCTACTCCTTCCCCAATGCTGAGAATTATGGGCACTCACCTAACAACATTTTCATTTCACTGCTTGTGTGGACAGTGGTGGCGCAGCCTTTAACCCTAGCACTCAGGAGGCAGAGGCAGACTCTATGAGTCTGAGGCCAGCTTGGTCTACAGAGTGAGATCCTGTATCTAAAAGTAAATCAAGAGAGAAAATGCTGTGAACTCCCCAGAAGTGCTAGGCCTGGACTCATTGGCAGGGTGCTCTACAGCCTTGACCTGGGAAGTAGCAGGTCCATTGTGCCCTCTGATGATATAAGAGCAATGGGCCGGGGAGACAGCTCAGTGGCTAAGAGCACTGACTGCTCTTCCAGAGGACCTGGGTTCAATTCCCAGTACCCACACGGCAGCTCACAACTATCTATAACTTCAGTTTCATGAGACCCATCATCCATGGCAAAACACCAAAGTAAATAAAAATAAATTTAAAAAAGGAGTGATGCCCACTGTCTGGCACCATCCTCTTGACTCCATCAGGGCAGATTCTTGCTCTCTGGTTCCCAGCTAACTCCTGAGGTAAATCCAAGCTGTCTATGGGATGGCAGAGGCAGTACTTTGTGCTAAGAGGTTGGAGTAGATGGAAAACTCAGTTTCTACAGGCCTTGGTCTGGCTAAACCAGACAGCACCAATCATACAAGAGAAATCTGAGCCCGTCTGAAAGCAGGTCTGAGGCTGTCTGAAAGCAAGGGGGAAATCATGTCCACGGGAGCCTGGGCCTCAAAGGACCAGCCACAAAGCTCTAGCGGGTGGGGGGGGGCTCCAGGGATGTACTGACAGGGATGTCTGGGACAGGCCAAGGCCCTGGGGGGACACCAAAGGAACCACGAGCCTCATCCCACATGCAGAGTCAGATCCAGGAGTCAGCCCTCAACCTTCAGGCGAAGTGGTCTAACTTCAGCAAAGGGAAGGAGTTCCCCGAAGGCAGAGCTGGGCACAAGGGATTTTCCTGAGCCCCCAGGCCTGAGAGAACAGTTGTCACTCACTCCCAGCTGGCCATTTAAGACTGGGTCCTGGTTCACCCCTAATCTAATGCTCAAGAACAAGTATTAGAGAGTGAGGGGACAGCTGGGGGGGGCAGCCTGGGCTACAGATTATTACAGTCTGAACAGTTGGCCAGCCCCCCCTGGAAAGTTCCAAGGATTACTCCACTCCACTCCGCACATCCTGCTAGGGATTTACCCAAAGAAGGAAAAGCTGGGAGCTAAGAGAAGCCGCCAGAGGGCTGTTTATAGACAGACTCGGAAGACCTAAGTGGCAGGGGCACCAGTCTCAGGATGACAGCCCCATGGCCAGGCTGGCTGGCAGCCTGAACGCAGCAAGACTGAGCATGAGGGCTGCTCAGAGGACAAGGCTAGAGCACCTGGGGGTGGGGGGAGCTGCATCAGCTGGAGAATGACAGCCATGAGCCAGTGAACATTCTGCTCAGGGAGTCACAGCATGTGACCTCAGGGTTGAACAGCAATGTGAGGTCAAAGAGAGCTGAGGCAGTGCCAGGCCAGAAGCCCACAGTTCTAGGGCTAACATGACATGGTAGATATGGCCAGACATTAAATGCCTGGTGAACCCCAGGTCAGGGAAGGTTCTAGTCTGCCACCCGAGAGTGAATGCCACATCCATGATGGCCCTCATGGCACACTGCAGTCCACAAGAATGTGAACTTCTTGTGCCCTGGGACTATCGGGTCGGGTCAGAAACAGTGTCTGACCTCAAGAAAAGCATCCACCAACAGCTAAGGGCATGCAAGGGCTCTGCACAGCACGTGATGAATGTGTCCAGCAGAGCCTGGGTTTTCATTTCATACAAAGTGTGTGCCATACACAGTCGTTTCATTTCAGACTGTGAATGGCTTTTACCCATTTTTCAAAGCATTTCACTAGCAGGAACTACATTCTTGTGTACCAGCTATGCATCCCTAGCTGCAGCTCTCACCCACTCAGCCATGCATTCCCTGCTGCAGCAGTTCTACCCTGCCTAGTGTGAGAAACTTGACTCTTCCAGGTGCTTGAGATAAGTAGAACCGTCTGCCCTGTGACTGGTGGCGTCTTTCATCTAGCAGAACATTCTTAAAGTGCATTCACGTTTTCAGTTTTGTGGTTGCATGACAATCTTAGCTGGACCACATTCTGTGTATGCATTCTTCACTGGATGCCTGGGTTGTTCCCACCTCTTGTCAATTGTGAACACAGACGTGCAGTCCCTGTCTGGGTGCCTCCTTTCATCCCTTTGAACATCTTCCAGAAGTGGAATAAAGGGGCTGCCACAACTTTGGATCTACCAGAATTTTCCACGTGGCCGCACTTTTTTCTTTTTTAGTGATTTCTTTGTATGTGCATTGGTGTTTTGCCTGCATGTATGTCTGTGAGGTTGTCAGATCCTGGAGGTACAGGCAGTTGGAAGTTGTCATGTGCATGCTGGGAATTGACCCGGATCCTTAGAGCAGCCAGTGCTCTTAACCTCTGAGCCAGCTCTCAGCATGCCCACACTTCTTACATCCCAACAGACTGATACACTTTCTATTGATGGCCACTAAGGCAGGCAATCGGTAGGGTTCTGGAATCTTCCTGGTTTGTTGATGTGTGCTTTGTAACATAAACTCTCTCCCCTGCTAATGACAAACATTTCCTGTAGTCTTGGAAAACCCCATGCCCTTGCCCTGTCTACTGCTGGTCAGGCCTGGAGGGAGCTTGACAGCAGAAGCCAGCCTTTGTGCCCTTCCTCCTCCCCGAGAGAGAGGTGGCAGCTGATGCCTCACCTCCTCCTCAGGGGAGGGAGGCCTCCCTCTGTGTAATGTGGAAAGCCTGAGCAAGGTGCTTACCTCAGCAGCTTCCCCAGAGGCCATAGTGAGCCGTCTGTCCAGTCTGGCCTCAGTGTCTGACATCAGCAGCTGATGTGGCCCTTGAGAACTGGTCTTGGCAGTCCTCACAATGAGCGTGTTGAGTCTGTGCTGGCAGGAGCAGTGTGATGCTTACCGGCCTGGGCCTGTCCTAGGTGAGCCAGGTTTAGGCTGTAAGACCCAGATGCCACAGGTAAGGCCAGTTAAGGCCCATTCTTCCCACTCACAGGTTTCTACAGGGTGGAGCTCCAGGACCTCTCTGAAGTCAGCCTCAAGTCCAACAAGCCTGCCAAAACCAGGAAGTTGGGTAGAGCAAAGATGACCACGCCCCAGGTCAGGGTTCCAGATCCCACAGTCTACAGCAGAGAACCACGCCCAAGCGTGAGGCTGGCTGGATGGCTGGTTGTGTGCCAGAGGAAGGTTCAGAAACACGTGTGTGGCTGCCATGGGTCCTGTGGGTGAACCACATGTACCAGGCCACTGGGTCCAGCAGGGACTCGGCAATGGAGAGAGGCCCATGAGCAGGGCAGGGCTACAGTCCCCACCAGGAAGGACTAGCGGCTGACAGCTCCTCAGCACCTGCGGTTTTAATAAGAAGGACTCAGATCATAGGTTTGAGTGCTCAGTCACCAGGAAGCGGCACCGTTTGAAAGGGTCAGAGGATTAGGAGGTGCGTGGCCTTGGAAGTAGTGTTTCAGAATGGGCAGTGGGCTCTGAGGCTTCAAAACCCCATGCTAGGCCCAAGCTTGCTCTCTATGGATCAGGCTAGGCTGTTGTTCTCCAGAACTGCTGGTTACACAGCAACATCTGTCTCAAAAGACACAAGATAAATAAAACAGGCCAAGTCTCCTCAAAGTCTCTGTGACCTCAACCTGTGCGTACTACCTGCCCTGAGTCATTTCTGAGGCACCACAGGCTCAGTGCCTGCCTGCATGCTACCATGTTCCCCACCATAATGAGAGTGGACTAAACATCTGAAACTCTAAGCAAGCCCTCAATTAAATGTTTTCTTTCAATAAGAGTTGGCAGTGGTGGCGCATGTCTTTAATTCCAGCACTTGGGAGGCAGAGGCAGGCGGATCTCTGTGAGTTTAAGGTCTACAAGAGCTAGTTCCAGGACAGGCTCCAAAGCAACAGAAAAACCCCGTCTCAAAAAAAAAAAGAAAAGCAAACAAAAAGAGTTGCCATAGTCAGGGTGTCTTCACAGCCAGAGGATAAGACAGCGCTATGCCGGGGTCTCCTGCTTGCTGAATCCTAAGCGGGGAGGCTGCACAGCTGCCCCCACACTTGGATGGGGAGTACAAGACCTTAGCATAAACACTTCATCCCAGCTATGACATGCTGATGCCACAAGGTCCCTGTGGGGAATCGTGTATGTTTAAGGCTCATTGCCACTCAGGTTGCTTGGCTTCCCAGCAAGCAATAGTTCAAGTGGAGAGTCACAGGCTCCCGGTCCTGATGTGCTGTAGTCAAAGTGGCAGTGTCAACACTCCATCCTGTGAAAGTGCTTCCTAACCATGGGGTTGCTACACTCTTTATGCCGCAGCCCCAGGCTGGACCTGAGGGGTCCACCTGGGATGGAGAGTCACACTGGCCCAGAAGCTCCCTGCAGCATGGGAGACATGTAAGAAGGGGAAGAATTCCAGGACACTGAAGGGAGCTGGAGAACTATCTGACCTATGTGAATCCAGCCTGAAATGAGGACAGGAGGGGGGTCTGGGTTCACGTTATGCTCAAAGGGTTTTGTCTTTTCTTTCAGCACTGACTGGTCAGTGGTGCTGTGGGGAGGCCACGTCAGGAAAAGCACCACCCACATGCTGCCTATGAAATGGCTCAGGGCAGGTAGTGAGCACAGGCTGAGGCTCACACTGAGACATTTTCATGAGACTTGGTCCATTTACTTACCATGTATCTTGAGACATGTATCTTATTGTATGGGCCAGCATGTGTAGAACTGTCATGCCTCTGCCTCCCAAACGCAAGACTCCAGTATATGTCACCACCAGGCTGCTCTGGCCCACTTTCCACTGCTCTGATGGATGTTCTGAATTTGACTACTGTACATTTACAATGAATCTTTTGCTTGGTTTTATGAGACAGGGTTTTTCTGTGTAACAGCCCTAGTTGTCCTGGAACTAGCTCTTGTAGACCAGGCTGGCCTGGAATCACAGAGATCCGCCTGCCTCTGCCTCCCGAGTGCTGGGATTAAAGGCGTGCGCCACCATCGCTGGCACAATCAATCTTTCATGTGCTCATGTACCTTGGACTGCATCCTGAAAAGCATCCACCTGCAGAACCCAGGAGGGAGGATGAGGCAACTTCTTCCCAGTAGCTGAGTGACTTTCAGCTGCTCCAGGACAGATGCTGAAATCAGACCCTGACCTCGGGCCTCTGAGAGCCAGGTGACCCTGTATGAAGGGTTCAGGGTTCTGCCTCCAAACACACGGGAGAAAGGGGTGTATTTATGGCAAACTGTTGTAGGGTCTCAGGGCTGACTAGGAGACGGAAGGAGAGTCTGTGAAAGGGTGTCCACTGTGACACCACTCAACAGTTTTATTAGGTGGACCGGCCCAGTGTGCGGCCACACTCCCATCATGCTGCTTCTCAGACCTGCCCAAGCTGAGGCCGAGCGCCGCTCTGCAGTCAGTGAAGAACACAGTTCTGCACTGCCGTTCCTACCAGGGGGTGGGCGAGCCCAGGACCACAACACCTCTGACCATGCCTGTGCATGTCCCGTGAACCCATTCACTGAGAGAAAAAAGCGTCCTCCACCGGTACATCAGAACCACTCAGAGCCTGGTGAGTCTGCAGCTTGGGTGGCTCTCAGTCCTCAGCAAAGCAGGGTAGAGTAAAGTCCTTCTGACAGACTGAAGTCCTGACCACAAGGTGAGGAAGCGGGCAAGGACTCCTGTCACAAGCACACTCCTCCCACAGCATCCGCCTGTCCAAGAATCACCAGAAGCTGCCGCTGGGCCTTCACTGCATGCCAAACCACTGCTCCTGGTCAGCCCACTGGGCGGCCTCACTGTCGCTGCCCTCCAGGTCTCCTTCTTCCCCACTCCCTTCCATGTCATCCACATCTTCCTCCTGGGTAGCATCTGTGGGACTCTCCTCCTTCTCCATCTTCTGCATGCCCTCTAGAGACTTCTGGTCATTGGGGTCCAAACTAAGGAACAACAAAACAAAGGAGAGGCCTGAGTCTCTGCCTTGCTCCACTGGACTGCTCTGTCACCAAGCTGGCCGAGCAGTGAAACGCTAGGGTCAGAGATGATGCAAATGATTGTGTCTTCCAAGGCTGGACCTGGGGAGTCCATCAGAAGTGAAAAGGGACACTGTCCTAAGTTTTAGAAATTTTAACTTGAGGGGGCTGGAGAGGTCGCTCAGCGGTGAAGAGCACTTGTTGTTCGTTCATTCAGAGGACCTAGGTTCAGTTCCCAGCACCCACATGGTGACTCATGACCACCTGTGACCCCAGGACCCAGGTATCTGACACCCCCTTCAGGCACACATGGTATACAGACATATGCAGGCAAAGCAACCACACACCATACATAAAGTAAAAATAAATTAATAAACAATAAAATATAATGACTAAAATTGCAATTAAAAATTCTTAATTAGTCAGTGGTGGTGCGCGCCTTTAATCCCCGCTCTTGGGAGTGAGTTCTAGGACAGGGTCCAAAGCGACACAGAGAAAGCCTGTCTCAAAAAAATCAAAAACAAAGCCAGGCGTTGGTGGTGCACGCCTTTAATCCCAGCACTCGGGAGGCAGAGGCAGGCAGATCTCTGTGAGTTCGAGGCCAGCCTGGACTACAAGAGCTAGTTCCAGGACAGGCTCCAAAGCCACAGAGAAACCCTGTCTCGAAAAAACCAAAAAAAAAAAAAAAAATCAAAAACAACAACAAACAGAAAAACCAAAGAAAGAAAAAAATTTAAGTTTTTCCTCCATAAAGTTTTCTTTTAAAAAAAAATTATGTATTATGTATACAACGTTCTGTCTGTGTGTATGTCTGCAGACCAGAAAAGGGCACCAGATCTCATTACAGATGTGGTTGCCGGGAATTGAACTCAGGACCTCTGGAAGAACAGACAATGTTTGTAACCACTGAGCCATCTCTCCATCCCCTCCATAAAGTTCTTAAACCATCTCACAACTACCAAGCTCTAGCACTATGCTAGCAGGAGCAGCCAGACACAGCCACTTATGTCCATGTTATCACAAAGACTGCATGCTACACCATGGAACTGATTAAGTCCTGAGAATAGGAATCAGGACCAAGGCATTTTCATTAGTAGCAACCCCACAAAGATGCGAGCCCAGAATCTTCATTATTTGGCTCCTTAAGCAAGCACTCTCCCTCTGAAGCAAGTCCCCAGCCACAAGCAGCCTTTCTCCAGTGATGACCACCCACGGCAGTTAGTGGGTTGGCAAATACCTCTAACCTTGGTGCTTGACTTCATTTCAGGCCATGCTCACAGACACAGGGTAGTTTGTTATATCTCCTCCTTACCCAAAGCTTACACGAAACTCTTGCCTACCCAGAGGCTCACACACTTTGGCCCACCCTACACACTGCAGCAAAGAGTTCTGTGTACTGAGTGTCACTGAGTGCTCAGAAACGCTGCCTCAGATGAATGTGAGACTTGATGAGGACACCTCCTTGCTATACCTAATACATACTCTCAAGTCTCAAAAAAAAAAAAAAACCCACTTCTGCACTAATCAGCAAAAATGCCAGCATTTATTATTTACTCCATACCAGGTACAGTGTTAAGCACTTTTTATTGAATACTCTGAATTCTCATTCAGCCATTTATTTATTTTCAAAAATTAAGTTTATTATTATTAGCGTTGTTAATTTGTGTGTGTGTGTGTGTACATGTAGACATTTGTCTGTGCATGATGTATAAGTCATGGCATGCATGCAGAGGTCAAAGGACAACCTTTCAGGTGGTTCTCTCCTTCCACCTTTATGTGGGTTCTGAGAACTGAACTCAGGTCTCCAGGGTTGTGTGGCAAATACCATTACTGGCTGAACCATCTTGATAGTCCTTAACTCAGTAATTTAATAACCAATGAAGTAAATATAACAAGGAAAATGGTTAGTATTTTGATCAAGATGTCAGGTAAAAGCTGTATTTAAACTTCAGAATTTAAGTTTTTAGTTATTATAGAAGGTAGAAATACAGGAAAACATTTACTGCTACTTTGATCTTAAAAAGATACACGAGGTGAAACCCTATGAAGTTGTAGCGTGGAGCATTGGTACAGTCTAATGTGATGACGGGGCTGAAGAAGAGGGAAGCTTCTCTAACTGTTACTATGTCAGAAGTCGAGGATTCAAAAAATCTCATTACTATTCTTAGCCTGCCTTCAACTGTGGACAAAGTAGGTGTCTACCTCCTCTCCCTCCCTCCCTCCCTCCCTCCCTCCTTCCCTCCCTCCCTCCCTCCCTCCCTCCCTCCCCATGAGAGGCTGAGCACCCACCTCAGTGCTATACTGTACTGGTCCATTGCTTCCTGGTATTCGTTCACAGCTACTAGGAAGTCCCCCAGGATCCGATGCAGGACACAGTCGCTCTGATTGGCCAGGGCATTCCTCAACAGAGCAATTCCATCTTCATATTTCTGTTCCCTGCCTACAGAGAAAGACAATTTCACTGCTCAGCCAATGCACAGTCACACCCACCACATATGACAACTTCCCCAGAGACATCCTTAAAGGGCACTGCAATTGCCTTTTCACTCATGTGTGTGTGGTCTTTATTTCATTAGGAAATGGTAAAATGAGTACTGAATCTTTAAAAAAACATTTTCTTACATCAATTTATGTGAAAGGAGGTGAGCATACCACAGCACGTGAGTGAAGGTCAGAGGACAATTGTGGAAGTTGGTTCTGTCCTATCAAGTGGGTCTTGAGGCCTGAATTGAAGCTGTCAGCCTTGATGGCATCTTTACTTAAGCCACTGAACCTGTGTTCTGAATCTTTAGATACACTATTAAACTTAAAAAAGGGGGGGGGGGACGCAGGCGGTGGTGGCGCACGCCTTAATCCCAGCACTCGGGAGGCAGAGGCAGGCGGATCTCTGAGTTCGAGGCCAGCCTGGTCTACAAGAGCTAGTTCCAGGACAGGAACCAAAAGCTACGGAAAAACCCTGTCTCGAAAATTAAAAAAAAAAGGGGAGGGCACGCTAGTGCATGCCAGCACTAGGGAGGCAGAGGCAGGAGGATCTCTGTAAGTACGAGGCCAGCCAGGTCTACAGAGCAAGTTCCAGGATAGTCAGAGTTGATACACAGAAAAACACTATCTTGAAAACTAAACAAAACAGTCAAATTCAATTTTATTTCCCAAACCAGCAAAAATATAGGAGTTTATCATGAGTCAGAACAAATGGTGTCCCTACTCATGTGATGTCCTGTGCTGCCTTTAGAATACAGATGCCAGCCAGAAGGCCAGCACCAGACGAGAGACCACTGGCCCTGCACTAGAACCACGAGCCAAAACAGCTTCCTCCCAGCATCATGTAAACATGGTTATGCCAGAAGCAAGAACAAAGCCCAGAGAACCCAGACAGCTCAGAACAGCTCAAACTGACTAAAACCAGCTGCATTCAGACTAAAGTAGTTCAAAACTAAACCAGAGATTAGCTGAGCAGCTACAAGTGATTTTAGCTGGTTCACACCAATCTAAGTAGGCCTGAGCCTGTCTGGTTGTGGTATATGTAAAGCATTTCAGGCAGGCTCAGACCTGCTCTATCATCATAAGCTTCAGGGACTGCAACACCCCCCGGAGATGTGGGACCCAACAACCAAGAAGAACACAGAAGGGTGGTGCACTCACTGAGCAGCTCTGCCTTTTTCACGACAGCCTTCACATAGTCCGGCCTCTGGGCCAGTGCTTTATCTAACAAAGTTTTGGCTTTCTCCTGCGTCACTGGATCTTCCAGACACACGGTGGCTAAGAGGGTAAGAGTCTGCGCATTTGCACCTAGAGTTTTGTAAACATTGTTGGCCATCACCATTGCTTCTCGAATGCTGTTTGAAGCTAAGTAACATTCTATGAGACCTGAAAAACAAAGCAGAGATGCTGTATCGCAAGACAGCCTCATCACACCACTCACCATGCTCTGCCGCACCCGCTCTGCTGTGCCTTCCCCCATTCTAATGACCCAACGGGACTAAAAATGACCCAGCATAGCCTCTGACTATATAAGCACATTTTTCTTCTTTCCAACTTCAAATTTTTCTCTTCAAATTTGAACTCATCTTCCCGTTACGAGACAGACTACTGAGCTTATTTTTAAATTCTTATAAAAATGTTTTAGAGGAACAGAATCTTGTAAGAGCTATTTTAGTATTGGTGACTCAGTCACCAAATGTTGCTAAACCTGGCACAGCTCTGCTGGGCTACAGCAACATCCTGTCTCAAAACATATTAATAATAAATTTTTTAAAAAAAAATTAACCAGGGGCTGGAGAGACGGCTCAGAGGTTAAGAGCATTGCCTCCTCTTCCAAAGGTCCTGAGTTCGATTTCCAGCAACCACATGGTGGCTTACAACCATCTGTAATGGGGTCTGCTGCCCTCTTCTGGCCTGCAGGCATACACACAGACTATTGTATACATAATAAATAAAGAAATATTAAAAAAAAATTAACCAACCAATCAATGCTGGAGAGACTCTGTCTGTTTTTTAAAGCTGCTCTTCCCCAGCCGCCATGACCCTAACATATAACAGAACTCTGACCTAACAAAACCTCCCATGGAGCGCAGCTGTCACGTCAGTCACACTGGCAGTCTCCTATCTTACCTTCATAACAGTCTAAGCGACAAGGTGCGAGCCTTATGGCCTCCCGAAAATGTATGATAGCTTCCTGGACTCTGCCCATGTTCCTGAGTGCTGCTCCTTTGAGGAGCAGAGCTTGGACACTGTTGCTGTTCAGCTGAATGGCCTTGGCACCCAGGTATAGGGCCCGAGAGTAGCGTTTGCTATAGAAGCTATGGCATCTAGGGAAAACAACAAGTTATTTGAGAAAAGCCTCAATGCCCGCCAGGCTGGGGGTGCAAATTCCTTTAACCTTAGCACTTGAGAAGCTGACAGACTGTCTTTAAAAACAAAACAAAACAGAAAAAAGTTGTCCAAATGGCTCAGAGGATTAAGGTGCTTACAGCCAAGGCTGATGACTTGAATTCAGTTCCTAAGACCTACAGAGGGAAGGAGAGAACCGCTCTTGCTGTCTTGTGACTTCCACACACATGTGGCAGGTGTTGACACATTCACACACAATAAATTAAAATGTAATAAAAATCTTTTGAGGACACTTCATCCACAATCAGAGAAAGTCAATTACAAATTATGCTTACAGCTACAACCCAGATATCAGTAAAGAAGCTAAACAAAACAAATATAAACCAATTAAGTATCACTTCGAGGGCATCTCACACAGGCATGGTCAGGCACTCCAGTAACCCCAGCATGTGGATGGTGGAGTAAAGAGGCTCAGAAGCTGAACTTTAGTGAATCAGTGACAGAGTGCCCGTCCACAGATGGGGTAACTATGTCACCTCCCCTTTCGGAGAGGCCATTGTAGAAGAGGGCAGGGCAGAAAGAGTCTAAGAGGCAGAAGTCTGCGAGGATTGGTGCAATATCATCAGAACATTAGAGAACACATGCGCTCCTGAATCCACGGAGCTCCGGTCCAACAAAATCAACATTCCAGCTTGGAAGTGGACAGGGTCTATGTCATCTCACCCATAAATGAGGACCTGTGGATAGTTGGTGGCTCTGGGGAAAGGAGAGTCCATTTTTCTTTAAGTCTGGCTTAACAGTGGGTCAACTACACTCCACTGTATTGCCCTATACCCAAAAGAAAATGGAGAGCACAAGATGATGTCAAAGGTTTATTAAATAAAAAAGAGAATAGCAGGTTGGGGAAGAGGTAGGGAGGATGGATCTGCTGGAATTAAGAGGAGGAGTCTGAAGTGAATATGATCAAAATACTGACGTGGGATTCCCCTCTGTATGCTGTGAATACCATCGTTAATAAAGGAACTGCTTTGGGCCCATAGCAGTGCTATAGGGGAACAGAGCTAGGCAGGGAAAACTAAACTGAATGCTAGGAGAAAGGAGGCAGAGTCAGAGAGAAGACGCACTGAAGCTTTGCTGGTAGGCCACGACATCGTGGTAATGCACAGATCATTGGAGATTGGTTAAATTAAGATGTAAGAATTGGCAAATAAGAAGCTAGAGCTAATGGGCCAAGTAGTGACTTAAATAATATAGTTTCTGTGTGATTATTATTTTTTTTTTTTTTTGGTTTTTCGAGACAGGGTTTCTCTGTGGTTTTGGAGCCTGTCCTGGAACTAGCTCTTGTAGACCAGGCTGGTCTCAAACTCACAGAGATCTGCCTGCCTCTGCCTCCCAAGTGCTGGGATTAAAGGCGTGCGCCACCACCGCCCGGCTGTGTGATTATTTTGGGGCTGAGCAGCCAGGAACAAACTCTACCTCTAATTACAATGTACAAAATTCTCTAGGAATTTAAAAAAAAAAAAGGATCAGAAGTCTAAGGCCAGCCTCAGCTACATGGTAGCCCCAGTCTTAGGGTACATGAAACTCTCTCAAAAAACAAAGGATAGGGGCTGGAGAGATAGCTCAGAGGTTAAGAGCATTGCCTGCTTTTCCAAAGGTCCTGAGTTCAATTCCCAGCAACCACATGGTGGCTCACAACCATCTGTAATAGGGTCTGGTGCCCTCTTCTGGCCTGCAGGCATACAGACAGACAGAATTTTTTTTTTTTTGTGTGTGTGTGTGTGTGTGTGTGTGTGTGTGTGTACACACACATTTAAAAAACAAAACAAAACAAAAACCAAAGGATAGCCTAGCATGGTGACACAGAAGAAGGATCTCTTTTGAGTTCCAGGCCAGCCTGGTCTACATACTAAGTTATAGGACAGCCAGAGTTACATAGAGAGACTTAGTTTCAAAACAACAGCAGCTCTTTAGTCTCCATAGCAGAAACAAGATGAGGAAAGATGCCGATCATCATCCTTTGGAAAGTTTTGCAATAAGATGCACATGTTGTGTAGTAACAGCACTGCTGTAGCTCTAAGGCCTACACCTTCAGAAGACTACTTGTGGCAAATAGAGCTCCCTGCCAACACCAAGAGAAAGCATAACTAGAGTGCTAAGGCTAAGAGAAGAAACACCACTGGGATTGGGCCGATGAGGTTACCTAAAAATTATCTAATACAGATTAGGGCATGGATTCTGTGCCAGGCAGTGGTGGTAGTGCACACCTCTAATCCCAGTACTTAGGAGGCAGAACAGACAGATCTCTGTGAGTTCGAGGCCATCCTGGTCTACAGAGCAAGTTCCAGAGCAGCCAGGGCTACACAGTAAAACCCTGTCTCGCCATAAAACAAAACAAAACAAAACGGCGTGGCTTTTGTGAAGGAACAACACCTAACCCCAAGAGGGTGGCTCTTGTAGCATCCAATTCATCTTGAAGATTAACAGTCAGAAAATAAAATGTCCTGGTTTAAAAACAAAAACAAAAAGGTCAAAAAAGACACAAAATGATCCAAAAAATTAAAAATAAAAAAGAGGACTAAAGAGAAGGCTCAACAGTTTGGTTTCTAGTATCCACAAGAGCAGTTCACAACTGTCTATAACTCCAGCTCCAGGAGATTCAACATCCTTTTATGACCTCCACAGGCACCTGCTCATACGTGGCGCATACTCACACATTCAGGTAAGTAAAAAAAAAAAAAAAACCACACTACCTTAAGAAAAAAAAATCTGGCAGTGGTGGTGCACACCTTTAATCCCAGCACTTGGAAGACAGAGGCAAGTGGATCTCTGTGAGTTCAAAACCAGCCTGGTCTACACAGTGAGTTCCAGGACAGCCAGGGCTACACAGAGAAACCTTATCTTGAAAATAAATAAATAAATAAATAAATGGAAAGGGACTGGAGAGATGGTTCAGTACTTCATAGCACTTGCTGCTCCTGCAAAGAACCAGGGTTTAATCTCCAGCATCATTTGTAACACCCGTTCCACGGAATCTGACCACGGCAAGCACCAGCCACTCATGTGGCACACAGACATACATGTAGGCAAAAACATCCAGACACATAAAACTAAAAAAACAAAACAAAAAAAAAGGACTAGAAGGACATCTAGATATTGTCCTTATAAAATCCATGTGGTGTAGGAGGTTCTTCTGTTTATGTGTTGCTTTCATTGGTTGAATAAAGAAACTGCCTTGGCCTTTTGATAGGGCAGAACTTAGGTAGGCAGAGTAGACAGAACAGAATGCTGGGAAGAAGGACAGACAGAGAGCCACCATGGAGCTGCCAGAGACAGACATGCTGAATCTTTCCCAGTAGACCACTTCCACACGGTAATACACAGATTATTAAAAATGGGTTAAATCAAGATGTGAGAGTTAGCCAATAAGAGGCCAGGCAATGATTTAATTAATACAATTTCTGTGTGGTTATTTCGTGTGAAAGATAGCGGGGTGGCTGGGACAACAAGTAGCTCAATCCTCCTGTTACAGCCATGTTGTCTGAGGCCAGTACTGACTGCTCTTACCCTGAGTGAGGCCTACTAAACACAACGCATTATCTCTGTCCTTGAAGTAGGGATCATTATCCTGGTCTCCAAATAAGGAAACATACTCAGAAGAATCAATAAATGCCTGCCCAAAGTCACAGGCACATCCTGGTTTGATTCAGGTCTCATGACTGTGATTTCAACTTTTTGTTTAAAGACACGGTCTTAACTATGAGGCCCTCACTGACTAGAGCTTGCTATGAAGACCAGGCTAGCCCTAAACTCACAGAGACCCACCTGCCTCTGCCTCCTGAGTGATGAGAATAAAAACCTGCACCACTATGCCTGATTCAACTCATATTCTCTTAAAGAGAAAAAAGTATCTTTTTTTTAAAATCGACTGAAAATTGGTGAGAAAAAAAGAAAGAATAAGCCAGCATACCCAGAGACCACCCAGGGCTCCGCGTGCTGATCTGAAATGTTGAAAAGGCGGCAGCCAAGGTTCTCCACATCCTCCAGCCGCCCTTCTCGTGCCAGGAGGTAGCCATAAACATCCATTCCTGAAAGAAAGAGCATTGTAGTAAGAGGTTCTTCTACCAAAGAGAGAAAGGTCCTCAGAAGGCAAAGGAGGCAGGAGAAATGGCTCAGCAGGCAGGAATACTTCTTGCAGAGGCTCAGGTTCAGTTCCCAGCACCAACATAGAGGCTCACAACCACATGTAACTTCAGTATCAGGGAATCTGACCTCTGAGGGAAACAGGGACGTACATAGTACACATACACACATGAAGGGAAAACATACACAGAAATTTTAAAAAGTCAGAGAAGAACCTGTGAAATGGGTAAAGGAAACTGCCACCGAGCCTCCGGGACTCACATGCCCTCAGACCTTCTATGTGCACACATACCATACACACACATACACAAATAATTTAACTTTAAAATTAAATAAGCCGGGTGGGAGTGGCATATGCCTTTAGTTCCAGCACCCAGGAGGCAGAGGCAGTTGGATCTCTGTGAGTTCGAGGCAGTCTGGCATACAGAGGGAATTCTAGGATACCCAGGGCTATTATCCAGAGACACCCTGTCTCAAGAAAAAAAAAAACCCTCTGGAGAGGCAGCTCAGTTGGGAGAGAAGTTGTGAGCATGCAAGGGTTCAATGTCTAGCACCACATAAATATGATGGTGGTACAGGTCAATAATCCCAGCATCTGGGAAGTAGGAAAAGCAGAAGTTCAGAAGTTCAAGGTCTAAGTGACTGGATGAATGAACAGCAAACTATCCAAAACAAAAAAGGCCCTCTCTTCTGGCCTCTGTGGGCTCCTGCACATACATGCTCAACATAAACTTGCAGGCAAACACCACACACATGAAAGAACGAAAGACAGAGACAGGCAGGCACAGAAGCAACAGATCCTACATCACAACTTGAAAGCCATTAATGTCAAGAACTGTCTGTCCCTAAACCTGTAGTGTGGTGAACAACTGCCCAGAAAAAAAACCCAAAAAAGCATCTCATAATTGCTGTTACTCAAGAGCCCTCAGCCATCAGCACATGCTTACTATGCTGAAAAATACCCAGTCTCAAACAAACAAACATATAAAAATGGCCTCTGGCCTATGCCCCAAAAAGCTGTAGTTCTGTTCTGGAATGTAGTTCACTAGGGAACACACCTCTCTCATTCTTCACCCTGCCAAGTCCCTTTCACTCCTCCCTCATGGTTTATAAAGGCCGTGCTGACTCTCACAAACCTCCTCTTACTGTTCTCCTTCCTTATCATCCCTTCAAATTCCCACTCCTCACAGCAAGATCAAAGCCACACTTCTGCTAACCTGGGTTTTGAGTGTAAGTATCCAATTCCAAGCTACCAATGCCACCAGGCTCTTATTTTTCTAAACACTAATTTTTTTCTCTCTCTCTTTACTTTTTTGTTTTTGTTGGGTTTTTTGTTTTGTTCTGTGATTTTTGTTTTTTTCCAGACAGAAGTATCTCTGTGTAACTCTGGCTGTCCTGGAACTCACTCTGTAGACCATGCTGACCTCAAATTCAGAGATCTGCCTGCCTCTGCCTCCCAAGTGCTGGAATTAAAGGTGTATACCACTACTGCTGGCTTCTATTCAAGTAGCCCAGAATGGCCAATGAACTTGAACTGCTGACCCTTCTTTTTCTACCTCTCAAGTGCTGGGATTACTAATGTGGTGTAGGTAGATTGACAGGGAAGATCTTGCACAAGCACACTTTCTAGACTGTTCCCACATCTCGATACTTGGGAAGGCCCCTTCATACCCAGTCATCCTTTTTGTTTGGTAGAGTCAGGGTCTCACTGTATAGCTAGCCTTGATCTCACAATCCTGCCTCAGCATCCTGAGTGTTACAACTATCGTTCAGTCATTCTGTACTCATATAAAAAGCCTGCTTGCTGTCCTGAGCCATAGTCTTCTGTTGGCCTCTGTTGAGTCTTTATGATCTCACTTCTCTCTACCCCTGAGCATTCAAGTTTTCAAACTGCTGGTCCCTTACCTGCCTCTCAGGCCACTGTTCCTTGTTCCTTTACCTGGAACTGCTTCTAGACCAACAGCTCTGCCTGCTCTGATGATACTTTAACCACTCTGTCCCTTTCCTAATATCCGTTCCCTACTTCTCCATAATTATACTAAGGACAGAGTAAAACCAAAATCCCTAAAAGGACATTAGGGTTCTGCAGATGCCATCAGTCAGCCACATCATAAATTTATAATTCACAGGGATGGGTGCCATGATACCCCTTAAAAGAAAAAGCTAAGCAATGGTCTGTGAGGAGAAAACACTTATATTCAAGTCAAAACAACCACTCAGAATAGAATTAGCTAAGTGTTAGAAACATACGCCAGGACAAGGGAAAGAACTGCTCCAGTAAGCAAGCCTCACAAAAGCTGTCTTGAAAACCAACAGTAGCAGAGCTGGGCACCATGGCAGCACATGCCTCCTCGGAAGGTAGAAGCAGGAGAATCAAGAATTCAAAGCCAGGTTCAAGGGTGGCCTGGCTACATGAGACCCTCTCTTCAAACAATAAAAAACAAGGGGCTGGAGAGATGGCTCAGCAATAAAGAGCATGTACTGCTCTTCATATGACCTGAGTGGATTCTCACACCCATGTCACATGGGTCATCCAACTCCTGGAGAATCCAATACCTCTGGCCCCCAAGGGCACTGTACTCACGTGTACATGCCCACACACAGACACAGTTACGCACAACTAAAAATAAGCCTAAAAGCAACAACAAAAAACAAGAAACACAAGGTGCCAACGCCACATTCTTTTTGCCTTTTCTCTTAGCTGCCTTTTACAGACACTCTACAGCCCGAGAATTCACCTTTTATCAGATAAGGATCCAACATCTGCGCCTGTTCAAACTTGAGGACGGAGTTCTTACTGTCTCCTGCTCTGAAGTACAGGTCTGCCAAGCTCCCAAGCAGGTCCACGTTGTCTCGCAGTAAGGATTTTTTCTCCAGTGAACTTAAAAGATATTAAATACTAACCCTTAGAATCTGTCATAGAGCTTTAATCATTGCATTTGGGGGGTGGGCATATAAATGACGTACTTTTCCGTATGTACAACATTTTCATAAAAAGGTTTTGGGGGGTTGTTTTTTTGAGGCAGGGTCTACTACTTTATCCAAGTTGGCCTTGAACTCATGATCCTCCACCTCCCAAGTTCTGGTATTTTTACACAGGCACAATAACTCCTAGCTATAATAATAATTAAGCCAGCAAGATGGCTCAACAGGTAAGGGCAGCACTTGCCACTAAGCCTGATGATTTGCGTTTGATCCCTGGGACCTACACAGTAAAAGGAGAGAACAGACTCCTCCAAGTTGTGCCCATGAACAACAAATAAATACAAATGCAATTTTAAAAACTTTTAAAAAGGACCCATGTTCAATCCCAGCCCTAGCATAGCAGCTTACAACTACCTATGAGTTTACTCCCAAGGAATCCAATGGCCTCTGTGCACTTAGCACACACATGGGATACAAACATACATGCAGACAGAACAACCATATACATAAAATTAAATAAATAAAATGGTTTAAAAGTTATACAATGAAATTGTGTGTGTGTATCAAATATAAACCTGGTTATGATTTTCCTTAATTTTTTTTTTGAGACAGGGTTTCACTATGGAGCATTGTCAAGCCTATCTATACCTCTTGAGTGTTGAGATTAAAGGTGTGTACCACCACACCTAGCAAGGCTATAGTTTAAAAAAAAATACATAATTTTTATATGTCATTCACAAGTGACAACTACTCATGACTGAAAAAAATATATAGCTTTTTGTCCTAGGACTATGAATAGAAAGAAATGCCAATTACAAAGAGGCACCCTATGTAAGGTGTTACAATAAATACATATACCGAAGAAAAAGGCGTGAACATATGACATCCACAGCAGTTTGCTCTCTATTCTTCACATGAACAGAGTAGAACTCAGTCCAGCTTTTCATTTTTACAGGTTCTAACAGTTTATTACATTTGCAACCATTTAGTGCATTAGAAAACACTGCCTAAAGACTGTAATGCCAAGCAGTAAGCATCTACTTTTTCTGCTTTACCAGAAATACATCAGATCTCCAGATAAGTAAGCAAAGGGCCTTAAAAATCCTTGGATTAAGCCAGGCTTGGTGGCTCATGACTATAATACCAGCAATAGGGACACTGAGGCTGGGAGACTGAGGCCAATTCAAGGAAAGCCCAGGCCACGTAGTAAGAGCTTACATATCTCAGACCGTGCCTCCCACCAAAACAATCTCAGAGTTTATATCCTGGCTCTCACCAGATGGTGTTGATTGCTCTCGAGTTGTCTCCAGTGTGCACAAAAGCATATGCTTTAATCCACACGGACAGCCAGTCCAGGTTGGGCACAGTCTGGATCACATTCATCGTCATTGATGCCACTTCCGCGCCTTTTACAGAAAGGGATAACAAACCTAATCCCCCCAAAAGCAAGAGAAAGGTGAGGCACAGCATCTTCCTCCCACAGTGCAGCAAACAGCAGGCTGCATAGCTGCCTTCCCTAGTCTAAGCAATGCATACAACACCAAGAGGTCAGAGCCTCAAGGATGGTAAGCACATGCTGCCACTGTGCTATTCCCCTAACCCTAAAAGACAGGCATTACTCTTTATTTCAAAATGGCAGTATTTAGAAAGTTTTAGGCCTACTCTAGGGGCTGGAAAAATGGCTCAATGGTTAAGAGCACTTGCTGTTCTTGCAGAGGATCTGGGTTTGATTTCCAGAACCCACATGACTTAAAACTATCCACAACTCCAGTTCTTGGATTTCAATGTCCTCTTCTATCCTCTACGGGCACCAGGCACACACATGGTTCACAAATATACATACAGGCAAAAAACCTCATTCATACAAAATAAAATTAAAGTCTAAAAAAAATGCCCTACTCTATCTAACGCATACTCATAACTGAGAACTATCATCTTTGACTGCAAATACCCCAGGCAACAGAAAGAAAACTTTCTATACCTAGAATGGCGTCAAGGGCCAAGGGGCACTGCCGCAGGACCTCCTTATAGCTGGTGACTGATGGGCGTTCCTGACCAGCTTTCTTGTACAGGTTTGCCAACATCATGTTTATCTACACACAAAAAACAAAGGACAGTAAAGCAAGTGTATCTGCAAAGGAAGTACTTCACTATGAACAAGTTCTGATTTTTACTCCCAATTACTATTCTGCTTTCTATTAGAAAAATCTACCCACAGCCCTGTGCAAATAAAGATTGATTCCGTTCCTCAAAACAAAGAACAATTATCCTTATTTTTCCTAGTTCTGTAATCCTTCCAAATAACCTCTTTATATCTAACCAAAGATGCTGCCTCTGGGATTAACACAGACTCAAGAAATGCACCAGAATTTTAGTTACTTTGATTTTTGCTGTTAAGATGAATGGCTCCAGAAGTGCTCAAGCTGATGTATTTTAAAAATTTTTGTTGTTGTTCGTTTTTGTTTTGAGACAGAGTCTCACTGTATAGCCCTGGTTGACCTGGATCACATAAAAGATCTATCTGCCTCTTTTAAATGCATGCGCCTCCCACCTGTGTTTCTGTGTGTATGAGTACTGGTGCCCACAGAGGCTGAAGGAGTTAATTACCCTGGAGCTAGAGTTACAGGTGGCTCTGAACCACCTGACATGAGTGCTGAGAACTGAACTCAGGTCCTCTGAAGAGTTGTACACACTCCCAACTGCTGAAGCCACCCTTCCAGCCTAAACTCATATTTTAAATTTAGTACTAAAGCATAAGAAAGTGAAGAAGCCAGGCATGGTGGCACGTATCTTTAATCCCAGCTCTTGGGAGGCAGAGGTAGGCAGATCTCTGTGAGTTCCAGGACAGCAAGGGTTGTTACACAGAGAAACCCTGTCTTCCAAGCCAGCTACCACCCAGACCCAGATCTATGAGTTAACCCACCCCAACATCCACAGCAACTATGAACTTGAAGCATGTGAAGAGGACGAACCAACAGGATCTCCAAGGGGAGCCCCAGAGAAAGCCCATTATTTGGGTGTAGCAGAAGCCAGAGGCCTCAAACCAGACAAATGACCCATAGAAGTGAACATTTACAAGTAAAGATGAATGGACTAATGGGTAAACTGTGTGACTCAGCAACACACTAGTGCTTCCACCAAAAGATTCTTTTTTTCTTTTGTTGTTTTTTAACTTTTTTGTTTTGTTTTTGGGGGAGGTTGCACGGGCAGAAGGGGGAAGCAAGGGGACAGGGAGATCAGTGGAATCCGGATGCATGATGTGAAATCCACAGAGAATCAATAAAAGTTGAGAAAAAAAAACTTTATTCAAAAAAGAAAAAAGTGAAGAAATCTTAATTTTTTTTACTTCAAGACAGGGTTTCTCCATGTAGCCTGTCTTGGAACTTGCTTTGTAGACCAGGCTGGCCTCAAACTCACAGATATCCGCTGGCTACTACTTGCCAAGTACTGGGATTAAAGGTGTGCTGTGTGCCACCACCGCTGACATTGTCTCAATTTCTAAAAAGACTATTTTTATTTATGTGCACAAATGTGACTGACTGTGTCTGTGAGCATAAGAGTGTGTGGGTATGCATGGGGGGCCTTTGGAGATCAGCAGAGGTGGATCATCCTCTGGAGCTGGACTTACAGGTGGTTATGAGCTACTGATGTGGGTGCTGGAAAACTAACTCTGGCCCCAGGAAGAACAGCAAACACTTAACTGATGAGCCATCCTGAGCTTCAGTCTCATTGTGTACCTACGGAGGACCTTGAATTCCCGATCCTTATGCCTCACCTCCTAAGCACAGGATGACAGATAGGTACAACTAAATGGCTGCTAGCTTTTTTTAAGTTTCTTATTTAGTAGCTCAGCCTGGCTATTCCACAAATTTACGGCAATCCTCCAGCCTCAGTTTCCTAAATGCTGTAATTACAGGCATGAGCCACAACACTGAGCTTACAACATTTGACATAGATGTTTAAGAAGGATCAGATACCCCCCACACACCACCAAATAAATGACATAAACCAAGGAAAACAGACAAACTTGGCCTGGCAGACCAGTGGCTAGAATATGGTCTAATACTTAAACTAGAACTGTCTACTCACCATATTGAGACAAAAAAAAAAAAACACCTCAGTGATCTCCAAAGGTGACATAACTCAAAGACTAACCACATTATTTAAATCCAGTGAGATAAGACATCTACATTTCAGAAAAACTTAAATATGGTACTTAATAAAGCTATTTCAAAAGAAATCCTTCATTAAAAACCCTATAATCCTCTACCTATAATCCCCAGCACTAGGGAGGCAGATGCAGATGATCACAAGGTCAAGGCTAACTTGGGATACATACTGAAAGCCTCTCAAAAAAAAAAAAAAAAAAACAAAAAAAAACCCAAACATGAGAGCTGGAGAGATTGCTCAGTGGTTAAGCGCACTTGTTGCTCTTACAGAGGACCCAGGTTTGTTTCCCAGTGCTCACATGGTACTTCACATCCATCTATAACTCCATTTCCAGTTAGTTTGTTCATTTATTAGGTTGAATGGGTTTTTTTGGTTTTTTTGAGACAGGGTTTCTCTCTATAGACTGGGTTGTCCTGGAACTCACTCTGTACATCAGGCTGGCCTCCAGCTCAGAGATTTGCCTGCCTCTGCCTCCTAAGTACTAGAATTAAAGGCATGTGCCACCACCACCTGGCAATTTCCAGGAGGTCTGATACCCTCTTCTGACCTCCACAGGTACCAAGCACACATATGCTGCACATACATATATGCATGCAAATACATACACACAAAAAAATAATAAGGCCAGATGGTGATGGCACACACCTTTAATCTCAGCACTCGGGAGGCAGAGGCAGGTGGATCTCTGTGAGTTCAAGGCCATCCTGGTCTACAGAACAAGCTACACAGAGAAACCCTATCCCAAAAAACCAAAAAGAAAGAAATGAATAAACTTATTACAAAAAAACCTAACCAGGGCAGCAAGCAGGCTCAGTAGGTGAAAGCACTTGCTGCACATGCCTGGCAACCTGAGTCCAATCCCTGTGGAAGGAGAGAATGGACTCCTGAAAGTTGCTCTCTGACTTCCGATGCAGTGCTGTCACACACAATAACAGTGAAGTAAAAGTAAATAAATAAATAAATCATGAAACCCGAAACAAAACACTCTCGCTCCTACCCCTACATTTCTAAGAAAAACTAAAAGTACCAAAGAATGTACAAATTACAAAGATGAAGGTTGGGGAGATGGCTCAGTGGGCACAGTGCAGGCAACCACAAGAATCTTGAATTCAAATCCCCAGGACTCTTGTAACAGTTGGGTACTGCAGCTTGCAACTGCAACCCTAGGACTGACAACTCACTGACCAGCCATTCGAGCCAAAAACATGGATCACTAAGTTCAGTGAGAGACCCTGTCTCAAAAAAAAAAAGAGACATTCCAACATTAGCCTCTGGCCTCCTCATAGACCCACACAGGCAAGTACACTAACACACACAAACATACAGTACACATGCTAACATATAAATGTACACAACATATGAACATACAAGTGCCCAGGACACATTTTAACAAAGAGTGTACAGCATATTCACTAAGGTACAAGTAAACCTTACACAATAACATACAAATAGACACAGAAATTAAAAGACAGATAATCTTTATGGTACAAAGAGAAAACGACCATGCCCCAATTTAAGCTCTAAACAAGATGGTATTGGTAGATTGTTAACCTGAGGAAAGCAGCGGCTATGAGAGCACAAAAGTAAAAGAATCTTTAAAATTTTCAGTTATCTCCAACTTCACATACCAGATATTATGTATTCACTCAACACAGGGGCTCTGAAAAGAACATCTGCTTCAATTATAAACCTCAGTATATAAGTCTTATACAAAACTTAATTCACACTGATGCCTACACTGAAATAATAAAATGCTATAAATTAAACTATTTTATTTGGCTTTAGGTAGTGCATTTTAGAGGTCATTTTGAAAATGCAAAGAGAAGGGGCTGGAAAGATGGCTTGGATGTTAAGAGCACTGGCACTGGCTGCTCTCCCAGAGGTCCTGAGTTTAATTCCCAGCAACTACATGGTGTCTCACAACCATTTATAATGAGATCTGGTTCATACATGTAGTTCATACTGTAAATACAATAATTTTTTTTTTAAATTGCAAACAGAAGGCTAGAGAGACAGCTCAGCAGTTAAGAGCACTGCTGCTGATCCAGAGGACCTGTGTTCAATTCCTAGCACCTACATGACATCTTGCAACCATCAAAACTCCACTTGCAAGTAATCCAACGGCCTCTTTTGACCTCACTGGGCACCAAGCAAGCATGTGATGCATATACATACATACAGGCAAAACATTCACACACATAATTAAATCTTTAAAAATTACAAAAAAACAAAACAAAAAGGCAAGCAGTGATGGCTTAAGGCTTTAATTTCTGCAGAGGCAGGCGGACCTCTATGAGTTCAAGGCCAACCTGGTCCACAGAGCAAGTTCCAAGACAGCCAAGGCTACAAAGAGAAACCCTGTCTCAAACAAACAAACAAACAAACAAACAAACACACACACACAAACCCCGACACACGCACAAGGAAAGGATAGACACCTAAAGCACTGTTTATAGCACTTTATTTATTTTTGTAGAATAGTATTTTAAAAAGTAATTTTACACCTAGGGGTACTGCTCAGTGGTAACATGCTTGTTTGGCAAACACAGAGCTGTAAGTCCAATTCCCAGTTCAGAAAAAAGAATCAAAGAAAGAAAAAGGCTATTTTTATATTCATGAACTTAATAAGCTTTCAAAAAGATTCACAAAGAAAATGCAAAAATACTATTAGCTATAAAAAAAAAATAAAATATTTACAGATTGCTAAGTTGTCCTCCCTGCCAGGGCATAGTTCAGATGTCTAACCAGTTCCAGTTAAAAGCACACTCTTTAATACACTGCCAAATTAAACACAAATATATATTTTGCCAGTATGTACCAAGGGATAATGAAGTCTTTTTGTGCATGTGCTCATGTGTAGATGCATGCAAGTGTGTGGGTATATACATACACATGTGTGGAGTCCAGAATCAATGCTGTATGTCTACTGAGATGCTATTTCCCATTGACATTGGAACTCGGAAATCTACTACACTGGGTGGCCAGCCTGTTGTCACCCCAGCTCTGGGGCTATAGACATGTGCTGCTACAGAGGGCTTTTTACATTGGCACTGAGCATCCAAATGCTGGTCCTCATGTTTACATAGTAAGCATTCAATCCACTGAGCCACCTCCTCAGTTCAAAGAGTAGCTTGTAGTTTTGATTTTATAAAGGGAAAGATTAACACAATTCCTGTTATCAAATGACCACACCATTAAATATAAAAAAGGAAGAAGCTTTTTAAAAGTGTTTTTGCACCTGCAGTACTCTTCAGATCACTATTCCTGAGATGAAGAAATGTCAAAGAGGGATAGGAGGGAGCAGTCAGTGTTAAGAACATGTATCTATTACTCTTCCAGAGGACCTGAATTCAGTTCCCAGCACCCACATCAGGTAGCTTACAGCTGCCTGTAACTCCAGATCCAGGGGGATCTCACACCCCTAGCCTCTAGAGGTACACACACACACAAACACTCTCTCTGACACACACAATTAAAAATAATAAAAACGGGCTGGAGAGGTGGTTCAGTGGTTAAGAGCATTGCTGCTATTCCAGAGGTTCCAGAGGACTTAAATTTGGTTCTCAACACCCACATCAGATGGCTGTGGTTAAGAGCATTGCTGCTATTCCAGAGGTTCCAGAGGACTTAAATTTGGTTCTCAACACCCACATCAGATGGCTGTGGTTAAGAGCATTGCTGCTATTCCAGAGGTTCCAGAGGACTTAAATTTGGTTCTCAACACCCACATCAGATGGCTCACAACTAATGTTAATTCCAGCTCCAGGAGATTCAATGCCTCTTTGAGCACCTGTACTAATATGCACATAACCACACATAGACACACAAATAAATCTTTAAAAAAAGAGAAAGAGAGGGCTGGAGAGATGGCTCAGCGGTTAAGAGCACTGTCTGCTCTTCCAAAAGTTCTGAGTTCAATTCCCAGCAACCACATGGTGGCTCACAACCATCTGTAATGAGGTCTGGTGCCCTCTTCTGGCCTGCAGGCATACACGTAGAGAGAATATTGTATACATAATAAATAAATATTTTTTAAAAAAAAAGAGAGAAAGAAAAAAAAAGGAAGGACAGAAGGAAGGAAGGACAGGCGGACGGATAGAGGGACAGATGACAGGCAGGCAGGCTAAGGAATAGCTGAGTCTGGTGGTGCAAGCCTGTGATCCCAACTATAAGGCTGGATGGGGTAGGAACCGTTAAAGTCCAAGCCAGTCCTGGTTATACAGTTTAAGGACAGCCTGGGTAACTCAGTCAGACTTTGTTTCCAGATTAAAATTTAGGATAAAAAGAAAAGGGTCATGGCTGCAGCTTAGTGATGGGGGCTTGCTGAGCATGCCTGAAGCCCTGGGTTGGATCTCCAGTACCTCAAAACCAAGCCAAACATTTTTTCTGTTATTTGTCTGTTTGGGGATAGCCTTGAACACCTGGTTCTCCTCCTCCTCCATCTCAAGTGCTAGGATTATAGGTGAATGCCACTATACCTAACTGAATTCTCAGGGCTCCTTAACAAGTCAACCTTCCATCTGTCTGAACCCCAACTCCACTACTAGGGAGAAAGTGTTAAGAATGAGAGTGATTGCTGGGCTGTGGTGGAACACGCCTTTAATCCTAGCACTTGGGAGGTAGGTGGATCTCTGTGAGTTAGAGGCCAGTCTAACTCTGTCTGGGGGGAAAAATGAGAGAGCCATGAGAAGAATGATCAGACAGACTTCCTGAAACATGGAGAACATACAGGATGAGGCAGAGTGAACAGAACTGGGGAAGAGGAAACTTCAGCTTACTTTAGGAGTTCTCTGTCTTGAAGGAATCCCGTCAAGTATAGCGATGGCATCTTTGTCTAGTTTCAGCATTGTATAACACTCAGCCATTTTGTATTTCACTTCAATTTCAGAAGGAAGACACTTCAAGATAACAAAAAACATCTCTTCAAAATATGATCTCAACAGTGTGACAGTTCTTCAAAATATTAAACAAGGTACGTCATCTTATAACCTAGCAATCTGCTCCTAGATATATAATCGAGAAATAAAAACAAGATCACCCAAAAACCTGGGCACAAACCTTTACTGCCACATTACTCATGGTAGTCAGGAATAAGCAACCCAATGTCCATCAATGAATGGATAAACAAAATGTCCATCAATGAATGGATAAACAAAATGCAGTATGCATGTACCACGGAATATTACATGATAACAAAATGAATGGTTTCAACCCATACTTCAACCCTGTCTCTCAAAATAAAAAACAAAACACCAAAAACCAATTTGTGTGTGTGTGTGCCAAAGACTGGGCAATGGTGGTGCATACATCTTTAATCTCAGCTCTCAGAAGGGAGACGCAGGAAGATCTCTGTAGGTTTAAAACCAATATGGTCTACAGAGTGAGTTCCTATACATTCAAGGCTACCTACACAGAGAAACCCTGTCTTAAAAACCTCAAATAAGCCGGGCGGTGGTGGCGCACGCCTTTAATCCCAGCACTTGGGAGGCAGAGGCAGGCGGATCTCTGTGAGTTCGAGACCAGCCTGGTCTACAAGAGCTAGTTCCAGGACAGGCTCCAAAACCTCAGAGAAACCCTGTCTCGAAAAACAAAACAAAAAAAAAACCAAAAAAAAAAAAACCAAATAAATAAACAAATAAATCAATTCTTTTAATCACCTGGCTCTGTGGAGTAGATGCAGAATTTCCAGTTGAAGGTCTCACTTTTGAAGTTTTACTCAAGGCTTTCTTCTGCTGTAAAGCCATGGTATACTTACTTACAGCATTACGGTACTCCTTATCGTGAAAGAGAGAATCTGCATGATACACCAAAAGCTGGTACTTTTGAGACGGGGAAAACAGCTCACTAGAAAACAAAAGAAGCAAATCCCACATAGGTTATTTTGAAGATTAGAAAGAACACCTGCTGTGGCATATTAGTTTAATGTTACTCTGTCTAAAACACCTAATTGGTCTAATAAAAAAAGCTGAACGACTGGGGCTGGAGAGATGGCTCAGAGGTTAAGCACACTGGTTGCTGTTCCAGAGTTCAATTGCTCTTCCTGAGTTCAACTCACAGCAACCACATGGTGGCTCACAATCATCTGTAATGAGATCTGGTGCTCTTTTCTGGCCTGCAGGGATACATGCAGACAGAATACTGTATACATGTTAAATAAACAAACCCCTAAAAAAAAAAAAGCTGAATGGCCAATAGTTGGACAGGAGAGCGATAGGTGGGGCTGCCAGGGAGAGAGAATAAATAGGAGAAACCTAGGTTCCAGAGATAAAAGAGGGAGAGCAAGAAAAGGAGGAGAGCAGAAAGCCAGGGGCCAGCCTCCCAGCCACACAGTCAGCCATGGAGTAAGAATGAAAGAAAGACAAAAAGTCCAGAAATAAAACATTGTTAAAAAGAAATAGGATAAGCCGGGCGGTGGTGGCGCACACCTTTAATCCCAGCACTCGGAGGCAGAGGCAGGCGGATCTCTGTGAGTTCGAGACCAGCCTGGTCTACAAGAGCTAGTTCCAGGACAGGCTCCAAAACCACAGAGAAACCCTGTCTCGAAAAAAAAAAAAAAGAAAAAAAAAAGAAAGAAATAGGATAATTTAAGTTAGAAAAATTGGCTAGAACAAGCCAAGCAAAGACTGGGCATTCATAAGTAAGAATAAGACTCCATGTATTTATTTGGGAGTTAGGTGGGAGGCCCACAAAGAGATAAAAAAAAAAAAATCACCTACAAACACCTTGGTTTTTACTTAAGCCTAACAAAAAGTATTGTATGCTAGTTTATAGAAAAGTTAGTATACATTAAGTGCAAGTAGGTAAATAAGAGGCACAACATTTGAACACCATGCAAATACGGCCAACACATCAAGTACGATATCTTACTGTATTCTGATCTTGTGCAACTTAGTGTTTTCTTAATACTGAAGCTAAATAATACCTATAAATCAAATCCAATAAAATGATAAAGAAAACATGCTTTAATTAAGGCTCTTTTTAAGGCCCTTCCACCCTCTTCCTGCATTTTGAGACAATGCCTCACTTGGTAGCCCAGGCAACCTTGAATTTATGGCAGTCCTCCTGCTTCTGCCTTGGAAGTGATGGGATTATAGAATGGCCCCCTATGCCTACTCAATAAGACCTCTCAGTTTAGCACTGTTTTATATACACCTATATTACCTTAGGTTAACATCAAATTTTAAGGATAATATTGGCCAAGGATATCAATCTCAACAACTTGACTATTATTACCAAAGGGCAGAGACTCCAGAAAGAAGAAAATTTACCACTATGAATTCTTTTTAGAAAAACACTGAAAAAGCAAGCACCTGAACTGGGCATGGAGGCATAAGCCTTTAATCACGGCATTAGGGAGACAGAGATAGGTGGATCTCTGTGAGTTCAAGACTAGCCTACTCTACAGAGTTCCAGGACAACACAGAGAAACCCTGACTGGAAAAACCAAAACAAGCACCCAAAAATTTGAAAGCCAGTGTGAGAACAGAATAGGAAAGTCAAAGTGGCAGGATGAAAAAGGATTAGCCTTAGGAAGTCTTTTTAGAAAGTCATCACTATTACTTATATGTATGTGCCATGTATATGTATATACTGTTGCCAGTAGAGAATGCTGGATCCCCTGGAAAGTAATTGATATGGGTTCTGGGAACCAAACTCAAGTCCTCTGCAAGAGCAGCAAGAATTCTTAAACTATGGAGCCAGCTCTCCAGGATCTGAAAGTCTCTTTTTAATTTCACATACAAAAAACAAACTTTTCAACACTAGAAGCACTATTAATCATCTTGACTCTCAAGTGTTTAAAAATAATGTAAGGGAATCCATATTTCTCAAACGTTGTTTTTTTCAGTATTTCAGATCAAGCCCAAGGAAGGCCTCACAAATGCCAGGCAAGCCTTCTATCACAGAACTTCATCCTTTACTCTCAAAAAGAAACCATTTTAACTAGTCCTTATCAGCAAGGTTAAATGCCTGGACACTGGTTTACTTTTTGTCCTGCATGGGGTATCCATCCAAGGTCTCTGCATGCTAGGCAAGCATTCTATCCACAGCTCTATCTGCAACCCTGGTCAGATAATTCCAGTCCAACTTCTTGCAAACTAATTGGGGATTATGCATTTCTCTCTAACAGGTAAAGAAGAGACTGAGACAAAGAATTCTATAAGCAGGCACGCATATTAAAAAGTGGAAGCCATAAGTGGTGGCACAGGCCTTTAATTCACTGACACTCAGAAGGCAGAAACAGGTAGATCTCTATGAGTTTAAGTCAGCCCAGTCTACATAGCCAGTTCCAGGACAGCCAGAACTACATATCAAGGAGTAGATAATGGCTCAGTGGTTAAGAGCACTGGCTGCTCTTCCATAGGTCCTGAGTTAAATTCCCAGCAGCTGGTGCCCGTTTCTGGTGTTTAAGCATACATGCAGACAGAATATGTATACATAATAAATAAATCTTTTTTTAAAAAATAAAAAAGACCTACGCATTGAGACCATGTCTTAAACAAACGTGATAAGGGAGAGGGCTATCTTAAAACCCCAACAACTAGGTTCCACTACCAGCTATGGTCATACTCTCCTGTAGTCCTAGCATTTATTTGGAAGCCTAGCATTTATTTGGAAGCAGAGACAGGATGACAAGGCATTCTAAGAACTAACCTTGGCTATATATATAATCAGTTCAAAATCAGTCTGGGCTATGACCCTTTCAAAAACAGGAGTGGGGTGACTCCACAGTTAAGAACATCTGGGATTTTTGGGGTTTTTGTTTGTTTTGGTTTTTCGAGACAAGGTTTCTCTGTAGTTTTGGAGCCTGTCCTGGAACTAGTCCTTGTAGCCCAGGCTGGCCTCGAACTCACAGAGATCCGCCTGCCTCTGCCTCCCGAGTGCTGGGATTAAAGGTGTATGCCACCGCCACCACCTGCGAGCATCTGGGTTTTTATAGAGGATCCAAGTCTAGCTCCCAACACACCTATCAGGCAGCTTACGACTACCTGTGACTTCAGTTCTGACCTCCAAGGAATCTGATGCCCTCTTCTGGTCTCTGAAGGCACCATGTGTACACATGGTACACATATACACACACACACGTAGATGCATACACATAAAAAACAAAGAAATTCCAAGCAATCATTCCCTAATCCTATTTCCCTTGGAAGGCACTAATCTGTGATACCTTCTTAAAAATAATTTTATTATTATTTATGTGTACTCGTATGCCTGTGTACATGCACACACACAAAACCAAAAATCATTAAAAAAATCAAGTGCAATAGAACACATCTATAATCTCAGAACTTGGATGTGGACGCAGGAGGATGAAGAGTTCAAGGTCAGTCTGAGCTTCACCAAGACCCTATCTCAAAAAGTAAAACAAAGCTGGGCATAATGACTCAAGTCTAATCCCAGCATTCTAGAGGCAGAGGCAGGTGGATCTGAGATCATGCCTAGCCTACTTTATAGTTCCAGGGCAGCCAGGTTATGCAGAGAAACTAGGTGAGGGGCAGTGTGGTGTGAAACAACCTGCTCTTGTACACTGTAAAGATTTGTCACTCACACAGGTTTAACAAACCAGTAGCCAGACTAAGAGAATTCTGGGAAGAGGAAGTTGCAAACCAGACAGAGGAAGCAAGATGAGGATGCCTTACTGAGAAAAAGTACCAAGCAACATGGCTAAACATAGATAAGAATTATGGGTTAAGTTGTAAGGGCTAGTTAATAGTAAGCCCGAGCTTATAGGCCAAACAGTTTATAATTAATTTAAGCCTCTGTGTATTTCTTTGGAACTGAATGGCTGCAGGACCAGACAGGACAGAAACTTCTACAACAACCAGAGAGCAGAGAATGAATAAATAGATGGGCTGCTTGCTCAGTTTTGAACCTTACTCATCCATCTTCCTTATCCAAAGGAAACAGGTTTTTCATGTATTATTCCAGAGATACATCATAGGCACATTACAAGGCAAGTGTGTTACAGCATATACTGACCACTTGTGGGTAGAGCAGTATCTTAGGTATCAAACGCGTATTTTTCAGTATATAAATATAATCAGGCATTTCAAGAGTCTGTTTGCTTTTAGTGGTACCAGGAACCCATATCTGGGTCTTACACATGCTAAGTGGGCTCTCCATGTCTGAGCTACATCTCCAGCCTTAGGAAAGCTATCACAAACCAGACCAACCTTTGATTCCTTGAATTTATTATGTAACTTTATATAAAGTATTTAGCCATCTTGACCTCTTTTTTTTAAAAAAATGTATTTTGGGTAGTGCTAATGATGAAACCTAGGGCCTCAAGCATTCTACTTAAGTATTGTACCACTTAACTATGTCACCAGTACTGCTTTTTATTATTTTCTTTCTTTTTAAATTTATTTATATTTTATGTATGAGTATTCTGTATGCATACCTGCATGCCAGAAGAGGGCATCACATCCTATTATAGATGGGTGCGAGCCACCATGTGATAGCTGGGAATGAACTCAGGATCTCTCGAAGAGTAGCCAGTGCTCTTAACCCCTAAGCCATCTCTCCAGCCAGCCCCACTAGTCCATTTTAACTGTTTTTAGTTTGTTTTTTTTAACAGGGTGTATGTACACTGTCTATTAAAAAAACTTTAAAATATAAAGGATAAATGTAGGAACCTAAATGCTTTCATAGCTAAAAAAACTGCCAATCTATCCTAATGAGAAAAAGCACAGGTTAGCTATGTTTAGTCTAACTAGAGAAGCAAACTGCTTCAAACAATGCTATAACATCATTAAGACCCAAGAATAAAGATTAGGGCAGCTGGGCAGTGATGGCACACACCTTTAATCCCAGTACTCGGGAGGCAGCCAGGTAGACTTCTGTGAGTTCAAAGCCAGCCTGGTTTACAAAGCAGGACAACACAAAGAAACCTTTTCTAGAAACCCCTCCCCCTAAAGATTAGAGGATTTCCTACGACCAATCACGCTGACCCAGGAGGAAAGGCTCCAGATTGAACACAGGTTGAGAGACCAGTGTTCCCCAACTCACACTAAGTGATAAAATGATGCGTGTGACTGGTAAGGTCCACAGCACACCAATAAGTGAAATGGGGGATACAGGTCCTTCAACGTCTTTGGCTGTCTGACCTAGACCAGCTTCAGCCAAGCCAAAAGCAAACAGCTGCACAGAGTAGAAGATTCCACTGTAACATCATCTGGAGGCCCTAGTGGTAGATTACAATAAAAATGATCCCAATCAGAGACAACTAGAATTCAAATTCCCTAGCTCCTCTATGTTCTCTATGACCTCGCCTGACACACAGGACCTCCTGCGGTCTGCACAGCTCCTCAGCACTTTCAGGAAGTTCAGGAGTGCTTCTCACAAATGGGAACTGGGCTTTTTCAACAGGCGGCAAGAGTGAAGCAGAAAATCAAAAAAGGTCAATTCTGGTGGCGGGAGATCTGTTTAGGAAGTGACTTGCGCTGAAACCTGAACCGGGAGGCAGTTCTAAAGTGAAGACTAAGCAGGAGCCGCAGGTGTCAATCAGCGTGTGCACTGCAGTAGCTGAAAACACAACCAGGGAGGCCGGCCCGCAGTGAGAGCTCGGGCTTCAGAAGAAACGGGAGAAAAGAAGGAATCGCTCGGCTTGGGGAGCCAAGCAGAAGAGTGAGCATGATGGGGGAATTTTGAAGCAGGGTCCAACAAGCACCCAAGGCTTCATCTGAGACTCAGTAAACCCGGCCAGAAATGTCACTCAGTTGGCAGTGCTTGCATAACCTTCATGAAGTGCCGGGATCGATCCCCAGCACCAAAAGAACACCGAGCATGGTGGTGCAAACCCCTGCGACCCCAGCTTCTGGGAGGCGGAGGCAAAAGCGTAGTAAGTTCAAGCCCATCCTCGGCTAGACAGCTCGTTGCAGGCTAGCCTGGTCTACAAGAGGCCCTGTTACAAACAAAAACAAACGAGCGGCTGCCTCGGGCCTTACAAAACGCGACAGGGAAACTTTCAAAAAAAGGCGCCACTTGGCGCGCCAAGGATGCTCTCGGCGCCGAGTGTAGCGGTCCCCGTCCTACGCCGCGGCGGGACCTCCAGGTCTGACACTCGGGGGACGGGGTCTCTGGGAGGCCGCCGCCGCCGGAAGAGGCCTCGCCGCCCGCGCAGCCTCGGCGGGGGCCACACGGTTCCTCCACCACCTCAGCCCCGGCTCCCAGACCGCCGCTCCCCGCCTCCACTCACGGGTTGTTATTACTCATGGTCAGCAGCAAGCTGCTGAGGAGCCGCACGTTGGAGTGCAGCCCCGCGGCCGCCATGTCGCGCACATGGTCTATCACGCTCATCTTGCCCGGCGACAGCGCGGCCCAGCAGCAGCTGACAGAACGCCCGAGAGCAGAGCGGAGCCTCGGGGAAGGTTCCAAAATGGCGGCGGCGCTGGGGACCTTCGGGGCCAGACGCGGCTCCACCCCTGAGGATATAGGTAGCTATTGAGGTGCCTGAGTAAAAAGAAGCGCCCGGGGAGCGAAAGCTTTATTGAGGGCTGACAACGCAATAGAAGGCAGCCCAGTAGGAATACCGACTTCGTTTGAAATGAAGTCAGCCCGAGGAAAAGATGCATCTTCAAGGCTAGTAACATTGTACAGGAGTCCATCACAAATAAGGTGGAAAACTGACAGTTAAAATTGAATTTTTGAATCAGGCGGCCAAGGGCCGACTTTTTTTACAACGACGCGTGCGCACCAGGTGAAGGTGCCACGCCCCCTCCTCCGGTGGAGTGTATCCTGTCACCCAAAGATTCCTTGGTGCAAGGCATGGTTTACCAGGTAAAATGACCCGGTAGATCGGGGGGGGGGCGGGGGGAGGACGTAATAAAGGATAGATACAGGAATGAGCTAGGGTCGCTGATAACGCTGCAGTTAACATCTCGAGCCTTTACGAACTTGTTATTAGGTTGCATGCTCAGAAACCATAACGCTTAATCCATTCCCTTAAGGCCATGGGAGCCGACTCAGCGATTAAAAAAACAAAACAAAACTGCATGTTCCTTTTGCAAAAGACACGAATTCGGTTCCCAGTACTTTCCTGGCGGTCCACAACCGTCGTGTGAGTCCAGCTCTAAGACATCCGACTCCTTCCCCCCTGATTCCATGGTCACCTACATGCATGTGCACTCAGGTATGCACGACACTCATAAAAATAAACTTTAAAAATTTTAAATTTTGAATTCCCTCTTTGCCAACGAAGAAGCCAAAATTTTAAAATGTTGAAACCGAAGTGGGGTGGCCTGAGAGTAAGTAAGGCACTTACTGCCCTTAAGCCTGGCCATCAGAGTTCAATCCCCTGTGACCAACATGGTGGAAGGAGAGAACTGACGCCTTCAAATTGTCCTCTGACCTCCACACAGGAACAGCAGCCATGTGCCTCTCACCCCCACAAAGGAAATAAGTAAATGCAAATAACAAAATTTTAAACTGAAACTGTTTGCTTAAATTTGAGACTCAAGGTCTGTTTTAAAAGGTTTATTTTCGTTATTTTATTTAGGGGTGTGTGTGTGTGTGTGTGTGTTTATGCACATGTCTCTGCCTTCCCAATGCTGGGATCACAAGCCTGAGCCATTATTCCTTGCTTGCTTACATGGATGCGGGGTTAGAACTCACATTCTCAAGCTTGCATGGTGTGGTGGTTTGAACTGGCATGGCCCCATAGACTCCTATATTTGAATGTTTGGTTTCCGGTGAGTGTTCTGTTAAGGAATGATTAGGAACTGCAGCCTTCATGGAGAAGGTGTGGGGCGGACTTGGGGTTCTCAAGAGCCCAGGTCCAGTCTCACTTGCTATCTGCCTCCATCTTTCAGATCAGGTGAAAGCGGTCAGCCATGCCTGCCGTGACCCTGCTTCCCATCATGATGATCATGGACTAATCCTCTGAAACTGTAAGCAAACTCCCAATTAAATGCTTTATTTTATAAGTTGCCTTGGTCCATGGGGTCCCCTCACAGCCATAGAGCAGTAACTAAGACACAGCAAGCACTTCACCAGCTGCTGAGGCCTGGTCACTTTCTCTGTGAAACCTACCAGGCTGGCCTCAAGCTCACAGAGAAGCACCTGCCTCTGCTTCCCAAGTGCAGGGGATTAAAGGCATGTGCCACCACCGCCACCTGGCATATAACATGCTCAACAGTAACCAGAGAATGGAAATGAATATTGAGCAATCCATGAAGACTCAGATGAATACACTCATATAGCTTAACGCTGCTGAGGGAAAAGGACGGGGGGAAAAACTGATCATGAAATAAGAAAAACAGATCTCAAAAATATCATGCTAAAAATAAAACTCCCCTAGGTGAAGGAAGCCAGATGGAAAGTGCTGGCGAACTCCAAGTCCACTTATGTGAAGTATCAAGACACAAACAAACCCACAGAGCCAGGAAGTCATCAATAACTACGGGCTGTCCTGCCCGGACCTGGCCCAAGGGTGTGAGGGCTGTGGGAGTTGCGGAAATGGGGGAAGCCAGACCTGAGAATGAGAAACAGTGGCCAATGAAGTGGGCGGGAGGGGGTTGTAAGAGAGGGTGGTGCTGTGGGAGCCGGAGGAAGACTAGGAATCCTAGGTGAGAACAAGCAATCAAAGAAAGAGGTCAAGGGAGAGAAAAGCAGCCAGTGGCAGTTTGGGTGAGGCGGTGAAGGCTCAGAGCTGGAAACGGGCGTGAAGCGGGACGGATAGATAGATCCCTTGGTCACCAGTGGCGAGGGCTGGGAGGCTCTCAGAGACCAAACTGCGACCTTTAGCCAATCCCTAGGATCTTCGACATCAGAAAGAATTCAGAACAAAGTATGGCGTTAGAACTTTGGCACAGGTTATGCTATAACTCACGGTGGAGCTGAAGCTGGCTATAAACCCCTGTTCCTGCTCTTCCACCTCCCCATGGCTTCCAGGCCTGCACCAAGTTTTCAGGTGGATTGTGGCATAAGTGCATGATGGGGTCAGGGAAATTTGCCAGGTTCAAGACATGGAGAAGTGTTTCATAAGTAAGAAGAGGACGGCTACTGGAGTCTTGGTCCACCATGTGGGGTTCAGCTGGCTTGAAGCTGTTTTCAACACCACAGGTGTTGGCTGGCCATTGCGCAGCTCTTCAGTACCACACTGTGCCTCACATTCAGGGGTCCTGCGCAGAGTGCTGGCCCTCCACTTAGGATAGGTTTTGTCCTCGGGGTAACACTGGTAACGTTTTGTTTAAAAAGTTTCAAGAATCTCTGGTCAAGGACGAGGTGGTGCGGGCTAATAATCCCAGGACTGCCTCTGATCAACACCAGCCTAAATATCTACATGAAACGTTGTAGCAGTGTTTTGTTGTTGTTGGTGGTGGGTTTTTTTGTTTTGTTTTGTATTGTATTTGTTTTGCCAGACGGGGTTTCTCTGTAGCTTTGGTACCTGTCCTGGAAATTAGCTCTTGTAGGCCAGACTGGGTCTCACAGTGTAACACTGGCTACCTGGCTAGCTTGGAACTCACTGGTCTCGAACTCACGGAGATCCACCTGCCTCTGCCTCCTGAGTGCTGGGATTAAAGGTGTGCGCCACCACCACCTGGCTCCAAGTTAGTCTCAAACTCACAGACATCCATCTGCCTCTGCCTCCCATGTGCTGAGATTAAAGATGTGTATCAACACATTAGGTTTTTTTTGTTTGTTTTTGATTTTCGAGACAGGGTTTCTCCATAGCTTTTGTTTCCTGTCCTGGAACTAGCTCTTTTAGGACAGGCTGGCCTTGAACTCACAGAGATCCGCATACCTCTGCCTCCCGAGTGCTGAACACATTAGTTTTTTTATTCCCCCTTTCCTTTTTTTTTTCTTTCTGTTTTTCAAGACAGGGGTTCTTTGTGTAGTTGTCGCTGTCCTGGAACTCACTTTGTAGACCAGGTTGGCCTCGAATTCACAGAGATCTGCCTGCCTCTGCCTCCTGAGTGCTGAGATTAAAGGTATGTGCCATCATGGGGCTCTAATCTTTTTTCTTGTGTGTGTGTGTTTGTGTGTGTGTGTGTGTGTGAGCCCCAGCAAGCATGTCTGTGTACCATGTGCTTGCCTGGTTGATGTGGGAGTGTCATATATCAATCTGTTGATTTCATTGGTTAAGCAATAAAGACTGCTTTGGCCCTGATAGTTTAAAACATAGGTGGGAGGAGTAAACAGAACAGAAGGCTGGGAGAAAGAAGCTGAGTCAGGAGTCGCCATGATTCTCCCACTCCAGGCAGATGCAGGTTAAGATCATTCCTGGTAAGCCAGCTCGTGGGCTACAGCAAATTATTAGAAATGGGCCAAGCGGTGTTTAAAAGAATACAGTTTTTATGTAATTATTTCGGGTAAAGCTAGCCGTGGGGGCGGCCGGGTGCTGGGGATGCAGCCCGCCGCCCTTATTACAACACCTGGTGCCCAAGGATACCAGAGGAGGGCGTTGGATCCACTAGAACTAGAATTACAGCCTGCTTTGCACCATTATGTGTGTGCTGAGAACTGAACCCAGGTCCTCTCCAAAAGTAACAGGTGCTACAGGGTGGTAACTGGCCCTGAGCTTTAGGTAAGTCACATGACCATGCACAGTGACACAGAGGAACCACAGTGGAATAAGCTGGCACACCCCAGGCCTTTTCTATATGCCTAGCAGCACCCAAAGGGCAAACATCTCTCCCTGATGTTTCTCAGAAGTCTTTCCTGCATGGGGAAACAGTTTGGCTTCTCTGAGTGACTCAGGCAGGATTAGGTGTAACACTGGTGGGACAAAGAATTTGCCTGGGGTTGGAGAGATGGCTTGGTGGTTAAGAGCACTGATTGCTTCTCCAGAGGACCCGAGTTCAATTCCCAGCACCCACATAACAGCTCACAACTGTCTGTGAATCCAGTTCCAGGGAATCTGACACCTTCATACCAATGCACATAAAATAAAGTTAAATAAATTATATTTTAAAAAAAGAACTTGCATGAACCATGGCAGGGGATTAAATGACATCACCTTTCCAACTGGCCCTCTTTTCACGAAAGGGACTAACAGGCAAGACAACACTTAGGGCTTCTCAGCTGCTCCAGGGACACCTGTGCAAGGGACAGACAGTACTTAGAGATAGCTTTGAGACAGGTACAACATAGGGCAGCTTGGCCCAGCCAGAGTTCAGTCGCCACGGCCCACAGCCCTCTACAGGAAACCTTCATTCCTATGCGACACCCATCAACCCTTACTTCTCAGACTCCAGCTACTTCTTTCCTGAGCCCATGTCTCTGGCCCTCCAGTCTATCAAGTCTGCATCCAGTGACTAAATCCCAATAGGATTACAAGAGAAACTGACTGTGCTGAAATACAATAACTAAGACAGGAAAGCCATTTAATGATACGATGAAACATTCCTGTCTTCCTTTTTTCTTTTTGAGACAAGGAGACAAGGTCTCACTGTGTAGCCCAAGAGATCCAAATGCTTCTGCCCCCTAAATGCTGGGATTAAAGGTGTATTGCCACCACTCCTGGCCAAAAAAAAAAAAAGTTGCTTGTTTGTTTTTAGACATAGGGTTTTTCTGTGTAGCCCTGGCTGTCCCAGAACTCACTCTGTAGACCAGGCTGGCCCTGAACTCTCAGAGATTCGTCTGCCTCTGCCTCCTAAATGCTGTCATTAAAGACCTGTCCCACCACTGCCCCACTAGATTTATTTACTCTTTTTTAGGATTTACTTATTGATTTTATGTATCTGACACTTTTATGCCAGAAGATGGTATCAGATCCTACTATAGATGGCTGTGAGCCACCATGTAGTTGCTGGGAATTGAACTCAGGTTCTCTGGAAGAGCAGCCAGCGCTCTGAACCGCTGAGGCACCTTTCCAACCCCCACTTTTTATTTAATGTGAGTATTTTATCTGCATGGCCTGTGGAAGTCAGACGAGGTCATCAGAACTGCTGGAACTAGAATTGAGGGTGGAGGTGAGCCACTAAGTGCATGCTGGAACCAAACCCATGTCCTCTGCAAAAGCAACAAGTCTTCTCAGTCCATTCAGATTCAGATTGCTGACTGCCCCTTCTGCCCACTTCGGGTGTATACTTCGGTAAACTACCGCTTTTCATGATAGTCCTGTATTTGCCCCGTGAACTTCTCATAATTGTTAAACTGCTTTGTTTTGATTTTATTTTCGAGACAGTATTTCTCTGTGCAACCCTGTCTGTCCTGGAATTCACTCAGTAGATCAGGCTGGCCTTGAACTCAGAGAACCACCAGCCTCTGCCTCTGCCTCCCAGGTGCTGGGATTAAAGGCATGTGTCACCATACAGGCTTGGGTACCCTGGACTTTAAAGTGTCATCACGCTGCAGGTCGCCTATGAACTGGAGCTTCAGAGCCAAAGCAAAGTAGAAACTCATGGACGATTCATCTCAGCATAGACACAGAACAGATGTGGCCTGAAAATTACACCCTCCTGATGGAGTGGCCTTCTAACATCTGTAAACACAAATGAAAGGGCAAACAAAGCAAAGTGCTTTCAGCGCAAGTGCTACAGCAATCTCTGGACAGAGCCCCAACCACTGTTTTTTTCTTTTTTTTTTTTTTTAAGATCTTCAGTACTAATAGTTTTTGGAAGAAGAAAAAGTTAGAGCGAAAGAACTCAAATCAATCTTGTTCCAGTATTTCCGTGCACTGTGTTCTTTCTGCACCCGATGATAAACGACAGCAATTAGCGCCCTAGTAAAATGACGAATATAAACAGGATGCTTATGGGAAAAGAACAAGGTTACCAGACTGCCTCTTTATTTATTACCTGTTACTATTATTAAAGGGCTGGGAATTGAACCCAGAGCCTTGTGCATGCCTGTCAAATGTTCTGCCACTGGGCTACAACCCCAACTGCTGCTGCTGCTTTTTTTCCCCCCTTTTTGAGACAGGGTCTCAAACTGTCCCTAAACTTGCTATGTAGCCGATGACTGTAAACTTCTGATCCTCCTGCCTCCACTTCCTGAGTGCTAGCGTTACAGGCAAGTGCTGGGAATGGGATAGCAGACTGATAGGTGGATTATTTTCTCATCATTGAGTAGTGAATGGCTGGACCAAGACGATTTCATACTTAAACATCTGATAGGGTGGGTCCCAGTCAGCAGTAGATCTGGGTTCAGTTTCCAGCACACATACAAATTTTGACGCCTATTGCTAAAGTACTTTAAATTGTACTTTCTAGTGTGGCAGCATACTCCTTTAGTCCAAGCATCGGGGAGGCTGAGGCCGATGGATTTTTTTTTTCTTTTTTGGTTTTTCAAGACAGGGTTTCTCTGTAGCTTTGGAGCCTGTCCTGGAACTAGCTCTTGTAGACCAGGTTGGCCTTGAAGTCACAGAGATTTGCCTGCTTCTGCCTCCTGAGTGCTGGGATTAAGGGTGTGCACCACCACTGCCCAGCTAAGTCCAGTCTTCATAAGAGACTCCCAAGCTAGCCAAAGCTACCCTGCCACAAACCAACAAGTCATGGGGAGGGGACAACATGACCTGGGATGGCTTAGCAGGTAAAGACAATGCCACCAAACCTGACAACCTGAATTTAATCCTAGGGACTAACATGCTGGGAGAAATGACCCAAGAATACCACCTTTTTGCTTTAAGATGTGTCTTTTAATATATATAGGTTTTGTTTTTTATTTTTTCCTTATTTTCCTATTTTTCTTTCACGCTGGGCTTGCACCCACAGCCTCTATACTAACCCTTTTGTCCAGCCCTGGACAGGTTTGTGCACAGCCCTGGGCTGGGCTGGGCTGAAAGCGGTATTTAACTAGTTTGTAGCTCATACACACATCCTGCAGAGCACTGAGCTCAGGAACGCAAATGACACAGTCAGACATGGCGGCACACACCTTTGATCTGAGCACTTGGGAGGTGGAGGAGTTCAGTTATCCTTGGCTACCTAGAAGTTTCAGGACATTGAGTTCCTTGAGGCCCACTCTAAAGAGATAATAAACACATCTACTTAGTTAAGGCAAGTGAGGTGGCTCACGAGCATCTGGGAAATGGAGAGGTTGAGGTAGGACTGTCTCAAGTTCAAGATCAGCCTGGAACTCTGTCCAAAACAGAAATTCTAAGTCAGACCATAGTGGCTCACACCTTTAATCCCAGTACTCTGGAGGCAGAGGTAGGTGGATCTCTGTGAGTTCCGATGTCAGCTTGGTCTACACAATGAGTTCCAGGACAGCCAGAGCTACAAAGTTGAGACACTGTCTCAAAACAAACAAACAAACAAAACAAAACAAAAAAGAAAGGAAAATGGACAAAGAAGTAAACAGTTTTCTGGAGAAGGTGCTACATGGTCATATGCAAAGCAACTACCCATCTTAGAGAAATAGAGGCCAGAGCACAGTGAGACGCCATGTCACAGTCACCGGAAAGCAAAGGAAGGAAACAAGTGTTGGCGAGGTGGGGGGGCACAGCACGGTCGCATGTCCCTGTGGGAATGTAAAACAGTGCAACTGCTGTTCTCCAGAAGGCTAAACAGTTCCCATGTGACTCAGCGGTTCCACTCCGAGGGACAGAATAATGTGCACACCAATGTTCTTGGCAACACTGTTTGGTCATAGCTCCAAAATAGAAATAACACAGATGTCCCCTGGATGATGAATAAATAAACACAGTGTGGTCTGCACCAAGACGGAATATTACTCAGCCGTAAAAAGGAACGAACCACACACGGGTACAACACAAAGATGCTGTGCTAAGGGAAAGAAGCCAGACTCCTCTTCCATGAGGAATGGGGCGAGGGGACGGACTTAGAAACATGCTAAAGGAAAGAAGCCAGATTCAAAGGCTGGATTATCCACTATAGGTCTCTAGTATACGAAATATCTAGAGTAAAGAAATCTATGAAAACAGAACAGATTAGGTTAGTCCAGAGCCTGGGGACAGGAAGACTTTGGAGCAAAGAAGGTCACACACCTTTTGGGTGTGGCATGTAGATATAGGAAACTACATATATACTGACAACCATTACACTGTCCGTTATCTGAGAGGCTATGATGGGGCCTGGCACAGTGGAGGACACCTACAGGAGGATTTGGGGTTTAAGGCCCATGTGGGAGGCATAGTTAGTTATGGGCCACCCTGGGACTACACAGTGAGACTGCCTCAAAACAGACAAACCAAATCATAAATATAAACACCAGTCCCCCGCTCCCAAATATACCACCCACACCCCTTTCCATAAAAGGTACAGTGTAAGCTTTATCTCAAAAATGTTTTAATTCAATGTCTAAGATAAGCAATGACATTTATTACATATTAAGTACCAGCCTGAAATTGCCGAAAATCCAGATTACCCGACACCCACCCCCCAAATTCTTGATCAAGAGCATTTCAGGCAAAGACACAATCGCTCCTCACTTCATAATCCATCATGAACGGACACAAAGAACTGTGTACACCTTGATGTGATGCTGCCCGGGCTCCATCCACTCACTGCCCAGGTCCCGAGAGACTCTTGTTCATGAACTGTCTCTTCACAAAGCAAGTCCACCACTGTCAAAGGCACAAGACAGATCTCAGGGTCAGGGCACAATGCTACCTCAAGGGCAGGCCAGAATTCCAGTTAACTTATGACACACAACTGTATCTAAACTAGCTTGGCATCTTACATCAAATTCAAAGGTGACCACAGCAGAAAAAGTAAATGTGCTTACTTGCCCTCCATAGGTGTGAGGCTTACATCCAACCATAGACAGAAAGGGGGGAGAGGTGTGTGAACCAGACATAGTGTACCCATATACTGCAGAACTAGCAAGGCTGAGGTAGGGGGAACTCAAGGTCACCCTTGGCTGTGTAGCCAGTTCTAGCCCAGCTTGTGCTATTTTCCCAAACCCCACCCTCCCCAGGGGCCCCTACCAGTAGTGAATACACACCAACTGCTCCTTGTGACTGTTCCCTACGCAATAAAAGAGTCATCATTTACATGGAATTCGGTACGCCATAAGCGTGGGTAACCTGGGGCGTTCAAAGCCCACAGAGGATGCACAGACGCTATATACGAACACCATGCCATTTTACATAACACCCACAGACTGTGGATGCAGTGGCTACACACCCCATACACAAACCCTGTGCATGACTGGAATCTATTCAGTAGTGAGTGTAGGGCAGTGAGCTCTGCCCTGCCGAACCTCCAGGTCGGGCAGAAGTGAGTGTTCTTGGGACAGAAGGCTTCGGTGGCGTAAAAGGCTCACCTTGCTGGGTTTATCATTCTGAGGGTCAAAAACTTTTTCACAGAGCCGCAGTCCAGTCTCCTGCCTCAGCTGCTGTAGGTACGCACGCATCACTTCTGAAACAGGGAAATCTGCATGTGAGGAGATATGCTGGACGCACTGCCTGTCCAGCCAGACACTGATCTTAGTAACGTATCTGTATCCATTCGAACAGCTTAGAGAAAGAAAGAATGGTTCAGATCATTCTGTGTGCGTGTGCAGGAGATGGTTCACTCCTTCCTTGGTGTGGGTCCCAGGAATCGAACTAGACTGTCAGGGTTGGCAGTGAGCACCTTTACCGGCTGAGCCATCTTGCTGACTCCAGATGGTCTTATAACTACATTCATTTTGGCCCAACACTCTCTGCATGTGACACTTGCTAGCAAGCTCTTCTGTGAAAGTAAGGCGACACATGTGTGCTAAGTGCCTCATTGTCAACCTGAGAACCAGTCACTGGGCTGGGGGGATGGTTCAGTGGAGAAGAAGCTTGCTGTGTGAATCTTCAGCACCTATATAAAGGTAGGGGGGCCATGGTAGCTGGCCTGTACTCCCTTCCCTTAGGAGGCGGAGTCGGGGGATTCCTCAAGCAAGTTGGCCAGCTACACTAGCTAGATCAGTGAGTTCCAGGATCAGTCAAAGAGCCTGCGTCAATATGCAATGTGGAGAATGACCTGACATCAATCTCTGGCCTCCACGCACACACGCACACAAGTGAACATGCCCACAAGTGTATTCACACCCACACCTACTTGCTCGCCTCCACACCATATACAAAAAATGAACACCAATCAAGGCAGAGGGCCATGCCATGAGTTCAAGACCAGCCTGGATTACAGAGAGACCACATCCAAGAAACAACCAAAAAAACCACACATCAACACCAAAAGTAAGACAGAGGGATGGCTGTATACACGAGCTCACGTGTGCACACACATGCACACACACACCCTCTCACAGGCACAGTCCCGTCTCACCATCCTCCTGTTTATTCGCAGGTTTGGCATAAATGGCATTGAGGGGGAAGCCAGGCTCTCCAGGAATGGGGAAGTTTGTGATTCCGAGCGTGTACATTTCTTTCTCGCCTTGGCTCCTGGAATTGCACTAAAATTGAAGGACACATTGATAAGAAAAAGAGTAATTCCCAAACACCAGCTGCTTGGTGCCAGCAGCTTCCAGGAGTGTACCATGTTTCGTGAGTGCACTTCTGCAGCGAGTGAACCTGCAACCCTCTTTAGAACAGTGTCAAAGAAGTAAAACCAAGAGAAACTACAGAGAAACGGTGGAATACAATAGATAAAACACTGAAAACCAAACTTACCAGGCAGGAACACATTTCTCTTCCTAAATGCATACATTAATATATATATTTTTTTAAGTTTTCTGAAACAATCTTACTACATAGCCCTATCCAAGAACTTGTTATATAGACCAGGCTGGCCTTGAACTCAAAGAGATCCACCTGCCTCTACCTCCAGAGTGCTGGGATTAAAGGCGTATGACACCACACTGGGCCCTAATAAGATCTTACTAGTTAAATTTTGAAGTAGTGATAAATTCGAACACATTTCAAAGTCAGCTCTCTCAAATACATGAGGACTGTGAGCCTCTAAGTGGGGGAGATACTAACATGTCTGTATCCTGCTGCCCGCTCCACGCCTGATGCAAATGCTCCACTGTTCTCAGAGGATGAAGGGATTACTGTCTCCTGACACCTCACCGCCCTCCTTCATGTCAGTTCCCCTATGGGTTCAGCAGACCCAGGTGGTTTTGAGGGATAGCCTGTCTCTGTCTGCTGTCCTTATGTGAAGAGCCAAGCCTTGTTACCTTTTGAAGTTTCTTTAGACACTCAGAGATGTAGAGTGTGATGTAGATCAGGGTTCTATCTGCTTCATTCTGCGAGGGAAATAAAACAACATAATGGCCACATGAGATGGACACTTCAGAGCACGTCTGCCTTCATGATCCACTGGTTACCCACAGGGTACTCAGTCTCCCCAAGCCCAGCTGCGTGCTGCCCTGCTCCACAGCTCCTTCCTCATGCTGTATAAGTTGGAGAACGAACAGTTGCGGGTGATTATAAGAGTGTGGGTTTTTTTTTTTTTTTTTTTTAAAAAGGCAAGGTTTCTCTCTGGCTATCCTGGAACTTGCTTTGTAGACCAGGCTGGCCTTGAACTCACAGAGGGCCTCTGCCTCTCAAGTACTGGGATTACAGGTGTGTGCCACCACTGCCCAGCTAAGGTGGCTTATTTTTAAAAACCATTCTTCCCTTGAGTGTCTCAGAACAGACACATCCTTCCTTGGCAGTGGAAGAAGTCATTTCACGTGACCAGTTCTGGGAGAGCCCTATAGAGCCCTACAGGCCCGACATCTCATCCTACCAGCAGGAGAATCTAAAGACAGTGACTATTGACTACATGTGGCCTGTAGCCCAGGCCCAGTTTTATAGTCAGACGTCCCCTCTGCTCTGCTTTGTGATGAGCCAGGGTCTCTGATTCCTGGACAATCCCTCAGCCTCTGGCTCCTCACAGGCAGACACTACATCCAGCTTGTCCCTATCATACCTCTCACAAACACAGCACAAGCGCCTCAGTGCTGGATAGTGTCCATATCCTGTTGGATCCTGATATCCCAGAGTCGAGCAAGCTGAGTTTGAAGTCACACAGTTTACAACACTGTCAAGAACATTCCTTGCCCTTCTTTGTGCCTGGCTCATCGCAGTAGCTCAGGAGATGTTTTGTACATCTGTCCCCTTTACTGCCAGGCACTGTTATTCTCTCATTGACCACCTTCCTCACAAGGAGAGAAGGGGAGAAGTGGTCCAAGGAAGGGCCAGGTCATTCATGGTTCCCTCCCCCCCATCCCAGCTGGGTCCACAACACAGCAGTGCAGTAGGACTGCCCCTCTGAAATGTTTGGGGCCAGAAGTCTTCCAGATGCTGGCATGGTCTGCATTTGGGAATATCTGTATAGATTTCATCCTGAGTCTGAAACACTCCAAAATCCAGTTTGTAGCTTAGGATTCTGGAGCATCTGAGGCCTGTTTGTTTTTTAGAGTAAGGAAGAAGGGCATTGTTTTTATTTTTTTGAAACAAAATTTCAGCCTGGAACTCATAACAGTCCTCTTGCCTCAGCTTCCTAATGCTGGTAAGACAGCAATTTATTCTCAGTGTCCAACCTACACACATACAAAACAGTGATGGGAGGCAGAGGCAGGAGAACCAGTGTAAGTTCCAGACCAGTGTGGCCTATATAACAAGTTCCAGCCAACCCTACATAGTAAAGCCCTGATTCAAAGAAAACAAGCAACATATGAGACTTTGACTAGTTATCCGTAAACACGGGCCTGGGATTTCCTGGATGCTTAATTAATACTAAGTAAATAGCGATGCATCCAGACTGGGGCTTGGCTAACTCTGTCAAGTCTGGATAATAAATAAGCTTTATAGGCTTTGGAGCTGATGCAGTCTTTGCTGTGGATGGTTAGCCACTGTTCAGTATGACAGCAGCCCATAGCCAATACAGAAACAAATGAACATGGCTGTGTTCTAAAAAAACTTTATTTGCAAAAAGAGGCACTGGGGCATTTGGCCTGCAGAATAGCGAAGATTTTGAAGGGGAAAGAATAAAAGCTAACACGGCTGGGGTGAAAGCTCAGAGGTTAAGAGCAACTGCTTTCTCAGTAGGCCTAGGTTTGCTCCCAGAACACACACAGCAGCTTACAATACAAGGGACTCAACTCTCAGTTCCTCTTCCGGCCCATACGGGCACTGCACTTATGTGTGTGTTCATGTGTGCACACACACAGATAAATAAATAATCTCTCTCTTTTTTTGAGACAGGGTCTCTTTACAGAGTCCTGGCTGTCTTGGAACTCACTATATAGATCAGGCTGGCTTCTAATTCATACAGATCTACTTGCCTCCTAAGTGCTGGGGTTAAAGGTGGGTATAACCATGCCTAGCCTAAAATAAATAATCTCAAAAGGAAAAAGATAAAAATAAAAAAAAAAAGGAGAAAAAACCCCACACAACCCATAGCCTTTCCCACCCAGCTTTGCTTTCAGATTCTAGTCTCACCGTCATTTCATTTAACTCTCACAGCAGCCCTGACTTCAAAGTAGATTGATTGATTGATGGGTTTTTGGTTTTTCTGGGTTTTCAAGACAGGATTTCTTTGTGTAGCCCTGGCTGTCCTGGAACTCATTCTGTAGACCAGGCTGGTCTTGAACTCACAGAGATCCACCTGCCTCTGCCTCCCAAGTGCTGGGTTTAAAGGTGTGCACCACCACTGCCTGGCTCAAGTAGACATTTATCCCCGTCTGAAAACTAAGCACCCTCAGCTCTGGAAGTTACCTTAATTTCATAGTTCTTGAAGAAGACATTGGCCTTGAAGTAATAGATGGCTTCATCCACAATATCTGTGTCTTTTGCTAGGCAGGAAACAAGAAGGAAGGCAGAGATATTACCAAAGGGACATGGTCCACCCACAGCTGCAAGGAGAGGTCTCCAAGTGTGATTATCACAAGATCTGGAGTTGGATAAAGGAAAATGAGGCTGGGGCTAGCTGGAGAGATGGTTCGGGCATTAAGAGGGCTGGCTGCTCTGGCAGAGGACCTGGGTTAGTTCCTGGAGATCTGGCGCCCTCTTCTGGCTCAAAGGTCACCAGGCAAAAACACTCATGTATAAAATAAAATTTTTTTTTCTTTCTATTTTTTAAATTACAATTAATAATAATACACTGTCTCAGTGGGTGGGTGCACCCCTCATGGTAAAATAAAATTTTAAAAAAATAAATAGGGCTACTGAAATACAGTCTTTAATAGTATTTCTAGAAACCAATGTGGTTTATTTTTAGTTCTACTATCTCTGAAAAAAATCTATGTGCTCATTAGAAAAGTAAATTCAATCAATTAAAAAAAAGATTGCCATCTTAATTCTTATTACCCAGAGCAAACTATCACTGCTTAGTAACCATTTAAGACCTCAATGCACTTATAAAAATGGGCCGAGACACAGGCTATCTCCCTTTAAAAACAAAACAAAACCCCCAAAAAACAAACAAAAAAATCCTTCTATGTGTGTATGCCACATGAGTGCAGAGGCCCATAAAGGTCAGAGGAGGGCATCAGATCCCTTGGAGCTGGAGCTACAGGTGGTTGTGAGGCCAATGTGAGTGCTGGGCCCTCAACTCTGTCCTCTGGAGCAGCAGGAAGCACTCCTTAACCACTGAGCTAGCCCTCCAGCCCCAACACTCTAACAAAATGCCCTGAAAAGGAAAAAGCATCCAATATAATTTTATTTGAACCCGTGCACTGGAGATTCAAGGGAAATACTCAAATTATTTAGGAACATTGGGGTTCAGATAACCTTCTCTCTTTTTATGGAAACTGTGGTTTAAATACAGCATGAGCTGTTCTAAGTGGCCACACTGAGGAAAGCCAGAAGCACTCTGTGACAAACAGAGCTCATTAAACAATTTCTCTGGCAATCTTTTCTTCTCTTTTTCATTTTGAAAGGACAGACTTTCTGGGTTTGATATGCAGCAGCTGGCTGCAGCAGGCCACTGACAGACAAGACACTTCCTGTCCTCAGCTGCCGTGGTCTCTGGTGGTGCAGAGCAGCCCTAAGGCTGCAGCCCTGGGCGACCCCATTACAACCTAGCTAGTTCCTAGGCAGAAGGATCCAGCTGTGTTCTCTGCATTCTGCCCTCAAGAAAAGGAAACTTCTCCTGAGCATCTGGGAGGAAACAGCAGGAGAGGGGACCTAGAGCAGAGCATGGTTCACAAAGACATCTAGAGGTATTTGCACAACAGAAAAGAATTTTTCTGCAGCTGATCTTGAACCCCAGACCTCAGAAACGCCATGCACAAGCTTTACCATGGAGCTGTGCTCCTGCCCCAGAATTCATCTCATCAATGCTAAGATAACTCACAACATAGACATCTACTCCAACAGTTCCAGTCCTTTGGCAAAGGAAGAAGTCACCCCTCACTTGTTTAGTTTCTTAGGCTCTCATTCTTCCTCAAGGAGTCAAGGAAGATGCTTAGTGTTTTCTCCAGTCTAGGTTGGCTGCGCCTTCCGGTGCAATGTGTTATCTGTAACCATACAACAAACCGCTCTTCCTTGCAAACTGGGCCAACGTTCTTTTTCTTTGGGCTCTTAACATTTTAGTACTGATGTTCTCCTCATGTCTGCCTTTCCCCATCTGCTCCTTTTTCTCAGAATCAAGTAAAAACTGGGGTGACTTATGTTTCAGCCAGTGTTAAAAACAATTCACTTAAGAGGAGGTCAAGGCGAATAATCTGGCAGAGGAAGGGCAAGAGGGTGAGGATACAGATGGGAATTGTAACTGTGAGTGGACCCAGGCCACAGAAATGACACTGTTGGTGGAACATCTCAGAACATGTCAGAAAGCTTCAGAGTTTGAAAGAGGCTTCTGGGACAGTAAACACAATGCCTCAGAAATCAAATGGGGGATCAGGAGGGCAGTGGGGGGCAGAGTGGGCATTCCATCTTGATGACTATAAACACCAAACAGGTAAAAAGGTGCGCAGTCCCAAAATCTGGGAATCACAGACCAGACTGGGAAACAAAGCTGTTATCGAATAACAAAAAATTAAAATACAGGCTGGGCGGTGGTGGCACACACCTTTAATCCCAGCACTCAGAGGCAGAGGCAGGCAGATCTCTGTGAGTGTGAGGCCAGCCTGGTCTACAGAGCTAGTTCCAGGACAGGATCCAAAGCTACAGAGAAATCCTGTCTTGAAAAACAAAAAAAATCAAACAAAAAATCTGGCAACAAAGGTTGTAGAGACTGTAGGACAGAGGGAAGCCTGATTCACTGCCAGTCAGAGTGCAATTATGCCCATTGTGGTAATCAGGTTGGAGGTTCCTCAAAAAAATTAAAAATAGAATTACCGTATGATTCAACTATCCCAGTCCTGGTCATATACCCCAAAGACTCCGATCCTGGTCACGTGGTGGTGACACACGCCTTTAATCCCAGCACTTGGGAGGCAGAGAGACAGGCGGATCTCTGTGAGTTCGAGGTCAGCCTCATCTACAAGAGCTAGTTCAGGACAGGCTCCAAAGGTATGGAGAAACCCTGCTGGGAGGGGGGGGATTCCTATCCTGCCAGACATATTTATACATCATGTTTATTGCTACTCTATTTATGATAGCAAGGACATGGAACCTAGTTAGATGTCCACCAATAGATGAATAGATAATGAAAATGTGGTTGTATACAAAATGTAGAGTATCACTCAGCTGCAAAATAAATGAAATCATAACATGTACAGGAAAGTAGATGGACTTGCAAAGTAAAGAACACATGTTCCCCGCATACAGACCTAGCCACATGCTCGTATAGGCAGGTGTGCGTCTGTGCACAGTATAACATCTACAAAGCAGACCGAGAAACAGTAACAGCAGGTGACAAGGAAGGACAGAATGGAGGTAAATGGGCAAGAGGTCCTAATGCTATTTTTCTGTTTTCAGCTCTGTCCACAGTAAAGCTCTATAGCTTCAGAATGGCTGCTCTAGCCATTCACCGTTTCCTGAGATGGGCAGATTCAGAGAATGGACAAGCATCTCAGTGGCTTCTTTAAACCAGCTTTTTTGGTTTTGGTTTAAAAGCAAAGTAAAATAAATTAAAAAGAAATATGGAAAAAAAGAAAGAAAAAAAAGAAAGAAAATAAAACAAGCCACCACCACCAAAACCAAACAAGTTAAAAAAACAAAAAACAAAAAAACAAAGAACCCAACAAAAATACCCTAGAAGCAAAGAAATAAAAGCAAAAAAACCAAAAAAAAAAAACAAAAAAACACAAGAACAAAAGTATTCAGAAAAACATGAGCAAGACAGAAATGGACAGTGTTTCAAAGCAGATGAAGAGTTAGGACTGAAGCATGGAGCACATGCCTGTTATCCAAACACTGGGGAAGCAGGCAGGAGGGCCACCAGGAGAGTCACCACAAATTCAGGCTGGCTCAGTTTGACTTCCAGGCCCACCAGAGTTCTACCCTCTTCTGGCATACCCTCCCCCCCCAAAAAAGGTCTAATACTAGGGTTTGGTGAAATCTAAGACCCCAAGAATAATAAACTGACATGGGCTGTGGCGATGGCTCAGAGGTGAAAGTGCTCACAGAGAAAGCTCAGCCACCTAAGTTGGGATCCCCAGGACTGAAGCGGTTACTATCTGTTCACCTCCACCAGGACTGAAGCGGTTCCTATCTGTTCACCTCCACCAGGACTGAAGCGGTTCCTATCTGTTCACCTCCACCAGGACTGAAGCGGTTACTATCTGTTCACCTCCACCAGGACTGAAGCGGTTCCTATCTGTTCACCTCCACCAGGACTGAAGCGGTTCCTATCTGTTCACCTCCACCAGGACTGAAGCGGTTACTATCTGTTCACCTCCACCAGGACTGAAGCGGTTACTATCTGTTCACCTCCACCAGGACTGAAGCGGTTCCTATCTGTCCACCTCCACCAGGACTGAAGCGGTTACTATCTGTTCACCTCCACCAGGACTGAAGCGGTTACTATCTGTTCACCTCCACCAGGACTGAAGCGGTTACTATCTGTTCACCTCCACCAGGACTGAAGCGGTTACTATCTGTTAACCTCCACTCGTACGCTGGCACACATGCAGGCCCTCACACACAAACGTGCACAGTCAAAAACAAATGACTGTTTTTAAAAGTTGACAAGAGAAGAAATAGCTTTAGTGGGGAAGGGTTAATTTTTCTCGTTTTTGGAGTTAGGGCTCCCTGTGTTTCTTAGGATGGTCTTGAACTACCAGACTCAGCCTCCTGGGTACAGCACCATGCCCACATAATGCTTTCTGTTGCTTGTCTTTTTCCAGCATGATGACAGGAGGAGGCTGGGGACCTGGCATCCAGTTAGTCTGATATGACTGACTGTGGCCAGAATTAAACACATTTCCTCTTTCTTTTTTGAGACAAGGTAGCCCAGGTTGGCCTAGAACTTGCTGAGGATGACCTTGAACTGCTGTTCTTCCTGCCTCCACCTAGTACTCGCTGTGAAAGGAAGGCAGGCCCTCCTGCATGCTAGGCTCACCCCAGCCCACATTTCCTCTTTTGGCTCACCCGCACACCTGAAGGAGTCAGAAGTGATAACGCAGTTTCCTGTGATGCCTCGAGGTGTAAAGTGTGACACAGCAGAGTGAACGTGACCCCGCTAAGCTCTTCCCCACTCTCACGTCAGCAGGCTGGCTGGACGCTTTGAACCCAAATGGAAAAGAACCCTGAGACTCACTCTCGCGGGGCGCGGGTCCTTTGAACTGACTTCTGAGGGGAAGCAGCGCCATGTTGCCGACAAGCTTGGTGTCAGGGTCCATGAGAGAAGAGTGGTAAGCCTGCAGTGGCAAACAGGGAACAAAGACAAGAAGCATTACAGGACAAGGCCAGTCCTCCAAAGGAAAACACCCGCTTGAGACTAACTCCGGGAGAGGATTGGCAGCAGCAGTGGGACCAGCTCCTAACTCAAGATATCAGCCAGCAGATGCTGAGACATTGTCAGCTGGTTGTTAAGCACACATGCCCCCAAACTAAATCAGATGTGCAAAACAGAGGCAATCAGTACCTACTACTTCACCATTTTAAAACATGACATTTGACTATTGTCTGTGTTCCTTTTTTGTTTTTCTTTTTTGGGGTGGTGTTTCGAGACAGGGTTTCTCTGTGTAGCTTTGGAGCCTGTCCTGGAACCAGCTTGTAGACGAGGCTGACTTTGAACTCAGAGATCCACCTGCCTCTGCCTCCCAAGCGCTGGGATCAAGGGCATGCACCACCACTACCCGGCTTTGTTTTAAGACAGCGTTTCCACTATGTAGCCCTGGTTGTCCTGGAACTCACAACAAAATCTTGTTGTTTTTTTTTTCTTCTTCTTCTTGAGACAGTTTCTCTGTGCAGCCTGGCTGTACTGAACTATGAAGACCAGGCTGGCCTGGAACTCAGAGAGATCCACCTGCCTCCACCTGCAGAGTGCTGGGCTTAATGTCTTAAAGCCACACACTATATCTGGCTTTACTGCTTATGTTCTTTGTTCCTTTTTTCATTTTATTCACATGCACTGATGTTTTGGCCTGCATTCATGTCTATGTGAGAGTGTCAGACCCCTGGAACTAGCGTTACAGACAGGGTGGCCTGTCATGTGGGTTCTGGGACTCAAACCCGGGTCCAGTGGAAGAGCAGCCAGTGCTCTTAACCGCTGAGTCATCTCTCCAGCCCCTACTGTCTATATTCTTAACATTCTTTTATCCTACTAGTATTTTGTGTGTTTGTCCTCATGGATCTGGCTGTACATGTGTGTGGGTATACATGTGTTTGTGTGCAGAGGTCAGAAGTCAGTGTCAAGTACCTTCTTCAATCGCTTCCCCACTTTTATATTTGAGACAGGGGCTCTCACTGAGCCTGAAGCTCATCTACTGGCTCGATTGCCAGCCAGCCAGCCCCAGAGATCCTCCTGTCTTTCCTTCCCAGCACCAGGTTTACAGGAATGCTACCACACCTGGCTATTTTTGTGGGGTGTAGGATTGAACTCGATCCTCAGGCTAGAGTGGCAAGCACTTCACCACTGAACCTTCTCTCCCGCACCAGCTCTTCTGAGATAGGATCTCAAAAGCCAGACCTGCTTTTTGAGCAGCCCTGCCTGGCCTGGGACTTCCTAGGTAGACCAAGCTAACCTCAAACGTACAGAGATCTGCCTGCCTCTGCCTCCTGGGATTATATCCTTAGGCTAGAAATGTGGTGTGGAAAGATGTGTTTCCTTCTGGTGGGAGCATTCCATAATAGAAACCATACAAAATGGGTTTCTCACCCTCCAGCTAGCCAGGACCCATGCCCTAGTTTTGTAATCTACTACTCCCCGTCTTTAAGTCTCAATCAAGACTGCATGATTCTTCCTTGAGCCTGTTTCCCAACCCCCTCCAACCCCAACAGGGTTTCATGTGGCCCAGGCTGGCCTCTCACTATGTGGGTGAAGATGACTTTTAATGTGTCCTCCTGCCTCTACCTCCCCAGTGCTTAGATGACAGGACTAGATAACCACAGTATTGGCTTCAGGCATGCTAGGTAGGTACTCTACCAACTAAACTCTACGTCTCTGGTGAGCAGGTATGAGCTACAGGAGAGGGAACATCGTGCTGATGAACAAATTCATATGCTGGTTCCTAGTTTTGCTTTTTATGTCTGCTGTGAACAAAACCATTCATCCATCAAATGACTGCTAAGCACCGTTTTTGTGCGAGATAGAATGAATGGCTGTAATTTTTTTAAGATTAAAGAATATTTTATTGGCTGTACAAGCCTTAATCCCAGCACTTGGGAGGCAGAGGCAGGTGGATCTCTGTGAGTCTGAGGCCAGCCTGCTCTACAGAGTGAGTTCCAGGACAGGATCCAAAGAAAAACACAGAGAAATACTATCTCCAAAAACCAAAACAAACAAACAAAAAACCTAAAATTTATTATGTGTATGTGTTGTGTCTGTGTATGGGAATTTCTATGTGTATACAGTGCCCACAGAGTCTAGAAGTGGGTGTTGGGTTCCCTGGCATTGGCGGTTGTGAGCTGCTGCATATGGATGCTGGGAACAAAAATTCTAGTGCTCTTAAGAGCAGTGTGAGAATGGGGCTTTTTCCCTATGGACGGTGACTAGCCCTTCAAGTCAACCTGTCCCACCTAATAAAACTTTTATGCACATTTAAAACATTTTTAATTTATTTATGTATTTTATGTATAAGCACATGCCAGAAGAAGACATCAGATCCCATTATAGATGATTGTGAGCTACTATTTGGGTGTTGGGGATTGAACTTGGAACTTCTGGAAGAGAAGCCAGTGCTCTTAACTGCTGAGCCATCTCTCCAGCTCTTATGCAATCTTTTAATCGCCCTACCTGGTAACACTTCTGTTACCCAAAGGCACTGCTACACTGCTAGAACCTGACAGTCCAAGGGGCTGACTCTTTTCCTCCTCCCTTCATTTCCTTCATGAAGATTCTTTGAAAACTAGCCAGTCATGAAAGACACAGTCACTATCTGATTGAGAATAAGACCTACATGAACTACCTATCCCATTGTGCTTGCTAGCTCAGTTTGGGTCCAGGTCATGCTACACCCTTTTCTGGAAAAAAGAAACTGCTTCATGAAGTTGCTTTTGCTTTATTCGTGTGTTTCTTTGTGAGACACCGAGTATATGTGGTTCCAACAGCAGCAAGCACTCTTAACTGTTGAGCCATTTCTCTAGGCCCTCATATAAGATCAAATATATACATATACAGACATGTGTGACGTTTCACGCTAATAGAGAACGCTGACATAAAATAACCACAGTTAAGTCCAGAACTTTCTTTGTCCAACTAGAATGAGCACAGTGTAGCTTTCCTTTCTGGCTTAAACTCTGGCTTTACTACTTGTAAGCAACACTGTGCAAGTCACTTAATTCCCTGAGCCCTAGTTCCTTCAGGAAAACCAAAACAGTAAGAAAATCTACTTCACAGTGTCATCCTGAGAATGAAGGACTCATCTGGATAATAACTCTAGGTCTCCACATACACCTCAATGGTCAGTAACTGTAAGACTCATTAAGACTCATAAACCTTACAAGGCTAAACATGGTGATGCAGGCCTGTGATCATAGCTACCTGGAAAGCTGAGGCAGGAGGATCACAGGTTCAAGGCCAGCCTGGGCAACTTTATGAGACCCTTTCTCAAAATAAAAGGCAAAACAGAGGTGGGGATATAGCTTAGTGGTAGAGGGTCTACGTAGCCTGCGATGAGGCTCTGGGTTCAATTCTCAGTGCTGCCAAACACACACACACACACACACACACACACACACAACTGAAAGTTACATCTGCTCTCCTTTCACCACCCGTCACTGGACACTGTAGTGGTCTTACTTTTTGCACACGTTTATGCATGTGCTCATGCATGTTTGTGTGTGAAAGACAGAGTCAAATGCTGGGTTTCTTCCTCAATTACTTCCAGCATTTGTGTATGTAGTGTGTGTAAATGTGTTCATGTGTGCATGCAGGTGTATGTGTACACACGTGGAGGCCAGAGGTCTCTTCCGCAACTGCTTTTCTCTTTATTTGTGAGACAAGGAGCCCCAGTGATCTCTATACTTTCCCAGCTCTGGAATGACAGGCAGGAGCCCCCTCCCCCGACTGCACTGGGTGCTAGGCAGCCAAACTCAGGTCCTTGTCCTTGTGCCCTAAACACCTAAACATTTCACTTACTGAGCCACTTTCTCTCTCACTGAACCCAGCACTTGCTGATTTTGGCTAGACTGGCTGGCAGGCTGATGAGCCCAGAGGGTCTGCCTGACTCTTGCCTCCCCAGGGCTGAAGGAATAAACACAAGCTGCGCTGCCCCCACCCCCATCTCTTGCACAGCAAGCACCTTCCAGAGCCTATTTTCCCCCATATTTTGGAGACAGGTTTTATAGCTGTATAGCCCAAGCTGGCCTAGAACTCACAACATAGTCCACTTCTGCCTGAAATTTGCAATCCTCCTGCCTCTGTCTCCAAGTGCTGGGATGAGAGATAAGTACCACCATGGAGGTAGTGTTGTCCTCCATCTATTTTCTTCATAGGATTTTTTAAGATCTGGAACTACCTCCTATTTACATTTACATGGTAACTGTCTACCCGTTAAAATGCGAGCTCCTTGAGAGGGCCTTAGTCGCTGCTGTTACCAGTGCTGGCTTCATAGTGAGAGAACAGCATGTCCAGTGTGGACTTCATACATAGTGAGAGTCCAGTATGTCCAATGTGGACTTCATAGTGAGAGTCCAGCATGTCCAATGTGGACTTCATAGTGAGAGCTCAGCATGTCCAATGTGGACTTCATAGTGAGAGCTCAGCATGTCCAGTGTGGACTTCATAGTGAGAGTCCAGCATGTCCAATGTGGACTTCATAGTGAGAGTCCAGCATGTCCAATGTGGACTTCATAGTGAGAGTCCAGCATGTCCAATGTGGACTTCATAGTGAGAGTCCAGCATGTCCAGTGTGGACTTCATACATAGTGAGAGCTCAGCATGTCCAATGTGGACTTCATAGTGAGAGTCCAGCATGTCCAATGTGGACTTCATAGTGAGAGCTCAGCATGTCCAATGTGGACTTCATTTAGTTATCCCTTTACTAATCTGCAAAACGGAACCCATGATGGAGACTGACATCAGATGTTAAGGACTACCAGACTATTGTCATTTCTTCCTCCCACCCGAAAGCACACGACAAAGGAAACTCTTGGAAACCAGTGCTGACTCGGTGGGGGTCTGGGTGTAGAAATACAGCTACAACAGGGAGGACAAGGTAGGGATCCGTCAGGGAAATGAGCCTGACAGGTCGTTAGCTGCAGGCCAACCAAAGGCGGAGGAGGAAGTGGAAGTGACAAGGGGTGGGGGTGGGGGAGAAAAGGAGAAGCTGGACCTTAGATTTAAAAATTAAAAGCCGTCGCTCTTAACTTCGAAGCTCTCGGGTGAGATCTGGGAACACTTCAGGACTCGGGATAAAATAGTGAGGAGAGAAAGGGTCCTGGGGCTGGAAGCAAAAAGCTGGGCAGGAGAGGAGGGAGGCAGTTTCCTCTTTCCCCGGCTTTCTAGAACGGGACTCCCGTCCCTCCTCAGGCCCCGGTCCCGTTCGGCTCCCCGACCTCGGGGCTCGAAGCCTTACCGGCATTTTGGCGGTGTCCGGATTCGATCCAGAGAAGCAGGACTCAAGTAACGCGGAACGTTTCCGGCCAGCGAGCCTGGGTGGAGTGGGCGGAAGTGAGCCGGAAGAGGCGGGCGAAACGAAGAGATGCACTTCCGGCCTAGCTTCCGCCCCTGGTTGCTGCAGCTGCGCTAATCAGAAAGGACGCCAGGGGGTGCGCGAGCATCAGGCTCTGTGTGTGGCGCATGCGTAAATCGTGCACAGAGGAAGGCTGGGCTTTGAAATTGAAAAATCCCTCAGAGGTTAATAATCACCTCCCGCGTTTTCCTCATGCCCTGGCCTCAGTTCCTTGATTTACCCTTCTGCCATGTCTAGTTTTTTATTTTTACCACAGTCCACGTGGGGAAGTCCAAATCATTTCTCACCTTCCACAATAGGGGATCTGGGGGTCGAATTCAGGTCTTGGGTAACCCTTACATACTTGAGCCATCTTGATAACCCTTATTTTTATTTTCCTAAGAGTCTTGAGTTTGATTCCAGGCTGCCCTCCACTGTATATATGTACATATGTATCTTGAATTCACGATCCATCTGCCTCCACTTGTACACTTTTATTCTGGCATCACAGGTGTGATCCCCAGCACTCCCTGGTTTGTTTGTTTGCTTGCTTTTGCTTAGTTTTAAGATGTCTAACTTGTGGTGGGTTTTTTGTTTGTTTGGTTTTTGGTTTTTGGTCTTTCGAGAAAGGATTTCTCTGTGAAACAGCCCTGGCTGTCCTGGAACTCACTCTGTAGACCAGGCTGGCCTGGAACTCAGAGATCCGCCTGCCTCTGCCTCCCAAGTGCTGGAATAAAAGGCGTGTGCCACCACCGCCTGACATACTTGTGATGTCTCTATTTTCCTTGTCACATTCAGACAGTCAGGGAGCACCACGGGGATAAAGGGCAGGAAAGGGCCTACACCTTGACCTGTCATCCACTAAATGTGTGTCCTGTATCATTCCCACAGGTATGGCGTACGTCTTCCATAGCAAGGATTAAGTGGCCATGAAAACCAATTGCATCATAAGGGCCAGAGTGATGCCTCATGTCTGCAAAGATGAAGACAAACCCACCACTGACATAAACCTTATATAATTTTTTTTTGAGAGTCTCACTGTGTAGCACTGATTGTCCTGAAACTAGCTCTGTAGACCAAGCTGGTTTTGAACTCACAGAAATCTTCCTGCCTCTGCCTCCTGAGTGCTGGGATTAAAGGCGTACACCACCATTGGCATGCCCTAAATTACATTTCTATGAGGGATTAATTAGCATCAGCAGGAAGACCGGTCACCAAATAACCAGAGAAGCCTTGGACCTAATTGTGAGGACTCAACAAAAGAAATGACGTAAAATGCTCTGTAATGTAAAGTCTAACAGGACTTAATGAGATTCAGCCTCACTCCGCCAGAGTTTGACCTTTGAGGGATGCTAGAGCAAAACCTTCCAGCTGGCTGCTCCCCATGACCTTCTTCACACCTGCCGCCAAAGGGTTCTGAAAAGCTGAACACAATTCAATGTGGCAGTAAGTTAAAAGAAAAAATTATTTCGTCTGATTTAGGGTATGCACTATGCAAGGCATATTGTAGCACGATTAATAAAAAGCCAGAGATAGATAATTGGGGTTCAACCTGAAGGTCAGAAAAGCAAAAGAGCCAGCCACTGGCTCTTACCTCTACCTCAGTCCAAAATGGCGATGGTGCCTCCAGGAATCTCAGAATGAGACTGTGTGTGAGAGCTGTCTCCTTGAGTCTTACATTCCTCTCTAGGGCTGGGATTAAAGGCATGCACCACTACCACCCAGCCTCTATGGCTAACTAGTATGGCTACTGGGATTAATGATGTGCACCACCACTGTCTGGACTATAAGGCTTATCAGTGCAGCTGTTTTACTCCTGATTTTCAGGTAAGCTTTACTTATTAAAATACAAATGAACTCGGGAGGCAGAGGCAGGCGGATCTCTGTGAGTTCAAGACCAGCCTGGTCTACAAGAGCAAGTTTCAGGACAGGCTCCAAAGCCACAAGAAATCTTGTCTCAAAAAAACCACAAAAAAAAAAAAAGAAATATCACTACAGAGTATCTAAGCTTTTAAATTCTCAGAGACTACAAACAAAATCTGTTTATTTATTTATTGATAAAGTGGCCCAGATTGGACTTGGTCTCAAGGTAATCCTCCTACCTCAATTCCTGAATGCTGGGACTTCAGGCACGAGCCACCACGCCTGCACAGATACACACAAGATTTCTAAACAGTCATGCCTACATTTTGACCTTTGGGGAAATTAGCCTGTTTAAAAGCTTTTCTGGTTAGGTGTGGGAGGTAGCGCTTTTAATCCCAGCACTTGGGAGGCAGAGGCAGGCAGATCATTGAGTCCAGCAAGTTCCTGGACAGCCAGGGCTACATAGAGAAATCCTGTCTCAAAAAAAATACCAAAAAGGGAGGACCCATTTCTTTCCAACACATACATTCATACACACATATTCAAAACAGTTTTAATTTTTAATTATATAAATAATACATGTTTGATTTGGGAAAATAAGATTTATGTATACCTTTTCAGTTTTTTAATTTGGATGGAGATATATGGTTTTGTTACAATAATTGTTTCTCTCCAGAAACAAATTAATCAAAAGAAAACCCCTCAAAAACCAAAAATCCAACCGTAAAAATAAAGTTAGACACACTCTCTCTCAATCTCTCTCTCTCTCTCTCTCTCACACACACACACACACACACACATGAGATATATGTGTGTGGATCGGTTGATTTATATTATATACAAGTCTTTGTGCATCAATTGCTACTTTGATTTTTTTTTAAATCCAAAATCAGAATAGAACCTCTTAAAAGAGTAGTGGTTTCGCACACCTTTAGTCCCAGCACTTGGGAGGCAGAGGCAGGTGGATCTCTATGAGTTTGAAGCCAGCCTGGTCTACAAGAGCTAGTTTCCAGGGCAGGTTCCAAAGCTACAGAGAAACCCTGTCTTGAAAAACCAAAAAACCAAAAAAATAAAAAAGAAAAAGAAAAAGAAAGAGTAATGGTTTCAAAGCTCCAAGCACAATCCAGGCTCACTGCGGGGAGGGTCCAGTGTTGTTTACATTAAAACAAGCAGTGGCTTCCAGTCACCTCCTCCAGAAATGCATTCCTACAGCCACAATCAGATGGTCACCGTGCAGTCAACCTCACTCGTTCTGCCGTTCCTGAAAATACTCATCAAACATGGAGGAAGACTCTTCTTCCTGTTCCTGACACAAAAGACATACAGAACAGAAAATGAATCCCCTCCTCTAGGACACACACACACCTCAAGAGAGTTAACATCCCGAATCCCAAGATACCTTTGGCTCCTTAAACTCCAAGTCCTCGCCATACTGAATGGCAAAGTCGATGTGCTGGAGCACAATGTTCATGCTCTCCTCGTCCGACTGATCGTATGGCAGAAACCGAACCATGCTGTAGTCGTCGATCTAGGGTGTGAGGTTCAAGAGAGAGTCACTTTCAGGGGGTGCAGCATACAACTGCCATCCTGGATCTGTGGTGTTTTTTTATTTTGTTTTTCAGAGGGTTTCTCTGTGTAGTTCTGGCTGTCCTGGAACTTGCTCTGTAGATCAGGCTGGCCTTGAACTCAGTGACCTGCCTGCTTCTGCCCCCCCCCCCCATTAAAGGTGTGGGCTACCACCTCCCAGCTCTACGTCTGTGTTTTCTAATCAGTTATACTTCCCATTAAAAGCACAAGAGCTGGCTGGGTGTTGGTGGCCACTCCTTTAATCCCAGCACTTGGAAGGCAGCTCGGTGAGTTCAAGGTCAGCCAGTTCTAACCAGCAAATTCCAAGACAGCTAGGACTGTTACAGAGACACACGGCCTCGACAAACAAAAACAAAGTGCTCTGGCAGGAGGGCTCAGCTCAGTGGGTAAGAGTGCTTGCTGCCAAGCCTGACAACCTGAGTTCATCCTTAGAATCCACATGATAGAAGGGAAGAATCAACTCCCAAAGCTTGTCTTCCTGGTATACAAGCGTGTACGCACACACAAATAAATAAACGTAAGAAACAAGTAAACAAACAAATCCACAAATGCACTGAACTAGGAAAGGGAGAGCCAGAACTATTCAGTAACTAATCAGCATCATTTCACAAGGTCAACCCATCAGAGCCAAGAGCTTTGTTTGGAGAAATTAGATGCGAGGCGTGTTGGAATTACTGCCTTGTGAATAAAGTGGCTGTTTCTCACTGTAGATTTCTCTGTAGCTTATCCCCATCTGTTAGAAATTTGGCATTTATCTCCCACAGTTCAACACTATTTGATCATTTACTGGGCAATTTCCCCTATGCATTTGGGGTTTACTGACTACAACCCTTAGTTATGTGTGAAAACAGTCACAAAGCCAAGAAACCTGCTTCCCACTACCAGTCTCGAGTCTGTAGAGTTCTGAGGGGCTGGTACCCCAAATGGACCCCGATACTAATCTTTCTGACTTCTAACCTGCTGGCACATAACAGGTTACTAGGTAACCAGAAGTGGTTTCACTGGTACCTATTTCAATTCCTCAGTCACCTGAAGTGGTGAAGTGTGAAGGCTCAAACAGCTCTGAGTTGTCAAAGGGTCTGAACTAACAAGTCAAGTTCCTTCCCACCCTCCTGCTTTCTGCAGGGAACAAAGTTGAACTGTGTTGCCCACACGGTTGACACTAGCTGGCCCTGGACAGAACCTGAGGAGCCATTAGAGAAGATCTGAAGAAACCACAGCCGAAGCTTACCAAGCCACACACAGCTTTTGTCAATTTCTTGAATTTTTGGCTTCTTAAATCACCTGTTGAATCTTCTAGCAGAGAGTACATGTCTGGATCGAGAAACCTATAAAGGTGAGGAGAGAGACAAGGAAGGGAGGACTACATAAGGGAAGAGACTGGCACCCTGGGACTTGTCTTGGTGGACAGAAGGCTCATCCCATACGGAGAGCCCTGGGAACAAGACAGACTGCCCTGAACTCACTTCTCAATTTCCTTTTTGGCTTTCTTACTCAGCAGGTCCATCTTCGTCATGATGTTAACTTGTGGGATTTCTAGAGAAATCATGGCACTGAGAGCCGCCAGGATGCCAGAAATAAACTGCAGAAGAAAAGCGAGCAGAAGCTATGAATTAGTGCCGACAAGGACATACTGGAAGGACATTAGCACACGATGCAGGATACTATCTTGCTTGCTAAAAAGGTGGTGGAGCCTTGGCCCCAAAGGAGTCAGGGAAGATGTGACCTCATCTACTTGACCAGAGGGGTGTGGCAGACCTTTAATCCCAGCTGAACAGGAGAGCGAGTTCTGGGCCAGTCTTTGCTACTCAGAAAGACTGTATCCCAAATCTATCAAGGAATCAATCTACACTAATGACATTTCTTCTTTTAAATTTACTTTTTTATTTTATGTGCATTGGTATTTTGCCTGAAGGTGGTGTTGGGCCTCCTGAAACTGGAGTTACAGACAGCTATGAGCCACTATGTGGGTGCTGGAATTGAACCCAGGTCCTCTGGAAGAGCAGTCAGTTCTCTTAACTACTGAGCCATCTCTCCAGCCCCTGACCACATTTCTTGACTTTGACCATGAGATTAGCCTTTTTTACCCCACAAACACCCCTTAGGACTACTGAGAAAGTCTATAACTCCTAAACTGGACAAAAGATTCTTAGAAATTAAAAACAGATTTTTCTGTTTATTTGAATCTTTATATTTGAGATACTGTCTTACTCTGTAGACAAGGCTGGTCCTGAACTTGCAGCAACCCTCCTGCCTCAGCCTTCTGAATACTGGGATTGCAGGCATGAACCACATACCCACTTCAGTATTTTTACATATAAATATATATATATATATATATATATATATATACACACACACACACACATATATATATACACTGACATATGTCATGTTCTTTCAAGACAAGATTTTTCTTTTTCTTAATATCATTTATTATGTATAGTTTTCTGCCTGCATATATGCCTGCATGCCAGAAAAGGGCATCAGATCTCATTATGGATGGTTGTGAGCGACCACGTAGCTGCTGGGAATTGAACCTCTGGAAAAGCAGCCAGTGCTCTAAAACAGCTGAGCCATCTCTCCAGCCCCCATTATTATTATTATTATTATATTATTATTATTATTCTCTCATATATTATATCCCAACTAGTTTCTCCTCCCAGCCCTATCTTCCCTCTAGCTTAATATTTTAAAATACGCTATCTAATACAGTGCCCATTTGCCTCTATTTTTACTTCATAAGCAGTTCTTTCAAATTATATATATATATATATTTGAGACAGACAGCTCTGGCTGGCCTGGAACTCAAGGAGATCCTCCTGCCTCTGTCTCCTAAGTGCTGGGATTAAAGGCATGCACCACCAAATCCAGTTCAAATCTACTTTTTTTTTAAAATATTTATTTATTTATTATGTATACAATATTCTGTCTGTGTGTATGTCTGCAGGCCAGAAGAGGGAACCAGACCTCATTACAGATGGTTGTGAGCCACCATGTGGTTGCTGGGAATTGAACTCAGGACCTCTGGAAGAGCAGGCAATGCTCTTAACCACTGAGCCATCTCTCCAGTCCCTCAAATCTACTTTCTAATTAAGTATATATTCACATAATAATCTGACCACTGAAGACACTAGATAAATGGAATAGCCTATGAAATGTACAGACTCACACAGAATGGGCAGAGACTGACACTTGCTTTCTACCCAGGACTGAAAAGTCTACAAGAGATTCATCCTCAGACCTTGAAAGATTCCACCATGAACTGAGAATCAACAAGGAATACTCCGCACACTCGAAATTCCCACTGTTCAAGCTGCTGGACCAGCTGCTTCATCACAGGCAGATGTGTGTACAGCTCGATCTGACCTGTAGGGAGAGCACCAGAATGCAGTAACTGGTTATTGCAGCACATCCACACATGGGATGCTCCCAGTTACTACAGCTCATGGACATACGCGATGCTCCCAGTTACTGCAGCACGTGCACACATGGGATGCTCCTGGTTACCGCAGCACATGTCCACACAGGATGCTGCAGAGATGGTGTAAAGGGGAAGCGGCACACAGTGCTCTGATGCATGCCTACTGTGTGTGAAGCCCTTGGTTCAATCTCCAGTACTGAAGAGAGAAGGAAGTCAGATCCTGCTGCGACATCCAGGTGTTTTTGTCTTGTCTGTGTGCTAGGGACTGGACTGCGGCCTTGAATAGGCTAGCCAAGTACTCTGTGACCTGTGACCATGCCGTCCGCGCAGACTCTGCATTAAGTTTTGTTTTTTCTGCATCTTTTTTCCTGAAAGAGTTTTATTATTTTGATTTGTCTGCATGTCAGGTCTTTGAGGTGAATGTGGAGGCTAGGAACAGGGTGTCAGAGTGGAAGAAATACAAGTTGTAAGCCACCCGATACAGGTGTTGGGAACCAAACTCGGGTCCTCAGGATGCGTAAGTGCCCTTAACCTCTGAGCCCATCTCCATGCCCTGCACTCAGCTGGTAAGGGGCCTTACAGACTCCCAGGACAACCATAAAACCTAAGGTATGGTCATCAAGAAAACATCGAGCAGAGTACTAATTTTAACACCTCAGCTTTTGCCAGTGCTGGGATCAGGGATGAGAACCTGTGGCAGACTGCCTCCCTGACATGAGCCAGCCCTGGTTCAACTCTAGCACAGAAAAATAAAAATCCAAGTACAAGGGGCATGCAGTCTGGGAATATTCACACCCAGAACACACACACACTTTTATTTTTTGTTGTTGTTGTTTTGGTTTTTTGAGGCAGGGTTTCTCTGTAGCTTTGGAGCCTGTTCTGGAACTAGCTCTTGTAGACCAGGCAGGCCTTGAACTCACAGAGATCCGCCTGCCTCTGCCTCCGGCCTCCCAAGTGCTGGGATTAAAGGCGTGCGCCACCACCGCCAGGCTTCCCAAACACTTTTCTGTGGAGTCCATGTGTTTGATTAAAAGCAAGAAAAAGAAAGCAAGTGAAAGCCACAGGTGAGCAAGGTAAGTTCACACTCACCCTTCAGAAGCTGTGGCATTCCCTACCCCTCACCAGTTTCACCTCACAACACTTCTGCCCACTGTGCCCCAGCCACTCGACCTCCAATCTACCTACTGCTTCTTGTCTTTAGCCTTCTGCCTGCACAGCTGTCTCAGTAGCCTCCTGAACACTTCTTCTGCAGAACAGCCTGTGTTCCTTTTGTGAGTCCCTGCCACAAATATTAACCATGGCGTGTCTTTTATCTTGCTTGCTTGCCATGGGACCCTAAGCTCCATGGCTCTGGCCCAGGCTCCCTCAGGGCAGTCCCGACGAGGACACGCCATCACAGCTTCAGGGCAGACAGCATATTCAAGTAGCTGACATACCTGGACAGTCAAAAAGGATGTAATCATCTTCAACGTGTCCCAGGCAGTTTTCCAGCCAGTCAAAGTTGTTGGCAAAGTACTCCATGCAGAATACCAATCCTCCGTTGGGACCAAACCGCAGAGAATCATCCTCCATCACATCGTCCACCTCGATCAGTTCCCGGATGTCTAGAGAGCCAGGCAGGGACCAGAATGAGTATCCACTTGGAAAACTATCTTCTCTAGAAGTGACTAACAGGTATATAAGAACTCACGTGTGGGGCTGAGAAGACGCTCCATGACTAAGAATGCTTGGTGCACAAGCATGAGGACCTGAGTGTGAATCTCTAGCACCCGTGAAAAAAGCTGGGCATAGCCACATGTCTGTAACTCCAGTGCTGTGGGGTAAAGGAGGGAGAGCTGCCAGGGCTTGTCTCCAGGTTCAGCTGGAAACCCTACTCCTCAAAGGAATAGGTGGGGTGAGAGCAAGACATCTGACTGAGCAAATAAATTACTGCACAGAAGTAACACTATGCACACAGAGAAAGGGGAGGAGAAGCCGGGCAGTGGTGGCAGCACGCCTTTAATCCCAGCACTCGGGAGGCAGAGGCAGGCAGATCTCTGTGAGTTCGAGGCCAGCCTGGACTACAAGAGCTAGTTCCAGGACAGGAACCAAAAGGCTAAGGAGAAACCCTGTCTTGAAAAATCCAAAAAAAAAAAAAAAAAAAAAAAGTGGAGGAGAAGCTCTTTTTTGTGTGTTTAGGTTTTTGAGACTGGGTCTCACTATGTAGCTCTGGCTATCCTGGAACTCACTCTGTAGACCAGGCTGGCCTCAGACTCCCACAGATTTATCTGTCTCTGCCTCCTGAGTGCTGGGATTAATATCGTGCACCACCATGCCCTGCTTTAAAGGGAAGCTCTTTAGTCATTGCTATAATATAATCTCCCGGCTGTATCATTAAGTAAAAAACTCAAAGCATAGAGCTTCCTGTAAAAAATGGGTGTGCTGGAAGAAAAAAGCTGATTGTGATGGTCCAGAATAATCTTTGCTCTTGGAGAGTGAGTTAAGAGGATCCATACAGTTAGGTCCTTTTTCAAGGCAAATAACAAAACACAGAAGCTCACTGCAAACACATTATATACTGTCCACTCAGGCTGGGTTTTAGATGCACAAGTTGCTCATGGAGTAACACATCAGAAACCAGTAACACTGGCTGCCCAAAGGATCAGATTTGATTGGTGGGTCACGATTTGACTGATTTTTCTGCATACTTTCTCTTCTCTGTCCTTCAAATGTTGACCATTCAGCTAAGTATTAACTATGTCAAGAAGGAAGCTAAAATGAAGTCAAGTGCTATCTCTTAACTCGATGATCCAAAGAAGCTAGTTAACTCCAGCGCACATTCATCCTGAGTGGAAGGATGGGAACTGTGTGACTTACCTACAGAAAGGTATTAAATACCTCAGCATACAAACAGTTCTCACTCATTTTGAGATCAAAGTAAAACATACAGGAAGCTGGCCTCTCGTCTCAGTTCCCCTCCGGGGCTCTTGAGGCCCCAGGTCCTTCTGACATATCTTTTCACTTGGCGCAGCCTCGGTGCTTCCACTCACGGGATCCTGAAGCAAATCTGTCTTTCCCTCTCCCTCTCTCTCTAGAGAGATGACAAGGTGGTTTCCACCCCCTTCTCAGCCTGTTCCTCCACATACTAGAGTCCACACTGTCCTCATGACCACACCCTCGGCTCAAGCCTGTAACCCCAGCAATCCATAGGTAAAGGCAGGAAGTTCAGAAGTACATCATCCTTGGCTATATGAGTTTGAGGGAAGTTCCAGCTACATGAGACTCTATTTCAAAACTCAAGCAAAAACAAAACTTGTGTGGCATTGTCCACAGTGGCCCCTCAACTTCACTCTCCAGTCCATTCCCACCTGCCTGCAGTCCCACTGCTGACTCTGTCAGAGCTACCGCTGTCACCATGTCCCCACATCTAACAGGTGTCACTGTGTTACACAACTGCTCAGACCTAACGTGAACCACACCTCTTTCTTGAGAACTTCCCTCTGTCCCTTGACCTTCCTCACATCTCACTGAGGCCAACTCCTCTAACAGCCTCCAAAGAACACAGACCTTCAGGGCTCAGCTCACTTCCTCTTCTCTAACAAACCCCTCCCAAGATGAGGTCACCCATCCTGGGGTTCAATGTGCCTAGACTGCTGCTAGCCCAAATATTTGCGTCTTCCATCTAAATGAGCAGTTTCTACTTGAATGAGGTTTACTATTGGTTTGTCATCCCCTCCCCCACCCAGGGTTTCTCTGTGTAATATCAGTTTTGATGTTCTGGAACTCTGTAGACCAGGTCTCCTTTTGAACTCACAGAGATTGTCTGCCTTTGTCTCCTAAATGCTGGGATTAAAGGTCTGCACCACCACCACCTGCCTAAGGTTACTGCTTTTTTTGTTTTGTTTTGTCTGTTTGTTTTTTTCAAGACAGGGTTTCTCTCTGTAACAGTCCTGGCTGTCCTGGAACTCACTTTGTAGACCAAGCTGGCCTAGAACTCACTAAGATCTACCTACTTCTGCCTCCCAAGTGCTAGGATTAAAGGCGTGTGCCACCACCGCCAAGCCCAGTTACTTATTTTTTTTAATAAAAAAAAATTTTTTTGGTTTGTTTTACTGAGCACTGAGGTTGCAAACATGCACCATCTCATTTAGTTTTCTGTGGTGCTCAAACCCAAGGCTACATTACCCCAGGCAAGGATTATACCACCGAGCCACACCCCCAGCCCTGAGCTCACCTTTTCATTTAAGCTAGCATTGGTGCTGTTTGCTGCATACAAACCGTATTACCCTGGTCTTACCAGCATAAGTAAAAAAGGGACAACAGGGAAAAGCAGAAAGGCAGAAGCCCACTCACCTTTAAGTCTCACAGCAAAGAGCAAGAAAGGACGTCATCACACCCACACCCACGGATACCCATCACCAAATGACCCTCGGCTTCATCTCCCTCATCATGAAACCAGGGCTGAGCCCGAGAGTAACTGGCCGTTTCACTGCAGGAGGCTCTGCCAGGACTTACCAGCCATCACAGGGTAGCTGAAGTGCTCTGCTGCAGGGTCCAGGTTGACCACCTGGACAGAGCGGTTGAGGGCTTCACAGTGCTGAACCATGGTGGAACAGTAGGTGCTCTGTAATGTGACAAGGGGGGTGGTTAGCACAGAGGGCAGTATGGTGCCACCTCCACACCCGAGGGACTTCTCCATTCTTTGGGGCAGTGTCCACACAGGACAAAGCTGCACCTTTGGGGAAAGCCATGGGAAGGCAGTGAAAGCAGAGCTATAGAACAAGGTGTGGCTCAGGCTTAGGGGGCTTTAACACAGCCCCCAAATCAACTCAGGTTATACAAATGATCTCCACCATGCTTCCCTCTTGACACCTATTCTCTGACTGATACAACCCCTTCACGCATCAAAATGTACTGTGATTGACAGGTCAGCTATCCACCTCCTAGATTACAGGCTCTGTGGAGTGCTATGTACGTCTCTGGTACTCAGAACCATGGGTTTATTAAATACTCAAGTAACACAACATCTCCATGGACACTGGGAATTCCCCAAACTTGGTATGTGATCATTATCTTTGCCTTTTCTACTGTGTTTAGTGTCCCTATGATTATTCCCTTAATAGATCTATCCAAGGAAACATTGTCCAGCACTCAGGAGGCGGAGGCAGATGGATCTCTGAGTTCGAGGCCAGGCTGTCTACAAAGCAAGTTCTAGGATAGTCATGGCTACACAGAGAAACCTTATTTCAAAAGAAAACAAAACAAGGAAACACTGTATCACAATTAAAAATAAAAAACAATTATGAGTATATTCCTCATAATATGAAGGTAACTATAAAATTCTAAGTAACTTTTTCCAGACATGGGGGTGCCTTCCTATATCCCAGAACAAAGGAAGTTGAGGCAAGCGGACCATGAGTTTAAGGCCAGCGTGGACTACACAGGAAGAATTTGTCTTCAAAAACAATCAAACTCTTTGGCCGGGCGATGGTGGCGCACGCCTTTAATCCCAGCACTCGGGAGGCAGAGGCAGGTGGATCTCTGTGAGTTCGAGACCAGCCTGGTCTATAGAGCTAGTTCCAGGACAGGCTCCAAAGCCACAGAGAAACCCTGTCTCGAAAAACCAAAAAAAAAAAAAAAAAAAAAAACAATCAAACTCAAATTTTTTAAACTTGTTGTTGTTTACAGTGCTGGGGACTGAACTCAGGGCCTTGTCAGTAACAGGCAAGCGCCTACCACCAAGCTAGATCCCAACCTATGTTACCTACAATTTTCCTCTTGATCCACGCCCCCAGTGCTGGGTAACAGGCATGTGCTACTCAGCCCCACTTGTGGAAGGTGTTCTGCCTCGCTCTGTAGACCAGGCTGGCCTCAAACTTAGAGATCCACTTGCCTCTGCCTCCCAAGTGCTGGGACTCGAGGTGTGCAGCCCCACATTCTGCACTTCTGGAATCTACGTGGGAAGCCTACTCAGGGCAGGAGGCATGCTATGTTTATCAACCCCCTGACTCCATCCTTGGAGGCCTCAGCATCTGCTGTTCATTTTCCTATTCTAATAGCCCACCCTAATCACTGGTCAGCCAATCAGAAAACTAGATTTTGTTTTTCTCTTGGAGACAGGGTCTTTCTTGCTGTGTTGCTCAGATTGGCCTCAAACTCAAGATTCTCCTGACTTCTGTTTCCCAAGTGTTGGGGTCAAAAGCACACCACTGCTACAGCCTTACTAATGCTGTTGCCTAGGGGCTGGGAATAGTTGTGCACAACTTTAATCCCTGCACTTGAGGCATATCTCTGAGTTGGAGACTAGATAGATACCATGGGCTACACAATGAGTTCCAGGCCAGTTAAAAGCTAGTGAGACTGTTTCAGAAACAAACAAAAACAAAATACCTAACACACACACACAAAGAATGAAAACCTGCAATACAGCAGGGCGGTGGCGGCGCACGCCTTTAATTCCAGCACTCGGGAGGCAGAGGCAGTTCGAAGTCAGTCCGGTCTACAAGAGCTAGTTCCAGGACGGGCTCCAAAAGCTACAGAGAAACCCTGTCTTGAAAAAGCTGCAATATACATCCTTTGTGAACTGCAGAGATGGCTGAGTGTTTAGGGGCACTTGCTGCTCTTGTTGAAGATCTGGGATTTCTGCAAGCGACACACTCTTCCGGTCTCTTTGGGCAGTGCATACAAGGGAGACATACCTCAGAAATCCATAACCCAACTCTCCCCCCCCCCCACCTCCCAGGGCTGCGATGGAACCCAACGCTCAAACTTCTAACTGACTAACAGTGACGAACAAGACCCTATTCTGGGTGTGTGGCAGGGGGCCTGATCTGAAATTAGACAATAATGGACTCAAATTCTGGCCAGAACTAACCGTATCTCGTTTTTTTTAATCTGTAGAATGAGTATAGGCCCAAACTCACGGAGTGGTTATGAGAACACTTGGGACGGCCAGAGCAGTTCCTGGAGCAAAAGTATCCTAATACTGTTATTATTTTAAAAGTCTGTATTGCGTGTGGGAACGTGCACATGGATGCACCGTTCGCAGAGGCCTGGGGCTGGAGTGACAACTGTGTGTGGGTGCAGGAACCCGAACTCGAGTCCTCTGGAACAGCAGAACAAGCTCTTACGCGCTCATCCATCTCTTCTGCCCCCAGTAACTACTAACGCTTGCCTTTACTCCCCCAACAAAAACAAAGTACAAGCAGAGAGCGGGAGCGAATTACCCAGGGTGCCCCGGGGCCCCAGCGCCCACGAACCGCAGCTCCTCCAGCCTCACCTTCCCGCTGCCCGCGGGCCCCATAACTAGCTGCGCGTACCGAGGCATTCCGGCCGGCAGGGTTCTCTGCCGCCTGCCACACTCCCTTCAGCCTTCGCGCGAGGACCCCTGAGTTCCGGGGCGTTGGGTACAAGCCAATCACGATCCAGATCGTCACTGGTACGTACCACACCTCCGACTACGGAGCGTCCCAAGAGCCAAAACTCCTGAAAACGCGTCCTGAGAAAAACGAGAAGGTTTCACGCGTGCGCAAAGAGAGCTGCGGGCAGTTGTCGGTTGGTCCACGGACGAAGGTGGTTGCCTAGGTGATAGCGAATCGCGAATAACGCTCAGCACCCGAGGGCAGGCGCACTGTTCTTGGGTTTGACTCCTAGGGTGACAACCCAAGACTTGCAGATCCACTGAGGGTCTGGAATACTGACGAGGAAGACGCTTTTTGCTTTAAGGGAGCGTGTGTGTGACCTTGCCCAGACGCGTCCCTGTCACGGAGAGATGCCAAGGCGCAGAAGCCTGGTCACCTGAGGCCTCCTCCAACCCGGGTCTAGCTCCAGGGGCTCGGGTCGCCTTCGGCACCGTCCCGAAGCCGCTCGGGCAGGGTCGGAGGGTAGAGCCGGAGGACACGGCCTCACAGCGGGCGTGGCGCACGCGTACAGACGGGATGCCGAGCCGTTATCCCGGAGCCGCTGAGCTGCCCGCATTGGCCAGGACGGAAGACGGCGACGGGTGAGGCCCGGGAACCCCTGCTTAGGATAGGGCCCCTGGTGAGGCCGGGACTCTGCTGACGAGGGGAAGGGCTTGCGAGGCGTACTAGGAGCAGGACAGCAACTGTCACCCGCTCGGGCTTTCAGCCCCGGAAAGGGCCTTGCGAACCCAGTGGGAGCCGAGGACCCAGCCCCTCGGCTCCCAGTCCCCCAGCCCCGCCACCAATCCACTCCCTGCGACGTTGGCAGCCTCTTTGTCGGATGGAGCTGTGTGCTCGCAAGTTGATCTTGACTTGTTTGGCGGATTGGTTTCTTGATGCGACGCACAGTCACGTAGCTCAGGCTGGCCTTGAACTACTCGTTCTCCTGCTCCACTTCGGAGTGTTGGGATGGCAGGTGTAGACTCCTGGCCTGGGCGGGTTTTAACTGTTTCCTGGATAGAGAGGACCGTAGGCTTCTGATGTCAAGGCTAAGGGCGGCTAATCATGCTTCCCTGTCCCCGTCCCCCACTTTTGCTTCCTTAAAATCAAGAGCAGCAGGATGACTGGGATTCAGATAGGTTCACAACCATGGCGCTTGCTGAATCCATGGCTGTGAAATACATATTTACATTTATTAAATATATATTCATATTAAATGTACATTTTATTGTACGTATGTATATATTTGCTGCTAAGACTTCTTAAAGATGAAATGTGAGATTCTTTCATGTTCTTCACAATGCTTGGAGGTGTGTTGGTTCAATGACAGTTATTGAGAAACTGCAGGAAGCAATTTAATTTTTTGAGAAAAGTAAAAAGAACCGATACAAGATTGGAAACGTTACAGGCCAGTTCTGGTTCAATTTACTAGTAGTTCCAGCACAAAATAGTTATTCTTTTCAGTACAGAAATTATCAAAGAACAAGAAAGATATCCTGCATACAGGAACCAAACTACTCACTTGGTATCGCTGTAAGAATTAGACTGGGGAGCTATGAAAGTGGGACTGGGGCGATGGCTTAGTGGTAGAGCACTTGCCTAGCATTTGTGAGCCCTGGGTGCTATCCCCCAGTAATGCACTCACTCTCGTCCTAGGAGAAAATTTGCAAGACATTGATGGAAACAGGAAAAGTAAAAAAGCACGTGAGCTGTCTGTCACTGAACTTTCCGTCTTCACTGGCTCTCAAGCTGCCAGATTATATATTATGTGTGTTCTTTTCTAACAGGTCAGCTGGACGCTTTTATCACCAGAATTCGAAAGGCACTGGTGAGCAGCATAAAGCAGGTAATGCATGTAGATTGCAGACTCTAGAGAAGCCAGTTTGCTTGACACTAATTACACAATGGAGTTTAAACAATAGGCTCAAAGGGCTGGCAAAATGGACTAGCTGATTTCAGTTCCCTCAGAACCTACCGATTCTTTTAAGTTGTTCTCTGACTTCATCCTGCTTTCCCATTTTCTCCCCGCCTCACACATCCGCAAATGTAAAACAGACTTCACTAGATTGAATGTGGGGCTTTGTGCATGCTAGACAGCTACTGAGCTATAGCCCTAAAGAATGGACTTTAACATCCTCAGTAAACTTGAAACGCTTTTCAGAGTTTCAAAGATCACTTCTTTCTCTTATGTTAATCTATAATGTTTTTGAGACAGGGTTTCTGTGTGTAACCCTGACTCTATAATATTTTTTTTAGTACCAATGAATTCTAAAAGAACTGTGTTGAGAATAAGCATTGGTTGGAAAGTAGAGGGCATACCTGTTGTTTACACATGGAATGAAGGGAAATTCTACACAAACAGCTTCAAAACCATCAGCTATTTCACAAGGAGCACTTTTCAGATACCTCTTTTTTGATGAAGTTAAGAGAAAAACATCATCTCCTCAAGGCCTCTTACTAATTTTCCAGGGGAAGGGGAGGTGGTTTACTGGTCTTGGTAGCACAGGTGTGTGTAGGGAATGCCAGAGAACAGCTCTGTGGAGTAACGTCCCTCCTTCCATTTTACATTCCAGGGATTGAACTCAGGTTGCCATCTTGCCGGCCTGCATCTTATTTTTCTTTGCACTAAACTGCTGATGAGTGATTCTGAACATTTTTTTTTTTTTGGTTTTTTGAGACAGGGTTTCTCTGTGGCTTTGGAGCCTGTCCTGGAACTAGCTCTGTAGACCAGGCTGGTCTCGAACTCACACACAAAGATCCACCTGCCTCTGCCTCCCGAGTGCTGGGATTAAAGGCGTGCGCCACCATCGCCCGGCCTGAACATTTTTTGAGACAGAATTTCTCTAACAGTTCTGGCTGCCCTACGTAGACCAGGCTGGCCTTGAACTCACAGAGATCCGCCTGCCTCTGCCTCATAAGTGCTGGGATTAAAGGCATGGGCCACCCTGCCCAGCTTTTGAGCATCTTTTAAAGTGTTTATTGGCTATGTATTAACATCTTTGGAGACATGTCCATTTCTGATGTTTGTGTGCTCTAAAAATAAAGGGCATATATATTATGCATTCCCTCAAATTTTAACTATCTGACTTAAAATACTTGTATAACTGCTTCAGGATATTCACAAGTATAAATATAGATATATATTCATAATTATTAATGATCTTTGTCTACAGATAGAATCAAAGAAGGGCACAGAGTGTACTCACACATTGCCAAACTGCAGGAGTTATGGAAAACCACTCAAATCCAAACAATTCATATACCTAAATCAGTGACAGATTCATCTTTTCTAAAGGTAAGACCAGAATTTAAAGTAAAAATTTACCTATAGTTGTCTGTGTGAAGGTCAGAGAACAACTTGTGGGAACCAGTACTCTCCACCTAGGGAGCAGACCCAGGCAGTCAGGCTTGGCAGCAAGCACTTCTACATGCTAAGCCATATTGCCAGCCTCTGAAATGTTTTTGAAGGAAGCTGAATCTTAAACCCAGGGCACCATGCATACTAACCAAGTAATCTACACCAAGCTATAGATCCAGAACTTGTGTCTGAAGATAAACTACTCGGATAGAAGTTTAGGCCCAGAAGACTACATGGTGTATCCAGAACACTGTCAAGGAGTCTGTGTGTGAAGGCAGCCTCCTGCAGAGCAGTGGTCAGGCAACACTGTGAAGCCTGTCTGCTTCCATTTTTCTTGTAGCTCTTCCTTTTGGAGACTGGCCAAAGCCTAGGCATGCTGTCCCTGGCACTCTAGGCTTTCTCCCTGGTTCTCTGACTTTCATACTTAACTTGAAAGGCCTGGCTTTCTTTCCATCCCCCTCCTCCTGGCAGTTGCCAGAAATTTTCAGCTTACCTGGCCTATTGTATTTTCCCTGAAGCTTAAAAAAAATGTCCTCAGAAAGAATTGATGTGATATCACAGGCCTTATTCCAGCACTGGGAAAGCAGAGGAAGGTAAATTTCTGTGAGTTTGAGGCCAGCCTGGTCTATGTAGAAAGTCAGAAGCCAGCCAGGGCCACATAGTAAAACCTTGTTTCAACAACAAATAAAACAGAAACAAAACTCACCCATCCCCAAAGCAGAGTCAGTAAGTATATTGAATAAATTCATGAATGACTACAAGGATTATAGATTCCCTATCATTTTGGAGCCTGTCCTGGAACTCACTCTGTAGACCAGGTAGACCAGGCTGGCCTGGAACTCAGAGATCCACCTGTCTCTGCCTCCGCCTCCCGAGTGCTGGGATTAAAGGCGTGTCCCACCACTGCCTGGCAGAACTATTGATTTTTATTCTTCATTAATGATCAAACCTGTGAGAACTAAGTATGGTGGCATGTGTCTGTAGTCCTAGCTACTGGGGAGGTTGAGGCAGGAGGGTGGCCTGAGCTCAGGAGTTTAAGACAACCCAGGGTGGCTGGAGAGATGGCTCAGAGGTTAAGAGCACTGCCTGCTCTTTCAAAGGTCCTGAGTTCAAGTCCCAGCAACCACATGGTGGCTCACAACCATCTGTAATGAGATCTAATAAAGCTTTCTGTGGACTGGTAGGTTCTTCTGGCCAACTTTCCTACTCCTCTTTGGATTAATGACTTATTCAATAATGTAAATTCTAGGTGTATGTATACATACATCAATAACTGAGTTTTGCATCTTTGAGGGGGCAAGACAGGGTTTCACTGTGTAGCCTTGGCTGTCCTGGAACTCTCTTTAAATTCAGAGACCTGCCTACCTCTGCCTCCTGAGTGCTGGGATTAGAGGGATGTGCCACCACCACTTGGCTGAGTTGTGCATCTTAAGGAAGGACATGTTTCTTTTAAAAAGGAAGTACACTCAGTCAAATTAGATTAAATGATAAAACCTGGCATGGTGGCACACACCTGTAATCCCAGTCTTCAGGAGATGGAGTCAGGTGGACCAGAAATTGAGGGTCATTCTGTTACATTTCAAGGTCAGGGCCAGCATGCGATGTTTGAAGCCATGTTTTTTAAAAAAAAAAATTAGGGGCTGAGGAGATGGTTGAGTGATTAAGAGGACCAGAGTTCAGCCCTAGCACCCATGTCTAGGCTCACAACCACCTGTAACTCCAACTCCAGGGGACTGGACACCCTTTTCTGCATTCTGTGTGCACATACCCACATATAGACACAGACTTTTTTAAAAACTTAGGTTGGAAACTAACTTACAGTATGGTCCACAGAGGCAGCAGATACTCTTCTGCTCCAGGAAAAGATGTATCTTTAGTTGAGACCAAGCAAACTAAGCTGCTTTCAGGTACCATCTTGTCCCTCAAAACACCACAGTAAGACAGCAAGGGTGGGGAGAAGGTTCAGCTTGGAGAGGTGCTTGACACAAGCCTGGACCTGGGTTGTATTCCTGGGATCTGCACGGTGGAAGAAGACAACCCAAAGCTGCAAGTTGTCCCCTGACTCCACTCCCAGTACCTCCCCAACACATGCACAATAAATTAAACAAATAGGTAAATGAATAAATAGATTAAAAAGGGCAAGATATCCAACTTGAGAAGCTAGGTGGGGGTTCTAAAGCTTGCAGACAGAGAGCACAGCCCCCTCCTTTCAAGATCTGCATTACTGTGGAATGGCAGCCAGAACCATTTGTATGTTTAAATAAGTGGTCATTTTCTTCTCCTTTGGCAAAGTTGAGTCAGCTAAATTTGCTTGTGAAAACTATATAGGTGAAGTGGGACAACCCTCAACATCTATCCTTTCAGTAAAAAGACTGCTAACATGTGTTCTACAGTGAGGGGGTCTTGGGAACCAAGGCCAGCAGAGTTTCAGTCTGTGACAGATAAGGCAGTTCAACACAACTCAGAAGCTGGTGTTGGTTTAAGCTTCAAAAGTTTGACCTCAGGTAGTTTATTTTAGGCACAGGTAAGCACAGCACAATTTGGGGAAAAGCTTCCTGGTGATAATGAACTCAATCATGTGTACACAGCAAAACTTAATGCATGACTACATCAAAACTCTGCAAAGCACAAGATAGTACTATACATTAATTGAGGAAAGAGGCTCAAGGGCCTTTTTTGATAAGGGTCTTGGGGAGGATTTGGTGTTTCCTGGCCACACAGATAATGCAAAGGTCACTAGGCTATTAATCACAGGTTATACATCTGTCCCTTAGGAAAGATGACCTGTGTGTTTAATATTCCTGGTTCTAGGGCTTACCTGTGAGCCTTCTACAATACAGCAGTCAGTAGACCTCTCATTCTGTCTTTCAGCATCCGGAACTCAGCTCAGGCCAGAAGCGCTACCTGTGCAGCATCGCTAAGATCTGTAACTCCAGCTATCTGAGGACCTTAATGAAGCGGCAGTACATGCATATGTTTCGTCATGGTTCACAAAAGCCAGGCAGGTGCACCTCCTCTTGGTTTCTTGCCAGTCCTTATGAGAAATGAAAGGGTCTCCTAACAGGTGGTTTGTATGACAGGTGTCCTCACACATCACAGGAGCCATACCAGCTCCCGCTACTCACAGAAACAGCATCCCCCCTGCACTCCGTGGCGACACCACCTGGAGAGAGAGGACTCTTGGAACATTGCAGCTGCAGCACCTGAAATGATCATCCATTCCCTCTGGCGGCCACTGAGACACAAAGAAGGGTCTGTTTCTTGAGGTTAAGAAGGAAAAACGATACCTAGTTCTGTCTGAAGGGGATCCTCCTGGGTGATATAAAGCTCCTATTTCCTATATGTTCACTCTGCTAAACTCAGACGAAGGGGCCACTTCTTCTTTATTGAGATGAGTGGGATATGACACTTCAGGGAGCTGGAGTTTCTGTGCCATGACAAATAGCCCAGGTATGCCTCAAGCTCATGGAAATCCTCTTGCCTCAGCTCCCCACATGCTGGAAGTACAGGTGTGCTACCACACCCAGCTGTATCAGTCTTCACAATATAATTAGTAGATTTGAAAACATTTTTAAATCAGGGCAAGATGGTTCAGCAGGTAAAAGCAACCTGTGTTTGAGCCCTAGAACCCAGGGGAGGGGGAGGGAACAGAGTCCCCAAAGCTGTCCTCTGACCTCCATACATGCACCCATATTGAGACACACCGTAAACAATAAACAAAGAAGTTCTGGGTCAGCTAGAGATAGTCTACTCTTCTCATTCAGGTTCCAAATGATGGAACGCCTCCAGAAGCAGCCCATAGTGATCCCGCAAAGGGGAGGACTATAAAGCCAGGAGGAAGGAGGAGAAAAGCTGCTGTCAGCAGGCATAGTGGCATAAGCCTGTGCTCTCGGTACTTGGGAGGATCAGGAGTTTAAGGGCATCTTGGTCTACTGAGTGAATCTGAGGCAAGCCTGGACTATATGAGACTTGTGTCTCAAAATAACAAATCTATAGTTTACAACAACAGAAGCTTTAGTATTCAAACTGTGTGATAACATGCTGCAATCCAGGAGATTGGAGAATGAGGGCCTTTGGTAAAGCCAGCAGCTAGTGAAGACTCTTCTGAGTTCCCCAGCAGTGGTCACTTTGGTGTCTCCAATTAAAATATTTCCCTTTGTCACAGGGTAAAAATTGGATATGCATTGAACACAAGATGCAAGTCACTGAGGAGTTTTAGAAGACCAAGCGGACTGCTCTTGCTACCAGGTAAATGTGGAATTAAGCAGGCATACACACATATAAATGGAGTTAAAAGATTTTTGTTTTTGAAACATGGTCTCATGTAGCGCAGGTGGACCTAGAACTCCTGATTCTTCTGCCTCCACCTCCCAAGTACTAGTGGGTAGAATTACCATGCCTGCCTTGCACTTTTGAACACTTTAAAATATACCAAATCAGATAATCATTTTAATTGTCTTGATTAAAAATTTCAAGTGTGATGAGATCTGTCATTTCAAGTAAAAACTAACCATAGCAACATTATGACGTAAGTTGAGTCCCAGCATAGACACAGGGAATCTCTGAGTTTCAGGGCAGCCTGGTCTACACAGCCAGAGCTACACAGTAATACCTTATCTCAAAAACCAAACCAACTAAACATCAAATAGTGTATGCTTCTATTTAAAAGAATTAACTACTTGCTAGGCAGTGATGGTGGCGCACACCTTTAATCCCAGCACTCAGGAGACAGAGGCAGACGGATCTCTGTGAATCTGAGGACAGCCTGGTCTACAGAGTGAGTTCCAGAACAATGAGAGCTACACACAGAGAAACCATATATTGAAAACCAGGAAAAAAAGGATACACTACTCAAAGAGTGAGAATCAGGTCTGTTCTTTTTCTGTGCTGGGTATATGCTCTTTACACGAACCTATACCCCTAGTCCTCCAAGATTTGTCACTATTGTCATTGTTGGTTGTTTTAGACACTCTCCCTCTCTCTAGCACAGACCAACCCTGAATTTGTGATCTTTCTTGCTCAGCCTTTCAAGTGCTGGGATTATAGACTTGTGTCATTATATCTAGCTTTAGAAGTATTTTTTAGATGTCTGCCTACCATGTGCAAAGCCCTATCACAAGACATAAGGGAAAAGGCAGGGAGGTTAAGTCTAGTCTAAAAGGCTAGGGAAGACCCCAGTAGAGGAAACACTGTCGAGGTCCTCAAGCCATGAGAAAGAACTAAAGGAATATGGAGACTCTGAAGACATTACTGACTACTTTATTTAACTCCTAACTCCCTCAACTAGAAGGCTTTTAAAACCAGTGGGAATACAGTGTTTACTGCAGGAGCTGCTATAGTACAATGCTGTGACTACTATAAGAAAGGCTGAGGCAAGTAGGAGTACGTACCTAAGTTGAAAACAGTAGGAATTTGTCTTTCTAAAAGCTCAATAGGCTGGGTCATTTTAAAGGTGTTTAGAATTTTTTTTTTTTTCGAGACAGGGTTTCTCTGTGGCTTTGGAGCCTTTTTTGTTGTTGTTGTTTTTTGGTTTGTTTTTTTTTTAGGTGCTTAGAATTTTATATCCAGTAATATATATTGGCACATGCCTTTAATCCCAGCACTCGGGGTACAAAGGCAGGTGGATCTCTGTGACTAGGAGGCCAGTTTGATATCAAGTTACAGGCTAGCCAGAGCTACAAAAACCCTGTCTCAAAAAATAAGTAAATGAGGCTGGAGATAAGGCTCGGTGGTTAAGAGCATTGGCTGCTCTTTCAGAGATCCTGCAATCCCCAGCACCCACCACTCTTGTTCCAAATCTGAGGCCCTCTTCTGCCCTCTGTGGAGACCAGGTGCGCGCACACACAGAATAAGTACATAGACACACATGCAGGCAAAACACTCATACACATATAATAAAAATTTTATTTCCAAAAGACTATAAACTCCTCCCTTCCCTTCAATTTCTTCAGATGGTTCTCAGCCATGCACGAGTGAAGGAACAAAGGAAGAAGATCTACTGAATGAGTGCATGCAAACCATGTCTATTCAAGAACCGGACACCCCATCTTAGCCCCAAAGTCTCCAGACCAAGGTCAGCCATCAGCCAACATCCAGATGCTGAGCCAGAGGTGGACAGGGAAGAGTTGTGAGCCATGTATGGATAGTGCTAGTCACCTGTATGTCAATTGAGTTGTTGAGAAATTGACACAGCCTTCTTTATCCTATATGCTTCTGTGTACCAATGATATCTGTGTAATGTATGCTTGTTTCTAGCTAGGAACAATTAAAATTTTACTTGCCACATACACTAAATTTTTAAAAATTTATTTTATGTGCATTGGCTTTTTGCCTGCAGGTATGTCTGTGCAAAGGTATTGAAACTCCTGGGATTATACTGGTGAGCTGCCATGTGGGTACTAGGAATTGAACCCAGGTCCACTAGAAGAGCACCAGCGCCTCTTTTGTTGTTGTTTTGTTTTTGTTTTTTGAGACAGGGTTTCTCTGTGTAGCCCTGGCTGTCCTAGAACTCATTCTTCAGACCAGGCTGGCCTCAAACGGAGATCCACCTGCCCTCTGCCTCCTGAGTGCTGGGATTAAAGGTGTGCACCACTATGCCTGGTATGATTTTTTTTTCAATCTGGCAAATATATTAATTGTTCTTTCAGCTTATAATCAGTTCCAAAATAGTAATAGATGAATATTATATAAGATTTTTCTTGATTAAAGTAGGAAAACCGAAAAATATTTACACAAAATAGCACGTGTAAAGCAGGTACTCAATATTTGCTATTAAATATAAATTATAAATCTATGGATAAGACAAGCGTGTTGGCATATATATTTAATCCTAGCACTTGAGAAGAAAGACAGGTTTCTTTGAGTTCCAAGCTAACCTGGTCTACACTTTGAATTCCACGTAAGCCAGGGCTACATAGTGAAACCTCCTCAAAAAGAAATTATTGTTACAAACAGATAAACACATTAGCAGCAGGAGGACTTAAGAATCACTGCTGACTTATTGTCAGTATGGTACAGTGTTCATAAGCTACGAAGCAGGTCTCATGTTTTGACACCATTCTGCCTGGTCCTCCTGAAGAGAACGACAGGCATGTGCCACCACATGCCTTTACTCTAACACAGTGGTTCTCAACCTTTCTAATGCTGAGACCCTTTCATAAAGTTCCTAATGTTGTGATCACCCCAACCATAACATTATTTTCATTGCTATCTCATAACTCAAAATAGAATTTTGCTACTGTTATAAATTGTAAATATCTGTTTTCTGAAGGTCTCTCTCAGGTGACCCCTGTGAAAGAGTCATTTGACTCCCAAAAGGGAAAACCTACAAGTTGAGAACTACTACTGTTAAGACATCTGTAGCTGTGCACCCCTGCACTCTAACACACCTGTAGCTGTGCACCCCTGCACTCTAACACATCTGTGGCTGTGCACCCCTGCACTCTAACACATCTGTGGCTGTGCACCCCTGCACTCTAACACATCTGTGGCTGTGCACCCCTGCACTCTAACACATCTGTGGCTGTGCACCCCTGCACTCTAACACACCTGTAGCTGTGCACCCCTGCACTCTAACACACCTGTAGCTGTGCACCCCTGCACTCTAACACATCTGTAGCTGTGCACCCCTGCACTCTAACACACCTGTAGCTGTGCACCCCTGCACTCTAACACACCTGTAGCTGTGCACCCCTGCACTCTAACACACCTGTAGCTGTGCACCCCTGCACTCTAACACATCTGTGGCTGTGCACCCCTGCACTCTAACACACCTGTAGCTGTGCACCCCTGCACTCTAACACACCTGTAGCTGTGCACCCCTGCACTCTAACACACCTGTAGCTGTGCACCCCTGCACTCTAACACACCTGTAGCTGTGCACCCCTGCACTCTAACACACCTGTAGCTGTGCACCCCTGCACTCTAACACACCTGTAGCTGTGCACCCCTGCACTCTAACACATCTGTGGCTGTGCACCCCTGCACTCTAACACATCTGTGGCTGTGCACCCCTGCACTCTAACACATCTGTGGCTGTGCACCCCTGCACTCTAACACATCTGTGGCTGTGCACCCCTGCACTCTAACACACCTGTAGCTGTGCACCCCTGCACTCTAACACACCTGTAGCTGTGCACCCCTGCACTCTAACACACCTGTAGCTGTGCACCCCTGCACTCTAACACACCTGTAGCTGTGCACCCCTGCACTCTAACACACCTGTAGCTGTGCACCCCTGCACTCTAACACACCTGTAGCTGTGCACCCCTGCACTCTAACACACCTGTAGCTGTGCACCCCTGCACTCTAACACACCTGTAGCTGTGCACCCCTGCACTCTAACACACCTGTAGCTGTGCACCCCTGCACTCTAACACACCTGTGGCTGTGCACCCCTGCACTCTAACACATCTGTGGCTGTGCACCCCTGCACTCTAACACATCTGTGGCTGTGCACCCCTGCACTCTAACACATCTGTGGCTGTGCACCCCTTCACTCTAACACACCTGCGGTTGCATTTGATATCTCATTTTTTAACGTTGTGCTTGTTTTGTTTTAGAGACAGTGTTTCCCTGTGTAGCTCTAGCTATCCTGGAACTCACTTTATAGACAGGGCTGGCCTTGAACTCAGAGAGCCTCCTGCCTCTGTCTTTCAAGTTCAGGGATTAAAGGTGTAAGCCGCCTTTACTATGTGGTATTCAAGTCTTAAGAGCCTCTGTCTCTTGATTACTGGGATTTTAAGTCTGTAGTTTTTAAATTAAACACAGGTTTTCAAGAAAGTCTAAATGGAAGGTAAACATTTATTACTAAAGAAGAGAAAACATACACAGAAATTCTGGATTCTTTCTCTTCATGCACTAGTTTTGTAATGAAGTCCAAATACCAACTAGGAAGATATTTACAAAGATAAATTTTTCTTAAATGGCCCTATACTGTATGGTGGACTTCTTTTCATAGAAACCATATACTGCAAGCTAAGAATATTCTTATAGTTTACAGGAATCTTAGAGGAACTATGTTCTAAACAGAAGATACCTTTTAGTGCAAAATATTATAAAAGTGACACAACTGTGTGCCTCTTAAGTGTTTAATTCATTTGAACAAGAAAATGGGGGGAAAAAACAGAAAATGATCAAGACAAGCCTAGCTTTAAGATTTTTTGTATTCAATTCGTTCTACTTTCACATCATCTCCAATAAGCTGATAGACGTAAGTGACCACTGTAGAAGCCTGGATATCCATCAGGACAAATGAAGGAATAATATTTCTGGAAGAGAAATAAACTGTGTTAGTGTTTTGTACTAAAGCAAAAGCACTGTAAATTTCAATTCAAGGTATTGAACTCCAGGAGAAATCTGATTGTTACCTTCACACTGAAAAGAACACCAGTAACAAGGTGGGGGTGGTGCACTCATGGAGGCAGAGGCAGGTGGGTCTCTGTATGTGTGAAGCCAGCCTGGTCTACAAAGTGAGTTCCAGGGCAGCCAAGGCTACACAAAGAAACCCTGTCTCAAAAAAGAAAGAAAAAAAATAATAAAAAGGGGTTGCTGACATTTACCTGTTTGCTGGGTCATGGTGGCACAAGCCTTTAATCCAATCACTCAAGAGGTAGAGGCAAGAGGATCTCTGTGAGTTCAAGGCCAGCCTGATCTACAGAGCAAGTTCCAGGACAGGCTCTAAAGCTACACAGAGAAAAACCCTATCTCGAAAAACAAAAGCAAAACAAATTTTTTTTTACCTGTTTATTGTGTGTTTTTTTAAATAGGGTCTCACTATGTAGCCCTGGCTGGCCTTGAACTCAAAGAGATCTACCTGCCTCTGCCTCCAGAATGCTGGGATTAAAAGTGTGTGCCATCACACAGACTCTTATTTAAATGTTGTATTTCTCTTTATGAACGTCATGCAATTACTACTTTTTCTAAAGTACTAAATGCTAAGTTGTGGTACTTACGTTTCCAAGGCATTATATGCCCCAGTAGCGGAACCTGGGTTAATGTAGAATTTATTTTCATGCTCAAATGCTTCAAATTTGTGTGTGTGTCCTGAGATAAGAATGTCCACATCAAACTGCCTCTGCAGCAGGGCCAAGCTAGCCATGTCTCCCCATGGAATAACTTGGTGTCCATGGATCAGACCGATCTTGAACTGCCCCACAGTCACAACCTTCTGTTCTGGGTAATTCAGATTCTAATATAAAAAAAGACACAAGGAAAATACACATTTCTGATAGGATGAAACTTATTCAATTTGTTTAAATATTCAACCTCATATAGGTATCTTCAGACCTACATACAACAAATATATTTATAAAAAGTTTCTCCTCAGCCTGTAAAACTGCAATAGTGTATAAAACCCAATTCAGCCAATGTAAATTGGAAGCTTCCAAGCAACTGCTTTATTGAGTTAATTTTTATAGAATATGGGTTCTTTAGGGTGTGCTGTAAAGAATAACTATTCCTGGGCTTGGGAGATGGCTCAGCAAGTAAAGATACTTGCCCCCCAGCCTGGATTCTATCCCTGGATCCCACATGGTAGAAAGAGGGAACTGACTTCACAAGCTGTTGTCCTTTGACCGTCACACAAGTACTATTTACATGCATGCACAAATATTGTAATAAAAAATTTAGAGAGTAATTATCCCCAAACTTGTAATTTTCACAACTTAAGGCACATAACTTATAAACTAGGATTTATTTAAATTATATCCAGGCTTTAATACTTACAATACCCAATTTTTTTAAAAAAGATTTATTTATTATGTATGCAGTGTTCTGTCTTCATGTATTCCTGCAGACCAGAAGAGGTCACCAGATCTCATTATGAATGGTTGTGAGTCACCAGGTTGTTGCTGGGAATTGAACTCAGGACCCTATGATTGGTTTTTTTGTTTGAGACAGGGTTTCTCTGTAGCTTTTTGGAGCCTGTCCTGGAACTAGCTCTTGTAGACCAGGGTGGCCTCGAACTCACAGAGATCTGCCTGCCTCTGCCTCCTGAGTGCTGGGATTAAAGGTGTGCACCACCACTGCCTGGCGTTTTTGTTTTTTTTGGGGGGGGGGTGTTCAAGCCAGGGTTTCTCTGTGTAGCTCTGGCTGTGGAACTTGCTCTGTAGAACAGGCTGGCTTCAAACTAAGAGAGGTCTGCCTGCCTCTGCCTCCCAAGTGCTGTGATTAAAGATATGAGCTACCACCTCCCTGCATAACAACTCTTTAATTTTTATTCCCCTTCCAAAAAGGGTCTTTTAGAGCCCCACACACATGGCCAGAAATTTATTTGTATTTTTTTATTTTTTTTGGTTTTTCGAGACAGGGTTTCTCTGTGGTTTTGGAGCCTGTCCTAGAACTAGCTCTTGTAGACCAGGCTGGCCTCGAACTCACAGAGATCCACCTGCCTCTGCCTCCCAAGTGCTGGGATTAAAGGCGTGCGCCACCACCGCCCGGCAGAAATTTATTTGTATCGTTAGGCTATGTGTATATAGTATATAGCAATGTAGCCGGGCAGTGGTACATGCATTTAATCCCAGCCCTCCAAAGGCAGAGACAGGTGGATCTCTTTGAGTTTGAGGCCAGCCTGGTCTACCAAGTGAGTTCCAGGACAGGCTCCAAAGCCACAGAGAAACCATGTCTTGAAAAACAAATTTAAAAATATGAAACAAAAATGAATTTGCTGTTTAGACCTGGTTCTTACCACTAACATCTCATTATATATGTGCAAATATCCCAAAATCTGAGAATGACTAAATTCAGAACACTGGCTGCAAACTAATGGATAGTTCACCTCTAATTTTTATTTGGGTGACAAATAACTATGCTGTTGAGGACTGAACCCAGGCACCGTGTATGCTTAGAGAGGTGTTCGACCACCAAACATTTCTAGGTTCAAGGGTAACTTTTCAAAGTGGCGGTGGTGGGGCGACCATGGAAAAACTCAAGCTTAAATAATAAAGTTTATACAAAACAGCAAGAAAGGAGTACAGATGGGAGAGAAAGGAAAATGGCACCTCATCGAAGTCTCCTCTTACGATGTGGACGTCACCAGCCAGAGTCTTGAGATAGTCATAGCTCTCCTTGGTGCAAAGGTTCCCAGTGCAGAGAATGTGCTGGATTTTTCCTGGCACCAGGAGTTTTTTGAATTTAGCCGGCAGGCTGTTGCACCGGTGTGGAATGTGCAGATCTCCTAACACCAACACCAACTTTCAGGTGTCGGAGTGGAACAAACACAGCGTTAGATATGATGGCAGACAACACGATCCTCCCATGACTACCCCTCTAGACTTGGCAGAGAGTCCAAGAACCCAGCAGAACGAACGTTACTGATGCGGTTCCTAGCCTGTGGTACCATATCTGTTCTAAACTAATCTTAATCTTGGATATCTAAAGTTGTGTTATTTTATTTAACCAATAAAAAATATAATAAAATCAAGTTTTCTAAAGTGATCCACTAGCCAGGTGAGAGCACACACCTGTAACCCAACACTGGGGTGGGGAGCAGAGGCAAGAGACCACTGCAAGTTCAAGGCCTGCCTAGTCTACATAGTGAGTTCTAGGTCAGCCACAGCCACACACAGAGATACTGTCTCAGAAAAAGTAAAAAAAGATTGATTTAGAAACCTATACATTACATTGAATCATTGAATAAGATAGACACTGCAAACTGAACTGCTGGAATCTACAGCATTCGATAGTTTTGAAGGATGACACAGTAATTCTATCTGCAGCTGTAATATAAACCTATTTAATTGCAAAATCACTGTTAAAGGAAATTATCAGAAATGAAATATGACCCTAGAGAGATGGCTTAGATGTTAAGAGCACTGATTGCTCTTGCTGAGGTCCCAGGTTCAATTCCCAGCACCCACAAGACAGCTGACCATTTAATTCTAGCTCTAGTGGATCCAACACTCTCTTCTGAGCTTTTCAAGTACTGCACTAGCTGGTGTGATTAGATACACACAGACAAAACAGTTGTGGTAATATGGCTGGGCAGTAGTGGCACATGCCCTTTAATCTTAACCCTCAGGAGACAGAGGCAGGCGGACAACCTTGTCTACAAAGTAAGCTCCAGGGCAGCCTAAAATAATACAGTGAGACCTTGTCCCAAAAGGAGAAGGGAGGGAGAAGGAAAGGAAGGAGAGTGGGAGGGAGGGAGAAGCAGGGAGGGAGGGATGGAGGGAGGGAGGAATGAATATAGAGTATGGAGGTTCATGCTTGTAAATCCAGCATTCAGGAGGCTAAGACAGGAGGACTGCTAGTTCAAGACCAACCTGGGCTACATGGCATGCAAATTCCAGTTCTAGGCCAGCCAATACTACAAGCGAAACTATCGCACACACAAAATTCATACATATATGTATGTATGTATATAAATATAAAAAATTGGGGCTGGAGAGATGGCTCAGTGGTTAAGAGCATTGCTTGTTCTTCCAAAGGTCCTGAGTTCAAATCCCAGCAACCACATGGTGGCTCACAACCATCTGTAATGAGGTCTGGTGCCCTCTCCTGGCCTGCAGACAGAATATTGTATACATAATAAATAAATAAATATTTAAAAAAAAATATAAAAAATTAGGGAAAAAGTTAATTTTATAGTTTGTGCTAAGAACTCTTTGGAGGGGTTGGGAATTTTGCTCAGTGGTAGAATGCTTGCTAGCAAGTGCAAAGCCCTGGGTTTGGTCCTCAACTCAAAAAAAGGACTCTTTGGGGTTGGGGATTTAGCTCAGTGGTAGACCCTGGGTTCGGTCCTCAGCTTCAGAAAAAAAAAAAAGGACTCTTTGGAGAACATTAGTCCAAATTAACTGATTTTGCTATTTCAAATTCTTAGCAGTATGTCACAGGGCACAAAGGCCTAATACTTTAGAGTCTCAATAGATACATATGTGCTTCTTCTTATAAGTTTTGCTGTCTTCACTTTCTTTCACTAGAAATCCCCACTGTCATATTTCTATTACCTGGATAAAACTGCTTCTTCCACTCCCTCAGTATAGTGTGTAAACTTAAAAAAAAATAACACTTTCCAATCATCATGTGCATTAGAGAGTATAACAAAAAGGCAGATGATTGAGTAATGAGATCAGCAGGGAGCAGTTTAGAGCTGCCACAGTCTCAGATGACAAAAACAAAATTTGCTCTGAAATGTCAAAGAATTAAAAAGCCAAGCCTAAAACAGGCATGGTGGCACACTCCTTTAATCCCAGCACCAAGGAAGAATGGGCAGGAAGATTTCTGTGAATTCAGGGCCAACCTGGTCTACATAGCAAGCTCCAGACCAGCCAAAGCTACATAGTGAAATCCTGTCCAAAAAAGGGGGAGGAACAATCCCATGAAATTTTATATTAAAAATTTCAAGAGTGAACAAAATAAACTGACATTATTGTTTAAAAAAGTCCATTTAAAGCTGTGCGTTGGTGGCTCGCCTTTAATCCCAGCACTCAGGAGGCAGAGGTAGGCGGATCTCTGTGGGTTTGAGACCAGCCTGGTCTACAAAGTGAGCTCAAGGACAGCCAGAGCTGTTACACAGAGAAATCCTGTGTCAACCTCCCCACCACTCCAAAAGAAAAGAAAAGGGAAAAAAAAGTTCATTTAAAGATAACACATGCCCCCCCCCCTCCCGAGAGTAACAGAAGAGATTTTCCGTGTTGATTAGTATAAGCACACTTACAGGATCTTCATTGTACCATGTTCCACTCATCAATGCACACACTATAACTCTTTTCAAGTCATGCTTATCAACAGTTTCAAAGAAAGCATTACATGTTTAATATGATAAAACTTTTGCCACCATAATTGTTTTGTTGTTTTTGTTTTTTGCCAAGTGCTGGGATTAATGGAGACTGCTACCACCACCTGGCCTGGCCACCATAATTTTAAAACTGACTTAAAATAATTTGGCAGCTGAAGAGATGGTTCAGTGGTTAAGAGCACTGACAGCTCTTCAGATGATCTAGGTTTGATTCCCAGCACACAGCAGCTCACAACTCTAACTCCAGTTCCAGGAGATCTGATTCCCTCTTCTAGCCTTGGAGGGTACCAGGCACACAGGTAGTGCACAGTGAGACATACAGACAAAGCACATCCACATAAAATAACCAAATTTTAAAAAAATTAAAATTTAAGATCAATCAAAACCCAGAATATGTCCAGTAAGAATGATTACTAGAGCAAGCTTGATTATCTGGCAACAAAGTCAAAAGGACTGTAAATAAGAGGAACTGTTTCCAACACAGGGCAGCTGCAGCAGTCCACGCTGGGGAACACCTTGGAAAGCTAAACTGACTACAAAGTATCCACCCTCAATCAGTAACAAGCACCTTGACATAGAACAGTCTTCACTGAAGAGGGGTCCCTTCACATTTGGATTAATGAACAGTTACTGTGACATGCTGGAAAACATTTTCTATACTAAAAGAAAAATCTTGGAACTCATAAGAGGGTGTTTATCTCTGGGACTAAAAAAATGAACTGTTCAGTCAGAATATGCCAGAAAGAACATTAGCGAGACACAGTACTGTATTATGACTGAAGACACCAATTCTATGAGGTGCCATCCATCTCCTTGACTATTAATATGTGAAAACTGTCACTGGATAAATGGCCACACAGGAACTATCAAAGATCCACAGTAGGACAGAGTCCTATGGTTTCTACTGATGACCAAGTTAGGAGACATACATGACACATGTCACAAGTGCCCCTGCCTAAACTCCATGGTGATAGATCAGGTTAGACAAACATGAGAGGCAGCAAAGGGTCTGGAAATGGCTGTCTTGTTATATTCATATAAACAACCTAAACAAAGCATGGGGATTGGGCCACTTCCTACTTGAGAGATCAGTTATCAGCCACCCAACCACCATTGTTAGTAGGAGCGTAGAAAAGAAACTTACTCTGTGCCCAGCCTTAGTGGAATGAAGAAGTTGATTGCAGACAGGGGAATGAAAAAAAAAAAGGGTGAAACATGACCAATGTTAAAAGAAAGCAACAAAAGTTAAAAGAAAAAAAACATACCAAATATGCAAAATTTGTTAATGATTTCTGAATGTTATGAAAGGAAATGTTAAAAAATCATCTGTGCTGAAAATAATTCCAGAAGTACTCACTTCATCTCTCAGCAGAGGACAAACACAGCACACCTGCCCTGCCAATGTCATCTACATTCTCTAACCTTGCTTTCCACGTTGACTCCTGTTCCTTAATTTTTCATTCAGTTTACTCTTTGTAAGATTAGATATTTATAATTTGAAGAATTCACTGGGAAGAGGTTAAGGCTATGCTTTTCTGGTTCCTGGGGTCTTGCTGTCTCTGGAGTACACTGGTTTTATTTGTTCATTTATTTTATCTTTTTTTAATGTTTGAGGTTTTAGTAGTAAAAACCCATTCTCCAGGGGAAGTTTTTGCTATACTAACATTACTAACGTGAATACATATGATGAAAATGCCAAGAAAGATCACGACAATAAAAACCAACACACACTCAGTGTGGTGACACACTCATTTGGTTCCAGCACTTGGGAGACAGAGGCAGGCAGATCTCTGTGAATTCCAGGCCAGCGTGGGTGCTATATTGTAATAACCTGACTTAGGCATCAAGAGATGGCTCAGCAGTTAAAAGCACTTGCTGATCTTGCAGAGGTCCCAGATTTGGTTTCCAGCACCCACATGGCATCTCACAATTGTATCTCCAGTTCTGGGATCCCAAGCCCTCTGGCTTCCAATGGTACCTGTACTTGGGTGGTGCACATAAAACTCACGGAGACACACACATACACAAAAATTAAAAGAAATAAATTTTTAAAAGAAACGTGATGAATAGTAGTGACCCTTAAACCTAAGTGTTCACTTCTCAAAACGACTTCAGAAACATGGATCACGGCAGCTAATTCTTTTTCCTGGAAGTATCTCCAAACTGCCATAATTAACTAGTATACCTTAAACTGGAGTCTGTTTAGAAGCGAAAATCTTTGTTAAGCACACATCTTTGGAACATTTATAAACCACCTTTTCAAAGGTCGTTTGAAGAATAATCTCTAAAAACGCAACGTGTGCCCATCAGTCAAAGAGGTACCCTTCACTTTAACGTTCCTCAGCACAAACAGCAAAGCTCAACCGCCCTCTACAAACTTTGGAGAGCACAGGATGTCTTTTAAAAGTCTGATTACATGGACGTTTCTGCTCCCCAGGTTTCATTGAGCAAGGTCGCAGGGGCAGCAATCTATCGGGAGCAAAGGCCTGATGCAGACTAGGGAAGCTAAAGCTCTGCAAATAACACGCACATCTCAGACTTCAAACGATCCCCGTGCGTTCGCTCTAAGGGGTCGCAGCAGCCACAGCTGACAAGCAGTCCCTTTCCAGGTCCCCGCCCGGAGTGGCCAATGCAGCGGCTACTTCTCGTTCTGCACCGAGGCCGGCTGTCCCCAGCAAGCCCCGAAGAAGCAGGAAGAAGACGTCCGGCCACGCGGACGGCCCGAGGCCTCTCCCGGCCACAGCGAGCCGATCTCGTGACAGGACGAGAGGCCGGGTCCTCCACGCACGCCCTCTGGCCGCAGGGGCGAGGGGCGAGCCAGGCCGGGCCGCACCCTGGTCAGCCGCGATCTTCCCCCTCCCTCCTCCGCGGCCTCCCCAGGCTCGCTCCTAGGCCGCGCCCGCCCCAGCCTCCCAGAGCGTCCTCGTCCCCGACGCCGGAGTATCCTGGTCCGATATCGGTGGCCGCCGCCACGGTGCTCACCATCCTGTCACCAGGCTTCGTTCAGTCACCACGAACGCCGCCGCCCTCTTCCTCGGGTTTCTTAGTAGACCCGCCCATTTCTTCCGCCACCAATAAGACGCGGAGTTTGCGAGGGACGGTCCTACGAGGCCTCGTAAAGGTCAGTCCCAGTCAGAAAGCGAAACGCGTGGGTGGGGCCAAGATAGAGGCGGAGACAGTGGGCAGTGTGTATAACATCCGGGTACCAGCGGCGGGTACGCTTCCGCCCGCCGTGCCCGTCTTCCCGGTAGCCATGCTGAAGTGTGGGATGACGGGCGGTCAGGTGAAAGGTGGAGCGGCCATTCTTGTTTTGCTACTTAGAAGAGGGAGACCCTAGTGTTTCTGAAGTGTCTCCATCGTCTCCTTACGCTTCCTCTGCCGTGCTTCGCCAGGACTGAGGACGCAAAGCCTCGCCTCAGCGCCCTCATGAGGGCCCTGCTGCGCTTCGAATAGCGTGACAGCCCCTTTTTCTTTAGTTAGCCTAGTAATTTGGTGACCATGAAATGAATTGTAGCATTGGGCATTAAGCTCGGATTGACCAGGGCTGATGTGGGGAGAAGTTGAGAAGAAAATAACACTTTACCAACAAAAGAATTTTGAGTCCGGGGAAAACCCGATCTCCATTTGAGATTCTACCAGAGAATTTTTTGGAGCCTGTCCTGGAACTAGCTCTTGTAGACCAGGCTGGTTTGTTGTTTTTTTTCTTTTCATATATATATATATATAATATATATACATACATACACACACACACACACACACACACACATATATATATACTAGAACAAGCTACTATGTCACTTTGAAGCTCAGTTCCCTTAATTGGAAGATGAGACTAATATTAACACTGTCGTTGATAAGAGTTTGTCATAAGCATGAAGTAGATGAATTGAGCCCAGTAATTAGAAGGACAATGTGGGGAACTATATTGTACACAGCCTTACAAAAGGGAATGACTGGGCTTGGAACAGGGTTCGTGGGCACAGACAGCTTGCCTGACATGTACAAGGCCTAGGTTCAGTCTGCCTGCAGAGTGTGGGAGAACCCAAAAAGAAAATGAACGAAAGCATTACCGTAGAAATTGACTTGCAGGAGACATCATTTTGTATCACTGCAGATTTAATGAATTTTTTTGTTTCTTTTTTCTCTGTTTTTGAATTCTTACTATGTATGTAAAGGGTATTATATGGTATTTCTTAAGGTAAATTAATCTATAAAATGCTGTGGGGATCAGCTGAATAATTTAACTCTCAGGTGCATCCTGAGCTTTGTTCCACCCTAAACCTAAAAGTCAAATGTAATCACTTAATGGGAAATTGTTGAGACACATAAAGGAAAAGGGGATTTCAGGCCACTTTTTCCAGCTCAGTGGCATAACATACATACATCTGGTCACTTTGTGGTGAATTCCTCTCACGGTGATTCTTCTCACGGTGATGCAACTTGCTAGGACTCGAGAGAGCATCAAAGTTGAGATCATTATGATCTAACCTGGACATACTGGAGGCCTAGATGCCGAATGTTGTTAAAGTCGAGATAGCCAGTGACTTTCCAGTCTCTTGCCCAGGATCAGAGTGAATGGTCAGAGCCAGGCTGAAGAAGCAGTGGTACAGAATAGGCCTTGGGTAGGATGCTTGCCAACAATTTCCAGTGCTTTGGTTGGGTAGTCTCTGCACTACCAAAAGACCCTATTTCTATCTCTGGGAATCTTACCCACAGGGCAGTAGTAATAAAGAGCTCCACTGAAGAATTTGACCGGCATGATTAACTTGTTCAGTTGATCCTGCTGTCCTTTCCAGTTTTCGTTTGAGTCTTGTGCATGCAGAAGTAGTCCTGCGATTTCTCTTTATTGCTAGAAAGAATATAAACAGCACCTTTCTTTTCCTCCACAGTATTTGGAAAAGCAATACAGACTCTATCACGAGTGAGTGATGACCTGTGGCTAGACCCATCTGAGAAAGGCGTAAGTAAGTCCAGTTAAAAAGCCCAGCGTGAGGGGCTGGAGAGATGGCTCAGAGGTTAAGAGCACTGACTGCTCTTCCAGAGGCCCTGAGTTCAATTCCCAGCAACCACGTGGTGGCTCATAGCCATCTATAATGGGATCTGGTGCCCTCTTCTGGCATGCAAGCATACATGGAAGGACTGCTGTATACATAATAAATAAATAAATCTTTAAAAAAAATTTAAAAAAAAGACCAGCGTGAGCCAGGTGGTGGCGCACGCCTTTAATCCCAGCGCTCGGGAGGCAGAGGCAGGCGGATCTCTGTGAGTTCGAGGCGAGCATGATCTACAGAGTTCCAGGACAGGCTCCAAATGCTACAGTAAAACCTTTTCTCGGGGATAAAAAAAAAGCCCGACGTGATGGCACAGGCCATTAATCCCAACACTTGGGGGGCAGAAGCAGGTGGATCTCTGTGAGTTCGAGGCAGTTCCAGAACAGGCTCCAAAGCTACAGCGAAACCCTTGAAAACAACAAAAATAAATAAATAAATCGAAAAGAGAAAAGAGATGGTTAAAAGAGCCAAGTCGAAGGGCCGGGTGGCAGGTATAATCCCAAGCACTTAATTTAGAACCTGACAGTTCTAGGCATTCCCAGGATGGCTGACTGAGTGGTAGCTTCTCCCCATGGACAAGAGATGAGATGATCAGTTGCTCAGGGCCCTTTTCTAGCCCTTTTCCATCCTTTTATGCATTAACACTATGGTCACTGTAGACATTTACGCTTTTACAGTGCCAGAGTTTAGGATTATAGATTTTGTAAACATATGTTCAATATAGATACATATATGTAGGGGTCCATGTGTAAATTCAATGTGCTTGGTTTCATTTGAATATACTTGTAGCATTATATTCATAATAGGATCAATTCAGGATAGAAGTTGATTTTCTCTGAAATAACTAACTTATTTTTTTCCAGCTTGCTCTGAGGTCTGTGAATTCCTGTCATTCAACATATGGCTATATTCTGTTCTCGTCTTTGTTTTTTCAACAATATCAATGGTCACCCTCAGCCACGATGAATTTAAATTGCAAATTGACAATAAAGGTAAAAAAGTTGGTTTCCTCTTAAAAGGGAGAAATACGCCTTTTGTAGGATATAACAGCTGTACTATATATACTTAATCATTCCAATGCCATTTATGAATACACAGACTTTTTATCAGTTCAGTTTTAAAAAGTTAATGGGACAGCCATACTAAGTATGTGTTTAATGTTACAATGTATTTATGTTGCAGTCAATTCTACCAATCTTTAGATGTCTGAATTATCTTGAAAGAAGTGTAGAGAAATGCAAAATAGTCACCAGATCAGATAAATGCAGAGTCGTCATTCAGTTCTTCTGCAGGCATGGTAGGTGCCACTGAAAGCAGTGGTTTTTTTCTTTTTAAGATTTGTTTATTTATTTATTTATTATGTATACAGTGTTCTGTCTGCATGTGTGCCTGCAGGCCAGAAGAGGGCACCAGACCTCATTTACAGATGGTTGTGAGCTGCCATGTGGTTGCTGGGAATTGAACTCAGGACCTTTGAAAGAGCAGCCAGTGCTCTTAACAACTGAGCCATTTCTCCAGCCCTAAGCAGTGTGTTTCTTAGCATTTTTATGTGTACAGTATGCAGACCTACTGTGACGTGAGATATGTACAGATATGGAGCATGACAGGTGTGTCACCTGTCTTTGCTGTACTGTAAGGTGGCCGCTGCTATTTCCTCAGGACTTCATGACATAAGCTGGTCTGCAGCAAAACAGAGCAGACTTTAAAAATGTCCAACTGGGGAGATGAGTCAGTCAGCCTTGCAAGCACATGGATCTTCATTTGACCCATGTTAATTTAAAAAAATCTAGCTGGGTTGTGGTGGTGCACTCAGGAGGTAGAGGCAGGTGGATCTCTGTGAGTTTGAGATCAGCCTGGTCTACAGAGCGAGTTCCAGGACAGCCACGGCTACAGAGGGAAACTCTTGTCTCAAAAAAAACCAAAACGAAATAAACAACAAAATTCTAGGTGTGATGACACATGCTTGTAGTCGCAGCGCTGCAGGGGCAGAAACAGGCAGGTTCCCGGAGCTGGCTGTCCAGCAGCCTGGCCCACTTGGTGAGCCTCAGACCAGTAAGAGGCGCCCTCTAGGGAAACGGGTAAATAGGCCCTGAGGAACGACACTCTGGTCTTACACTACACACCGTGCACATGCAGTCACACTCACATGTGCACACATGACACAGGACCCCTACACAAATGTCCAGTTCAATCTGAATTGACTTCTCTAGCTGGGTGTGATGGCACACATTTCCGAACTTAGCACTGAAGTGGCTGATGCAATAGGATCACGAGTTAGAGGTCAGTGCAGCTCTCTAGTTAGTTGCAGGCTCTCAATTGTAGCAAAATGAGAGCTTTCCATTAACTTCTATAAAACCGTTAGGCTCCCACTTCTTTTTTTTTTTAATGGTTTTTCGAGACAGGGTTTCTCTGTAGCTTTGGAGCCTGTCCTGGAACTAACTAGCTCCTGGACACCAGGCTGGCCTCGAACTCACAGAGACCCACCTGCCTCTGCCTCCCAAGTGCTGGGATTAAAAGCGTGCGCCACCACTGCCCAGCAGGCTCCCACTTCTTAATTTTGACTTAAATTCATCTTAATTATACGTTTTTATTTCAGTGTGTATTTATAATCCCTAAATTTTCTCTATAAATATGAATGGTGTAACATTATTTCTCCCTTCTTTGGATCTGAATCCATGTAATAGCAAGCGGAGTATAGGGAGTATTTGAGAGGACAGCATGCTGTACATCACAAATGTAGCCATGCTATCTGCACCACCGCTTGTTAGCTCCAAGAGCCTTCCCTTCTGCTGTGTATACTGGGGGTGGCTTTGCCCTCATGCCACAGGCTGCTGAGAGGAGACGGTGGGGTCTCAGAGGGACAGGTACAGAGCCTGGTGCAGAGTAAGTAAAGTGCTCATCAGCCATGACTGTTAGTGCGATCTCCTCCTTCCCTTCCACGTGAACCTCAGAGAACCAGCTGTTCAGTATGTGCAGTGTCTCAAACATGGCGCTATTAGAGCTATTCCCAGTGAATATTTGTATACTGGGCTTAGTGGTGTATGCCTATAATCTCAGTACTTGAGGAGGTTAGAGGCAGGGGGTGTGGATCAGAAATTCAAGATCATTCTTAGCTACATAGCAAGTTCCAGGCCAGCCGGGAATACTTGAGCCTCCATCTTAAAACAAAAGCAAAAATTAAAACAAGAATATTTGTGATTGATTCTTAAGATAGTTTTTATAGGTTGGTTCTATTATATAGGATGCTTTAAGATACAAAGAACAGAAGTGGGGCTGGAGAGATGGCTCAGAGGTTAAGAGCATTGCCTGCTCTTCCAAAGGTCCTGAGTTCAATTCCCAGTAACCACATGGTGGCTCACAACCATCTGTAATGGGGTTTGGTGCCCTCTTCTGCTCTTCTGGCCTGCAGGCATACACACAGACAGAATATTGTATACATAAGAAAGAAAGAAAGAAAGAAAGAAAGAAAGAAAGAAAGAAAGAAAGAAAGAAAGAAAGAGAAAGAAAGAGAGAGAGAAAGAGAGAGAGAGAGAGAGAGAGAGAGAGAAAGAAAGAGAGAGAGAGAAAGAAAAGAGGGCAGACTGTTGTAGATTTATTAAAAGAAAAGAAAAGAAAGGAACAGAAGTGGAGGAAGTCAGACAATTCAGCTCACTAACATTGGCTCAGGTGAGAGTTTGAAGTTGTGCTGCTGGCATGGCTCAGTTCAGGCTTCCCCAACTGCTGCTGCTTCTGTTTCTCGTCCTCCTCTTCCTCTATTCTCTCTCCCCCTCTTCTTTTCCTTCTTCCTCTTCCCTTCTTCTTCTTTCCTTCCTTTGCTCCCTCCCTCCTCCTTCCTTCTCACCTTGTCTTCTTCCTCATCTTCCTTTCTTCTCCTCTTCATCTTTATTTTCCTCCACAGGGTTCGACTCACAGCATATCAGCACACAGTATCAGTACCATCACAAGAAAACTTATAACAGTGACCTTCTCCAGCAGCAGTGACTAGATGCTTTCCTACACTAGGCGCTGCCTAAAGCTCTGCCTTGTACATCCCTTGGCAAAAATGCTTGCCTTTGAGGCTGAAGAGATGCCTTAGTGGTTAAGAGCACTGACTGCTCTTCCAGAGGACCTGGGTTCAATTCCCAGCACCCACATGGCAGCTCACAACTGTCTGTAACTCCAGTTCCAGGGGACCCAACACCCCTCTTACAGACATACACACAGGCAAAACAGGAATGCAGAAAGAGAGAGAGAGAGAGAGAGAGAGAAAGAAAGGAAGGAAGAATTTGACTTTGCTGTGACTAGACCACCCTAGACTCTACCTGGTAGCCAGGGGCTAGTGTCTGTCATCCACATGAGCTGCCACATAGTCACCTCACTCTAACCATAAACAGTCTACGGGACGTCAGTCACCAGGCATGTGCCCAAAGGGAAAAGCCTGTGATCCTTCTAGAGATTCAGCTCATGCTGGGCAGTAGTGGCGCACACTTTTAATCCCAGCACTTGGAAGGCAGAGGCAGGTGGATCTCTGTGAGTTCAAGGCCAGCCTGGTCTAGAGAGCTAGTTCCAGGATAGTCAGGACTACACAGAGAAACCCTGTCTTGAAAAACCGATTACAAAAAAAAAGTGGAGGCAAGGGTCTTAGGTTTTTGTTGCCGGGCAACCTGCAGGTGTGCTAATGACTTCAAACTGGTTAAGAACACTGCCACCTTTGAAGTTGACACTGCCTTTGAAAGCACAAGCTCCACAGATAAAGCAGCTGTGTGGTAATGCTGGCTCCTAGATCTACTGCTTCTCCTCCTCCTCCTCCTCCTCCTCCTCCTCCTCCTCCTCCTCCTCCTCCTCCTCCTCCTCCTCCTCCTCCTCCTCCTCCTCCTCCCTCTACCCCCAAGACTGGGTTTCTCTGTATAGTTCTGGTTGCCCTGGAACTCATTCTGTAGACCAGGCTGGCCTCAAACTCACAGAGGTCCTCCTGCTTCTGCCTCCCTTGTGCTGGGATTAAAGGTGTGCGCCGCCACACCAGCTCCACAGGTGGTGTTGATTTCCCGACAGCTGCAGCACCTGCTTCCAAGGATGTTCCTATTCCCACCATGTGCACCTCAGCATAAGTAACACGGAAATATTTTTTACAGCAGGGGAGATTTGTCAGCTTTTGAGCTTAGTGTTTTCCCAAAACAGTAGCCCTGGAGCTTTCTTTAAAATGGGTCAGATGAGGCCAGGCTTGGTGGTCTGTCTTTAATGCCCGCTCTTGGAGCTCTGTGAGTCAAAAAATCTCCAGGCAGTGAGCCCTGGAGGTCAGCCTAGTCTACATAATGAGTTCCATTTCCAGGCCAGTCGGGGCTCATCCTGTTGTGTGTCCTCATTCTAGGTAAACAGAGAAACACACACAGTAAGCCTAGTCCTCAAGAGGCTGAAATGTAAGAATCTTCAGTCCGCGGTTAGCTTGGCCTCTAGAATGAGGACTAGGAAAGCCAAGGCTACATATCAAAACTCTATCACACATACAAAAAGAGCCAGATGATGATTGTATCATTCCAGAGTTCAAAACTCTGAAATATCTTCTCATTTTACTCAGAGAAAAGCCAGTGACCTTCAAATGCACTCTTCTGTTGTCTGGGGACCAAGAAAATGTCTCCTAAGACGTATGTGCAGCTCCACACAGTCTGTTGTTTTACATTCAAACAAACAAGCAATCCGTGTCCATTTCTTAAGGTCTGAGGGGTCAGCAAGATGGCTTAGCCAGTAAAGGCTCTTGCTGCCAAGTCTGCTGACCTGAGTTCCATCGTGGAACTTACACGGTGGAAGGAGTGAGCTGACTCTAAATGTTGTCATTTGACCTCCACACATGCCATGGCACCCTCCCCCCAAAACAAAACAAATATTGAAAAAAATTAGGTTAAGAGTGCTTAGTGGCATTTGCTATTATTTTAGTAGAATGAAGTTCATTTCCCTGTGTCCACATGGGGCAGCACAAGCAGCTGTAACTCCAGCTCCAGGGCATCTGGTGATCTCTTCTAGTCTCCTTGGGCACTACATGGACATGCACATACACACATATAAATAAAAAAAGATCCAAGAAGACAGATTTTATCTGGTTTGTTCTCTGCCTATGTTATAGACTTAACCTGCCTTCCCAGAGATCTACTAAGAGATTAGTAGAGGAAAAACTTAATAACAGGCTACTGCTTCTGGCTAATGCACAAAAGGGAGCCAGCCCTGAACAAAAGTCCCATCAGCTTACATAGTTTCATGAAACATGTTTTACACAGACAAGACATTCCAAGGTTTAGCTGTTTGGGCAAACGGAGAGATACACTAGGGCTGCTTTTCCAGGGCAGTTGTTCAAGGTCATCCTTCCTGGCTGGGAAGAATTACACTATTGCTAGGAGAACCTGGCCTTAATAATGGACCAGGACTTACTGGCAACTCTGACCCATGCTGTCCACCTTGTACTGCACTATAGAGGCATACTCTTTGATATGGGAATGGGCCTGATGGCCAGCTGTGCTCTTTGTTATGGGACTAGGGCCTAATTGGAGGCTATCTTAGGGAACACGTCTTTTTTGTTTTGTTTTGTTGAGACAGGGTTTCTCTATGTATCCCTGGTTGTCCTGAAACTGAAACTCACTCTGTAGACCAGGCTGGCCTTGAACTCACAGAAATCCACCTGCCTCAGCCTCCCAAATGCTGGGACTAAAGGTATGCCCCAGCTAGTGAACATATGCAGAACATATACTCAGCAAGCCTACACTTCAATTATGTTCAAGTAGAAGTGTTTTCTTTTTCTTTTTTACAGGGTCTCTCTGTAGCTTTGGAGTCTGTTCTGAACTAGTTCTTGTAAACCAGGCCGGCCTTGAACTCACAGAGATTTGCCTGCTTCTGACTCCCAAGTGCTGGGATTAAAGGTGAACGCCACCACCGCCCGGCAGTGTTTTCTTTCTGCAGTTTCTGCAGAGCATGGCCAGTACTGCTCATTCTTGAGTGCTCCTTTAGTTAAATTCTACTTTGTATAACTTAGTATTTCCTAAGCAAGCTTAGTACATCCTTTCTAACCTCAGTTTACCATCCCAGCTTCTCCTGTATTGCTAGTTCAAGCTCCTAAAATCATCCCTCTGTGGTCACCTACAAAAGTTGCCAAATTATCTACAGCCCCTCACTTTAAAAGTTGGAATCTGTTTCCCCATTTTGAATCTTAGTCCTTTTTAAAAAAAGATTTTATTTTTTAATATTTATTTATTTATTTATTATACAATATTCTGTCTGTGTGGTATGCCTGCAGGCCAGAAGAGGGCACCAGACCCCATTACAGATGGTTGTGAGCCACCATATGTTTGCTGGGAATTGAACTCAGGACCTTTGGAAGAGCAGGCAATGCTCTTAACCTCTGAGCCATTTCCCCAGCCCCCTTGAATCTTAGTCTTTATATATATATATATATATATATATATATATATATATATATATATATATGGGTGTTTTGCCCGCATAGATATGTCCATACTTGTATCATGTGTATGCAATGCCTGAACAGACCAGAAGAGGGTGCCAGGCCATCTGAAACTAGAGTTATGGTTGGATTACCGCCATATGAGTGCCGGCACTTCAACCCAGGTCCTCAACCCAGGGAGAGCAGCCAATGTGCTAAACCACAGAGCTGTTTCTCCAGCTCCCGCCTGTCATGATCTTACTTTAACACCAGCAGTGGTTTACATAGCTTCCCAGCCCAGGCCTGTCAGCTTCAGTGCTACTTCACAACTTTTCTGCCAGCAGAACAAGTCAGGGATAGACTTCTGGAATAGGCCATGTGGCTTCAGCCACCCACCCTCGTTGCTCCCACTGAGGCCCCAGACAGACAGTGAGCCACCTCAGATGATCATTCATAGAAAGATAAGCCTAGGATAGACCTCAAGAATCACTTAGTAAAATCATGAGGGATAACAGGTGTTTACTCCTACAAGGAACTCAATTTCAGAGTGGTTAGTTATACAGCCAAACTAACAAGACTGGATATTACACAGGTGTGCATATCTATTAAATTAATAATCGCTTCATGCAGGGGTGTCTAGTCAGCACTGGAAGGCAAAGGCAGGGTTACTAATGTTTGAGGCCAGCCTGGTCTACATAGTGAGTTTCCAGTCAGCCAAGGCTATTGTTAAAACCATCTCAGTTGCCGGGCGGTGGTGGCGCACACCTTTAATCCCAGCACTCAGGAGGCAGAGGCAGGTGGATCTCTGTGAGTTCGAGACCAGCCTGGTCTACAAGAGCTAGTTCCAGGACAGGCTCCAAAACCACAGAGAAACCCTGTCTCGAAAAACCAAAAAATAAATAAATAAATAAAACCATCTCAGTCCATCAGTCAGTCAGACAGTCAGTTAATCTTTCTTGTTATTCAGTAAAACAAACAAATACAACAAAGAATCTTACCAAACACATAAACTGAGATATATGTCCAGTTTTATTTATTTTGGGGGGATGAGGCCTGACAAAATCTGACTTGTCTGGAACTCACTGTGTAGACCAGGCTGGCCTTGAACTCACAGTGATCTGCCTGCCTCAGCCTCCTGAGTGCTGGGTTTAAAAATGTATGCCACCAAGCCTGACAGTTTTTAAAGAAATCTCAAACTTTTGTTAAAAATGTGTGTGTGTGTGTGTGTGTGTGTGTGTTGTGTGTGTGTATACATTTAGTATGGTTCAAACTAAAGCTATCAGATTTGGTGGCAAGTACTTTTGCCATCTGGCTGAGCCATCTCTCTGGTCCTAGTTAGATCTTTTGATTTGTACTGCGGCATCATGCCTCCTGCAGTCTAGCTTGTAGAAAGCCAACTAAAAGCCACCTTTATCATCATGGGTTCTGTACTTGTTAGAACACTGTAACCTTGAAAAGTCACTTAGCCTTACCAATGTGCCGTTTCCTCTTCTGAGCTTGAGTCCCTCCCTCCCCAGAAGTGCTGCAGTAAGGACGAGAGAGAATGCACGTAAAATGCGTACCAGTGTCTGGCACATAGAGAACCCTAATCTGAAAGTTTGAGTCTAAAAGCCCCCAAAGTTTGATTTTCAGATTAGGGATATTCAACTTTTAAACTCTATAGAAATATTCCCAAAAAAATTTTCCAAATCAGAAACACTTTTTAAAAATATTTTTATTTTACTTGTATGACTGTATTGCTTGCATGTATGTGCACTGCATGTGTTCTACACGTATGTCTGGTGCTCTCAGAGATCAGGGGAGTGTGCTAGGTACACTAGAACCAGAGTTACAAATAGTCACAAGCTAGACGAGGGGAATGGGAGCTGAAGCCTGGCCCTCATCAAGAACAAGTACTCTTAACCATTGAGCCATCTCTCCAGCCTCTCAAACACTAAGCATTTAGAACAGGAACACTTGGCCTGTATTGCAATTGCTCCTAAAGTGAAAAGAAGTCAACCAGATGGTGGTGGCACACGCCTTTAATCCCAGCACTCGGGAGGCAGAGACAAGAAGATCTCTGTGAGTTCGAGGCCAGCCTGGTCTACAGAGTAGTTTCAGGACTGGCTCCATAGCTACTGGGAAACCCTGCCTCAACCCAACCCCCGTCCCCACCCCCAGAAAAAAAAAAGAAAAAGAATTCACAGACCAGATTTAGAGGTTTAACTGCCAACGTTCCTATAAAGATTGGTCTCCTGAATAAAATATTTAAAATGAGAATTGTAGCTCTGTGACCTGTAGTGCCAGTTACTGTGTCACGCACATTTAAGGAGTTTCTTTTCAGGGGCTGGAGATGTGGCAAAGTCTGCGGAATGCTTAATTTCCAGTGTGTGAGCAGGATGGTACAGGCCTGTTATCCCAGCCCTAGGGAGTTCAAGGTTATCCTCAGCTACCCACGGGATGCCCAAGACCTGGTCTAGTTTGCTCAGACGATGTGAATGTTGCTCCTTGTCCACTAGGGGGCAACAACACAATTTCATTAAGGCCGTGTTCCATGGCAGGTTGTATGCACCTGCCACACAGGGAACATTAATTTTATTGCTTTAATTTAGCCATGAAAGGCAGGCTTTTAAAGCCTGTTCATTTTGCACTTACAGTTATTAAGAGGTTGCTTTGTTCTCTTTAAGGTATTAAAAGAACTCACAATGTGTATTTCCAAGACAGCCAGCCCTTGAAAATTCTCTTTGAAAAGAGTGTGTGTGCCAATATCCTGATGATTAAACCAAGGTAACGGGTCTCCTGACACCCCCTTCTCTCCTGAACACAGCGTCCTCAGGCAGTGAACAGTTCACCCCAGAGCTTTTCTTTCCCTTTTTAAGTCAGCACACAAGATGCTGGTTTCTGGAGGACACCTCATGCTGTGCATGTTGTACTGAGGTCACACTCACCCCGTTACCCGCTCTTGTCCACCAGTTACACCTTTTTAAAAGGCTAACTTGTGACTTAGCACAATCATTGACGTTGTCAAGAAGACACTGAGAAAGACAGGTGACAACTGCTTGAAGGCAGCTGGGCAGTGGCCAGGAGCCCTGAAATCCCATCCACGGTTTCACACCTGGAGCTCCAGCCAGAGGGGAAATCTAGTGCACTGCTTCACACCTGGACAGCTTCTGTTTGAGCCTTGGAACACACAGCTTGAGGGAATTTGAACATTCTTATGCAAATTGGTTTTTCAGTTTTTCCTAGGTAATGGGTGAGCATTGTCGGTGAAAGGCTTAATCACTCAGTTCAACTGCAGCATTGGCTATTAGTTAGCTTGACTCTGGAGCGAAGTGTATTTTATCTTACTGCTCTTTTAAATTACAGAAGGAATCCTTGTTAGACAGGGAACAGAGAGACTGGCCCTTCTGCCCCTTCTGTAGCTCTCTGTTAGCAATCTGGTGACTCTCCCTACAGCACATCCTCACTGCCTGCCCCCATGTGTGTGAATGCACATGCTGCCGAACATGGATGGAGGTCAGAGGACAACATGCTGGAGTTGGGTCTCTCCTTCTACCACATGGGTCCTAGGGATGGAACTCGGGTCATCAGGCTTGGTAAGCAAGGGCCATGACTTGCTGAGCCATCTCTGGCCCTAAACATGCCTTTGAGATTTAAGATATTGTGAGGGTCTTTCCATATTTTTTTTTTTGCATTGTGTATCTGGGCTATAATTTCCTACTGACTCCTCTCCAAGGGGAACACTTAGGTTGCTGTTTTTGCTGTCAGAGACAATGCTGAATAGCACGTGTTCCGACGACAAAATAGTATCCTCTAGCTGCTGTGGAACACATGTCCCCAAGTGCACAGCCTTCCCAAGGCAGACCTCAGTACTCTGTTGAAATGGCTGGGCCTTGTCTGGGTATCCCTGGGTCAAGGTCTCTCCTGAATTGGAAGACAGATACCACCAGGGCTACAGTGTCACCTGAAGGCTCACCTTGAGGGAGGCACTGCCGAATTCACTGGTATGGCTGCTGGACACTCAGGAAGACCCATTCCCAAACATGCAGGTCCTGAGAATCCTCCCAAACGCCAGATGATGATGAGAAAGAGCTCCACGGCAGGGGCCTCAGGCCTTTTACACTCACGTCAGAGCTGCCACCTCAGAGCTCCTGCGATTTCCTCTCTGAAACGAGTCTCCATCCAGCTTACATGGGAGGGATTTAAGGGCCATGGTACAGGCTGCCCAACAGTGTCCAAAAGTGGAGTTAGTGGGTCACACTGAGTCTCCTTTGAATTCCATGTGTTCTGAGCTCAGTTGTCTCTGGAGAGTTTGTCACTTCACATTCGCACCAGAATAGAGGACATAATAAATCTTTATAAATTTTGACAGCCTCATGGGTAAAATTGTTGCCTTTTCATTGTTAATAGTGAGTCTGAGAATTATATGTTTATTAACAGTTTGGGTTTTTTTCTGTTTTTTTTAGACTTTTGAGACAAGGTCTCATACCTAGAGAGAGCCTGTGCTTCCCTGTGCTAGGACTATAGGCATGCACTATCATGCCCACATTTTTCCTCTCTTTGACACGCACATTCATGTTGCCATTATTTATATATCAAGTTATTTTGGTATCTTGTGGTCTGGGGTATAATACAGGGATAGAACTCTTGCCTAACACATACAAATCTCTGGGTTTGACCCCCATAAACACAAAAAAAATTATTTGGAGTCCCAACACAGGGGAAGCTGAGGCAGAAGAATCATGAACTCATGTCCAGCCTGGGCTACATAGCAATGTTCGGGCTCAGACAAATTTACTTGGCAATTGTATAACACCTCCCTATAAACAAGGGAGAGATCCCCAAATGAGCATGATAGTTGTTCCTGGCATCCTGACATCAGGATGCACTGCTAACCATGTCTAGCATCCAGCTAACAGCTAAGCCTGTATAAATTTTAAGAATGTCATTTTTATCTAACAGCACCTTAAGTTCAAAAGGATGGTAGAACTTGCAATTTCTCTTTGTTTTATTATAATGCAATTTTATCTTAAAGCATTGTATTTTTTATATATGGGAGTTTTTGTCTGCATGTGTCTGTGTACTACGTGCATGCCTGGTCCCCTTAGAGGGCAAAAGAGGGTGTTGATCCCCTGGAGCTGGAGTTACAGATGGTTGTGAGTAGTGTTGGGACTGGAACTTGGGTCCTCTGCAAGATCAGCTAGTGCTCTTAACTGCTGAGCTAGCTCTCAAGCACCTATTATACTTTTTTTGAGACAGGGTTTTAGCCCTGGCTGTCCTGGAACTTGCTCTGTAGAATAGGCTGCCGACCTGCCACTGCTTCCTGAGTGCTGGGGTTGAAGGTGTGCGCCACCACCTGGCTCTATTACACAGTTTTAAAAAGGCAATCTAACTAGAACTGGGCAATGAAGACCTTGGTGTGCACAGAGAGCACATGATGATGTTCCGTATGGTGATCACTGGGAGAGCAAAAAGCAATCTTCAGGCCTGTGGAGCTCACTCAAGTGAGTTTTCTGTGGATGCATCTCTTTTTAAAGGGGTGCATAATTAAACCAGACATGGTGGCTCTCCCCTGTGAGCCCAGCACTTAGAAGGCTGAGGCAAGAGTTCCAGGCCAGCCTAGGCTACAGAGAAAGAGAGACCATGTCTCAGAAAAAAAAGAAGAAAACAGCCCAAAGGGGATTCAGAATAAAAGGGTAGCTGGATGTCAGAGAACCTTGAAGTAGCAAGTGTTAATTAGATAGTCTACGATACATACAGAAAATCCAGGTGGCACGCAGGGTGGAACCTTCTTTTTTTTTAATTTTTTTAATATTTATTTATTTATTGTGTATACAATATTCTGTCTGTGTGTGTGTCTGCAGGCCAGAAGAGGGCACCAGACCTCATTACAGATGGTTGTGAGCCACCATGTGGTTGCCGGGAATTGAACTCAGGACCTTTGGAAGAGCAGGCAATGCTCTTAACCACTGAGCCATCTCTCCAGCCCCAGGGTGGGACCTTCTGCCTGCTATGTTGTGGGGCAAATTAGATACTTCTCAATTGCTGTGGCAAAACACCATAACCAGAATAACTATCAAAGAAAGCTCAACTGGGCACGGTGGTACTTGGAGGATCTCTGTGAGTTTGAGGCTAGGGTGGCCTACATAACAAGTTGAATTCTAGGATAACCAGGACTCCATAGAGAAACCCAGTCTCTAATTAATTAATTAATTAAATACATAAAAATGAAAGTTTAATTGGGCTTACAGTTTCACAGTTTCTGAGGGTTAGAGTCCATGATAGCAGCAGGAACAGCTAAGATCTCATATATCAGTAGGAGGCAAAGAGAGAACTAACTTCAAATGGCACCTGTCTTTTTGTTTGTTTGTTTTTTGAGACAGGGATTCTCTGTATAGTCGTGGCTGTCCTGGAATTCATAGAGATCTGCCTACCTCCGCCTCCTGAGTGCTGGGATTAAAGACCTGCACCACCCCGCCCAGTTTGGCGTTGGCCAACCTCTTCTGACAAGGCCATGCCTCCTAATCATTCCCAAAACAGTTCCACCAACCAGGACCAAGTGTTCAGACCTTAGCTCTATGGAGCCATGTTAGTTCAAACCACCTCAGCTGTTTGTGAGTAGCTCCATGTTCTGCTGTCACCCTTTATAGCATGGAAGCAGAATCGAAGAACCGTCCCCGTGTCCTGTCACCCTGTGGTTCCTGCATGTTTTCCTAAGGCAGTAAACCATCTCTCATGCCCTTAATTTCTAAGTTCTTAGTGAGCCTTCTAAGGAAAGTAGATTTAAAAATCACAGTAAGAAAGAAGGCAGACTTTGGAGGAAGCTTCCTAAACCCAGACCTGGTTGTTTCCAGAATCAAGATTTGAATACCAGTAAGGTTACAGCTGACTTCCAGATAAATGTCAATGCATTTCACCACATTTTACAGGTTGCTGGCTGAGGCCATTGTTCTTCTAACGTCAAATCAAGAGGAAGTCACCTTTTCTGTTACTCCAGGGAGTTTCTGCCTCAAGAGTTCGAGTGGAGAATCCCTGGGTAAGGGTGATATCTGCCTTGTGCTGGGATGGGATGGAATGTGTTTATTGCTTCTTCAAAACTACACATAGAGTGCCTGTCAGTGGTGTAACACCTGATGCTATCTGAGAAGCACCAAAATGTAGAAAAATGGTAAAAATGATGACCAGGTCTGGGAAATTTATACAATTCACAATCCAAGTATATGGCTTTGAATTTTCAGGTTGCTTTAAAATGAAAAGTAGTTATTGAGAAAATATATTTTCATGTAAGGACTGATCTACTGTTGTTCTCCTTCCCTCCTCCTTTTCCTTCCTTCTATCCTAACCCCCCCACCTTTTCTAAAGACAGGGTTTCAATATGTAACTCAGATTGGCTGAGAATTTGTAATTCCCCTGACTCAGCCTCCAGCCTCCCAAGTAGCTGGGATTATGGGCTTTCTCTAACATGCCCAGCTTCAGTCAGGCTTTCAAGGTCTGGGTCTCATCCTTTCCTGTTCTAAGAGGCCAGGAATCTGACTGAGATGAACTCTGACTACACATGAAGAAAAGGTGCCTCTGGGTCAGAACTTTACAGTACCCCAGATGGCAAGTGCACAGGCAACCGTGGGAACACCCCTCAGTCAGTTCTCCCTAGACAAAATTCCTAGAAGGGAATTTTGGTGATGAGATCTTGAAAGGGGGCTCCTTTGGGTCTGCCTTGCTCTCTGCAGTGCCTTCGCCAGGGATCTTTTGTTCCTTGTGACTGTGCTAGAAAGAGTGGAAAGGAAGAAACTGTGTTGTCATCTTCTGTATTGCAGATCTATGGTGGGGCTCACACACATGCCCACTGCATGAGCATTCTGCTGCTGCGCCATGTGCTGGGTCAGGAGCTGTGGTATTTAAAGTGAAGAGCCAGTAGGTGGAGGGCTTACACTGGGCCCAGTGACTGTTGTGTTTCCTTAGTATACCTAGGAATCACTTAGTATTTGGAGACTAGGGTGTGGTAGGTGCTGCCACTGATGTGAAGACTCCAAGCACAGGAGCCATGTGGCCTGCCTACGTCACACTTCATAGTCATCTGTGGTCCTATTTGGGCTTCAGGATATAGCTTCTTACTAATGCACTTTTTAAATGACTTCCCTTGGGTTTGCTCCAACTTAATTTCTGCAACTCAGGAGAGCATGGCCTAGAAAAGACACACATAGCTGATGAAAGGGTCTGCTTGATGAAGGTAGCTGTTTAGTAGCCCGTAAGCACTGCCCAAGAGGAACTTTCTAATGAGTGGCTACCACTGTGGTTGACTAGCCACTGTCTAATCTTGTTGTTGGACTTCCTCTGCTCCAGCACTAGCTGTGGCATGAGCCTTGTTGAGGTGAAGCCTCTCCTACAGTTGAGACTGCACATCCCAGGAGCCTGGCTAAGGCATTGCAGCACTAAGAAATAGTAAAAGATGGGAATGCAATCTGGTACAACCCCTTTGGATGTCAGTGTGGTGATTTCTCAGAAAATTAGGAAACAACCTTCCTCAAGACCCAATAATACCACTTTTGGGTATATATCCAAAGGATGCTCAATCCTGCCACAAGGACATGTGCTCAACCATGTTCATAGGTAGCTTTGTTTTCATAGCCAGAACCTGGAAACAACCTAAATGTCCCTCGATCGGAGAATGGAAAAGAAAAATGTGGTACATTTACACAATGGAGTACTACACAGCAGAAAAAAATAATGACAGCTTGAATTTTGCAGGAAAATGGATGGAGCTAGAAAACATTATTTTGAGTGAGGTAACCCAGACACAGAAAGATAATTATCACTCAGGTGGTTTTTAAACATAAAGCAAAGAAAGCCAGCCTACAAACCACAATCCTAGAGAACTTAGACAACAATATGGACATTAAGAGAGACTTACATAGATATAATCTACATGGGAAGTAGAAAGTATAAAAAGACAAGATCTCCTGAGTAAATTGGGAGCATGGGGACTTTGGGGGAGGGTTGAAGAGGGGAGGTTAGAGGTAGGGAGGGGAGCAGAGAAAAATGTAGAGCTCAATAAATATCAATAAACAAATTTTAAAAAGAGAAATAGTAAAGGAATCTTTGTGTGTAAATATGTTTCTCTCCCATCCTCCCCGTGTTATGGATGTTTTGCAAAGCAGTCTTTTTGATTCTTTGTTTTGAGACATGGTCTTAGTGTGTGCCTAGAACTTTCTGTATAGACCAGGCTAGCCTTGAACTCAGAGCAGTCCACTGGCTTCCGCCTCCCTAGTGCTGGGAATGAGCCATCACATCTAGCCAACCAAAGCAGTTTAGTAATGAGAAGTTAAAAACACCAACGTATAGCCAGGCAGTGGTGGCGCACGCCTTTAATCCCAGCACTCGGGAGGCAGAGGCAGGCAGATCTCTGGGAGTTCGAGACTAGCCTGGTCTACAAGAGCTAGTTCTAGGACAGACTCCAAAGCCACAGAGAAACCCTGTCTCAAAAAAAAACCAAACAACAAAACAAACAAAAACCCACCAACATATGTACAAAAAAACTATAAAAATAAATGTGTGCTTGGTGGTGGCTGCAGCGCACATCTTTAATCCCAGCATTTGGGAGGCAGAGGCAGGCAGACAAAAATCTCTTGTGAGTTTGAGGCCAGCCTGGTCTACCAAGCAAGTTCTAGGATAGCCAGGGCTGTTACACAGAGAAACCTTGTCTCAAAAAAACAAACAAATGAACAAAACAAAAATTAAAAATAGTATTACCATAACCCAGCTATTTCATTCCTGGGCATATACCCAAAGGACTCCATACCCTTTTATAGAGATATTTGCACCTCAGTGCTTTTTCATTAACACAAAGATGTAAACAGAGTCCGTGCTTTAGTTTCCTGGCCACACAGATCGAATAATCATACAAAACTGTATTAATTACAATACTGTTTGGCCAACGGCTCAGGCATATTGCTAGTTAGCTCTTACATCTTAAATTAACCCATTTCTATTATTTTATATTTTACCATAAGTTTTGTGTTTGTTTACCTTTTGCTTCTTGGCAGCTACAGGGTGTCTACCTAACTCTGCATTCTTTCTCCCTGCATTCAGTTTAGTTTTCCCGCCTACCTATATTTTGCCCTGCCATAGGCCAAAGCAGCTTTTTTATTAACCAATGGTAATAAAACATATTCATAGCATACAGAGGGGAATCTTACATCCATCACAAGGAAATGGAACAAGCTTAGTTATTTATCAGTAATGAACAGATAATGAAAATCTGGTATATATGTAAAATGGAGGCCAGGTGGTAGTGCACACTTTTAATCCTATCACTTGAGAGGCACAAGCAGGCAGATATCTGTGATTTTTTTTTGTTTTTGTTTTTGTTTTTTTGGTTTTTTTTTCGATACAGGGCTTCTCTGTAGCTTTTTGGAGCCTGACCTGGAACTAGCTCTTGTAGACCAGGCTGGCCTCGAACTCACAGAAATCTGCCTGCCTCTGCTTCCCTAGTGCTGTGATTAAAGGCGTGCGCCACCACCGCCTGGCCTCTGGGATTTTTGAGGTCAGTCAGCCTAGTCTAGAAAATGAGTTCCAGAACAACCAGAGCTGTTACACAGAGGCAACCTGTCTTGGAAAAAAAATTTTTTTAAATATTTATTTATTATGTATACAATATTCTGTCTGTGTGTATGCCTGCAGGCCAGAAGAGGGCACCAGACCTCATTACAGATGGTTGTGAGCCACCATGTGGTCGCTGGGAATTGAACTCAGGACCTTTGGAAGAGCAGGCAATGCTCTACCCTCTGAGCCATCTCTCCAGCCCCCTTGGAAAACTTTTTAAAAAAAGATAAAATGGAATATTATTTAGCTCTAGAGAAAAATAAAATCACAAAATCTGGAGGAAAATGGATGGACTTAGACTGTATTATATACAGAGGTCACCCGATCACAGAGGGGAAAAAAAAACACATGTTCTCATATGTGGATTCTTCAGTATAACATATACATTTATGTATATATATACACACATATATGTGTGAATGCTGTATAACATGCAGAAAAGAGGACAAGAAAGGTGACATTAAGTGACGCGGAAAGACAGAACGCAGGAAAAACACGTCTTGAAAGGGGATATAGTGCTGTCTTTAGGGTAATGCGGCTTATCACCCATGCCTCACTTCTTTCTACTGTCTTTTCCTCCATTGCTGGGTGTGCCTCACACATAGTACGCAAGCACTCTACCACTGGGTCTCCAGGGCCTCCCATCCCTCTCTTTATTGAGACGGGGTCTCACACTAGCTGAGCCTGGCCTAGAACTCACTGAGTGGCTTAGCTCACTGGCCTTGAACTGGTGGTAGTCCTTCTGCCTCAGCTTTCTAAATGCTAGATTATAGGTGTGAGTTATCATGCCTGGCTTCTAGCCATCTTTTTAGCTATTATTTTGAGACAGGGCATGACTAAATTGCCTAAGCTGGCCTTGAACCCTAAATTTACTTTTTAATCCATGATTTTATAATTTAGTCTGATTGCCTTTAATCTTTCCATTCATTTTGTAAAAATTTTTGAGAGGTTTTAAATTTTTAACATTTTAAAACAATATGGGATATAGTTCGCTAATAAGCTGTAACTTGTTTTTACATGTAAACTATATTTATGGTAATCCCTTTAAGAATGAGTTAGCTCCAGCATGTATCATGGCCCAGGCCTGTAATTTCAGCACTTGGGAGGTGGAGGCAGGCAGGGAGGATTAGGAATTCAAGGTCACCTTAGGTCATATAATGATTTTGGAGCCAACCTAGGCTACATGTGAGGCTGCCTCACTAAAAACTTTATAAAAAAAATGTTTGTTTTTATGGTGTTCTGGTTATTTATTGGTGACAGAAAGTCATCTCAAAACATAGTAGCTGGGACAGCCCTTTCTTACCCCTCAGGACTCTGCAGGCTAATGGGACTCAGCTGGGCAGTTGCCACTCAGGGCCTCATGCAGCTGTGGTTAGACAGTTCAGGCTGGAAGCATCCAAATACCTAAAGACAGCACACAGGGCGTGGCTTCCTCTTCCTTTCCCTGTGGATTAGACCAGTCACAGGCTTCAGAGATTCGTGGGGCAGGGTGCTTTAACCCCACCTTTAAGGAGAAACAAAAACTCCTTGACTATGTTTAACTCAGGGTTTCATGTTTGTGCAAACGTTAACACATGTCTCTAGTCCAGCTTTAACCTTTATTTCCTGACATTAAACAGATTTAAGCAGTTCTGTGTACAGTGAGATGTCCTTTGGCCCTGAAGAGTTTGACTTCTTTCAAGTTGGACTCGATACTGAAGTAACATTTTGCTTTAGAGAACTAAAGGTAAGAAGACACTACTGCTGAAGTCAAACTCAAGTTTTCATTAGTGCTAAAGGAGTGATTCCACTTTCTTCTCCTCTCCCTGCAGGGGATCCTCGCCTTTTCAGAAGTGATGCATGCTCCTATATCCATCTACTTTGACTTTCCTGGGAAGTAGGTCCCCAAGAACCCTGTCTCTTCCCTTTTGTTCCCGTAACAAAAGCCTTTGGAGCATGGTGAAGCTGATGTTACACCCCAGTACTCTTTGAACTTGACTAGCAACATTTGTCAGACTAAGAGTTTGAAAGATGCTATAACACGGTGCTTTGAAACTGGTAATGCAGCCAGATGTGGTAGCATGCGTCTGCAGGTCTGCAGTCGCAGTCCTGGCATGTAGGAGGTGGAGGCTGTGGGATCAGGAGTTCAAGGTCAGCTTTGGTCACACAGTGAGTCTGAGGCCAGCAAGTGCTATGGGACCTTGTCTCAAGAAAGCAAAAGTTAAGAAATTTGGTACTTTGACTGAAATAGATAATTGTTCTATGACATGAAACATTTGTCTCCTGACAAAATTGTCTAAGTAGGAAATTATGCATGGCTCAAGCACATGGATTCTGTGTGTAAGCCTTTAGTGTAGTTCAGAAGTAAAGCTGAATCAGATCATCTCCCTGGGGGTGCTGAGGGCTTCCTTAGGAAGCTGACCTGTGAAGATATGGAAGCAGCACCTGCTGACTCTCTCCCTAAACTGCTGGTACTTGCTGATGTATGCCTGACAGCGTCAGAAATGACATGCTTTGTGCCGATTGTCCTTCTAGACCCGTGGTTTTGAGTATTGACGACATGCTCTTGGAGGCGAACTTTATCCTGGCCACGTTAGCGGATCAGCCAAGCAGAGTGTCTTCACCACAGTCACTGTGTCTTTCCCAGGTACAAAGAAGGTGAGGCTGCAGGCTTCTTCTCTCTCTGGTGGAATGTCTGGGGGATGGCACTAATGCGCAGAACAATCCCACACCAGTTAGTATTTAAAGGGGTATTTATTTTGGGGGTAAAACTCACAAAGCACCAACCGTCAGAGCAAGAGCAGGAACCAAGCGCTGGAATCAAGAGAGCAGGCCGAGACTCGCCACTCTTTTTTAAAGATAAATAGACCACGCCCCAGTGGGCTGGTATTTCAGCAGCTATTGGCTGAAGGAGCGGAAGGTCCTCCCGCAGCATGGCACGTGTGCCACCACACATCTGTGACGTCCCTGACATACGACATTGGGATTACAGATGCATACTACTGAGTCCAGCTTTAAATAGGTCCTGAGGATCCAAACACAGGGCCTCACACTTGCATAGTGAAGGCTTTACCCTTTATGTTGGAACAAGTGAACGAAAAAGACCAGAATTGTCTTTTGAGATAGAGTCTCTATGTAGTGCTGCTGTCCTAGAACTCACTGTGTTGACTTAGTTGGCCTTGAACTCTCAGAGATCCACCTGCCTGTTCCTCCCCAGTGTTGGGATTAAAGGCTTGTGTTATCACGACTGTCTCACAGTTATCTTTTTATTTATTTATTGGTTTTTTTGAGGCAGGGTTTCTCTATGTAGCCCTGGCTGTCCTGGGACTTGCTTTGTACACCAGGCTGGCCTTGAACTCACAGCGACCTGCTTGTCTCTGTTCCCCAAGTGCTGGGATTTAAAGGCGCAGGCCACCACCACCCAGCCTGTACAGGGCATTTCTAAATGACTGTACACATTAATCTTAATTTCCAACAAATACTTCAGTTACTTAATTCACAGTTCTCATCTAACATGCTCTCTTAGTTACATAAAAATGTATTTCCCACTAAACAACTCAAACTAATCCCTCTTAATACTCCAGGTCAGACCCCACACAGTCAAATGCCCAGGTGGGTAAAAGCCAAGCTAGCCAGACCCCAGAGAGCATCTCTCGAGCAGCCCCCAAAAGGTTGTTTCCCAAGGAGCCTCTGGACAGCAGCTCTGCAACAGAGACCAAGAGAGCCAGCACCAACCAGGACAACATCTCCGAAGTGCCTGAAAGTGTGGTCAGCGACATGGAGGAGGGGCCAGGCCCGTCACACCTCAGGAAGGTAGGAGAGCAGTGCTGAGGCAGGCTGGTCAGCCCAGTTCACAGCATCCCTCTGATGTCGCCCTAGTCAGGCCACCTGTTTCATGAAGACACTCCACCCTCCCCTCTTGCCCTTCTGCTAGTCTCCCTTCATCTAGCATCCCTTTTGCTTTTTACATCTGTGTCATATATGATCGTATATATGGTATAATATATTTGTACATGTATGATCCACAAGTGAAAACATGCAATACTTACACTTCTGAGTCCAGCTTTTTTTACTTGCTATGATGACCTCCATTTTCATCCATTGTCTAGCAGATTATGTCATTCCATTCTTCTTTATGGCTGAATAAAATCCATTGCATAGGGCTAGAGAGATGGCTTAGAGGTTAAGAGAACTGACTGCTGTTCTAGAGGTCCTGAGTTCAATTCCCAGCAACCACATGATGGCTCACACCCATCTATAATGAGATCTGGTGCACAGAACACTATATACATAATAAATAAATTTTAAAAATCCATTGCATAGATGGACCACAGTTTCTTTATCCACTTATCTGATGATGCACAGCCAGGCTGATTATATAAGGTGGTTATTGCAAAGCAGCGCAATAAAATGGATGTGCGGGTGTCTCTGGGACATGTTAAAGCTCCTATGGTTATACACTCACAAGTACCCAGAAGTCATATGGCTGAGGCATCATATGTGACAGAATTTCTAGGGCTTTTGTTTTGGAGAGAATCTCAAGTAACCCATGCTGGCCTTTAGCTACTTACATAGCCAAGGATGGCCTTAAACTTGTGATACTTTTGTCTCTCCCTCGAAAGTGCTAGGATTACAGGCATATGCCACCACACCTGGCTCTTTTTGGTGTTCAGACAGTGTAGCACAAATTCTAATTGATCTTAATAATAAAAACCCGGAGCCATATATTAGGGAGTGAAAGCTGAGAGATCAGAGAAGCAGTGTGGCGAGCCACTAGAGCGTTCTTACGTCTACCAAAAAATGCTCAGACCAAAGTCCAGACTACCTCCTCAGACTGCACCCACAGACTGCCCTGGGCTCCTCTGTCCTCCTGCCAGCCATATCACTCCTGTCTCCACCTCCCTAGTGCTGGGATCACCTTTGCGTGAGCTCTGTTTTTCTTTTAGACAGATTCAATCTTGTGTAACCCAGGGTGGCCTTGAACTAACAGAAATCCCTCTGCCTCTGTCTCTTGGGATTAAAGGGGTGTGCCACTGTCCTCTAGTGGTTTAGCTCTGTACTCTGATCTTCAGGCGAGCTTTATTTTTTTTTTAAATATTTATTTATTTATTATGTATACAATATTCTGTCTGCGTGTACGCCTGCAGGCCTGAAGAGGGCACCAGACCCCATTACAGATGGTTGTGAGCCACCATGTGGTTGCTGGGAATTGAACTCAGGACCTTTGGAAGAGCAGGCAATGCTCTTAACCTCTGAGCCATCTCTCCAGCCCCCGAGCTTTATTTGTTAAAGCACAAAACAAACCTGGGTGGTGATGTATGCCTTTAATTCCAGCACTGAGGAGGCAGAGGCAGGTGGATCTCTGTGAGTTTGAGGCCAGCATAGTCTACAACAGCTAGTTCTAGGACAGGCTTCAAAGCTACAGTGAAACCCTGTCTCAAAAAAACAACACCAAAAACAACAAAAAACAACTGCCCCCCCCAAAAAACCCACAACAACAAACATACAAACAAAAAAAACCCAGAATATCACTACAAGATGAGATCTCACTGGGCTTGAACTGTGTACTCAAGGGTAGCCTTGAAGTCCTGATCCTCCTGACCTGCCTCCCAAGTACTAATCACAGCTGTGCCACCATGCTCAGCATAGTACATTCATGTTTCTGTACTGATTTCCATGAGGCGAGGATAAATTTACATTTCTACCAGCAGTGTGTAATAGTTCCTATTTGCCAATATTCTTGCTGGCATTTATTTGTGAGTTCTGTGTTTTAGATTTATGTGTATGTGTGTGTCTCCATGTACGTATGTGCACCAATGTGTCCAGCGTCCATGGAGGCTAGAAGAGGACATCAGATCACATGGAGCAGGAGTAACAGGTTCTGGGAACTGAAGCTGTGTTCTCTGTAAAAGCAACAATGCTCTTAACCACTGAGCCCCCTCTCCAGCCCCCGAGGTTTCTGTTTTCACATATGTGTATGTGTGTTGTGCACACATGTATGCATGTACATGTAACGGTCAGAGGACAACTTGCAGGAGTCAGTTCTCTCCTTCTGCCATGTGGGTTCCGGGGACTGAACCTGCTTCATCAGGCTTGGCAGTCAATTGCCTTTACCTGCTGAACCATCTTGCCAGTCCCTTGTTTGATTTTGGATCTCCTCTTCTCTCTGTCTCTCTCTCTGCCTCCCTGCTTTCCTGCCTCCCTCCATTCTTTTTGAGTTCTTTATACATTGTAGATAATGATATTGTCAGATGCGTAGCTAGCAAAGATTTTACCCATTCTGCAGGGTGTTCACTCACTGTTCCTTCTGCTGTGCAGGAGCTTCTTAACTTCATGCAATGCCAGCAGTCAGTTCTTAGTATTCTTTTTTATTTTTATTTATTTATTATGTATACAATATTCTGTCTGTATGCCTACAGGCGAGAAGAGGGCACCAGACCTCATTACAGATGGTTGTGAGCCACCATGTGGTTACTGGGAATTGAACTCAGGACCTTTGGAAGAGCAGGCAATGCTCTTAACCACTGAGCCATCTCTCCAGCCCCAGTTCTTAGTATTCTTACCTGAGCTATTGGCGTCCTTTCCACAAAGCTCTTAGCTGTTCCTGTAACTGCTTTGTCTGTATTATCTTCTAATTTGTTTCCATTTACATTAAGGTCTTTGATCATTTTATTTCCAATGGAAATTTGTGTATATGTGAATGTGTGCCACACACACAGGTCACAGCACATGAGTGGTGGTCTGAGAATAACTTTCTGGTCAATTCTCTCCTACTCTGTGGGTCCCTGGGCTCAAATCACAGTCATTAGCTTGACAGCAAATCCCCTTACTAACTGTATATTGCTGGATTCACCAATTTAAAAAATGGTATTGTATATGTATAGTATTATGTCTGTTGAGTTGTGTGTACACCTGTGTATGTAACTACACATGGAGGCCCAAAGTCGATGCTGGGTGACTTTTTTAAATTAAAAATATACTCGTGGGGGGCTGGAGAGATGGTTAAGTGATTAAATGTGCTTGATGCTCTTGCAAAGAGTTTCCAGGCACCCAAGTTGGGTATCTCACAATTCCCTGTAAGTCCAGCTCCAGGGAATCCTACACCTTCTTCTAGTCTCTGCAGGAGCTTCACTGTACAGCCTGTGATCCAGACTTTGCCCACTGAGGCATTTCACTGCAATCCTTCTTTATTTTTTGAAACAAGGTATCTCAGTGAACCTGTAGTTCATTCCTTCAGCTAGGCTGGCTGACCAGTGAGCTCCAGGGATTGGCCTGTGCTCACCCCCAGCCCTGGACAGGTGATATTACCCAGATTCTGACGCTGGTGCTGGGATCCATATTCAGGTTCTCATGTTTGTGCACCAAGCACTTTGTTTTCTTTCTCGAACAAATGAGCAGCTGCACATATTTTCATATACAAATGCTGCTTCCTGCACTTAACACAACTGGAAAACACTGCTTTCTGCACAGCAGCTGGGACATCTTCCCTGTGGGTTAGCTCGACCGTTCTACATGGCCATGTATAGTCCCCTAGAATTCTGTAATTACAAAAGCTATCACAAGCACAAGGAGGCAGGAGCAGGAGGATCTTCAGTTTCTTACACAAATAACTGAATAGTTCTGAGTGGTTTGCACTACAGTGTTTCTATAGGGGAACTGGTCTATCTGCTGACTCAATAACAATCTGCAGAGTCAGGCCTGTTCCATGTAGTGCATCAGGGGCTGGAGAGATGGCTCAGAGGTTAAGAGCTTCTCCTGCTCTTCCAAAGGTCCTGAGTTCAATTCCCAGCAACCACATCGTGGCTCACAACCATGTAGTGCATCAGTGACACAGTCATCATAGTAAAGAATATTGGTGAGTGTGTAGAAGCTCTGTTATGTGCAAAGGAATCTGTGAGATCTCTGAGTTCAAGGCCAGTCTGGGCTACAGAGTGAGTCAGCCTGCTCTACCAAGCCAGTCCGGAACAGCTAGGGCTACACAAAGAAACTCTGTCTTGAAATCTGCTCCCTAGCCCCCACATAAAAAATAAAGAAGTGGGGCCTCGGTAAATTCTTTCTAAGTGTGATAACTGACCCAAGTGTGTTTTCCAAGACAGAGTTTCAAGGCTGTCCTCAAACTCAGAGATCTGCCTGCCTCTGCCTCCCAAGCGCTGGGATTAAAGACTGCGACACCACCGCCCAACCTTGTGCAGATAGTGTTTGAGGTCTGCTTGCTGTAGCAGTGAAGGGGAATGAGTGTTTTCTCAACTCTGCAAACATCTCGTGATGCCAAACTTGGGGAAAAACTTATTGCCAAATTTATAGTTCAAAAACTTTGTTTTTTTTATATTTATTGAGCGCTACATTTTTCTCTGCTCCCCTCCCTGCCTCTACCCTCCCCCTTCAATCCTCCCCCAAGGTCCCCATGCTCCCAATTTACTCAGGAGATCTTATCTTTTTATACTTTCTACTTCCCATGTAGATTATATCTATGTAAGTCTCTCTTAGTGTCCTCATTGTTGTCTAAGTTCTCTGGAATTGTGGCTTTCTTTGCTTTATGTTTAAAAACCACCCATGAGTGAGTACATGTGATAATTGTCTTTCTGTGTCTGGGTTACCTCACTCAAAATAATGTTTTTTAGCTCCATCCATTTTCCTGCAAAATTCAAGCTGTCATTATTTTTTTCTGCTGTGTAGAACTCCATTGTGTAAATGTACCACATTTATCTTATCCATTCTCCGGTCGAGGGGCATTTAGGTTGTTTCCAGGTTCTGGCTATGACAAACAAAGCTGCTATGAACATGGTTGAGCACATGTCCTTGTGGCACGATTGAGCATGCTTTGGATATATATCCAAAAGTGGTATTACTGGGTCTTGAGGAAGGTTGTTTCCTAATTTTCTGAGAAATCACCACACTGACATCCAAAGGGGTTGTACCAGCTTGCATTCCCACCAGCAATGCAGAAGTGTTCCCTTTACCCCACAACCTCTCCAGCATAAGTTGTCGTCAGTGTGTTTGATCTTGGCCATTCTTACAGGTGTAAGATGGACTCTCAGAGTTGTTTTGATTTGCATTTCTCTGATGACTAAGGATGTTGCATTTCCTTAAGTGTTTTTCAGCCATTTTAGATTCCTCTGTTGAGAGTTCTCTGTTTAGGTCTGTTCTCCATTTTTTATTGGATTATGTGATCCTTTGGTGACCAATTTCTTAAGTTCTTTGTATATTTTGGAGATTAGACCTCTGTCTGCTGTGGGGTTAGTGAAGATCTTTTCCCATTCTGTAGGCTGTCGTTTTGTCTTGTTGATCATGTCCTTTGCTTTGCAGAAGCTTCTCAGTTTCAGGAGGTCCCATATATTAATTGTTTCTCTCAGTGTCTGTGCTACTGGGGTTATATTTAGGAAGTGGTTCCCTGTGCCAATGCATTCAAGTGTACTTCCCACTTTCTCTTCTATAATAGGTTCAGTGTGGCTGGCTTTATGTTGAGGTCTTTGATTCATTTGGACTTGAGTTTTGTGCATGGTGATAGATATGGGTCTATTTTCATTCTTCTACATGTTGATATCCAGTTATGCCAGCACCACTTGTTAAATATGCTTTCATTTTTCCATTTGATATTTTTTGCTTCTTTGTCAAAAATCAGGTGATTGGATTGTAGGTGTGTGGATTAATATTTGAGTCTTTGATTTGGTTCCATTGGTCCTCCTGTCTATTTTTATGCCAATACCAGGCTGTTTTCAGTACTGTAGCTCTGTAGTAGAGTTTGAAGTTAGGGCTTGTGATGCCTCCTGAAGTTCTTTTATTGTACAGGATTTTTCAGCTCTCCTCGGTTTTTTGGTTTTCCATATGAAGTTGAATACCATTCTTTAGAGGTCTTTGAAGAATTTTGCTGGGATTTTGCTGGGCATTGTTTTGCTTTTAAAAGGTTTTATGTATGAGTGTTTGCCTGTGTAAGTGTGTGTGCTGCATGTGTGCCTGGTGCCCAGAGAGGTGGAGCTGAGTCTCTTGGGACTGGAGTTACTGATGGTTGTGAGCCGTATATAGGTGCTGGGAACTCAATCTGGATTCTCTACAAGAGTAGCTGGTGCTCTTAACTACAGAGTCCTCTCTCTAGCTCCAGTTTTGTTTTATGTATGTATGTATGTATGTATGTATGTATGTATGTATGTATGTATCTATCTATCTATCTATCTATCTATCTATCTATCTATCTATCTTTGAGGCAGGGTCTCTCTACATATCTCTGGCTTCCTGGAACTTGATATATAGACCAGGCTATCCTCACACTTGCAAATACACCTGCTCTTTTGTTCAGGGACTAAAACCCTTTTGTTTTTTTTTTGTGTGTGTGTGTGTGTCTGCCACATGTGTGTGGTACCCTGGAATCAGAGGTGTAACTCCATGGAATTGGAGTTTGAGACAGTTGTGAGCCACCCAGCTTAGGTTATAGGAGGGGAAATCAGGTTGCAAGTGCCCATAACTGCTAAGCCATCTCTCCTCTCTCTCTCCACATGGTTTCAATGTACACTTCTCTGGTTGTGAATTAAGCTTAATAGCTTCTGGGTACCAAACTTGGGTCTTGAAAAGAACAGAAGTGCTCTTACCAGCTGCAGTCTACAGCCCTGTCCCCTCTGTGTGCTCACTGGATACACAGGCTTATTAAGTCACTATCTGTAGTGTTTGGTGCACCCACCTACATATCTTATTTTGGTTTTTGTTATTTTTGCCATGCAAAGCATTTTTTCTTTACATAGTAATTTTTTTCTAATTTCAAATAATTTTGAGTCAGTTGGAAAGCTTCTCCTACACAGGTTAAGAAATCCACTCCTTTCCTCTTATGTTTACTCTGAGCCATCTGGAGTCTTTCCTTCATGCACGCTGTAAATTACCGCTCTAACTTTGTCTTTCCAGAATGGCTTTGCAGCTACCCCTTTAAACTTTTACAATTATAGCCTGCCTTTGCCCAGGGTTCTGGTGTCTCCTTGCCATGTTAGAAACTTGGCATATTTGTGCCAGTGTCTGAACTTGCTGTGGCTCTTTTGTCTCATACTCACTGCCACTTCCTCAGTGGCTTCTAGTTTGGTGGCCTAATGGCTTTTTGCAGACTTACCTTGTTGTACTTTTGAACATTTACTTGTAATTTAAATTTTAGTAACAACTCACCCATCTCCATAAAAAACACCTGCTGGTATCTGAGCTATTTTTACATTTCTCTTAGGCAAAGCGCTGTTATGCTGTTCACTTATCCACCTGTAACCAAGTAGTATTTTTTTTGTTTTGTTTTGTTTTTTTGTTTTTTCAAAACAGGGTTTCTCTGTAGCTTTGGAATCTATCTTGGAACTCTTCTCTGTAGACCAGGCTGGCCTCAAACTCAGAGATCCACCTGCCTCTGCCTCTTGACTGCTGGGATTAAAGGTGTGCGCCACCAATGCCTAGCCATGCCAGCACTGCCTGGCCCAAGTGATGTTTTTCTCTTTAAGCTCACTTATGTCCTTGAGGTCATTTTAGAATTAAGACTTTAAAGTTATTTTTAATTTTTCTTGAGACAGGGTCTCAAGTTGCCCGGATTTGTTTCAAATTTCCTTTGCATTTGATGGACCTCTTGTCTCTCTCTCCCAAGGGCTGGAATGCGCTACCACACCCAGTTTGTTCCCGTGGAAGGTGGTGTAGTGAAGACAAGGTCTCACTGTGTAGCCCAGATGAAAACTCCCAACCCTCATGCCTCAGCCTTCTGAACTAGGACAGTGGATAACACATCTAGCTTCTCATAGGGTTCTGAGTATATACCGTTAAGTGTTTTTCTGGCTGGGAATGGAGCATATGCTTGGAATTCCACACTTGTGAGGGTGAGGCAGGAAGATCATAATCTGTCTCTAAATAAAGGGTAAAAAGGGGGGAGTGGGTAATAGCTCAGTTGATAGAGTGCTTGCTTAGGATGCCCTGGGTTCTGTGTTTGATCCCCAGCACTGTATGGGCCAGGTGTGGTGGTGCACATACTGCTCTGAAGCCAGCTTGGTTTACGTGACTGTTGCTGGGATTTTTTTCTTTTTCTTATCTTTGTTTTTTCAAGGCAGGGTTTCTTTGTAGCCTTGGAGCCTGTTCTGGAACTCACTCTGTATACCAGGCTGGGCCTCAAACTCAGAGACCCACCTGCCTCTGCTTCCTGAGTGCTGGGATTAAAAGCATGTGCCACCACTGCCCGGCAATGTTTTTTCTATTAATGTGCACTGACTGCAAACATTTGTGTGCACAGCTGTTCTGTATGTTGACTTTGTCTACTTTGCTGAGTTGTCTTCTTGCTCATGTTCCCCCAGCACAGTCACATCGGACAGAAATGGCCTGATTGCCATGTGCTCCTGAGTTGCAGCCAGAGGCAGGCATCCTGTTTCCTCCCTACCCCAGATGTGGTCAAGTACTGCTTTCTTTATGTGTGTGTAGTGTCCATGGAGGACAGAAGATGTTGGCTACCCAATAGCTAGAGTTACAGGGAGTTTGTGAGACTGTCCAGCATGGGTTCTGGGAACTGAACTCAGGTCCTATGAAAGAAGCAAACCCTTCTAACTGCTGAGCCATCTCTCCAGTCCCTTGTACTGTTTCTGCTCATGCCTCTGTGCCTCACATCCCATACCTGTGACCCAGAGCCAGGAGTCTCACCCAGGTCTCTGGCACATTGGCAGACTGTTCTACCACTGAGCCCAGTCAGCCTTCTTTCCTGTGTGTGCATGGTTCTTGCCTGATGTAGGGAGGATGGTTAACTAGCTATAGCTTTTGTTTTTTGTGTTTTTTTGAGACAGGGTCTCTGTAGCTCTTTCACTGTCCCAGAAATTACTCTGTAGACCAGGTTGGCCTTGAACTCGAGGTCCACCTGCCTCTGCCTCCTGAGTGCTGGGATTAAAGGTGTTCACCACTACTCCCTGGCAACCAGTCAAAGATTTTAAGTCCAAGTAGACATCAAGAACAAGGGCAGGTGGCAGACAGCACTCAGCTCAAGCCTGAAGCAATGCCAGGCAATGCTCAAACACCAAGATAAGCCTGAATTTTGCAGCCTCGGAGGGTACAGTGAACATTACTGAGAGCTACTGCATGGGCCAAACACACAACAGAAGAGGCTTCTTGGGTCACCTCTAGTCTTAGGACCTTGACCTTAGTCAATCAATAGAAATTGCTTCCAGTTGAGTTCAAAGCAATTGCTGTTCTTTAACAGGTGACCACAGATTTCACTGCAGGAACAGCACAGATGCACTCTAGTTCCAAAGGCCACGGTGTGAAATGGTTCTCACAGGGCTAAGCACCAGGGTGTCACTTAGCCTTCTTTCAGGAGCTTTCTGCCATGGCCGGAGTCTGGCACCTTCGTCCATTCTTAGGCTCATTGTCCCCTTCCATTTCCCAAGCCAGGTAGTCAAGATTTTAGCCCACTTGGCTGCTAATACCAGCTGTGCAGCCTGATTTCATCACTACCTACCTGTGTGCTGGGGTTCTAGGGTTTAGTCCATGGTAGGGCTATTGTTCTGCTCACCACAGCTAAGCTTGGGCTCACTGGAATGAGGGATCAGAAGCTGCTGCTGTCGCCCCTGCAGAAGGCACCTGGTGGACAGTTTTGTAGCTCCAGGGAAGATCACAGTGGACCACCATTCCTAAAGGTCCTGTCCTGGGATAATGATGTCAGAAGAGGCTCTCAATCTAGATGAGTTCAGTTGATAATGGTGTCCATGATTTACCACCATCAAAGACAGTGGCAACACCTGACCTCATTCTCAGAGGCTTGCCTGGAGCCTTCAGTGAGCAGGCTTTGTCTTCGGAATAAACTGTAAGCTTTTGTTTTTCCTTCCAGTTTTCCTGCATGTTCTTTGGAGCAGTTTCTTCTGAGCAGCAAGAACATGCCGGCCACCCCTTGGACAGCTTAGCGACAGCAAGTGACAGTGAAGAGGATGCGAGTGGATGAGTATCCACAGCTCAGCGATAGCTGCACTGGGTGCTGGGCCCTGGCTCCTTGAAGGCCAAGGGAGAATGGAGCAGACATTGGCCCTGGCTTTTTTAGAGACGGTGTCTTTACTCTTCCCAATATCAGGGTGCACTACAAATCTATTGTGTCACTTGGGGACAGAGCCAGAGGCACAGGAATGAACTTATCAGGGTTCTGAGACACCACTGTTTACCCTGCAGCCTTGATATGTCCTCTGCCGGTTCCTAAAGGGCTTTCCTCAGCATTGGCTTGGGTGTGGGGCTCTCAAGAGCCCCTAGGACTCTTCTGTACATGTTTGCAGACAACAGTCATGCAGTCCCTTCTTATGCAACCTGGCAGTTCATTGTTCTTTTTTCTCCAGACTAAAAAAAGTTGTGAATAAAGATATATACAGTTAGCCTTTCACTTTGCGGTCATTTTACATATTACACAATTTCATTCCTCAACCTCCATTTGCTCTGGTTCCTGCACAGTATGCAGTGGGATACAGAAAGCAGGTAGCGAAGCCAAGTATGTCTGAGTCATCACCACATGCAGCAGCCCGAGCTCAGGCTGCAGTGGAGAGAGCTGGGGAACAAATGCCTGTCCATTGCTCCTCTCAGGTCATCTGGCTGTGTACCTGCACAGTGTTACACAACATCTTACAGTGTGTGACTCTCTTTCCCCAGACCTGTTAGGTTAATTACAAGCCCACAAAGGAGTCTTTGGTAGCACTGCTAAATCTTGGGAAAACCATCAAGCCATAAGGAAACATCAACCAGCAGGCCACTGTACTTTAGACTCTGAGAAACTGGAAGTGCCGCCTAAGTGGATTAGCGTGCTTTAAAAGTGTGAACAGATTCTAGCTGAAACCAGAGTGATTTGGCTCTTGTAGCTTAGCAATGAGTCACAGCTGCCCACAGTAACCTAATAAAAACCCAACTTTATCCCAAAATGTTCCTCTGTGAATGAAAATGGGCTTTCACTGAGCTTTTTGTGGAAACTGGCAATGCCCACCCATCACAGTTCTGTCCTCTCTGTTGTAGGCTGAGGGTTTATGAATCTCATGTTTACCCTGATGACATTCCTACCTGACACAAGTGGCTGCAGAGCAGCTCTGTAGTCTCCCTGCTGGACGAGGCCTAGGTTCATCCAAAGCACCTTGGTCAGCATCGCCTGCGTGCAGCACTGGTCTGTTACAAGACAGTGACACTGTCACGTGTCACACTCGAAGCACTTAGGGCTTTGAGATTCTAGCAGGGCACCAGCAAGGCGTGTGTGTGTGTGTTCATGTTGTGTGGTTCTGGGATAGAATCCACGGCCTTGCACACAGTAGGTCAGTGCTCTGCCACCAAGCCCCAGCCCTCACAGAGGCATGCTCTGGTAGCTTCACTCAATACTGTTTGGAAGGCACAATGCCCCAGCTGAAAAAAGCTTCTCTAATTTACACTCAATTGGTAAATTTTTGAGGAAGATAAGTAGCTGTTGATTAACAACCACACCTGCTCAAATGGTAACGCACAAAAGACACAGCTCTGAAGTGCTGGCTCACTGTTAGGTAGACCAAGAGGCTTGGGGTTGAGAGCGTGACAGAGACGATGACAATACCGAGGGCTGGTGTCTTATTTCCTGACCATTCAAACCAAAGAGTGGCAATTAGTATAAATACTATATTTATTAAATATCTTTACAGTTTATTTAAATGTATTTACAGAACTATTCCTGCATAAGTTATATTTCAGACATTGATTCAGGTCATTGCCTCTTCTAGGACAAACAATGATAGTCTCAACAGAAAACACAGCTCATTAGTACACATGGATTCAGATTTGCTTCATCACTTAGTCGCTTTTGCCACAAACTACCTGCTAACAGTTACATTTTGACATGGACACCGCTTTAGTTGAGAAATTCAATTTTGTGATAAATTTACTTTTTGAAAGAAATAGAATCCAAATGTCTTCTGGTTCATATTTTGCTTTATAAGCAGTTTTTTTCTTGTATCGCAAAATTTTTTAAACACAAAACTGTGACAGTCTCCAGAGAAACTGTTCTAACTTTGCCGAAGATAGTTGGTGGACAGTGACAAGGAGCCATGAACCTACCCAAAGTATAAACATGTACAGACAGCCCTACCCAATCCTGCTGGCCACCTCCACAACACTCACCAGGAGGGCAGCCCTGTGAGGTCTCGCTGCCTCCTCTTTCCACAACAAGGACAGCAGCAGAAAAGGGCACTCTCCTGCCTCAGAAAGCTCATACTCAGTCTCTACTCCAGACACAGCCCAACCCAGACATGCACACTTGGAATGGATTCTCTGTGAGTTAGTAACCGACCAACCAAGTCAAGCTTATACAGTAACTCAGGACAAATAACTTGTTCTCGCCCTCATTTCTTTCAATTTTTAAGAGCCTAGGGACTCTAGCTATTTCACCTCCATTTGGTAATCTTATTTATTTCTTGTGCGCAGGCAGCTTAAGTTCATAGGAAGAAATAAGGTTCTGATATGTTTAGAGTGCACATTTTTAAAACAGAACAAAATAAAAATTTCAAGCATGTGATAAAAATAGTGATTTTTTTTTATAATACAGTATTGCTTTATAAATATAGATGGAAAAGCTATAAACTTTACTGGTCTTTGGTGCATCCAGAGAGGGATAAATAATTTGCCATTTGTAAATTAAAACCCAAATTTCTCTTTTGTTATAAAAGTTCACTCCATGAGACAAATACGAGTGCTTACATTGCTTGATTTAAAATACAATGCACGCACACACCAGGTTCCAAAGAGGACCTGGTGAGGGGTGTGTGGCAGAGCCCCTGGCCATGGGGAGTGCGAGGCAGTACTCCTCCACCTGGCGTCTGACAGCCATAAAAATAAGTGTGTAAGAAAAAGGACAGGGGTGGAGCAAGTGGAATATGTAATGTCACTAGTCCATGCACCAGGCCCAAAGTAATTTTCAGTCTGAATCTCAATGCTGCCCCATGGTTTCCAGTGCACTACAACAGCCGCACTGTCCACGTCTAACACCACTGCTCAGAAAAGTGAGTTGTAGAAAATACACCCATCTACCTTTAGAAAGACTGCTTGATGGGTTAAGTAAGAGCAGAAAAAAGCCAGTGACTTGACCAGCTCTGCTCCTAGCAGGAATTAAATGTTGGCATTGGAAAATTAATGCAAAAATATATCCAGATTGTAAGGTTACAATACATCTGACCAGAAACTAATTATAAACCACAGAAAAGAGTTGGAGTAGTCAGTCCTAGGGCCACACACCCCGTCTGGATACAACCTTACTGTTCTAAACACAGACACTGCCAAGAGTTTGTGCAAAATAAATACCCACCAGTGCCCCTCATGCTCCGTCATCAACAGAGCATGACATCTCTTTATCCCAGTCTCCCTCCATACCCGGCCCCTGTATCTCCTCACCAAAGAACTCAGTGTCGTCAGGTTAGGGTAGTTAAGGCATTCTGACATGTAATTAAAGGTGATTCAAAATAGGAATCTAACATTATGCCAATTTAGGAATAGTAGATAAATTATTGAACAGCTTACAAATGAGTAACTCATTCTTATAAACGAAATGCCTGTTACAAGCATGATGCACTGAGATACAGCAATGACATGTACATGGTACATGGTAAACAATTTAAATAAAACAACAGACAGCTACTCAAATATACAAACTCACAGACAAAAATCTTTTAAAAACAAGTTGAGGTAACCTCAAACACAAGTTGAATGCAGTAACCAGGGAGCCAGTGTCTCCTGCAGAGGAAGGGCTGTGCGACTGCTCACGTGCTCTTCACACCAACATCACCTGACTTACACAGAAAACACGGCTTTAATTTAAGGGCTTCTAAGTATATATGGTTTTCTACCACCAAGTTAAAGAAGGAAAAGAACGGACCAAAAATATATATCTTTACAGCAGTCAATTGTACATAAACCTTAAAAGTAAGTTTGCACTCGCAGGAAATGGGAAAGTCTGAGAAGGAACGTCACCTACTGCAAATGGCTATTGGAACTGTAAACATTAAGCTGGACTCAGAACCCACTGCGAACGTCAGGTCATCACTAGCTTTCCTGTGGACTCTGTGTGCTGCAGCCACCACGCTGTCACCTTGAGGACACAGCACAGTTGGGGCATGCTCTAAGGGTGTGAACTCCTGAGGGACGGAAGGAGCGAGGCTGTCCACAGCCAACCCCATAACAAGCTGCAGCTGCATACTTTTGCCTGGCCGGGAAGGCCCGTGGCATTCTCACAGGCAGCACAGAAGACTTCAGCTTCAGCATTTGATTCTCAGGCTTTGATGAGTTTTGCAATTTTGCATTACATTTCTGGGAATAGATTTTGGTAGAGTCTCCTTCCTCTGTCCCTCCTGTGGACCAGGCCTCGAGCCTGTGACATGGAAAATCAGTAACTGCCATAGCTTCAATCACAGGAGCACAATTAAGCATCTTTTTAAAAAGCACAAAATATCTGCATCCAAAGAATGAAAATTTTCTTCCAATTTGTCATCAAAACTGTAAGCTGCTAGGGTTGAGTGTCAGAACCCAGCACAGGTTTGGAGCAGGATATGAACTCCTGGGAAACAGGAGTTTATACAGAAAACACAAAGCCATGGCAGGTCTGGCAGACTGCGCCTGTGGGCACGGGCTCCTCCTGGGAGGGTTGTTGTGTTTTCCAGTATGACGTCACTATTTACTGTCTGTTGGATGTTACATCCCTTTAACACACTGAAATTCTGAATTCACTTTATCAACATTACTTATTTTCAAAACTTCAACTGCTTTTGAAAGGTAAAAGGCTTTGAACCCCTCCAGGAGAAGGGAGCAGTCACCGAGCTTCTCTTGGTGGTCACCAGCAGGTCCTGGGCTAGTAGATGACAATAGTGGTTCTCAACAAGGATCTCAATGGGTCTCAAACAAGGGCCAGGCATCGGCATTGGCCACTGAGATCAGTGGCAAAGAAATGTGGTCCTGCCAGCAGGATCAGCACACATGGCAGGGAAAAATGGGGTGACAGGGAAAGGCAGGAGTTGCCAGCGTGGCCAATCAGTCCGTATACTCAGCCACTATTGAGAGGAGGACAGTGATATCATCTGGTTTTCCACCTAAAACACAAATGGAACTTATCAGTATATGTGTAGGAAGAGTCAACCAAAGTTGTGGTCCAGGTAGTACTGTAGAGACAAGTGCTCATCTTTCAGTGGATCTGGTTTGTCAGTGCACAAGAGTGGAGAAACAGCTAAAAGCTGTAAGCTCTGGGTTTGGGAGATTGGGAGTTCAAGCCCAGACTATGTTACAGGAAACTATCCCCCAACGCTAAAATAAAACAAATAAGGTAGTTAAACACAACCAAAAGCCAGGGCATGGTTCTGCATACCTATAATTTCAGAACTTGGTAGTTTGAGGCAGGTGGATCATCACTCATTTGAGGCTAGTTTGAGCTATCTAAGATCTTGTTTCAAAGAAACTAAATCAAAAAAGTGACTTAATTGAAGCTTAAAACCACTGCCCCAAACCCACCTGCTGCTTTCCCATGATGGCTGTGCCGACGGCCACGCAGAGCATCAGCTGCAGTGACGGTCTGGAGGGCAGCTCCAGCCAGCACTCACAGGAGCACTGTCCTAATCTGGACAAACATGCCCACTATGTGGAAACTAGGAATAGCCTGTGTTCTAATGTGCCAAGCAGCTATGGCATGCGCTCTTCTCTATTCTAACATTTCCTGGGCTCAGATGTGCTCTGCATGTCATAATAATATTACACTAGCAACAGCTGGGCAGCCCCACACTTCCGATGCCAACATCATAAGAATCAGCTGGGGCTGGCCTAATTCCCCGGTCACATCATGAAGTGGATTGGAAAACATCAGAGTTGAGGGCAATGTCATATAACTTCCCTTTGCAGGTTGCTGTGGTAGTTTGATCAGTCACTTGAGGTGCAGAACATTAAGCTGCTGGGAATATGGCCCAGGGTGATCAGATCAGTGGTGGAGTAAAGGCTTCAGGTTCTACCTGTCTCTCATTCAGGCAAGGTCAGTTCTGAAGGGCACCTCAGAGGAGAAGCGAGCTACACGTTGGCTGCCACCCTCCTGACCTTGCTGTGAGTGAGAGGAAGGACACTTAAACACTCTCACCCGGAGCTCAGAACCTTCCAGAGAATGCTTACCTCTCACATTCAGTCCATTGTCACATGCAAACTGTGCAAAAGGTGACATATAATTTGGGTCATAGGCCAGCTCATGTGCCTGCTCAGCAATGCTTCTTGCCGTCCGCTGTATACTCTCGTAATTTGAATTCTAAAATGAAAGCACAGAGTTATTTTTACCGCAATGTCTCGTGTGAGTTCTGCAGGAGAACACTTCGTGCGAACAGCACTGTAAGGCAGAACATCTACCTGAACATTTCTCCCCTTGTGCTTAAGTTTTATTCTAGTTAGAGAAGACATGGAGAGAACCAGGAACAAGTCCATTATGGCCCTGATCCATGAGAAAGCCTTTTGTTGAAATGGTTCCAGAGCTTCAATTTAGATTTTTTCATTTTTGGTTTTCCATTCAAAAATTTTTAGGTATTCTTGCTAAAATAGGATGATCTAAAAAGGTGGGTTCTGGCCACATTTTCAGGATGCTGCAGAAGTCCCCATGTTTGGCAACACACCCTAGCCAGCTATATTTGCTTTCCAAGTAAGGGCAGCTTGGTGAGGGCTGTGCTGGGAATGCCTTTCAGGCTTTGCATCACCACGAAGAGGCTTGCTTTGCTGTGTGTTCTTTGGCCATGCCCTATTCTAGCTGCTTCCATTCACCTACAAAATGGACACAGGAGGGCAAGGACCCCGCTCAGACCTGACTTCAAAGGTTCTGAATCTTTCTGTCTAAACATCAACCACCAGAGGGCCAGGGCAGCTGGAGACATGGCTCCAGAAGTTAAGAGCACTGGCTGCTCCTGCAGGGGACCAAGGTTTAGTTTCTAGCACCCATATGACCAATCAGTTCTAGGGAGCCCAGCACTCTCTACTTTCCTCCCCAGGTACCAGGCAAACAGTCATACACATAAGATAAAAACAATAATTGTATAGAGGAACTAAAATGAAAACCAAACAGGTCCATGCTTCCATACCACCTTACAGAGGCTCCTGATCGTATATTCCTCTTTCCCAGAGGCTCACCTCTAGACTGTAAACCTGGGGCGGAGGTGGAGGCAGGGCCTGCATACTTTCTACTTGCCAGGTCAGACACAGCATTAGGACTCTTCTTGTGGTTTTGGTGACTCTTCCCTTCTTCCCTGTCACCCTGAAGGTCAAGCTCTTTCCTACTTCCCATTTTACAGGCAAGGGAACTACTTACTGCTTGGGCAGCAGAAGAGACACCCCAAGCCAGAATGGTGAGGGGCTGACTGCCTTAGAAGGGCTAGGTTCTGCCAGTCAGTACTTGCACTAGCCCAAGAGTCTCTGGGAGCTTAGCCTCTGGCATCCCCACTTTCTGTGGAAGATGCCAAACTTCCCTCAGCTCGGATCACACCCAGGCACCTGCCTCCTGGACTGCCTTCTGGTTAACTGCTTCCTAACCTTCCAGCCTCAGCAGTTTCTGGTATATGGTAAGAATAAAAGAAGAGCCAGGCAGTGGTGGTGCACACCTTTAATCCCAGCACTCAGGGAGGCAGAGGCAGGCGGATCTCTGTGAATTCGAGGCCAGCCTGGTCTATAAAGCAAGTTCTAGGACAGCCAGAGATACACAGAGAAATCCTGTCTCAAAAAACAAACAAACAAACAAAAGAATAAAAGGAGAGAAGGACAAGCAAGTGCATAAAACACCAAGAAAAATGCTAGTGAGGACACCCTCCCATTCTGCCTGAGCCTCCCTATGCAGGAGGGGTTTGGAAGTTTTCCCCCAGTTCTCTTCCGAATGCTCCCATTTATAATTGCCTGGAATATCACATCCATTATTCCCCTGAAGAACTATTCAAAAAATCGTCCTTTCCAAACCAAGAGACAATTCAAGGAACTCAATAAAACTTGGCAGTGCAGAGACCACAGCTCCCAGCGTCTACACACTCACCAGGCTCCAAGTTCATTACCTTCAGTTTCTTCAGCTCCTGAAGGATCATATAATCAGGCATGTTGTCAAAGAGCCCATCTGTTGCCGTAAGGATGATGTCACCTAACTGGACGTCAAAAGACGTGCTATCAGCAGCGTCCGGGCTGTGGCAAGGACAGAAGAGGGAGAGCAAGGTGAAGGTAGCCCTGTAGATATGGGTCAATGGTCCTATTACCAGAATTTTACAGTGTAAGGAGGCTTTTAAAACGACATCCACTAAAGCAAAGTTGGGCCAGTGAGATGGCTCAGCAGGCAAGGGTGGCCACCATCGAGTCTACTGATGAGTTAGTTCTCCATCCAAAGGACCTACATGTCAAAGCAACAGAACCACTCCTGCAGGTGCCCTGTGACCTCCACACTCATGACCCCACCCCACAACATAGTCATAGTAAGAAAAATGAGCTGAAAGTCCATTTCAATGTCTTGAGGCTTATCAGCAGAAGCTATCAGTAAAGCTGAATCTGGGCCGTCAGACCAGTTATGTCACGGGCTCAAGAGGAAGCCCGCTCTGACTTCTCCTTTCCAGCCTGCAGCCTCAGAGCAAGGCTTTTCTTCTCACCATTGCACCCTTCTGGCTCTTAGGAGGCTGGGTCCCCAAGGAGCCCCCTGGGACAATACTCAGGGACACCTAGAGAGGCTTTGGCACAGGTAAGGGCTGTTTTGAGTATGCCTGGCATGTAGGGCTTCAGTAAACATGTTAAATGACTCACTGCAAAACAGAATAACCCTCTCAATTGAGAGGAAACCTTTAATATGTTGTTAAACAGCAAAGGCAGAAATATTGGTAGATACAGCTCCTTCTGTGAGAAGGGAAAAGACATGCGGGGAACCATCTAAGCTCAGAGCACCAATCTAGAGAGAATCTAACCCCAGAGCCTGCCAAAGGTTGTGAAGCCGCAGCAGGGGCAGAGGAGACTGCTTTTTTTTTTTTAAAATGATTTATCTTATTTTATATACATTGGTGTTTTGCCTGCAAGTATGTCTGTATGGGGGAACCAGATCTCCTGGAACTGGAGTTTCAGACAGTTATAAACTGTCGTGTGGTTGCTGGGAATTGAACCCGGGTCCTCTGAAGAGCAGTCAGCACTCTTAACCACTCTCCCATCTCTCCAGTCCCCGACTGCTTGTTTTTTGAGTAACCTTTTTTGTTTGTTTTGTTTTGGAGAGAAGGTCTCAACAAGCAGCCCGGGTTGGCCTTCAACTCATAATTCTCCTGCCTCACCCTCCTGGGTGCTGGATGACAGGTATGTGCCACTGGGTACAACTTTTAAAGGAAGTGATGGGAGATTATTTTTCTAACAAAACCTGAAGGAAACAGACCTAACAACGGGGGAGATGCAGGCAGGAGTTCACAGCCCCATGAGGCTGGCTCTCAGTCATTCCTGAGGCCACCTTCACTGCTTCCTAGGCTGAAAGGGCAACCAGAGGCATCTAATCGTATCCTTAACCTTGCGGTGAAAAGAGAAGGAAGACCGTAGACACTAACCAACAAGGCCAAAGCCAAAGCACTGAGGCTTAACAGGTACCCCACACTTGGCTAAGAGGTAAGAGAGAAACGCAAAGTCAGTCCGTCATTCCTAAGGATCTGCACTGTGCCCTGAGCAAACTCCTGGCTCAGCTTCGCATGGCCGAGGGAAGGAGGCAGCACACATTGATAGATAAGAGTGGCAACTGAGGACATACAGCAGAAGAGAAAGCCACCATATTGGTGGAAACTGGGTTAGTTCCTTCTGTAAAAATCAAGGCAAACACGCAAGACTCTGGCCTGCTGTCTTTGCAAGCGTGTCAGGTTCTGGAGGTGCAGATTAATGACCAGGTTGGCACGGGGGCTCTGTTTTATGCTGAGGTTTTTCTTTCCCCACAAGTGGCCTTTGCCATTCTGCCTGTGAGAGCCTCACTCTCATTGGACAGCCCGTGTTCTGCTAATACTCCCACCCACGAGCTTGGTGTTCTGCCAGCTGCAGCTCTGCCCATTCTGACTGAACACACTGTGCTGCTGGAAACTCTCAACTGCACTGAAACACGAGCCACAGTCACATGCTGGCGAGCTGGGCTCCACGGGCAGCCACCTCCACCTCACATCAGGCCAGCAGAGTGTGCCGCTAGCCGGCCTATCCCAAATCTTGCTTGCGGATCTGGTATTTCGGTGCCAAAACAGGCAGCAGCCAATCTGGAAAATAAAGTACCACACTCTGGAAGCTGTCAGTTGAGCTTGGTATCTCCGAGGCCTTCACTCCAAACAGCTGCAGCTATTGTGCATCACAGTCCACTCCAAACACAGGAGAGCTGGCTCAGCAAGACGGCTCAGTGATGGCACCTGCTGCCAAACTGATACCCAAGATTGATCCCAGGAACCCACATGCTGGGAAGGAGAGAACTAACCTGCACACCTGTACCACGACACACACACCACCTCCAAACACACAAAATAAATATATTTTAAAAATACAATAAAATGTCTTATCAAATGCTCTTCTAATTCAGGAAACTAGTCTGACCTGAAAGCTCAAAGTATTTCCTTCTCCAGAGTCAGCACTGACACTCGCATGTTTTTGTTTTTGAGATGGTTTCGTTGTAGCTTTGGGGCCTGTCCTACAAGTAGCTCTTGTAGATCAGGCTGGTCTCGAACTCACAGAGATCCATCTGCCTCTGCCTCTCAAGTGCTGGGATTAAAGGTGTGCGCCACCACCACCCAGCCAATACTCACATGTTTTAAGGCAGAGTCTTGCTATATATAGCCCAGGCTGGCGTCAAACTGGTAATCCTCCTGCCTTACCGTCCTGAATGCCAGGATTACAAGTGCAAGTCTACCCAGCAAGCAGACTATTTAAATAGACAACACCAAGTACTAACAATATGATACCCTCACTCCAAAATCAAAGATGGCAGAAACGCCTGTTTTATTTTAGCTGGGCTTTAAGATCTGGCTCACTAAGAGATAATAGGTAGAAAAGGAAAAGAGAATTTGCCAGGAGTTTCTTCACAAAAAACCCCACTGGGAGTTACTGGTGAGCATTCCGTAGCCTGTAAGGTGGCCAAGCCTTAGCCTTACTCTAGTCTACAAAAAGAGCAACTAAAACTTAATTTTAAAGAGTTCCAGTCATTTTGAAAGTTCCTGGAAGTACAAAAATAAACTAAGAGTCATTAGCAATCAGCAAGAAAGAGAACACCTAGTGACCCCATTAGGGACAGAAGCAGGCCTGGACACTTCACTTCTGGTGGGTATGTGTATGAAGAGAGGGGAAATTATTCTGACAGATAAGACAGACACCTACCTGTGCTCCCCTAGCAATGCATGAAAATCTGCACAGGCAGAGGAGGCCTCTGAGCAACTCAACTCCTAGTGAGTTAACACATCCTGCACTCAGTGTGCTGCTGGCATGAAAATACAACAGACAAAAAGCTGAGTGCCTCTGTACAACCCTTTCATGTGATGATGTTTAGAACAACTTGGCTCAGCTGTGTTACTCAGTTTAATCTAACCCCCTTGCAAAGGCTCCACTAGCTGATCCCGCGAACGGGCGGTTTATCCTCAAGAGGATGGGAGGGACTGTGGGGAAGCTACATCTTGCTCCAGGGAAGGGCTGCAAGATTACCTGTCACTCAGGACAACCCCTTCAGCCTCAGGTGGTGCGATGGAGAGCTGGAATGGAGTGTTGAAGTAATGCTGCTGTTCATCAGATCGGTGCACGACTTCGCCGCCCCGGACCACCAGGAAGCCCGAGTCACCCAGGTTCGCCGTATGTAAGCGGTGGCTACTTCTGTCCAGTACCACAATGCAGGCTGTGCTGCTACCTACAAACAAAATGGGCATCCGCTCACTGTCTCCCCTGGGCTGCTGCCAATCATCACTCAACTCCAGGGAGCAGCTGTAGTCTGAGTCTCTTGTTTACATAGGACCACCCTCTTTTGCCCCACCCCCAAGAACTACGGCAATAACCTAAGCAGGGATGATGTGCTGAAGACAAGGGGTGTGGCAAGTGGGCCACTGAGGAGGCACACACTCTTCCTCCTTCCTTTCTTCCTTCCACCTTCAAAGGCTCCATCCAAAGCAGGGTACTGTGTTTTAATAATTATTGGAACAAGGGTACCACACCCAACACTATTCTTTATTTAGTCAGGGTATCAAGGTTTCACTAAACTTACTAACATTTAACCATAAACATAACCAGTCTTCTAAACCAGACTGCCGTCTGCTGAAGCCATAAAGCACTTTCTGGATGACTCACAGTGAGGACACAAGTGGCTTGCAGACCAACCTGCTCATTTTCCAGAGACTGCACAAGGCCCACAGTCTCTGGCCAGGCTGACTGCAGCAAAAACTGCACCTGCCTCCACCAAAAGAATATGCAGCACACCAAGGAACAAATGGAACATGCCTGTGTATGTGGAACAACACTGACAGTTGGTTCTCTCAGATTATCAACAAGAACCATAAGAAGCTAGTGCAGGGCTGGCCAGAGTGCGGGAAACCCACTTACCCTTATTCTGGGGAGGCACTGGGTAAAATTAATCTAGAAGTCACAGCTCTGAAAACTTACATATTCTTTGTCTCCTGAAAAGACTTGTGTAAGAAAACAATAAAAAATGCAAATGAGACTAAAAGAAAAAAACACTACTCAAGAGCCAGAGAACCAGGAGTGAGCTGCATGTCTCTCCTGTGCCACTAGGTCAGGCAGGCAGCTAAGTGGCAGAGGTGCAGCTAGCACAAGCACAGCCCTGCACTCTATCTCCGGCACAGAAATAGGTAAGTACTGTCACAAACACTCAGCGGCATGAACGGTAGTCAGTCTATCTGCATTTGAGCCCCAGCTCTGCCACTTTCAAGCTTTGCGATCCAGCTTCCTTGTTCACAGAAACAGGACCAAGAGTATACCTCTCACAGAAAAATCCATGAGGCAAAACCAGTTAAGTCATGGCAAACTTTAAAAGTGTGACTATCTAATGATAGTCATTAGGAAAGCGTTAAAGAATACACTTGGAAAGAGAAGATAAATGAAGTAAGATTAAAAGCTAGTATTTGGGGATTGGAGAAATGGCTCAGTGGTTAAGAGCACTGGCTTCTCTTCCAGAGGACACAGGTTCGATTCCCAACAGTCACATGGTAGCTCATGACCGTCTGGAACTCCTATTCTCACATACATATACACATAAGTAAATAAATTCAATTAAAAAAAAAACAGTATTGCTTGAGAAGTAGTTCAGCAGCTGGTCCAGCACTCTCTGAGCATGCACCAGGTCCTGGGTTCAGTCAACAGCACCACACAAAACAGATATGGGGCGCACAACTGTGGTCCCAGCACTCAATTGGGAGGTAAAGGCATGAAGTTCAGGAAACATCATCCTCAGCCACATACTGAGTCTGAGGCTAGCCTGGGCTGCACAAGACCCTATCTTTTTAGGAGAAAAAATAAATAAAAACAAAAATCAAACCTAAAGCAAGTGAATAGCCTGTGGAGACAGCTAATCCCAGGGTGCTGCTTTTCAGTGTACACCACAGGCAAGCCACTCAGTCTGAGCTTCTTCTTAGCCAGATGTAGAGACAATTCCTATGTGCCTGCCTCACCAGGTGTGAAAACAGAGCACACTCAAAACGACACACCACTATCCTGTGCACAGACACATGAGGGGAAAATAGAAACACAGAGACTAGTATTCAGTTTTCTGGCTATTTTTATTTTGTCTCAATTAAAATGTGTAATTTCACTGGGCGGTGATGGAACGAGCACACCTTTAATCCCAGCGCTCGGAAGGCAGATATAGGTGGGTCTCTGTGAGTTTGAGGTCAGCCTGGTCTATAAGAGCTAGTTCCAGGACAGGCTCCAAAGCTGTCTCCAAAAACAAAAACAAACAAAAAAAGTGTAATTTAATGTAAAGAATTAATATAGCCTCTTTCATCATTGATGGTTGGCAATTCAGCTTCCTTGTTATTTGAAGTAGACTGATTAGTAGTGATCTTGACAGCCCTGCGGTGCCTATGAGAAAGAAAATGTGGGTGCTGCGACCTGCCGGAGGGCTGTCAGAACCTGCTCCATGGCCTTCAGTATAGCCAGCTTCCTTCCTTAAAGCCTCCAACTACTCATCATTACAACATGGCCACACAAAAGATCTTCTGAACGCTGACGGAATTAAATCTTGAGAGTGAGAAACAACACAGCCCTGGAGCTGTTCCTCGGGAAACACCCCTAATGACTCACTGTGACAACCTCAGGCCACCATTTATTTCATGCCCCTATGGAATCAGCATGGCCCTTGTGAGTGATGGGGCTTTCACAGCCAGAGCAGGAACAATGACTGAGAGCATGTGCAACCTGGCAGCTTACATTCCTCCCCTCTTCAAGTGACTGCCAAGTGCACAGGGCTCAGACCCCATACATGTGGGAGAGCATGTTGAAGATGAGGGTCGGGGGCTGGAGAGATGGCTCAGAGGTTAAGAGCACTGACTGCTCTTCCAGAGGTCCTGAGTTCAATTCCCAGCAACCAACCACATGGTGGCTTACAGCCATCTATAATGAGACCTGGCGCCCCCTTCTGGCTTGCAGGCACACGTGGAAGGAATGCTATACACATAATATAATAAATAAATATTTAAAAAAAAAAAAAGATGAGGGTCGGATGTTCAGGAGACTGACCCACATCAGCAGGTACCTGGGCAGCTCTCTCAGGTCAAATCTCTCAGCCAACTATAATAACCGTCTAGGTCTGACCACTCAGCTTCATTTCTTTTGTGGTGCAGGGGACTAAACAGCTTTGTGCATGCTAGGCCACTGTGTTAGAGCCCTAACTCAAGACCCCCGCTTTTTTAAGCTAGGACTCACATTTATAATCCTGGCTGGCCTGAAACTTGCCCTGTAGATCAGGTTGGTCTCAAACTCAGAGATCCATCTATTTCTACCACCCAAGTGCTAGAATAAAAGGCATGAGCCGCCGTGGGCAGCAACCCTTCAGATTCTTAAGAACTTACTGCAGTATTTAAGGGTTTCTAAGGACCATTACATCAAAAATGAAGGCTTGTCCTTTAGAGTAGATTTACTTTGTACATTTTTTAACAATTGCTGGATAAGAAAGCAAAAAGGCAGGCTGGGTAGATGGCTCAGTAGTTAGGAGCACCCAGCTCTTCCAGAGAGCCTAAATTCCATTCCCAGAACCCATAGAGAGTGGCTTACAACACCTGTGTAACTCCTGGCCTCCACAAGCACCAACACACAACACATTCACAGAGGCACACACATAAAAGCAACAAAATAACTTAAAAATCAAAGCACGTCTACGATTGTGCTTAATCAAAGTTCAGTCAATTCAGCAGTCAGCCAGATCTGTTCCAGTTTAGTTGCAAATGCCTTGGAGGTGTGTGGGTTAGGTCAGGGAGGTATGCACACACAAACATGGCAACAAAGGATTATTCCAGTGGATTTTAGAAGAAACAGTAATCTCAACATTATAAATAAACCTCAAACATGTCCTTACATTTATGTATTACTATCTCCAAGTTACATAGGGTGAGAAGGAAATAAAACGTACAAGAAAAAATTATCCCCCTCTCCCAGACTCAAACCTTTTAGGCAACAAAAAAGCAGGATGTTCTGTGCTGTAACTGGCTGCCCTATGTCCAAGTAAACAGCAGGGCTGGGGAGATGGATGGTGTCCACTCCCAGGGACATACTGGAAACTGCCTAGGAGACGGCTTTCCACTCCCAGGCTAAATGATTTCTCCACAGCCCTACAGCTCTGACAGAGGTACTAGGATGGACTCTAGAATGTCCCATTGACCCAAGCACAGCCTCTGAGCACATCAAGAGGAGCAGGGGCCAGCCCAGTAAAGGCCCTGTCAGCCTGCACCCCAGCTCCAGGACCTGAATGCTGGAGAGAGAAGCTACTCCAGGAGGTTATCCTCTGACCTCCACACATGCACTATGAACACGTGACCCCACACACAAAAGAAATAAATAAAATGAGTAATGAAAAGGGGGCAGGGGACTGCTGAGATGGCTCGGCAGGTAAAGTGTCTGCTGCCGAGGCTGATCACCTGAGTTTGATCCACATGGAGGAAGGAAAAGATGGACACCCTTGGGTAGCCTTCTGACCCCACCACACATACTTCTACTAATAAAATAAAAACTTTAAGAGGAAGTCAGAAAAGCAGCACCATGCTGAACCCAGGAGAATTTACAGCAGGAAGACAAAACTGTTTACAGAAAACTGAAGAAGGCGGAGCAGAGAGAAAAGAGCCTCTGTGAAAAGGGTTCAAATCCAAGGCAAGGGACAGCTTACACCACTACTCTCTTTAAATGTAGGTGTGAGCAAGGGAGAGGTTCTGGCAACTAAGAATGCTGGGCATGGTGGTGCACACCTTTAATCCCAGCACTCAGGAAGCGGTGGTAGCAAAGCTCTTTGAGTTAGAGGCCAACCTAGATTACTGGTAAAATCTTGTTTGTTTAGCCATTAGTGGGTGCTGTAAGAAGGCACAATCATCTACTTACCCAGCAAAGGTACTTTGTTTTGCAGCAATTCACAGTAGCTCGTGGTGAGAATCCCGACAGGATTGCTAGGAATGAAGCGTCCTTCTTTTACTAACCGCTCACATGTTCGCATTAAAGTCCCTGAGAACTGAGATGGGTCCACACCATAGTCTCTCCATCCTCCAACACCATCTGCAACTCCTGAGGAAGAAAAAAGTGCTCTTAAAACCATTGCCATTGACTGAGAACGTAGCTCGGTGGCAGAGCTCCTACCTTGGACGCACAAGGCCCTAAATTCAGTCCCTAGTACTGCCAAAAACAGCCAGACACCACTGCTACCAACTTCCCAGCAACCCTTACTCCACCTCTCTCTCTCACACACAGCTGCAGCCTTACTCAGGAGCACCACTGCAAAAACTAACACCTCTGTTCAACACCCTCTATCATTTGGTCTTCTTATCATTTGGTCTTTCATATGTTCATGAACAGCTGGATGTGGGGGTGCATACCTTTAAACCCAGCAAAGGCAGGTGGATCTCTGTGAGTGTGAGGCCATCCTGATCTACATAGTGAGTTTCAGGGCAGCCAGGGCTACAAAACAGAGACCCTGTTTTAAAAAACAAAACCAACAGCAAGTAAGAAATCAAATATTCATGAATAATCTTAAACTACCCAAGAGCACATTGTCTATTGGCTAAGATATAAAGTTTACCAAAATTATTACATATATTATACAGAAGTAATGGAGTTATTAATATTATTGGTTTTGTAAGAAAGAGTGAAAATTATTTTTAAAAAGATTTATGTGAGTGTTTTGCCAGCATCACGTGCATGCTGCCTATAGAGGGCAGAAGAGGTCATCAGGTCTTCTGTTGAGCTACTATGTGGACGCTGGGAACCGAACCCAGGTCATATGCAAGAGACGCTAGTGCTCTCAACTACTGAGCCATCTCTCAAGTCTCTGGTTTCTACTTTTGGTTTTTTTGAGACAAGGTTTCTCTGTGTAACAGTCCTAGCTTCCTGGAACGGCTCTGTAGACCAGGCTGGCCTTGGTCACAGAGATCTGCTATCTCTGCCTCTGGATGCTGGGATTAAAGGTGTGCGCCACTACCACCCAGCTTGGCTTTTTCTTTGAGTAGCAATGTTAATGTTAACATTGGGCCAGAGCTGGCAATCAGACAAGGAACAAAAGCAGAGCCAGAACAAGTGTTCATGCACACATAACCAAACCCTAGAAGCAAGAAATACACACATAAATAATGCTACATCAAAAAATAAAGAAAATGGAAACCACATTCCAGCTTTTCCTCTTCCTGCAGGAAAACAAAACAAAAAAACCCAAAAAACCAAGCCCTGTACAGGGTTAGCTGGCCAGACCATGAGTACTCAGGGAACTCTGGAGATAAGCTGATCCACACTGAGTTGTGCTATGAGTGGGCTCTGAAAACTTAGTATGAACAAGGGAGAATGTTCTCATTACTTTATACTGACCAGATCCTCCGATAGTATTTGGGAGCCAGGCCTGGTAGTACAGGCCTATAATTCCAGCTACTCAGGAAGACTATAAGTGCAGGTCAGGCTGGGCAATGTAGTGATTCTGTTTCAAAATAAGAAGTCAAAAGTGGGCTGGGCTATAGCTCACTCACAAGACCCTGAACTCAACACCTAGTACTTTGTACAAATAACAATCTGGGTAGAATTCACTAAAGAGAATGCACTATTGAAACTGATTTCACTTTCTCTTAGGACAGTTAAAATCACATATGTGGCTCACATTATATTTATTTCTACTGGATGATACTAATGTGGACTTCCACAGGTGCAGGGGACTTCCACAGGTGCAGGGGGCTGCCAGTGAGCACAGTCTTCTCAGTGCTCCTGTCAGCAACAGGAGACTAATGTTCAGTCAATAGAACCTGAACATCAATACTGTACCATCTCTCATCTCACCCCTTGCAAAACAACACACTTCTTGCTCTTTCCAAAGTTAAAATCAATTTTTTCTGCCTACTGGCATCAAAGAAACAGAAAAATGTCAGACAAATACACATTATTAAGGCTTTAAATGGCTCTTCTGGAAGGAGTTGTAAAAAATACTAACAAGGTAGGCTGGAGAGATGGCTCAGTGGTTAAGAGCATTGCCTGCTCTTCCAAAGGTCCTGAGTTCAGTTCCCAGCAACCACATGGTGGCTCACAACCATCCGTAATGGGGTCTGGTGCCCTCTTCTGGCCTGCAGGCATACACACAGACAGAACATTGTATACATAATTAATAAATAAAATATTAAAAAAAATACTAACAATAGTTGTTCCAGAAAGAATGTCTAAGGGTGCTGAGGGTACAGTTCAATGGGAAGAGCACCTGCTTAGCATGTGTGAAACACTGGGTTCAATCCCAGAACCACAGAAATTAACATTATACCATTTGATATTATTTGAATTTTATCTTTACCAAAGCATGTGCCATGGCTTTATCTTATTATGTGTTCATATGTGTGTGCATATGTCTGTGAAGAACAGAGGTCAACAACTTTCCACCTTATCATCATCATCATACCAATGTATTAGCGTAGAAAGGTGTGCCTTAGTACCCATGTAGAGGCCAAGGAACAAACTCATTAGGCCGGTTTTCTCCATCTACCTCATGTGGCTGCTGGGACTCAAACACGGGTCACCAGGCTTGCACAGAAAGCACCTTTCTTGACCTGCTGAATCACCTTGCAGGCCCTTCACCTTATTTTTTGAGACAGTATGTCTCACTGAATCTTGAGCTCACTGACTCAGCTGAAGCGTCTGGCCTGAAAGGCCCAAAGAATCCTTCTAGCACCTGTTCCCAGCACTGGAGTACTGGATCACAGTGCACACCACATTAGATTTTACGTGGGTGCTGACAATCAAATGCAGGTCTTCATGCTTACACACAGTGGGTACTTTATCAACAGAGTCATCTCCCTAGTTTCCAAGATTTTACTTTTAAATTTAAGGGGGAGCGGTAAACAAGATGGCTGAGCTGATAATGGCTGGGCAGAATTTGAACCCAGGGACTGATAGGTAAGGAGAGAAAACTGTTGCAAGTTATCCTTTGACCTCCACATGTACATGCTGTGGCATACACATTTCCAAAAATACACACACAAATAAATAAATGAACTAATAAATAAACATTTTTAAAAAGTCAAGCATGATAGCAATAGCACATACCCATAAACCCAGCATTTGAGAAGTGAGAAACCAAGAGTTCAAGGCCAACTTTGCTTGGACAGTGAGCTTGAGGTCTGTCTGGGCTAGACACACACACACACACGAAGAAATGGGTAGGCTTTTTATTTCTTTCATATTTAATTATTTATTTATATTGTAAGGCTCAAGTACTCTACCATCTAGCTACATCCCTGGCCCAAATCCAACACCTTCTGAGTATGAAACACAGTCTCCCACTTCCCAATAAAACATTTACATTTTTGTACATTTAACTTTCACAGGCATCCTTAAAAAACATACTTGGACAAAACGGATAGATACAGGAAACTCTCTGGTAGCAGTGGTTGTCAACAGAGACAAAACACATCCAAGAAAGTAAAAGGAGGCAGAAGGAAGACCACAGCAGCAACTCCTCCACATATATGACCACCAGCAAGCCACACCTCGCTTTGGAGCAACTCCAAACCAGCTGATAGTATACTAGAAGCCTGGCATCTGTTTCAAAATAACTGGGGTTGGAGCTACAGGCAATGGAGGAGAGAGAAGTCAAGCCTGGTCATGAATTGTTGAAGTTGAATGAGAATTGCACTCACCTCTACCTTGATATACCGGAAGATTTCCACATCATCAAGATTAAGTAAAATAATAGCAACAGTAACAAAGCTAAAGAAAAGCCGCCCTTGTGCCTGCTGCATGGAAGTCTGGTTCAGCATGAGCTGCCGCCCCAGTGAGAATCCATGAACTTAGCATCTGGAACCACAAGACACTCCTCACAGGAGCCAATGGCACATTTTATTACCCTGATCTTCAAGCAGGCATGCATTGAGAAGGACAGAGAAAAGAAGAATGCTTACTGAAATACTTCTGAGGAATTCTTGCTTCACAAGGTTTAAATGTAACAATTTATGATAAAACACAGAATCCGAGATTACAGTCCCAGGCACACCATCTGATGATGAATCATGCATTTTCTACTGCCTGCTCAGGGAAAGAATTTTTCTTACCCAGTCTCTGGTCCAACAACCACAATTAACTGAAAATACCCACCAGAGGCTGAGTGCCTGGACAGCCCTTCCACAGCAGGCAGGCCTCTCCTGGAGCAGCACAATCTCCTAGGCACCTGTTCACCTTTCACAGACAAGTATCCCAGGCAAAATGCCACAGGCTCAATCTCTTGAGGGAAAAAAGAAACTCAAACAGCGCTTCAAATTTCCAATAAAACAAGGAGGGGGGAGCCTTAGTTTACACCTGAAATTCACTCAGATCTAGAAGGGGAAGAGGTGGTGCAGGGCCAGAATGACCTGCACCACATGTGTATTTGAAACTTCAGACCACAAAGAGAAGGTGAACCATGCCTGAGATAAAGTCGCTATTTAGAAATGCATATATAAAAGGCAAAACCCCAAAACTGCTGAAACTGTGACCTGGAAAATTTCCTGAAGACCACTAGAGATTTCAGCACTGTATTTCAAAAAGCAGCAGCCGCGGTCAGTGTGTGACAGCCCAGTGAACCTGCACTAGACATCATGACTGGGGTCCTAGCATGAATGGGGAATGTTTATAGGCCTTCTTTAAAAGTGGCATCCGGCTGTCTCTAGAGGATCCTCTAATTTTCAAAGGCAGAGAAGGACATGGGAAGGGACCTGTCTCACAGGGAGTTGATCCTACATGTGACTACCGAGTGTGCAGACATCTGCTTACTATGAAATGTAACAGTCTGGACTATAAGAACACTGTACAGGGCTGGAGAGATGGCTCAGAGGTTAAGAGCACTGGCTGCTCTTCCAGAAGTCCTGAGTTCAATTCCCAGCAACCATATGGTGGCTCACAACCATCTATGAGACCTGGTGTCCTCTTCTGGTGGGCAGGCATACATGCAGACAGAATATTGAATACATAATAAATAAATAATTTAAAAAGTTGAAAATTAAAGATATTGCTTAAAAAAACACTGTACAGCGGCCTTAAGGGTTTGCTACAAAGCACTAGAAATTTGCTACAGAAATTTTTTAAGTCTAATGTGTTAATTAAATATATTAAATAAAATTAACTATTATATTGGTCTAAATTTTATTAATTTTGAAGGGGGGGAAGGACATGGGCTTGCCAAAGTATATGTATGTCAGTCAAACAATAAGATGTGGGAGTCTGAGTTTTCCTTCCCCAACATGTGTCCCAGGGATCATGCCATTATTCATGGTGGTCGGTACCTTTGCCCTCTGAGCCATCTTGATGGCCCTCTATCTCCACTCCCCCCCCCCAAAGCCTGATCATTTACTTGTGACTCCAAGACTTATTCTGGACAGGGCTAGAAGCTCTCAGGAAGGATAGCTTCCAACTCTTGGTAATCTGTTCTTGGTATTTCTCTTTGACTTCCTTTATTCTCTTGATCAAAGATTTAGCATCTTCTGTAGCCTCTTTATTTTTCTATGTGTGTTGTTTCTTCAGAGCAATGTCAGCATCTGTGTTACAGGACACTGTGGAGGAACAACACAGTAGAGCTTGAGTGCACTGGTCCTGGGCCTCTCACTTTCCTTGTTTAAGGGCTTCTGACAAGATATCCGTGGACATCGTCTCCTTTAGGGATGGAAAAGCTTTCGGATTCTGCTGCTTTTTTGGGACCACAACCACCAAGGCACAGTAGTATGTGTCAGTTCAGGAATATTCTACCCTCCCCCCTTTTTTTTACAGTAACCAAGATGAGAACACTTAGAATGGCATCCATAATGCATCCTGAACAGACTTGCGCTTCTGCCCTCCAGTTCTCCTCAGTAGTTAACAGGAATGCCTCTAATTCAACAGAAAGAGCACTCTGCCCTGGGTCAAGACTTCATGGGAAAACCCATGTATCAACAGATTTCTGGGGTTTTGTTTGTTTGAGACAGGGTCTCTCTATGTAGTCCCAGATGTCCTAGAACTTGCTATGTAGGCCAGTGCACAGCTAGAATAATGTGGAGATGCCAGTGTAAGATTCTCATTTCACCTAGGATGTGTGCTGAACCCCAGGTCAGCAGGCATCCGTGTGGATGTGTCTACATAAACTTAGGCACTGAGGTGGATGAGATCTGACACCACAGTGGTGGGTCAGAGTAAACAGGAAGGGGTTGCAGAGGTGTGTGCTCAAAGTACTTCTATCTTAGAAATCCTGAGAATCCTGGCCAAACAGCTCACCTGTGGGCTGTATCTTACTTTAGGTAACAAATGACAATCATGACCCACTGAATTCAAGGGACTATTATGCATCCAGTCTGTACTTAATATCTATCAGCAAAGAAAGGCTGAGAAGATAGGCTGAGTTATAGCGAAAATGGTCTTTAATGCCACCTGAAGAGTTGCCATGGAATTTAGAAGCTGCCTTTAATTCACTGTAATCATCTTATGTCTCCAGTAGTAATGTTCTCTGAGCACACAGCTAGCTCAAGTGTTTCCTTTGACCCCAAATCCAATTACAACTATTATTAGATGAAGATAATGTCTACATATCAGAACAGCTGAGCAAAAGTCTGAGAAGAGACTACAGAGCACAGAAAGTCCTCTAGTTACACCACTATGTCCTGAGTTGAAAAAACCAACTAACTACAAACAACTTATGGCTTTAAACTTGTGTTTGGCTTGAGACAGGGTCTCTCTGTACCTGAGGTTGGCCTTGAAAGTAAAGCAACCCTCCTCTTTCTGGTCAGACCTCTTGAGTGCCGGAAACTACAGGCAAGAGCCACTTATAAGACCTAGACCTTGGGGTTGGAGAGAAGGTCCAGCTGTTAAGAGCACTGGCTGCTCTTCCAGAGGACCCAGGTTCAATCCCCAGCAACCATATGGTGGCTCACAACCACACAACCATCTCTAATGAGAGATCTGGTGCCTCCTTCTTGCTTGACAGAGAGAACACTGCAAAATAAATAAATAAATAAATAAATAATCTTAGAGATGGGGAGGGAGGGAGGAAGGGAGGGAAGGAGGGAGGGAGGGAGAGAGAGAGAGAGAGAGAGAGAGAGAGAGAGAGAGAGAAGGAAAGACCCAGATCTTAGAAGTTTTCAAAAGCATAGTGTTGGAGCTGGAAAGATGACTCAGTGGTTAAAAACACTGACTGCTCTTGCAGAAGACCTGGGTTCAACTTCTGGCACCCACATGGCAGCTCACAACTATGTGATTCCAGTTCCAGGGAATCCAATACTCTCATAAGAACATACATTCAGGTAAAAACACCATAAAATAAAAATAAAGTCTTCCATACACTGTTTTCCTAAAGTGGAGAAATAAAAACTAAGCACGCAGCAAAGCCAATTCTGCCTACCTCTCATTATCTAAAGGTGTCCACTGTGAGCACTCCTTTCTTGGAGCCCCTCTCACTCCCAGGAGTTCTTTCTCCCCTTTCCTTATCAAATCGTTCTTTGTTCTGCTCTAATTAATTGCTTTTATAAGTAGAATTCTAAGTAATAATTTTCATTTTTTTAAATTACCATGCTTCTATCTTTGCCACAGTTACAACCATATAAAAATAGAGCTGGAGGGCTGGGATGGAGCTCAGCTGCACAATGTAAGTTCCACATGCCTGTGCCCTGGGCTCAATCCTCAGCACCACAGAGAGGCAAAGCTTTTCTTTACTGTAAAATAATCACTCAGTTTTTCATCTTTAATTTCATATAACAGTTTTATTCTGAGCAAAAGTCCAAGGAAGATAGGTTTGGTAAATAAACTCAAATTGCGGAACCTCAAAATCCTACCTCTCCAGCTGCACACGGCTACCTAACTGTGAAGCTGCAGAAGGAGACAGACCCTGGGTAGGCTCCTAAGCTAAGCTGCCATTAGTGAAGTTTCTCCAACAGTGCCCCGCACTCCCAGCCATGGCAGGTGCATGTTGTGTATTTTTTTAAGATGTCCATGTGTGTATGAGTGTGTGTGTGTGTGTGTGTGTATGCGCACACACATGCTCCAGTGCCACATGAGTGTAGGTACCTGAGGAGTCCAGAAGAGGGTATCAGAATCCCTTGGAGTTATAGTTGGTGGTGAGCCACTCAACACTGGGGCAGGCAACCAAGCTTGGGCCCTCTGAAAGAGTGAAACACTTGCCAGGCAGTGGTGGCACACACCTTTAATCCCAGCACTCGGAAGGCAGAGGTAGGAGGGTCTCTGTAAACTTAAGACCAGCCTGGTCTACATAGAGAAACCCTGTCTTGGAAAAACAAAAAACAAAAAGAGTGCTACGCTCTCTTAAGCATGGAGCTTCTGACATTCCCTCTCACATACAACTTTAAACTGACCTGCGATTATTTATGAGGTCATTCTGGACAACAACACCTAGAGAATACTAAATCCCAGTTCTGATATAAACACCAGTGAAGGAAACATGGCCATTCTTCTTCATCCAACACATTTAATACAGGAGATGACAAAACTGGAAAAATTATGTAGCATCACCCTTCAGAGGGTGGCTCACTGACATGGGCTCCTCAAACTCCACAGAAGCAAGTTGCTTCTCCGGGATGGGTTTTCCCATGTGACTTGGACATGAGTGCTACTAACGAAGGGAACTCCTGCGTGATGAACTAAGCCCCTGCTGAGGAGCACTTAGCATGGCTTCTCCAAGTGCTATAGCACTTGGGTAGAGACCGAGGCTCTCATCCGAGCCACTGCTCTCCTGCAACCCTGACAGGACACCACAACACAAAGACTACGGTCAGAAGGAAATGAGATAGACAGAAGCACATAGTTGATTCTGTGTCAACAGGAACAAACAGTCATATTTACAGCAACATTTCTGTAGCTTCAACTATTAGGGCATTGGGGAATACTCCCCTGTGACATAGGACTGGGAAATGTGTCTGCAAAAGGTTATCCCAAAGGGAATGAAAAAGAGCAAGATTACTTAAAAAAAAAAAAGATACACACAGTCAACCATCAAGCTGCTCACAATGTGATTGCTTTGACAAACAGTCCTCAGTTCTCTAGAGAAATTACAGGGATTACAATGTTCTGCCTGCCTCAACAAGCCAGGAATTCCCTCTGCACTGAGATTCCCCAAAGCAACCACTCTGCGTTAATCACAACGAAACCTGTGTCTTTTGCCTCCAGAGACTGGGCCTCCATCAAGCTCTTTAGATCTCTAACAGGTAAGATCAAGCTGAAAGGTAGAAAGAAAGGGTCGATCCTGTGAGAAAATAGGCTGCCCAGGGAAATGGGCAACAAGCAAAAAGATTCAAGCAAGAACCAATGGTCTACTTCAGGTTTCAGAATTTGGGAAAACAAAAAAACAAACAAAATAGCCACCTATTTCTTGTTAGCTCAGTAAATATGAGACTACTTTGTAATCTCTCTCTCTCTCTCTCTCTCTCTCTCTCTCTTACACACACACACACACGCACACACACACACACACACACATACACACACACCTACCTTCCTTCATTATTTTGGTCAGTTACTTTGTTTTTAAAAGCAGTAAAAAATGCTGAAAAGAGGGTTAGGAAGCAAGAGTGTGAAGACAAACTAGAAATAACTTCTGCGCACATGTGTGTGTGTGCATGTGTATGTGTGTGTGCGCGTCTGTATGTATGTGTGTGCATGTATGTGTGTGTGCATGTGTATGTGTGTGCGCGTGTGTGTGCGCGTGTGTGTGCATGTGTATGTGTGTGGTGCATGTGTGTGTGTATGTGTACATGCAAGAGGCTAACGTAGTACACCATGTCTCAAGAAATAAGATGGAGAGCAATAGTTCCTCTTATTTCTTGAGACATGGTCTCAACTTTAGCTCATTACAACCTATAACTCAAGCTCCAAGGGGATCTCACTTCTCTGGTCTCAGAGGGCACCCTTACTATATCATGCACATCCTCATTCTCTCTTTGTCTCTGTCTCTCTTTCTCTCTCTCACACACACAGACAAATAATAAAAATAAAACTAAAAAAAAGAAAAACGAAAGAAAGAAACAAAGAAGAATAGAAAGGAAAAGAAAAAAGCAGCTGGGTGTGGTGGCACATGCCTTTAATCCCGGTTCTTGGGAGGCAGAGATAGTTGGGATCTCTGTGAGGCCAGACCTGAAGGCCAGCCTGGTCTACATAAAAAGTTTCAGGATAACCAGGGACACATAGTGAGGCCCTGTCTCCAAAAAAAAAAAAAGGCAAAGATTTAGTGGGAAATGATCTACTCTGGCTCAAGTGCCAACTACAGCTTGGGGAACCGGTAACCTCCAGAGTTGGTAAAAAAATCATTGACCAGATTTCCTCCACAAGCTACAGAGCTGAAGGTTGTCTCTCCGAAGCCACTTCATTCCTTTTTGGCCTGCACCACAATCTTCTCCAATGTGAAGTGCTGTGAGCAACACTCTCGGAACTAGAGGAAGCGACCGACAGATCACCTGGAGGACAGGTGTCCTGGATCAAGCCAATGATCAGTGCTGGCACTAATATGTTCAGAGTGGAGGGCCTCTGGAAGAGCTGTCCATTGGTTACTTTTCTGGGTGGCATGTATCTACCTGCACTAGCCCCTTAGGCTGAAAGAAGGGCTTTCCTTCTCTTTTTAATTGGTAAGATTAGATCTAGACCACTGGCCCTTAATAAGTGAACCCTTACCTCCTCCCAACCCTGTACATCAAAGTCTGGCAGGCTGGCCCTAATGTTCAATCAATCCTCCTGCCTCACCTGTCCAACTCAGCAACAGGAAACAGAACACCTCACAAAACCATGTATGTTTAACCTGATTCCAGTATCTCCTGTAAAATGAAGAGCAGGGCTTGACAAGAACAGCATCCCCTGGGTGAGGCTGAACACCCAGGCAGGCAGCCCTTGTAGAGCTGCCCTCAAAGCATCCTTCTCCAATGGTTGGCCATGTGCAGGGCGGCCCAACTCCAACATGCATCCATTTCATTGTTGCAGTAAGTGAACACCTCAGAGCAGCCAGGAAGTGAGTCAGTTCTTCTTCTTCTTCTTTTTTTTTGTATGGTTTTCTTTTTAAGATCTTCATTTTATTTATCTGTATATGTGTCTCTATGTATACTACATGTATGCAGGTACCTTCAGATGCCAAAACAGGGGTAGGATCTTCTAGAGCTGGAGTTACAAGCAGCTGTGAGCTAATGTGGGTGCTAAAAACAGAACACAGAACTCAGATCCTCTACAAAAGCAGTGAAGTGCTCTTAAACACTGAATTGTCTGGGCTGGATAGTTTGATGTCAACTTGACACAAGCTAAAACCATCTGAGAAGAGCGGTTGTCAATTAAGAAAATGTCTCCACAGAAGCCTGACATGGGATGGGTGAAGATACACTTTTCATTTTTTTCTTTCTTTCTTTCTTTCTTTTTTTTTTGTGGTGGTTTTTCAAGACAGGGTTTCTTTGTGTGTACCAGACTAGCCTTGAACTTACAGAAATCTGCCTGTCTCTGCTTCCTGCATGCTATGATTAGAGGCGAAGTTAACCTGGGCTACATGATCCTGCCTCAAAAAGCAAAACTAAAACAAAATCCTGAACAGATTATGATCTAACGGAAGGTATGGGAAAGCGTCTAAAATGAACCTGAAGGATGGAACCCTGAGTTAGAAAGATGCTGAGGAGTTCCCTGCCATTTTCACCCAGAGGGATAAACTAAAGCACAAGTCAGAGAGGCTCAGGGAGAGAGTCCCATGTGCAGAAACTTGGCCTCTAGGTAAATGCCTACTGCACCCATGCCAAGAACCTCTCACTATTAGTCAGCCCAATAATGCAGCACAGGAGCCAGGCACTCAGGAGATTCCCCTGGAGGGAAGGCAGATCTGCTGCCACCAAAGCCAACACAAGGCTCTTACTTGTCTCAATCAAGAGCTTTGTTAGTAGCTTAGGCAGAGCTGACACCTGCACAGTACTGAGATTTAGCAAAAACCAACTCCATAAAAGAAGTTACCATCCGTCTCCTGTAAGTGACAGTGGGGCCAAGGTAGGCTCTGAGATAGCTCTGAGAAACTCCAGCTAAAATTTAGTCCAGAACCAGCCTCACCCACTTCATTCATAGGCGAGGTCTCCTACCCTGGCTGTCCGAAGTCAGCAGGGAACTCCACTGTCTTGCTTGTCAGAACACAGGCTCACAGTGTGTACTGCTCACAACTAGCTCTGTGAGAAAAGCCAGCTTCTGGATATTAGGGTGCACACCTGTAATCTCAGCACTTGGGGAGGAAGAAGGCAGAAAAATCTTGCATTCAAGGTTGTTCTTGGTTTCATAAAGAGTTCAAGGTCAGCCTGAGATATGTCAGGTCTTGTCTCAAACAAACACATCAACACAAGTGGGGATGACTGTAGCGCAGAGGCAGAGCACTGTGAAGCACGGCAAGGCTTGGGGCCCTAGAACAGCCAAAAGGGAAGATGATTTTAAAAAGAAACAACTGGAACTGGAAGTGACGCTCAGTAGTTAAGAGCACTTGGCTACTCTTCCAGAGGACTAGATCTGATCCCCAGCATCCACATGGTGGCTCACAACCATCTATTACTCCAGACCCAGAATCCAATACCTTTTCCTGGCCTATGTAGGCACCAGGTACAGACATACACACAGGCGAAATACCCTTGCACATAAAGTAGTAATAAAGATTAAAAAAAAAAAAGGAACCAGCGATGAGCAGCACAGAGGCCAGCACAGTCTACAGCAACCAGGGGAGTGTTTGGACTTTGTTGAGCTTTTCTGACTTTTGTAAGCCACCAGCTCTCCAGACACTGGTCTGTGGTCACAACCAAAAGACAATGTCCACTTACAGATAATGTATAAAAGATGAGTGAGCAGATCATTTGGTTCTCCAGTCAACTCCCCAAGCTTGTCATTCAATAGCTCATTAAAAATTCAACAGTGACATTTACAAGTACTAAGGAAGAAGCATTTATTTGTCTGCAAAGAGCACAAAGAACAAAACGGTGCACCTACACTTTGAAGAAATGGATTGGCTTTTCTCCAGAAGCAACTTCATTTAACAAGTGTCTCTGGCACATGTTGTCTACTGTGTAGGGCTTGTTTTAAATGGGAATTTTAGACGATGAGCAATATACAAAGGGCTAACCATTTTCTTCAGTCACTTTCATAACTTCAATGAATGCTAACATCATCTCACAGACCCTCCCCCCTCTGTGTCTGGCCAACACCTGGCCCAGCAGTTCCTAAGCCTTAATGCAGGCTGAGATGTCCCTCACAGCCCTGACCCCCTCTCTATGCCTGCACAGCATAGGTGACTCTCACAGGTGTTGCTGTTTCAGGACTCAGCATTCCACAAGCCCAGAGATCCCGCCTCCAAAGGTCACTAAGCAATCCCACCTTTCATTCCCAAACTTGGCCATTTCCCTTGCACATCCCAGCCTGTCACAAGCAGCCTTCAGCCTGCACTTCCAGAGTAGAAACCTTGAGAATCTGCTGGGTGCCAACCCAGCTCCCTTCTCTCCCTCCCTCCTCAGTGTCCTGTGTCACTAACTTCTGCTGATTCTGTCTGCACTGCCTGGAGCCCACCCAGCTCCTTCCAACTGTCCTGGATACAGCCCTTTGGAGCTCAGCTTTTTCAGCAGCTCCTACCTGTTCTATTCCAAAGCATCCATCTGTTGTTCCCACACTGCCATACCCATGTAGCCCTGTAAACAAAATCCTTCCATGCACAGGCCATCCTTACGTAATCGCTTGTATATGTAAAAGCATTATTTTTTCCTTTGCATTGGTGTTTTGCCTACATGTGCATCTGTGTAAGGGTGTTGGATTCCCTGGAACTGGAATCAGAGAGAGTCGTGAGCTGCCACGTGGGTGCTGGGAATTGGACCTGGGTCCTCTGGAAGACCAGCCAGCGCTCTTAACTGCTGAGACATCTTCCCAGCCCAGTAAAAGCATTCTTTTCAACATAATGCTGCTTGCCTCTGGAGTGAGGAGCTTCACAACCAGGAGAAAAGGGGAGGAACTGATTCCGGGCTTCCAAAGCATACTGGCACAGTATGAAACTGTTTAGAAACTCCTCAGAAGACAAGAGGCGAACAAACCTAGTCATCCTGTTTCACATATGGCTTCATATTTATTTACTGCAGGAACTACTTTGGAGGCAAAGGCTTTGTTTTTAGCTCCCAACAAGTATCCCTTGCGCTTGTCACATAGCCATGTGTGTATTTTCAGAGAAGTGTCAACAACAACTCAGAAGAGTAAAAAATGATTTGACTTAGCTAAAATGCTGAACAGCTTTTCTCCACTAAGAGAACATGGGTCAATCAGTTTTGAATTTGAAATCACACATCACCAAAAAAGACACAGTACCCTGTGAGAGGTGCATCCCTGGTGAGACCTCATTTCAAAGGGAACCTCTGAGACCTATTACCCAGTAGTGGCCAAAGCTCAAGTCCAGGTTTTAGGGAACAGCTCAAGCCTGACCCAGAGCTGCTGTCCAAACACTGAAGTGAAAACACAAGCGCTTTTCTGTTTGCCTCATTCAGAGCAGCCAACCTTCGGCAGCTACCTCAAATGACGATGTGCAGAAATGATTCTGGGAAGTCAGAAAACAAAAACATGCTAGGTGATGGTAGCCTCGAAAGGTCAAAACAAGCAGTCAACAAAACAGTCTGTACATTCCTCGACCCACCACAACCTATTCTGTAGGAAGCCACTTTTGTGGACTCTGGCAAAGCTGCAGTCTCTTGGCAGTCCTTGGGATTCACACCAAGAACAGATAGAAATTGTGGAGAGCTTGGTATATACATACATATTAAGTGTAACACCTTCCAGACTGACATGAAGCTTACTGGAGAAAGTGATCCTCAGCACCTGGATGAGCATCAAACATGCAATCTTTCTGGAAGGTTCCCAGGTGCTATGTACATAGACCCTTGCACTCTGGCCTGCTGCGGAGTTCCTCAAGGAGTAAGCTCTTAGGAGCTATTCCAATGCAAAGAGAGGCTCACCCCACTGTCACTTTACAACAGGACGATAGGTACAACCTAAATAACTGAAAGTTGAGGGCCAATTCAGTAAGTTCTAGCGCATAAGGCAGGAAATGTGATGAACTTTGCTCGTCAGTATAGAAACATCCACATTAAATCACAGCTAACAATGCTGCTCAAAAGGGTATACACACTTATATGTGCAAAAGCCAGAGGACGTCACACTGATTACAGTCAAGGTATATGCTACAGGTGTTTTATGCAGGAGTTTTCTGAGCAGGTGTTACTTTACAAGCACAAAACAGAAGCACTCATTTCAAAGCACTTGTCAGTGCAACTGAGCCCTAGGTTCAGTCTTTAACACTAACTGTACTGAACCTCCTTGATTTGTCAGCTTTACAGACGAACCATAGGAGGAGATGGGTTAGTACAGCCGTCTGGAGCTGTGCACATTTCAAAAGAGCAAGGGAAGTGATCTGCCATCTCCAGTGCTGCTTTCAGGAGAGGCGGCAGACTCCGAAGTCAGGTGTGAAAAAGACACAAGTGACCAAGTGAGGTCTTCACTCCTCACACAAAAGGACCTGTTTCCTCCTCCAGTGCACCACCAAATCCTGCTTGGGATCTTATGGAAGCACTCAGCACCTCTTTTCTTCAGTAAGATTTTAAAGTAAATCAAAAGGCCAGCTCAAGTCCAAGTGACTAGTGTCTTGCCTGTCATCAGTGCTGTGACCTCTTCAGCCTTGCGAAGGCTCTGGACTTATGATTGACTTTATAACTTTAGCAACAGTGAGGACATGAAGCTCACACTCATAAATGCTCCTAACAGCAGCAGTGCCCTACATGCCACACATCACTTCTCAAAATGATGGGACATTAACACAGATTTTAAAAGATAACCTCACCCCAACTTCTTCAGAAATAAAATACTGTGAACTTACCTTCCCAAAACATTTCCTGAGTATTCTAATCTTATGGCCTAGGCACAGCCTGAGAAAAGACCTTTAGAAAAGACATTGGAGAAACTACATGAAAGGAACTTGGCATTTAGCCTGAAGTTGACAAGTGTTTGATCTGCCAGAGGACATGGTTGTAGGTCACATTCTGACCTGGTGTAGTGTTCCCGAAGCCACACACCAGCACCAAGTCCATTTGGACACTGCTACAGACATTCAGATTACATGCTGCCTAGTTTCATGATACCACGCTGAAGTTCAGGGACAGCCTCCTCCCACCCCAAATCCCTCCCCAGCAGGAACCCATCTGCACCCTACTTTTCCTTGGGATTTAACAACCCTCTGAAACATCTATCTAAAAAGTATAAGCATTTATACTTCTAAAATCCAGTGGTTTACTCTGCAGAAAGACCCATCCAGAGCCCTCTAGAGATTACTAAAGCCTCGAGAGAAAAGTGAAAGTCAGGACAATGTCAAATTGAGCCCAAAATTTACAGATTACAAACTGGTGAACAGGAAAAATAGCTGAAGGCAGCCGGGCGGTGGTGGCGCACGCCTTTAATCCCAGCACTCGGGAGGCAGAGGCAGGCGGATCTCTGTGAGTTCAAGACCAGCCTGGTCTACAGAGCTAGTTCCAGGGTAGGCTCCAAAGCCACAGAGAAACCCTGTCTCGAAAAAGCAAAAAAAAAAAAAAAAATAGCTGAAGGCAATGGTGAAAGTGAAGGCACCTCATAAGCCCCTTACACAAAGTATAACTCATCTACACAGCAGGGCGGGGAGGCGCAGGGCACAGCAAACAGTCTCTACATCAAACCTGTCATCTTCCAACGGTATCTGCAAAGTCAGCCCTCACAGGCCCTTCCTCTAAGACCACACTTCTCACACTTCCTCAATAGTTCACGCTCTTTTTCTTTGAGACAGGGTCTTGCTATATAGCCCTGGCTGGCCTCAAATTCAGATCCTCCAGCCTCTGCCTCTCGTGCTGAGATTCAAGGTGTGTATTACTAAGCCCAGCTGACGTTTTTCTCTTGAAGATATATAGATTATAACATCAGATATACTTAAAGTACTGATTAATCTGACCTCATATATTTAATTATTGTAATTTAAAGATAATTTTCTTTATATAAAATAATTATATATTCAAACTATACCAATTTATCATCTATCCAAGGCATATACCTGAAAAGATTAAAAACACATGAGCATAGCCAAGTGCATGCCTACAATCCCAGCACTTAAGAAGCTGAGGCAGAAGAACTGCTGAGAATTCAAGACCTGCCCGGAAGCCGGGCGGTGGTGGCACACGCCTTTAATCCCAGCACTCGGGAGGCAGAGGCAGGCGGATCTCTGTGAGTTCGAGACCAGCCTGGTCTGGTCTACAAGAGCTAGTTCCAGGACGGGCTCCAAAACCACAGAGAAACCCAGTCTCGAAAAAACCAAAAAAAAAAAAAAAGACCTGCCCGGACTATACAGTAAATGGTCACACACACTCCAAAATAGTGTAACACCTACTTACACAAAACTTTACATACAAAAATACCAAACATAATTTACTATAGCCAGTATATAAAAATACCCACAGATACCAACAAATGGGGTTGTTGATCCCTGAAATACAGTTTTATGCAGCCATCATAAAAGATGAAGTACTAACACATTCTCTAACTTGAACTTTGAAAATAAGCTAAGTGAGCCAGGCAGTGGTGACCCATGCCTTTAATCCCAGCACTTAGGAGGCTGAAGCAGGTGAAAGTCTGTACGTTCAAAGCCAGCCTGGTCTACATAGTGAGTTCCAGTTCAAAAACAAACAAACAAAAGGAGAAAAAAGAAGAAAAGCTAAGTGAAGGGAAACAGCACAAATTACGTACTCTAGGAATCCATTTACATACAACGCCCAGAACAGGCAAATCCAGAGAATCTACAAGCTACTACCAGGGCTAAGAAACATTCACAAGCTGAGAGCAACTGCAAACGGCAGGCTTTTTGGGAGAGGAGCAGGGAACGGGTTCTGGACTCAAGACAGTAGGTAAGGCTGTACAACCTTCTGGATTTAAAAACTGAGTATACATGTTTAAAGGGTGAATGTCATACTGTGACTTTGCAACTCAATTTTGGCTTTTTAGGACATGTATTATGGGGCTAGAGTGTCGAGGTCATAGGATAGCTTGAGGAATCAGTTGTCTCCTTTTGCCATGTAGGTCCTGGGGCCCAAACTCAGGTCATTAAGCTTGGTGACAAGCACCTTTACCAACATAGCCGTCTTCCCAGTCCCGCAGTTCAGCTTAAAACAACAAAAACTCAAGGTCATCATCAACAGGTAGATTTGACTTTTAGGAAGTTGTGGCTATAAACTGACACAGACTTCCTGGCAGGACTTGAGATTCCAGAGAAGCCTCCCTGAGGCGCTGGAATCGGTCACTCTCCCAGTGACCACTTATACAAAGTGCAGCTCAGACTCAGACACATCAAACTCACTCCAGATCTATATGTAGCTCACCTCATCTTCATACCTTAAAATTCAAAAGCCAAGCATGGTATTGCACACCTTTAATCCCAGAACTCGGGAAGCAGAGGCAGGTGGATCTCTTCTGAGTCTACATAGTGAGTTCTAGGTCAGCCATGGCTATATAATAGTGAGACCCTGTCTCAAAAACAGAAGCAGGGGCAAAGAGATGGCTGAGCAGTCAAGAGCACAGGCTGCCCCTGCAGAAGACCCAGGTTTGACTACCGTCACTCATGTGGTAGCTCATGAATTCCAGTCCAGGGAACCTAATCCCCTCCAAGGGCACTAGACATGCATGTGGTACATACATGCAGGCAAAACACACAAACACACAACATAAATATTTTTTATTTATTTATTTATTTTTTTTGGTTTTTTCGAGACAGGGTTTCTCTGTAGCTTTTGGTGCCGGTCCCAGAACTAGCTCTTGTAGACCAGGCTGGCCTCGAACTCCCAGAGATCTGCCTGCCTCCGCCTCCCGAGTGCTGGGATTAAAGGCGTGCGCCACCACCGCCTGGCATAAATCTTTTTTAAAATTAAAACATACACAAACAAAAATAAAAAACAAAAACAAAAAACCTACAAACACCACCACCCCAAAGAATGTTTTTAAAATTGGCAAGACTCACAGAAACACTTCAGAATCCTGGCCCAGTAAAAACTTGAAACCAAAGGCTGGAATACAAAACTTTTATTTTCATGTTTATGTTCCAAGTTAAATTGAGCTTAAACAAACATCCCTTGGCTTTTTAGGAGCACTTTCACAGCTCAATCTTGAGAGGTCAGAACTTATATGGTACAGACCATGCCGACCATTTTCAAATCAATGGTTTCTGCAAGATGTGTTTAGCATGCAGGGAAGTTTTTGTTGCTTTCCAGTTATGAGTCAGAGAGAATAAAGCAATTACAAACACATTCACATTCTCTCTCTCTCCGTCTTTTCTCCTCTCCAGCCCTCCCAAGCATGGCAGAGAGGCCCGTCTTTACCAATAACTAGTGGTTCTTTGAAGTCACCTAACCATTTGAAGGCCTCTATTTGCTCATCACCAAAACATGAAAGAAATGAACTCCAAGGTTTTGAAGTCCTAAGTTCTCAACAGCCTTTCAATGATGCTGCTGTGGCTTAGGGAACTCAGAGATGGCATCAGGTAGTTTTCATGATTCTGTGTACCTAGGAAGACACAGCATGCAGAGTAACAAAGCTACAGGGAGGAAGGAACAAGAAACGTCCCTACAGCTTGTGCCCGTGTGGGCTACTCCTGCTAGCCCAATAGAGAGAATGAGCCTTTGCCAATTTTCCACGGGATGGGAGTGGTGCCTAGTCTCACCACACCCACCACAGCCAATTTTTCCTAAAAGAAGTCCAATGGGGACAATAACAGTGTGAGCATCAAGTACTCTTCATCATGACTAACAGGGCAGATCAGTTTCCATTTTTACTATTTTTTTTGACAGTTTCTCTGTATAGCTCTGGCTGACCTACAACTCACTCTGTAGCCCAGGCTGACCTCAAACTCAGTGATCTGCTTGCCTCTGCCTCCCCAGTGCTAGGATTAAAAGAAAGTATGTGCCACTACCCCTGGCAAATTTCAATTTCTAAAAAAAAAAAAATCAAAATAATATTTTCTTTCTCATACAAAAGAAACTAGCCGGGCGATGGTGGCGCACGCCTTTAATCCCAGCACTTGGGAGGCAGAGGCAAGCAGATCTCTGTGAGTTCAAGACCAGCCTGGTCTACAAGAGCTAGTTCCAGGACAGGCTCCAAAGCCACAGAGAAACCCTGGCTCGAAAAACCAAAAAAAAAAAAAAAAAAAAGAAACTAACTTTCATTCCTAACAGTTAAAGAGAAGCCCACAGTGAGTGATCAAACTGCAAAAAAGAGTCTCGGAGACAAAGTCTCACTATGTTGACTAGGCTAGCCTCAAACTCACAGAGATTCGCCTTCTTTAATACAATTCAGCTCATAACTCCCATTAGTCTGGCATGTGATGGGATAGTGTCAATAGAGCAGAGGCCACCAGCTGATGAACTGGTTATGGCTGCCAAAGATCAAGTGAGACAAGCTTAGGAAGTTGTTTCAGGTGACTCTCGGGATGACTTTCTGGAAGAGCTCCTCCACAACAGGATAGTTGTAGAAAACATGACTCTCAATGTTCCCATACACTCCACCATTTGGAGAGAGAGAGAGAGAGAGAGAGAGAGAGAGACAGAGACAGAGACAGAGACAGAGAGACAGACAGAGAGAGACAGAGAGAGACAGAGAGAGAGACAGAGAGAGAGACAGAGAGAGAGAGAGAGAGAGAGTGTGTGTGTGTGCGCGCGCACATGATTTGTTAACTCTGACTGATCTCTTCTTGGTCACATAGCAGCTGTGTGTGTGGCTGCCCTATAGCACTAGTTGCAAGACAAGAAGCTAGGGATCTCCATCAGACCCCAAAGCCTGTGCCTTCAGAGCCACATGCAGGTCTACCTGCAGGACTGAAGACCAGAGTCTGTGCAAGCCTGTCTCTATGCCCTCTTCTCTGGAGAGGTTCCTTCCACAGAAGAGACCAAGGTAATTTAAGAACTTAGAGCTCTTTGCTACATACAAACAAATCTGCTGAAGGTGTCTGTGGCAATGGCATACGAATGCATGCTATTAGAGGGACAACAGGAAAATGTGACTGGCTTGCCAGAGCCAGGCCTCAAGGTCTCATGGCCCACTCCTTTCATCTTCTACAGGTAAGAAATGGCAAACTCTTAGTCCACCAAAGATCACAAATCAACTAAGTTGCAAAGCTTAACCTCAAACCAGGTATGGCTCCTGCCAGAGTGCCAGAGCATGAAACATGAAATGTTTGTGCTTTTTTAGAAAGGGTCTGACTACTATCTTCTGTATCCTTGTAAATATGCCACAATACCAAAATAGTAGCACATTAAAATTCAGCATAAGGATTTCATACATTGAGATACAGTAGCCCCTTTTCTCCTTGAGGGATACATTCAAGGCCCATAGTGGGTATCTGAACCCTTTAAGTTCTTTTTAAAATACATATCTATAATAAGGTATAATTTATAAATTAGGTACAGTAAGATAGTAACAACATTTGCTAAAATTAAAACATTATACAAATTAGTACCCTACATCTTCACTTGATCTGATAACCAAGATGGTTTCTCAGTGACTTAACTGGTGGTCAATTTAGAGCAAATACAACCAACAACAAGACAACCTGATCGGGTATGGCATGCTCACCTGTAGTCCTAGTACCACAGGACTACTCAGGAGGCCAAGGCAAGAGGGTTGCTTGAGGCCAGAAAAACATGGCCACCCTGGGCAATACAGTAAGATCCTGTCTCAAAACAAACAGTAACCCCTGGGTAGATATGCAAGATTCCGGCTCAATACTCAGGACTGCATGCAATTTAAAAATTAGGAAAGGTTTACTGCTGGGATCTTACAATATTCTCAGACCTCAGGTACTAGAAATAGAAACTACTATACTCCCAAATTATCAATCAAATCACAGGTTTTTCAAGCACAAAACAAACCCCAACTATCTTCTCAGCTTTATCAAGTGAAACTTCCCAGCTCACTATCTCCCAATCTGTTGGCTGACTACAACTCCTGACACCGTTTTATTGGTGGTGCTGGGTCTTGAAGCAGAACCTCAGGCATGGTCCAAGGAAGCAGTCTACACTGAGCCGCCCACAGCTGACTGTAATTTTAATATGTGGTAGCACAGATCCTCAGGTCACTGAAAGTGCTACCTAGGTGACTCGCAATGACAACTAATGGCAGCCTCTTAAGAAGGATCCTGAGTCTAGACAGACTTCACAGTGAGTTTGTATAATTTCAAAACCTAATCTCGAGGAAGGCTCTCTGAGATCTGATTAAAAAATAATGGGAGTTATGGCACACACACACCTGTATCCTCAGTACTTCGGAGGTGGGGGCAGGAGGCTCAGTAGTTCAAGGTCAGCTTCCAGTACACAGCAAGTGGGTAACAAAAAACGCTGTTTTTTTTTTTTAAAAAAAAAGCAGCAAGCAATTAGTGTCCCCAAAACAATTATTTGCTCCAATGTCAAATTTTGTCTTAGCATATGAAACTTTAAGTAACTAAAAACTCAATGTCACCGGAGAAGTGAAACCAAAGTGACATTTGAACCTAGAGCCAATGACAGCATGTCCTTCAATTTCAAAGGAAGAGCTTCATGAACTGAAAGAGCTTTAATGGCATACACGAAATCTCCAAGGGCATATACACTAGATAAAGTTTCTGATTGCTTGTGGGTTGTTTAGCCGTTTGGACAGCTCTCTCCTGTCTCCTCCACCCAAGGTGTAACTGGTTTAGGTCTTAGGAAGCACCTGTGGCCTAAAAAGCGGTGACGAGTCTTGGCTGTAGCCTACAAGTAGGTCCGGCCATTCTATTTTGGGTCAAGGAGACCTTCTGCCACCCCAAGTGACCCCAAGTAGACAAGTTCGGTTTGGGAGAGAGCACTGCTAGAATTTCTAACCAGGCTAGCTGTCGACCCCCAACCCCAAGGCCCTTCCCGAAAAGGATGAAAATCGGGGGACGGTCGAGGCAGAGGGGTGTGGGGGGAAACAAAGCGGGCCAGAGGGCTCCCGCCGTCCGTCTTCGGTCTGCTCCGGATCCCGCAGCTGGGGCCCGACCGTGGCATCAGGAGCTCGCCAAGAAGCAGGGATTCCCGGGGCGCGCAGAGGGAGGAGGGAACGAAGCAAAGCGAGGTTAGCAGCCTGCAGGTGTCGCCGAGCAAGGAGGACGAGGTCGCATGGGGGCTGTGACTAATAAGAGAGTGGCTCTGCACCGGGACAGACTGGACACATTCCCAAGGCGGTGACCTTGGGCACGTGGCTCCACCGCTCTGCCCCTCGGTTTCCTCACCACTAAAGTGGGGGGGGGATCGTGAGGCAGAAAACGATTCTTGGGGTGCTTGGCGGGGCGTTGCGCTCCGCGGAGGAGGCAGGGAAGCCTCGCACTCCGGAGTCCTCAGGAGGCGGACCCGGGGCCGAGGGACTCACCCAACACATCGGCCGTGCGGTGGCGGGCCACGAAGCACGCGTCGTCCCCGTAGCATGCGCCCTTCTTAAGCAGGCCCTTACGGAAGTCCTTGCCGAAGCCGCAGCTCGCGGTCACCAGCCCGTAGTCGCCGCTGCCACCGCCGCCGCCGCCGCCCGCCCTGGGATCGGTCTGCGACAGGCCGCCGAGGACGGCGCGGGCCACCAGCCGCCCGTACGACAGAACCGAGAACATCGCCGCCGCCGCCCCCCCGAGGAGGCGCGGGGCCCGGGGCACCGGAGGACGCCGAGGCCCGGAGCCGGCTCTCTCCTCAGCCGCAGCAGCGCCGCCGGGGCGTTCCTCGGGGCGGCGCGCACTGGCCACCACCGCCCCTGCCCGCCGCACGGGGCCTCGCACACGCTCCGCCGCACGCACTGGAGCCAGAGCGAGGTCAGAGCCGGCGGCTTCTCCGCCTAAGCCAAACTGGGGTCCCGGCTGCATCCGCCGCAACCGCCGCCATCTTCCGCTCCACTAGCGTGTTCCGGGCCGCGCCGGCAGCGCCGCCCCCTCTTCGGCCCCGCCCCGTCCCCGCCCCCTAATCGCGGCCCAAGTCCAAGCCCCGCCCCTGCTGGGTCGCAGCCCAATGTAGTCATTGGAATTGAGTTTGCGCAAAGGGTGTGGGCGCGGAGTCTCCTGGGAGTTGTAGTTCAGCCAGTTATAGTAGCCTTCGTCTTGGCTACCTGGGATCCAGGCTTTTGATTTCCCATAGGATCTTAAACTAATAAGAATGAAGAGTAGACTGGTTTGGTTTTTTTTTTTTTGTTTCTTTTTTTGGGGGGGAGATAAGATCAGAGTCCTTTTTTTCCTCTTTTCCCTATCTCTTTTGCTCCTCTTTTCGGATTTTTAAGAGTCTCATAGAGGCCAGGCTGAACTCAAACTCACTTTGTCGCCAAGGTTGGCCTTGAACTCCTGATCTCCTTGCCTACAACTTCCCAAGCACTGCGATTACAAATTGTGCACCACCATCCCCGGTTTAACAATTTCTTTCACACCCACACACCATTCATTCCTTTACATAACTGTGTAAGAAACCAAGATTGAGGTTCTATATGTTGCAATATGCAGTAAGAAACAGCAGTATACAAACCTAACATTTCCACAATTAAGATACCTTGAAAGCCCAAGTCTAAAACGTCTGTGCTGGGGTCCTAAGCTTGACAGTCTCCCTACCTCTGAGTTAGACACTGTGGAGGCCTGAGAACTGACAGTAATGAGGCCCCTTTCGCTCTCCTGCCACAGCTGCTGCCTCTTAAGAGGCCCATCTCTTGGCAGAAAGAAAGGACCAGGTGTGACAGCACATCTCTTTAATCCCTGGCAGTTGGGAGGCAAAGGTAAGAAGATCTCCCAGTTTGAGGTCAGCCTGATTTACATAGTGAGTTACAGGGAAGTCAAGGTTACATAGACCCGGTCTCAAACACACACACACACACACACACACACACACACACACACACACACACACACAAAACCAGACAGAGGAGGAAGGAAAGAGGGGCCACTTATTTTTATTTTCTTCTAAAGCTCTCAGCCTAGCTCTAACAAAAATATTAAGCAGCCTTCCTCAAATTCTGACTACTGTAAGTTATTTCCCTCAGAAATTATTTCGGTTGAATAACAGCTAGCTAGGATTCTTTTTCTTCTTTCTTCTTTTTTTTGGGGGGGGGGTGTTTTCAAGACAGGGTTTCTCTGTAGCTTTGGAGCTTGTTCTAGAACTAGTTCTTGTAGACCAGGCTGGCCTCGAACTCACAGAGATCCACCTGCCTCTGCCTCCCGAGTGCTGGGATTAAAGGGGTGCCACCCTGCCCAGCCTCTTTCTTATTATTTTAAGGGAATTTTTGAAGATTTATTTTTTTATTTTATGTGTCATATGTGTGCAGTTGCCCATGGGAGCCAGAAGAGAGTGTTAGGTCCCTTAGAACTAGAGTTACAGACTGTTGTGAGCTGCCTTGTGGGTGGTGGGAATCAAACCCAGGTGTCTAGAAGAACAGCCCATGCTCTTAACTACTGAATCATTTTTCCAGCCCATAATTACCTTATTTTTATGACAGGGTCTCCTGTAACTTTGGCTAACCTTGAATTTTCTATCTAGTCAAGGCTGACCTTGAACTCACACCTGATTCTGCTGTCTCCGCGTGCCAATTGCTGGGCTTTATAGACCATGCCCCATTTAGCTCATATATATAATACTGTTATGCATTTTTGGACAGGTTTTCCACCCTAGCCGGTAGGTGTGGTATATAATCTAGGTCCCAAATACCTTTTCTACCAATTTGGTGTTTTGTTGCTGACTGGCCTCCTGTTACGCACACAGCTGCCTCCGTACCTCTGTCCTTAGTCTCCTACCAATTAGGATGTAATTCCATAGCTGAGGGTCCTGTGTTTTCTGTTGTGTTCCCAGACCATTTGGGCAAACAATCAATAGTTCTTTCAATGAATAAGTATTTCATCACAGTTCAGGTTCCTCAAGAGTAGAGATAAACTGACATCCTATTGTCAGGGTTTAATGTAATGCCTGACATACAAGAGAGGAGTTTGTAAATGTCTGGTCTGTTGGGTAAAAGAAAGAACAATGGGCTTGGAATCACACATAATAAAAGGATGGAAGGAAATGGTTAGATAGATGGAATTCACAAATAGAACTGGCCTTTAGTAACTCAGGACTGAATAATTTTAGTTTAATTTATTGCGTACAAGCCTCTGTGTGTGTGCATGTGCGTGCTTGTGCGCCTGCATCTCCACATCATGCACACTTGCATACACATGATGTGGAGAGTTGGGGCATGCCATGGTGCAAGTGTAATGTCAGAGCACAGCTATCAGGAGCTGACTCTCTCCTTCCGCCTCTATGTGGGTTAAGGACCAAACTCAGGTTTCCAGAATTGCACAGTAAGTGTCTGTACTTGCTGAGCCAACTCTCAAGCCCCGTAATTTAATGGTAGCATAAAAATATCTCATCCAGGAATATTTGCCTTTTCCCAAATTCCCTTCAAACAGGATGACAGCTACTTTGGAGATTCCTATGTAAAGTTCCATTTAAAAAATTATACTTTCTTGCTGAGCAATGGTGGTACATGACTTTAATCTCAGCACTTGGAAGGCAGAGGTAGGTGAATCTTTCTAAGTTCAAGGCCAGCCTGGTCTACAGAGCAAGTTCCAGGACAGCCAGAGCTACACAGAGAAACCCTGTCTTGTAAACTAATATTATATATATATATATATATGTACACACACACACATATATATATAGCTTTTTAATAACACCTACAGTCCTGCCAATTACCCACTCAACACACATTACTATGTCACCCTAAGTCCTCTCATCCTTAAACATTTATGCAATTCACAGTGTGCCAAGTTCAAGCTTCTGGAACACAACAGTTTCCATCAGAATTTAGCCTGATAAATCACTTTTCAGAGTGAGTGGCCTATAGTTGGATATACAGTTAAAATAATTCACTTTTGGAATAAAAAGGAAAGCATCCGCCCTTGCTATATATACATGTATATATGCTTCAAGAATCGGTGCATGTCCAGAAGAAAGGGCAGTGCCTCTCTGGAATCCTCTGGCATTTCTGTCTCTGCCAACTGAGCTAAAGGTTGCTCTTTAAACCACGCACACCACTAGCCAGCCCCAGCCAGTCAGGTAATCCTACCCCAAGGACAAGCTTTTTTAAGACGGCACGTCAACCCCTGTTCCTTGCCTTGTCCGACTCCTGCAGACCAGTCAAACTTATTTTCAAGGCGTGTATAATTACCCAATTTCCGTGTCAGTCACGAGAACCGGTTGGATTGGGCCAGTGGGAACACAGGTGGCTCACTTGCCTGGCATTTGCCATAACCTCCGTCCCAAGATAGCCAGTAACCTCTGCCGTGATGGGGCTGCTGGTCTCAGTGTGGTGACTTCGGGGATCATATGCCTAGAATTTGAAGCCACTGAGATTCCTGCTGGCTGGTTGCTCTGTAAGGCATGTAGCTAGCAGTCCTTTCTCAGAGCTCCTGTGTGCTTTTGTGTTTGGGGGTTGGGGGGTTAAACAAGAGGTTCCCTGGAATCACCAGTTCCAGCACCAGCTCTGAAGTTTCACCAGAGAAGCCAGGGGAGAGGACTTTGCAAACACCTCTCTCTCTCAGCCCTCCCCTCAGGCTGCAATTCAGATCTGACATTTTGCTGGACTTGAGAAACCCTGAGCTGAGTTACATTCCTAGCACTTCAAGGATTCCTGGGAGGTCAGTTGCTGCTCTCAGGGGCCAAGAAGTGGTGAAAATATCATCTGGGCTCTCGGGGCACCTCTGTGGCATTATGAAAAAGCTTTGCACGGGGATTGCCATAGCCTGGTCTCCTAAGAAAGGAAAAAAGAGGCATGTATTTTCTAATGAGAGCTTCCTGCTCTCCTTTTTGCTAGCCTAACCAAAAGGAACACTCGCCATTAATTGGTGGTCAGATTTCTCAACACTGATACTACTGACATTTGGGACAGGCTATGTCTTTGATGGAGAGGCTGCCTTGGACACCAGAGGTGACAGGCAGCAGCATCCCCGGATTTATCTCCACAAGATGCTGGTAACACTCTGCCCCTCCCAGAGGGATAACTGAAAATGTCTGAGCTCTTGGCAGTACCCCTGGGGATACAATCATTGCTGGCTTAACACCAGTGAGTTATGGCAATATCAGGCAAGTGAACAGATACTTGCTAAGCACTCATTAGGTTAAAAGCAGCCGCTGAGGCAAGGCTGGGAGGAGGTTGACCCTGAGAGGGTGGAGAGAAAAAGCAACCTCTATCAGTCAAGTAAAGGAGGCAGGATCAGGAAGGAGAAGTTGCCCCAAAGGGTGGAGAACAGCAGAACACACGAAGAAGTAGCCTCCTAGGAGGTGGCACTCAGCAGGTAGGGTTCTCAAAGCACGCAGGAGGCCTCAGGTTTATCCCTAGCACACGGAAACCATGGAATACTGGTACTCTCTTCACTCAGGAGGTGGTGGAAGCAGGGGAGTTCAAGGTCATCCTCTGCCGTGTGGTGAGTTCCAGGCCAGCACAGGCTGCTTAAGACCCTTTCTTTCTTCCTTTTTTCTCTTTCTTTTCTTTTTTTTTTTCAAGACAGGGTTTCTCTGTCACCCTGGCTATGCTGGAACTTGCTCTGTACACCAGGCTGCCTCGAACTCACAGAGATCTGCCTGCCTCTGCCTCCCAGATGCTGAAATCAAAGGTGTGCACCACCATGACTGGACTTTTGGGACCCTTTCTGAAAGAAGAAACAAAAAGCAGGAGGAAGAGGGATTGCTGTCCCAAAGGCAAGGCAGAGTGGGACTTAAAATTAAGCCCAGGATTTAAAAGAGATCCAGTAACAGTGAGCAAGGAAGGTCAGAATGCACATCTTCCTCACAAAAAGGAATTCAGTATTTGTATACATGACAACAAGAATGAACCTTAAAAACCCTTTAAGTGAAAGAAGCTGAGGTTGTCAAGATGGTGCAGTGGGCAAAGGTGCTTGCTGCTAGACCTGTTTCAATCTCTGGGACCCAAATGGTAGAGGGAGGAAATACACTCCTGAAGGTGGTCTTCCACTGTCTCCATGTGTGCCAAGGCATACTCTCATTCAGACGTACAATAGATAATAAAATTTTTTTTAAAAAAGACGTGGGGCCTGGAGAGATGGCTCAGAGGTTAAGAGCATTGGTTGCTCTTCTAGAGGTCCTGAGTTCAATCCCACCCCCCACCCCCGCAACCACATGATGACTCACAGCCATCTGTAATGAGATCTGGTGCCCTCTTCTGGCCTGGAGGCAGACATGCAGGCAAAGCATTGTATACATAATAAATAAGTCTTAAAAAAAAAAAAAAGATGGATGCCAAGTAGAGTGAAACACACTTTCAATCCCAAGGTAAAGGCAGAGAGATCTCTGAATTCCAGGACAGCCAGGGCTACATAGAAAAACCTTGTCTAAAAAAAAGAGAGAGAGGAAGAAGGAGAAAGAAAGAAGAAAGAAAAAGAAAAAAGAAAGAAGCCAGACACCAAGCTTCCACTTCTATAAATGTACAGAATAGGCCAGTCCATTCAGTGAGAAAGCGATTAGTGTCGCCAGGCCTGATGGGAGAGGAAGCTGGAGAGTGAGTGACAATGTGGCAGAGGTTGCTCTGGGGGACTTCAGATTCTGGAATCACATAGTGACAGTGGTGGCCCAGTCCTATAAAGTCCGTAATAGCCATTGAATAGTAGACTGTAAAGAGAACTTCATGGAGTGTGAAATATATGTCAATTAAAAAGGACCAAGAAAGGGTCACCCATGCTAGCTTGGGGGTACACAATACCAACCCAGGTACCCCGCGCTTCATTTATTTACTTAGTGTTTATTTAGTGGTTCTTGGGATTGAACCTAAAACCTCAAGCAAGCTAGGTGTGGTGTTTGAATTGAGTGCCAACTTGTAGGGATCTAGACTCGCATACAAGACAAAGCTCTGGCCGGGCGATGGTGGCGCACGCCTTTAATCCCAGCACTCGGGAGGCAGAGGCAGGCGGATCTCTGTGAGTTCGAGACCAGCCTGGTCTACAGAGCTAGTTCCAGGACAGGCTCCAAAGCCACAGAGAAACCCTGTCTCGAAAAACCAAAAAAAAAAAAAAAAAAGACAAAGCTCTGGGCATAAGGGACTTCTAGACTGGGCTAATTAGGTGGGAAGCTCCACCCCAATGTAGTGTTGGACTCTGGCCTCCAAACACCGAGAAGGAGTCGCCCCCAGAGACCATCTCATACACCACAGCGCATGCAAAAGCATGAGGATTTTATTAATTCTGTCATGACAGGGTCCCCCAGCATTTGGGAAGCCGAGAGACCTCGAATAGCTGATACAGTCTACTTTTTAAGGGGCCACAGAAGCAAGGGGGGTTGTTCTTTGACTATTATGATTGGCTTATTCGAAAGGGCTATTACCAATAATTGACTGGAGAGCTGTTGCCAGATCAGATGAGGTAAGAGGTCATTTTGATCCCGTTTCCCAGGGGACTGAATCAAAACATATGTATATGTGCAATTGTTCAGGAACTGAGTACGTGCTAGTGTAGCTGTTAGGTCCTTGGTTCCCAGGGGAGGAGGGGAAGCACTGTGGCACAGAGGCTGAGAGGATTCAGAATTGTTAAAAATGGCTTCAGGATTGTCTTAAAGTCTTACATTAGTACCATTCCATTGCGCTGGGCTCCCACATTGAGTAAAACAAAGGCGGCGAGCTGAGCACGGGCGATTATCTCCCTCTGCTTCCTGACTCTGGATGTCAGGATTCTCAGCTCCTACCGAGTTCCAGGGGTAAACTCAGAGTCTCAGGTTTTACCTGCTAAGCCGTCTCTCTGGCCCCATCCCACAGATGCCACATGATATCTGCCTCAAGCTCCTTCCACCAGACTTCCCCGTCATGGTGGACTGTACCTTCAAAGTGTGAACCCAAACAAGCCCTTCCTCCCTTATTGCTTGTGTCCAGTATTTTATTACAGCATCAAGAAAAGCAACTAGTACACCAAGAAAGTGTTGTCCTGTTGGGTGACATCCCCAGCCCCGAACCCCTTTTAACTATTTTGAAAGGGGTTTTCCTGGTTTCCCAGGCTCCCTTAAGCCCACAGTACTCCTGCCTCAGCCTCCTGAGTAATGGGATTGTAGGTCTGCATCCCCACACCTGGCTACCGACCGTTTGCACTCTCCCAGTTAACAGGAGTGATAATGATGGGAAATCAGGGCTGGGTGGTGTCATATACCGAGCTTGCACAGTATGCTTTGCTTACAGTGCCTCTGACACTGAAACCATCCAATGCCTCGTGGCCCCTTACTCGCCCACTCACCCTTGACAATGCTTTACTTTACTACCTCCTATTGCAAACTCTGGACTCTGTGAGATACACACACACACACACACACACACTCACACACACACACACACACACACACACCAGTCCTGTCCCATCTTCACTTGGTCATAACGTTTATTTTCTTTAGTGTCTGGGTAAAAGTGAGGTTTCCCCAAGAGCAAGGAATCGTATCTGCTTCTTGCAGCACTTTATCTCAGGGGCCCAGTGGAACGCTTGCTATTTAACAGGCACTAAGTAAACATCTAATGACAGACCAACCTGAGTAAACCTTTGAGGTCACAAAGAACAAGCAATCTGCTTTACAGCTGAGGAAAGGGGGGTGAATAAAAAAGTTATCCCACAGCGACATGGAGGCACATTTGTAATCCCAAGACTCAGGTCAGAGGCAGGTGGCTCTCTATGAATCTGACTACATAGAGCGTTCCAGGCAAGCCAGGGCTAAATAGTGAGACATTGTGTTTTTTCTGGTTTTTTTTTTTTGTTAAGCATGGTGGCATACACCTTTAATCCCAGCACACAGAAGAAAGAGGCAGGCAGATCTCTGTAAGTTTGAGGCCAGCCTGGCCTACACACTGAGTTTGAGGACAGCCAGAGCTACACAGAGAAACCCTGTCTTGAAAGCAAAACAACAACAAAAAAAATCCTCCAAAACTTCCCCCAAGAAGCCAATGGATGGTTGGGTGTTACTGGTTTAAACTGGAGAGCTGGGGAGGTGTCTGAGCTCCTCCTGGAGGCTATGGCTAGGATGGAACTGGGCTCCATCAGGTTGCTTTGCTGGGATGGGGTGGTCATGCTTTCCCCTCCAGACGACACCCGTAACCTCCTCTCCATTCTCTAAAAATAGAAGTCTGTTCTCTGGATTTGTGCACTTGGAGCAATGTTCCACGAGTAAGCACACTGGGACTGGAGAGATGGCTTGGTTGACAAGCATGAGGACCTACGCTAGGATCCCTGGTTCAGTGGTTGTGCATCTACAGCCCTGGTGCTGGGGAGGCAGAGACAGGATCCCTGGTGCTCACTGGGGAGTTCTGGGTTTGGTGAGAGATACTAACTCAAAAAAGAAGGTGAAGAGCCATCAGGGAAGACATCTGACATCAACTTTCAGCCTCTGTCCATACAGGCATGCATGTGCACACGCGCTTGCTCCTGTGCACACGTACTCAGGAATGCGTCCCGCTCATACAAAAAGTAGAGACAGGACCTGGTTCTGGCCAGTCAGCACTTCATATTCTCATGGTCAGAGTCATGGGTCGGAAAAGGAAGCACCTGACCAGCGTGAAACCAACGAAACCGGTTCTGAGATCGTGTAGAAAGTGAGCAGATGAGATTCAAACCTGGGACTCTGCCTCTTGGGCTTCTCGGGAAGAACCAACTGTGGCATTCATTGAAGCCCCTTGTAAAACCCAGCCTCCCTCAAACACAAATCACAAGAGGTTCACCTAGGACTTAAGCCTCTGGCTTTGACTTGCAAAATGGAGACATAACAGACACACCACGTGACTAGCTCCCGTGGCTACCCGAACAGAGTCCAGAACAAAGTTCCCACCACAAAGCGGCTGTGAAGAGGGAGCGTCTCCACTTATTTGCATAGAGAGGGAACAGGTGTCTCTCAGCCCTGAAATCACTGAAGGAAATTTCTGACTTCTGGCAAGCACCTGGTTGGAGAGCCCGAACAAGATGCTGGGTGTGTAACCTGTCCTTCCTTTTTCTTTCTCGAACTGTCCAAACCCTCAGAAGCATGCCTTCTACTGATACGCTAGATACCTAGTCCCTAAAGTAACCCAGGCTGGGACTAGCAAAGTTAGTTTGATCCCGACGGAGGCTGTGTCTGACCAAACTGGGTCTCCTGTGAGATTTGCACACAGAGTTGAGATTTCTAGTGTCCTGATTTGCACAGCAATGTTACCAGTGTCTGTCTCCCCACAAAACCCAACATGTTCACTGATGTTGCTCTCGGAGAGCTCCAAGAGGCACACACGAGGATCAACCCTTGAGGGGGGCTAAATAACACACAAAGATCAGATTTTTGGTGCAATCGGGGTCTTAGGCTTAAAGATAATTTAACTGTAGATTCTGGGTGGTTAGAGATAGCCGAAATTGTTCTGTTGGGTTGTAACCAGCAAAGATCTAAGGACAAAGGCTTCTGGGGCTGGCCTAGGAACTCACCTGCAGGAGGAAAGGGTGAGGGGAGAGGGCACACAGAGTTTGACCTCAGCAGGTAGCTAGATTATATGATTGGGGAAAAGCCTGTCTGTCCCAGAGGAGGCCTGCCTAAACTGCTAGGTGCCGGTCGATGGAGATTTCACTGCCTGCAGTGTGTTCCAGACAAGCTGTATAACCCTAGCCATGGATATAGGAGTATTTGACCATAGCATATTAGTACGTTTTTATTAGTGAACACAAATGAGGCAGGCAGGGTGACCCATGCCGTATCGTAAGTATTCAAGATGGCAATAGCAGGAAGATGATGAATTTGAGGCCAGCCTGGGCAGCAGTGTGAGACCCTGTCTGAACATTTTTTTTTTACATTTATTAATTGTATATATGTGTGCATTCACATGCCATGGGTATATTTGACTATATATTTGACTATAGTGTATAATCAAAGGACAACCTGCAGGAATCAGCTCTCTCCTTCAACTATCTTTAGGGAAAATACCCCCATCCCCCAAAACAGGGTTCTAACACAGGCCCAAGGTACAGGAAGTCTGCTGCTCATGAAATCCCTGAACAATGGCTAACCCACCTCACATACCTAGAGGCTGCAAAAACAGGCAATCTGACTCATCTTGGACAAGTTGTTTATCCAGCAAAACAGTTTCTGGATCAGGGAAGCCCTGCCCCCTACGCATGACAGTTTCCTGCGGCAGTGGGCACCCCTCTCAGGCCAGTAAAAGTTGGCTCTGACGGGCAAGATGGCTCAGCAGGCAAAGGAGCTTGCAACCAAGTGTTAGTGATCTGAGTTCAATCCCAGGAACCCTATCCTGGAAGCCCAGAACTAACCTCTGCCCTCAAATGCCCCCAAACAAAAAGTTGGCTCTTGCCCTTAAGGCGGATCTAAGCATTTATTCTTTCATTTACCTCTGCCAGTTTAATTCTTATTATGTGGATCTCTGGGATCAAACTGGAGTTATCAGGCTTGGCAGCAGGCACCATTATTTGCTAAACTATCACACCAGCCCCACCCTGTTTTTTAGGTGATGCTGGGAATTGAACTCATGGCCTCCTGAATGCTAGCCAAACATTGCCCCTGTACTACTCCCAGCCCTTTCTGCCTCCAAATAAATAAATTAAAATTTTGAAATTTAAAAAATGAAAAGGGTCGAGGGCGGTGGTACTGGCTTCTAATCCCAGCACTGGGGAGGCAGAGACAGTCAGATCTTTTTGAGTTCAAGACCAGCCTGGGGGCTAGAGAGATGGTTTATGGGTTCCTGAGTTCAGTTCCTAGCATCCACATGGTGGCTTACAACCATCTGCAATGGGATCTGATACCCTCTTCTGTCTGGTGCCCTCTTCCATCATGCGTGCATACGTGCAAAGAGAGTACTCACACACGTAAATAAATAAGTCTTTCAAGGCCAACCTAGTCTACACAGAGTTCCAGGCCAGCCGGGGCTACATGCTGAGACCATAAATGAGTAGAATATGTAAGAAAGACAAGTGGAAGTAGGTCCTTGTCTTTCCACGCAAAGCAGAAAATGAAAAGAGTGAAGGAAGCTGATGCCTGAGAGCCGCAGGCAGAGGGAAACAGGCTTGCTCCTGACGTCAAAGAGGACTGAATTGTTCTTAGATATGCTTCCTGTCACCTGCCAGGATGGCCTAGGTTGGAAGCCTTTCCCAGGAGACAGACCCAGCAGGTGTGAGAGGGATAGAAGCTTTCCAGGCTCCCGAAGAGGCTTTAAGAGGGGACAAAAGACCCACAAGTCTTAGGAAACCCAAGAAGAAATTGAGGTGTGTGTGTGTGTGTGTATGTGTGTGTGTGTGTGTGTGAGTCTGTGTGTGTCAAGATTAGTCATCCCTCTGGGAGGATTTAAGCTGAAACCTGGGTTTTGTGACTTAAGCCTATAGTTCCACTCTCTGGAAGCTGAAGTAGCAGGTAAAGCACTCGCCACCAAGACTAATGACCTGAGCTTGATCCCTGGAACCTGCAAGTCGTCCTCTGGTCTTCATATCTGCACTATGGTACCTGTGTAAATACACACACCATGGTAATTGTTTTTCACAAAGAGTTCAGAGCCTGCCTAAACTACATATAGAGACTTTGGATCAAAATAAAAGTTATTTGATCTCTGACTTTATGTATAAATTCCTCAAAAAGAGTTGGGTGGTGATGGTGGACACCTTTAATTCCAGTGCTTGGGCAGCAGAGGCAAGTGGACCTCTGTGAGTATGAGACCATCATAGTCTACAGAGCCAGTTCCAGGACTGCCAGGAATACACACAGAGAAATCCCACCTTGGGGAAGAAAACAAAAACAAAAAATTGGGGCTGGAGAGATGGCTCAGTGGTTAAGAGCATTGACTGCTCTTCCAAAGGTCCTGCGTTCAATTTCCAACAACCACATGGTGACTCACAACCATCTGTAATGAGGTCTGGTGCCCTCTTCTGGCCTGCAGGCATAGACACAGACAGAATATTGTATACACAATAAATAAATAAATATTTATAAATAAATAAATAGATAGATTAATTAATTAATTCAGGCCGGGCGGTGGTGGCTCACACCTTTAATCCCAGTACTAGGGAGGCAGAGGTAGGTGGATCTCTGTGAGTTCAAGGCCAGCCTGGGCTACAAGAGCTAGTTCTAGGAAAGGCTCCAAAGTTACAGAGAAGTCCTGTCTTGAAAAACAAACAAACAAAATAAATAAATAAATAAATTCAACAAAATGAAGAAGAAACAAAGGCAAATGAAAACAAACTCCAGGTAACAAAAGAAAATTTTTTAAAAAATTTATTTGCATTTTATGTACATTGGTTTTTTCCTGCAGATATGTCTGTACAAGGCTGTCAGATCCTCTGGAACAGGGGTTACAGATGGCTGTGAGCTGCCATGCGGGCGCCATTTGAAGAGGTAAGCAGGCCTGCTTTTCATCCCACCTGGATCCTGCATGGCTAGCTTTACACCCGAAATAACAACACACAAACTGTATTCATTTAAAAACTGCCTGGCCCATTAGTTCCATCCTCTTATTGGCTAATTCTCACATCTTGACTAACCCATTTCTTTTTTTTCTTTTTTGGCTTTTCGAGACAGGGTTTCTCTGTGATTTTTGGAGCCTGTCCTGGAACTAGCTCTGTAGACCAGGCTGGTCTCGAACTCACAGAGATCCGCCTGCCTCTGCCTCCCGAGTGCTAGGATTAAAGGCGTGTGCCACCACCGCCCGGCGACTAACCCATTTCTAATAACCTGTGTAGCACCACGAGGTGGTGGCTTACCGGGAAAGATTCAGCATGTCTGACCTGGTGGCTGGCTCCATGGCATCTGACTCACTTCCCTTCTTCCCAGCATTCTGTTCCTGTCTACCCTGCCTACCTATGTTCTGACCTATCAGGCCAAGCAGTTTTCTTTATTAACCAATGAAAGTAACAAATAGACAGATGACCCTCCTCCATCAGTTCTTGAGATCCTACCTAGAACAACAAGACAATAAAAGGAGATCAAAGGCGATATAAATCAGAAAAGAAGAAGTCAAACTCAACTATTTGCTGATGATATGATTGTTTACATAAGCAATCCCAGAAATTCCTCCAAGGAACTTCTACAACTCATTAACACTTTCAGTAATGTAGCAGGATACAAGATTAACTCAAATAAATCAGCAGCCCTCCTTTACACAGATGATAAATGGGCTGAGAAAGAAATCAGAGAAACATCACCCTTCACAATAGCCACAAATAGCATAAAATATCTCGGAGTAACTCTAACCAAACATGTGGAAGACCTGTATGACAAGAACTTTAAATCTTTGAAGAAAGAAATTGAAGAAGATACCAGGAAAAGGAAAGATCCATCATGCTCTTGGGTAGGTAGAATTAACATAGTAAAAATGGCAATCTTAACAAAAGCAATCTAGGGGCTGGAGAGATGGCTCAGAGGTTAAGAGCATTGCCTGCTCTTCCAAAGGTCCTGAGTTCAATTCCCAACAACCACATGGTGGCTCACAACCATCTGTAATGGGGTCTGGTGCCCTCTTCTGGCCTGCAGGCATACACACAGACAGAATATTGTATACATAATAAATAAATAAATATTAAAAAGAAAACAAAAGCAATCTGCAAGTTCAATGCAATGCCTATCAAAATCCCAGAAAAATTCTTCAAAGACCTCGAAAGAACAGTACTCAACTTCATATGGAAAAGCAAAAGACCCAGGATAGCCAAAACAATCCTGTACAATAAAGGAACTTCTAGAGGCATTACAATCCCTAACTTCAAACTCTACTACAGAGCTACAGTACTGAAAACAGCCTGGTACTGACATAAAAACAGACAGGAGGAACAATGGAACCAAATCGAAGACTCAAATATTAATCCACACACCTACAATCACCTGATTTTTGACAAAGAAGCAAAATATATCAAATGGAAAAATAAAAGCATATTTAACAAGTGGTGCTGGCATAACTGGATAAACATGTAGAAGAATGAAAATAGATCCATCTATCACCATGCACAAAACTCAAGTCCAAATGGATCAGAGACCTCTACATAAAGCTAACTACACTGAACCTCATAGAACAGAATGTGGGAAGTAAATTTGAATGCACTGGCATAGGAGACCACTTCCTAAATACAACCCCAGTAGCACAGACACAGAGAAATAATGAATAAATGGGACCTCCTGAAACTGAAAAGCTTCTGTAAAATAAAGGACACGGTCAACAAGACAAAACAGCAGCCTACAAAATGGGAAAAGATCTTCACTAATCCCACATCAGACAGAGGTCTAATCTCCAAGATATACAAAGAACTCAAGAAATCGGTCATCAAAAGAACAAATAATGCAATAAAAAAATGGAGTACAGACCTAAACAGAGAACTCTCAACAGAGGAATCTAAAATGGCTGAAAAACACTTAAGGAAATGCAACATCCTTAGTCATCAGAGAAATGCAAATCAAAACAACTCTGAGAGTCCATCTTACACCTGTAAGAATGGCCAAGATCAAAAACACTGATGACAACTTATGCTGGAGAGGTTGTGGGGTAAAGGGAACACTTCTGCATTGCTGGTGGGAGTGCAAGCTGGTACAACCCCTTTGGATGTCAGTGTGGTGATTTCTCAGAAAATTAGGAAACAACCTTCCTCAAGACCCAGTAATACCACTTTTGGGTATATATCCAAAGGATGCTCAATCGTGCCACAAGGACATGTGCTCAACCATGTTCACAGCAGCTTTGTTTGTCATAGCCAGAACCTGGAAACAACCTAAATGCCCCTCGATCGAAGAATGGATAAAAAAAAAGTGGTACATTTACACAATGGAGTACTACACAGCAGAAAAAAATAATGACAGCTTGAATTTTGCAGGAAAATAGATGGAGCTAGAAAACATTATTTTGAGTGAGGTAACCCAGACACAGAAAGACAAATATCATATGTACTCACTCATAAGTGGCTTTTAGACATAAAGCAAAGAAAATCAGCCTACAATTCACAATCCCAGAGAACCTAGGCAACAATGAGGACCCTAAGAGGGACATACATGGATCTAATCTACATGGGAAGTAGAAAGTAGAAAAAGACAAGATCTCCTGAGTAAATTGGGAGCATGGGAACCATGGGAGAGGGCTGAAGGGGAGGGGAAAGGAAGGAAGGGAAGCAGAGAAAAATGTATAACTCAATAAAATCAATTAAAAAAAGAATATGAATGTTCTATCTGCATGTACAACTTTATGCCAGAAGAGGCTATCAGATCCCACGAGAGATGGTTGTGAGTCATTTTGTGGTTGCTGTGAATTGAACTGAGGACCTCTGGAAGAGTAGTCAGTGCTCTTAATTGCTGAGACATCTCTCCATTCCCAACCCCTGGTTTGGGCTTTGATTCAGGGTTGGGGGGGTCTCACTCTATATCCAAATCTGGCCTGGAACTCACTATGTAGCCCAGGCTAGCCTCAGACTCACAGCAATCCTCAGCTCAGCCTCCTGAAAGCTGGAAGAGAAAAATAATCCATAATGCATACAATGAATAGAGAATTTGTATCTAGGGGCTGAGGTGATGCCTCCGTGGCTGGAACTTGCTGCTCTTTCAAAGGACCCAAGTTCAGTTCCCAGCACTCATGATAGTAACTCCCGCTTCAGAGGTCAGACACATGCACACAGAAGGAATTCCCATCTAGAATATAAAACAAATGCACATTAATAAAGAAATAGTAATGACAGAAAAAGTTTAAATGCCCACAAACAAATTCAGAAAAAATTTCCTTGTATCCAATAAATAAAAAGAGATACCTGCTCACAGGAGTCCACAGGAGGTGCCTGCAGCACAGAGGCTTGCTCCAACAGCATAGGGAGAGCGCTTGACTCTAAACTACGACTGGTGAAACATGGAGAGTGGAAACAGAGGAACTGAAGAGAAGGCTGCACAACGTGAGGACCTGAGTTTGAGCCTTTGAACCTACCTGATTGATGCTAGATGTCTAGATGGGAGGTGAGTAGTTTGCAGTCCCGAGACAGGAGGACTCCCGGGGCTCCCGGGGCTCACTGGCCCCACATCCTGTCTGCTTGACAAGCACCAGTCTCAAAACACAAGATGGGCAGTGCCTGAAGAACAACAAAGAATAACCTACACACACACATACACACACACACACACAGACACACACACAGAGACAGACACACACACAGAGACAGTCAGACACACACACACAGACACACACACACAGAGACAGTCAGACACACACACACAGACACACACACAGAGACAGTCAGACACAGACACACACACACACAGACAGACACAGACACACAGACAGACACACACACAGACACACACACAGAGACAGTCAGACACAGACACACAGACATACACACACAGACAGACACACAGACACACACAGACACACACACAGACACAGACACACACACACAGACAGTCAGACACACACACAGAGACAGTCAGACACAGACACAGACACACACACACACAGAGACAGTCAGACACAGACACACAGACACACACAGACACACACACAGACACACACACAGACACAGACAGACACACACACAGACACACAGAGACAGTCAGACACAGACACACAGACACACACACAGACACACACACACACAGACACACACAGAGACAGTCAGACACAGACACACAGACACACAGACACACACAGAGACAGTCAGACACAGACACACAGACAGACACACACACACAGACACACACACACAGAGACAGTCAGACACAGACACACACAGACATACACACACAGACACACACACACAGAGACAGTCAGACACAGACACACAGACATACACACACACAGACAGACACACAGACACACACAGAGACAGTCAGACACAGACACACAGACAGACACACACACAGACAGACACACAGAGAGAGACAGACACACACACAGAGACAGTCAGACACAGACACACACAGAGACAGTCAGACACAGACACACAGACAGACACACACACAGAGACACACACAGAGACAGTCAGACACAGACACACAGACATACACACACAGAGATACACACAGAGAGAGACAGACACACACACACAGAGACAGTCAGACACAGACACACAGACATACACACACAGAGATACACACAGAGAGAGACACACACACACACACAGAGACAGTCAGACACAGACACACAGACAGACACACAGACACACACACAGAGACAGTCAGACACAGACACACAGACATACACACACAGAGATACACACAGAGAGAGACAGACACACACACAGAGACAGTCAGACACAGACACACAGACAGACACACAGACACACACACAGAGACAGTCAGACACAGACACACAGACACACACACAGACACACACACAGACAGTCAGACACAGACACACAGACATACACACACAGACACACACAGACATACACACACAGAGACAGTCAGACACAGACACACAGACATACACATACAGACACACACAGACATACACACACACAGAGACAGTCAGACACAGACACACAGACATACACACACAGACACACACAGAGATACACACAGAGAGAGACAGACACACACACAGACACACACACACAGACAGTCAGACACAGACACACAGACATACACACACACAGACACACACAGAGAGACAGACACACAGACACACAGAGATACACACAGAGACAGACACACACAGACACACACAGACAGACACACAGACAGACACACACAGATACACACACAGAGACACACACACAGATACAAACATAGACACACACAGATACACACACACAGATACATACATAGAGACAGTCAGACACAGACATACATACACAGACACACACAGACAGACAGACAGACACACACACAGACACAGAGACAGACAGATACACAGACACACACAGACAGACAGACAGACAGACAGACAGACAGACAGACAGACAGACAGACACACACTGCAGGAAGGTACTCAGCTTACCAAAGACCAAACAGTTCAAATGGTGAAGCTAGCCAGGTGTGGTGGTACACACCTTTGATCCCAGCACTCTGAAGGCCAAGGCACGTGAAGCCCTGTGAGTCTCTCGAAGGGAGTCACGTACCAGGCACCAAGGAGACTGTTATCTCTCGATTTTGTTTCCGAATTTTGGATGTTCTTCCTAAAAGGGAAATAGTTTGGCTTCCAGTCCCGGCAGCACTTTTGAGCAATCTCTCTCACCTCCAGTTCCCGTATCTTCATTTGTACCCTCCTCTCCCTTCACTGAACAGGTGACAGTACCAGTGTCTTCTGGTATTTCAGCACTTTCCTCTGAAGGTGGAGATTAAGGAAACTTACTGATCTCTTTCTTAAGCGTGTTCACTTGTTTGTATATTTTTACACTTTAGGGTTTTTTATTTGTTTGATTTTTGATACAGGGTGTCATGTAGTTTAGGCTGGCTCAAACTCACTGTGAAACATAGGATGACCTTGAACTCCTGATCCTTTTGTCTCCACCTCCCAAGTGCTGGAGTTGTGGGTCAGGTTACCATGCCCAGTTGAACTGCTTTCAAAATGCAAGTAGGCTTTTCCAAATAATAATAAAAATTAAAAATAAAAGGCATGGTTTTGCACACCTTTAATCCTAGCAAAGCATTCAGGAGGCAGAGGCAAGTAGATCTCTGTGAGTTTGAGTTCAAGGCCAGCCTGGTCTAGATAGTGATTTCCAAGAAAGTCAGAACTACTAGTAGAGAGACCCTGTCTCAAAAAACAAAACAAAACAAATAAACAAACAAACAAAAACAAAAAAATGAAACCAAACCAAAATCTACAAAAGTTATAGTAAATAATGTCTTTTACAGATTTTTTTTTATGTGTGTGTATGAAAAGAAGCATTTTATTTCTGAGGGAGAATCCCAGTTAAGGCTCTGCCTCAAATTAACAATGCTCAACTGAATAATTTTCGGGGGGACCTCTTGGCTTCTCTGAAAGAATATTCTAGAGTCCATGCCCATGGTAAATTCTAAGTGTCCTTAAAAACTTGTTTTTTCTATATTGGGGGGGATGGAAGTCAGAGGACAACTTGCTGGATTCAGTTCTTGACCTCCACTTTGTGGGTTCTGGGTCTGGAACTCAGGTTGTCCAGTCTGGCAAGAAACACTTTTACCCACTGGACCATTTCCCAGACCTTAAGTGGTCAGCTACTGTGGTCTCGCTGGCACTTCACTGCCTAGGATGTGCTCAATTAACATTCGTGGAATAAACGGGAGCCAATGAAAAAATAGTTGTGTTCTCACCCCCCACCCCCTCTCACCCCCCCCCACCCTACCCCCACCCTCGCCAGCTGGGCTAAGAGAACAGTTTCATGATAAATGCTGCCACCTGCAGGTAGAAGGTGGCGCTGGAATGTTAAGAACAACAGTTTGGAAAGACGCAACAAAGTTCCGTCAACTTCAGAGCGATGTTTCATTTTCTTTAGTTTTTTTTTTTTTTTGGTTTTTCGAGACAGGGTTTCTCTGTAGCTTTGGAGCCTGTCCTGGAACTAGCTCTGTAGACCAGGCTAGTCTTGAACTCACAGAGATCCGCCTGCCTCTGCCTCCCAAGTGCTGGGATTAAAGGCGTGCGCCACCATCCCCCGGTTCTTTAGTTTTTTTGTGTGTACTCTATCAGCCTGCGTCTGTCATTTCCAGATCTGGACCTCTACCCCTTTCCCCGGCAAATGTTTTCAAGCCTTCTGAGAACTTATTAATGATTAGTGCCATGCCACCCCACATTTTACCGCTGTCACTGTTTCCTATAGGAATCTGAGCACACAGAACAAATCCACAGTCACATGATTAACAGGTGGCAGATTGTTCCACAGCAGTGAGACACCGTGAAGGTGCTGGGAACTGAACCCTGATCCTCTGCAAGAGCAAGTGCTCCCAGCTGCTGAGTCATCTCTCTAGCTCCTAGGTGGACAGTTTAGGTAACCCACATACCAGCGTTTTGGGCAAAATATGGAACTGTGATTTTTTAAAAAAATAGTCTAACAGAAATGGTCACCATTGTCCCTAAGGCTTGCAAAATGTAGGAGCAGATGCAATCTATATTTTGACTTGTAAAGAAGTCAAATGTCAAAAAATTACATTGAGTTTATCAGGGATTGCAATTGGACAAGAGGACTTTGAGGACTTTCCACAAAATGTTTGAAAGCATGAGGCTTTAAGACTTGAGAAGTCAGGCAGTGGTGGCACACGCCTTTAATCCCAGCATTTGGGAAGCAGAGGCAGGTGGATCTCTGTGAGTTTGTTCAAGACCAGCTTGGTCTACAAAGCAAATTCCAGGACAGTAAGGACTGTTTCACAGAGAAACCTTGTCTCAAAAATAAAATTTAAATAAATAAATAAATAGACTTAAGGAGGGGCTGGAGAGATGACTCAGCCGTTTATAGCATTGGCTGCTCTTCCAGAGGTCCTGAGTTCAATTCCCAGCATCTACAATGGCGGATCACAACTGTCTATGACTCTAGTTTCACGAGTTCTGCTGCCCTCTTCTGGTGTGCATGCATATGAACAAAACACTCATATACATAAAATCTATAAATAAATAAACTTTTTGAAAAAAGAAGGACTTGAAGAAAACCTCCCAATTCATATAATCAATCATAAAGGCAGAAATGGAGGTTGGTAAAACCACAGAGAAACCCTGTCTTGAAAAAACAAAACAAAAAACAAAGAAATGGAGGTTGGTGTGGTGGCACATGCCTGTCATTGGAGACTGAGGCAGGACTGTCATGAGTTCGAGGTCAGTCCGGGCTACACAGTGAGATCCTGTCTAAAAAAAAAAAAATTAAAGGTTCTTTTGTTCCTTCATCATAATACGTGGCTAGAGTAGTCTGGTGACCTTCTGCGGTGTATCAATAGGCAAAGAAGGCAATGCCTAGGGTAGGGAATTCAAGAACGGTGGAGAAGACTGAACTCCATATTCCTTCAAAGGTCCCAAGTCGCTTCTAAAGTTCCCTCCACCCCTCAGCAGCGGACTTTTTATTAGAAATACTCACTTCTAGGTTCTGTTTAGAGTTGACTGACTCTAAATACCATGAGGCTGTAGCTGGGATTCTACATTTTTAATGAAACCGCCATGCGACCCGCAGGGTCTTACAACAAAGTTCCTTAGAAAGAGCAGCCTCAGGCTCCGCCCCGGCGGGTTCTGGCCCCGCCCCTGCAACGCCCACCCAGCCCCGTCTTTCCCGGCGCGGCGTAGTCTCCGCCCCTAGCCCCGCCTCCTTGCGGAATCCTCGGGCTTTAAGCCTATCCCCACTGGCCTGGCCCCAGGTCCCACCTCCTCCTTTAGACTTTCCCGGCCTCAGAAGCCCTTTCCCGTGATACCTTGCGCTCGGCTGTGGCCGTTGCCTGGCAACCCACAGGCCTGGATGCTGTGCTGGGCCATGGGGCCGCCGGACTTCCCGCCGCTTCTGTTGGTGCTCCTGAGCTGCTGCGCTTCAGCGAGCACCCAGGCCGTGGCCACCCCTGCTGTGGCCACCCCAGCCATGACGCAGGAGGACCTCAACTCCACCGAGGCCACTCCAGACATGACGCAGGAGGACCTCAACTCCACCGAGGCCACCCCAGCCATGACGCAGGAGGACCTCAACTCCACCGAGGCCACTCCAGACATGACGCAGGAGGACCTCAATTCCACCGAGGCCACCACCCCAGTCATGACGAAGGAGGACCTCAACTCCACCACTCCAGCCACTCTCCGAACCTCCGGGTCGCCTAGGACCCCGGATACTCCCAGGGCCCCGGAGCTCTCTGGCCCCAGGCCCACCCCGGTCACTGACGGTGGGTACAGAGTGTTAACTCCCTAGAGCGGGTAGAAGACTAGTGAGAACGTACGAAAATGATAACCACTCAAAGTTCCATCCTTGTTAGCCTCCCTGTCATAACCCTGAAAGAGAGATGGGATCTCCGGCACACAAAGTGGAAGGCAGGGGGGCCTAAATGAGACACTCTCAGATCTTGGAAAACTTCAGTAGACCCGAGCAACGTTAATGCCAAAGTTTATAATGAATAAATTTGCCCAGCTGAAGATAAAATTAGATAGTTTCTGGAACGTGGAGGAAATGAACGCTTAGACTCTGCTGAACTTTTCAGTTTATACATTTCAGAGGCCAAAAGTGTAGCTCACTTAGAATGAATAGGGAGGGCCCTTCTCGGTTGATTTCAGCGTGCCTCGTATGTTGTTTGGATGTGGGAGAGTGTAAGGTGAGGGCTTAGGCCCGGATATTAGGATTTGTGTTTATGGATAATGAATGCATCAGAAACTGATGTTACTTCAAAACAATATTACATTTACTTATTTATGTGTGTGGTGATGAGGTACCATGGCATGTGGAAGTCAGAGGACAGCCTGAATTTTGCTGCTCCTAAACCAAGTGGCTACCAGGCCTTCTGGTAAGTGCCTTTATCTGTACATATCACCAGCCCAGAAACTGATCTTTTCATCTTGCTTTACACATTAGTGATTTTTTTTTTTTTTTTGGTTTTTCGAGACAGGGTTTCTCTGTGGTTTTGGAGCCTATAATCTGACTTTACACCTGTGGCTTCAGGGCTCTGTGACCCTTTGAGTTTGTAAAATTTTGTAACCACATTTTTCTAGGGTGAGGGATTGTAGCAGTCCTTAGGTTCTCCGTGGAGCTGTGATTTCAAATCAAGAACTTTAGACAGTCTTGTCCAGATTGAGAGAGAGAGTGTGTGTGGTTTTTTTTATTACTGTTTGAGAGAAAACACCCAGTAAGGCTGAGAGCATAGATCACTGAAAGAGCTGTCTTTGACTGGTGTCCTGAGCTCTTCGAGCTAATATTTCAGGTCCTTCTTCTTGGAGGCCTTCTATGAAAACTGGTTTATGAGAAAAAGTACAAGGGCTGGTGGGTGGTGCGGGTCAGTGGTTGGGTGTTCACTTAGCATGCAGGAGGCCCTGGGTTCAATCTCCAGCACCAAAGGGGGAAATAAATCAGAAATACATTTGATACTTTAATATAGGAATCAAACTCTCTGCTTTATATTTCACCTGTTGACTTGTGAATTAGCAGAGATGTCCCGTCATTATATGTGGGGACAATATAGCCAAGTGTTCGTGTCTGAAACGCTACAAGGCTTTTTTAGGGGGAGTTTTTTTTTTTTGTTTGTTTGTTTGTTTTTTCTTTCTTTCTTTCTTTTTTCGAGATAGGGTTTCTTTGTGTAGCCCTGGCTGTCCTGGAACTCACTCTGTAGACCAGGCTGGCCACAAACTCAGAGGTCCACTTGCCTCTGCCTCCTGAGTGCTGGGACTAAAGGCATGTGCCACTACCGCCTGGCTTCTCTAAGATTTTGAACTGGAATGTTGTTAATCCAGGTCAGTGCACCCATTAGTGATTTTTCTCCCTCAGATGAAGCTGTGCCTGAGCTGACATGCCTAGGGCTCATGTTCAGCGCTGGCATTCCAGGGATAACTATCTCACTTATTAACTGCCGTGCAGCAGGCACCCTGCCGTAACTCATTTAATCCTCACAACAACCCCCCCCCATGTGTCTCATCCTCATCCAGTTACTTACCAAGGTCGAAGCTTTGACAACAACTTGTGCTTACAATCTTAGACACGTGAGGAAGCGGACCTGATTGCTCACTTTATTTTCTCATTGCGGCTCAGGAATTTTGGTATTAGTGAGCATACACAGGTGTCCTTGGCTAGAGAGAATCCTTTTTAGAGGGAGTACATTTGTCCCTCGGACTAAAGAAAGTCCTATGCAGGGCTGGAGAGATAGCTCAGAGGTTAAGAACACTAACTGCTCTTCAGGAGGTTCTGAGTTCAATTCCCAGCAACCACATGGTGGCTCACAACCATCTGTAATGAGATCTGGTGCCCTCTCCTGGCATACATGGAGATCTTCAGGCATACATGGAGGCTGAACACTATGTACAAAATAAATAAATAAATAAATGATAAATAAATAAATAAAAAGATCCCAATTTAAAAAAAAAAAGAAACTCCTATGCATTTATCAATAAGCTTTCGTTCCTCTTCATGCTTCTCCAAAGCATGTTATACCATTTTTTGGAGAAGGGGATCTAAAACTTTAAAAAAGAATTTTATTTTAAATTATGTGTGTATGTTTGTATATCTCTGTGTGAGTATGTGCACATGTGTGCTGGTGTCCTCAGAGGTCAGAAAAGGGCCCCAGAGCCCCTGGAGCTTGGTTAGGTGATTGTGAGCTGCCTGACTTGGGTGCTGGGGACTGAACTTGGGTTCTGTACACAAGCGGTATGTGTTTTTAGCTCCTGAACCATATCTCCAGCCTGCTCTAAAACTCTTCCAGTCTCCCACCTTCTCCTTCCTGCCCAGCTTCCTTCCTGACGGTTTTGCTGAGTGGCCCAGGCTGGCCTATAACCTGCATACATACCCTCTTGACTCTGCCTCCCAGCTGATGGGAGGCACAGGTGTGGAGCCTCTCATCTCCATTCATTCAGAGATCAAGAATGTTGGTGTGACATCCTATAAGCATTTGACTTAAATTCTTTCCTTTGTTTATTTGCAGCTTAAGATTATTTTCAAAAAAAAAAAGGAAACAAAACATTACAGTTAAGATTCAGTGATGCCCAAGCTGGGGGAAGGGAGGAACCATGGTACACGCCTGTGATTCTGAATTTTCTACATAGAGGTGGGACAATTAGGAGGCCAGCCTGCGCCACATGAGCCTCTGTTTCAGGAAACACAGAACAGCAACAACAACCAAAAAAAAAAAAAGCCCTGAATTTATTATTTCCTCCCTCCTCACAATAGTCTGTGTCATGAGCTCAGTTTGTTATTTTCATGCTCTGGTATTATTTTGTTTTTTAAGATTTATTCATTTTATCTTATGTGGATGGATGTTGTCTTATACCTGCATGTATACTGTGTGTTGTAAGTGTGCCTGAGGCCAGAAGAGGGCATCGGATGTCCTGGAACCAGAGTCACAGATGGTTGTGTGCTGTCAAGTGGGTTCTAGGAACCAAAGTTAGATCCACGGCAAGGGCAGCCAGTGAGTGCTCTTAGCCACCCAGCCTTCTCTTTGGGCTCTCTTACACTTGCAAAGGGTTTTCTCCTTTTGACAAGAATGAATGCTAAATTGAAACAGTGTCACATTCTCAGCTCCCAGAGCTCTCGGAGACTGTTGGAGGAGGCTCTCTTCTGCGCTTGTGCAGGTTCTCTGTCTGCTAAAGGGACTGGGAGAGGAGCACTGAAGTCATGATGACCCGCAGAGTGGGCACAGGCAAAGTTGCTACGGGGTGGATTCCTGCTTCTCCTCCATGCTGTATTATTCTGCCATAAATTTATTACCCGGTATTGTAAATTTTTAAAGAACATTTTGACTGGCAGTGGTGGCACATGTCTTTAATCCCAGAGACAGGCAGATCTCTGAGTTCAGGGTTGGTCTGGTCTACAGAGTAAGTTCCAGGACAGCCAGGGCTACATAGAAAAACCCTGTCTCGGGGCCGGGCGATGGTGGCGCACGCCTTTAATCCCAGCACTCAGGAGGCAGAGGCAGGCGGATCTCTGTGAGTTCGAGACCAGCCTGGTCTACAGAGCTAGTTCCAGGACAGGCTCCAAAGCCACAGAGAAACCCTGTCTCGAAAAAAAACCAAAAAAAAAAAAAAAAAAAAAGGAAAAACCCTGTCTCAAAAAGGAAGAAAGAAAAAAAAAAGGACATTTTAAGCCAAAATAGGAACAGTTGATTATTGGTCAGGATCTTAATGACTAGGAGTTTATAGTTTCAAACCAACTGGCCAAAAAAGCCTAACAGTTAATTCCAGCCTCAGGAGGCAGAGGCAGGCAGATCTCCCAGTTTGAGGCCAGCCTGGTCCACAGAGTGAATTCCAAGATAGACAGGGCAAAAAAAAAAGTTGGAAAAGAAAAAATTAAGAATAAAAAGCAACCAGGACATGTGAGGAAAGGGATGAGGTGGCCAAGAGTTAGATTCTACTCTGAAGTAGGAGCGCAGGCATCTGCGGTCACCTCAGGGAGACACTGGTGTCCACAGGTGACTTTCCCCCAAGCACAATAGGAAGCAGACATTTTGTGACATTGACTTCTGGAATCTTTTGGTGGCAGGGAGCAGAAACAGCCTGCCTGCTATGGTCCTCTGACCCCCACTGTTTTTTTTTTTCCTCAGTTGCTGCTCTGTGTGTCTGTGACCTGCTTCCAGCACGGTGTGATGTCAACTGCTGTTGTGACCCTGACTGCAGCCCCACAGATTTCAGCATATTCTCTGCCTGCTCAGTCCCAGTTATCACGTAAGCATATGACAGCATTTTGATGGCAGGTTGGCTTGGGCAATAAAATTTGGGGACAGAAAGAATGTTCCTTGCTATTCAGAAACCCTACTGTGCAAAGTCCTGCACTGTCAGAAGCTGTGGTTTGTCTGCGTGCAACCCCACAAGAGTATGGGCAATGGAAGGGCATGCGTGTTGCCTCTAGAGCAGAGGTTCTTGACCTGTGGGTCGTGACCTTTGGAGGTCGCATATCCAATATTATGTATATCAGATATTTACATAGCCTTTTATAACAGGAGCAAGATTACAGTTACGAAGTAGCAATGAAATAATTTTATGGTGGTGGGGTGTCACCACAACATGAGGAAGTATATTAAAGAGTCATAGCATCAGGAAGGTTGAGAACCTCTGCTCTAGACTGTTATGAAGTAAGTCTCTCTGTCTGTAGAGTAATAGGTGCATAGATAATGTGTCACCAGTTTGTACTTGTGAATTAGTCTCATGCAGCCTAGGTGTGTGTGCAGTGTATGCATGTAATCTTTGCATTCGTGTGTTTGGCTGAGGTCAACATGGGTTTCATCATCTATTTCTTTTTACCTTACTTTTGTTTGTTTTTTTCGAGATAGGATTTCCCTATGTAGCTCTGGCTATCCTGGATCTCATCTGTAGACCAGGCTGGCCTCCCCAGTGCTGGGATTAAAGGTATTCACCACCACCACCCGGCTCCGCCTTATTTTTGAGGTGGGGTTTCACATTGAACATGGAACTCTTTTGGTTTTTTGGCTAGACTGACTGGCTAACACCTTGTCTCTTCTCTTGCCTAGTGTTACAGGTACCCACCAACATCTAGCTTTTATCCATGCTGGGATCCGAACTCAGGCCCTCATGCTTCTGAGACAAGCAATTTACCCACTGAGCCACCTCCCAGCCCCTGGATTTCCCAGCTCTTTCTGTAAACATTAACTAGGATGGTTTGTGTGAGACTCTCTGGTTGTAAACAAAGCAAGGATTCTCAGTTCACAGTACATGGGCAATGATGGAGAGAGAGATTCTCATGAGAGTACAGGTGAAGAAGTGATCCATTCTGAGTGATCTTGGCTTGTGGTTCAGAGGTTTTTCAAAAAAAAAAAGCAGCCCTTTGAAAAGGCTCATGCATTCAGGGTGGGACCAGCTTACTGCGGAGAGAGCTGACTGAAATTCAGTGACAGCCACCGGGCAGCTTAGTCCTTTTGGAAACACAATGAACTCTTCCCATGAGAAACCATTTTATCAACCCAGTGTAGAAACTGAATCCCCCTCAGATGTAAAGAAGTCTGGAGAGTGGGTTGCTGGAGAGGGTTCTTTTCTGGCCTCAGGACTAGAGCAGGGTTTACCTGTAGTGGTGTAAATGAATGCAGACAGATTGTAACAATATATATAGCTTTAATGTCAAAATAGACTTACAGAACCACCGTTCCAGCAGAAGCGACAGCTGGGAGCACGCTCGCCAAATTTATAGGCAGACATTAGCCCAAGGCGAACACGCCCCCCCCAAGGGGCGGGACTTATCCCTACATTTACCCTTTCTAGAAATCAGTTTGCTCTCTTCTTGGGTCTTCCAGCATGCACCACCAGTCCTACAAGAATGTCATTTTTTGAATTGGATGCCATTTATTAAAATACAGTAATTTAATTTTTTTTTTGAGATAGGATTTTGCTGGGTAGCTCCAGCTGGCTTAGAACTTCTTATGTACCACACTGCCTCAGTCTCACAGAGATCCACTAATCTCTGCCTCCCAAGTGCTGGGATTAAATGTGTGCGCCACCACCGTTCAGCCACCTTTATTATTTTTATTTTTAATTATGTGTGTGGATGTGTATCTTAGGCAGAGGGGGGGCGGTAATGCACACGAGTACGGTGGCCTGCTGAGGCCAGAAGAGAGTATTGGATCCCTGAACCTGGAGTCATAGGAGGTTGTGAGCCACCCAACATGGGTACTGGGACCCGAACTCAGGTCTTCTTCAAGAGCAGAACATACTTTTAACTAACTTATGAGTCACCATTCTGGCCCCCTTAAGTTTCTGAGACAGGGTCTCTTTATGCAGCCCTGGCTGTCCTGGAGCTCACTCTATAGACCAGCCTGGCATTGAACGCAAGAGATCTGCCTGCCTTTGCCTCTTGAGTACTGGGATTAAGGGCATATGTCATAACACCCAGCCCCTGTACAACTTTTTAAAAGTTACATTTTTATTTACTTTTTGTGTGTGTATGTTCATACTTTGGTGCTCATGTGGAGGTCAGAGAACAACTTTCGGGAGTCAGTTTTCTCCTTACATCATGTGGGTCTCACGGGTCAAACTCAGGTCATCAGACTTGGCAGCAGGAACCTTTACCCTATGAGCCATCTTGCTGACCCCCAAATATGGTAATTCTAGATGTAAACAATAGTTTTTAGAACAGAAGATGGCAAGCTTTGAGGACCAGCCAGGCCACATGTTGGTCTGTGCGTGTCACTTGGGTGTCTGTTGCAGCTGCTGCTGCTATGGGAATGAGCAGGTGCCCTGTGTTGTGTAAAGCTTTATAAAAACAGACTGCATTGTAGACTTGAGAGTTTGTTGTGGAGTATTAGTTTAAGATGTGTTACATTCATTAAAGCTGTGGAATATTTGTTTAATGGTGCAAAGGTTTGCATTATGTTGCATTTGTTTAACTCTGCAAAGCTGTGTTACTTTGCCTGTCGAAAATATTTGATTGGTTTAATAAAGAGCTGAACAGCCAATAGCTAGGCAGCAGAGAGGGATAGGTGGGGCTGCCAGACAGAGAGAATAAACAGAAGAGGAGAGGAGAAAAGGAGAGGAAGAGAGAGGAGGACATCAGGGACCAGCCACATGGTCAGCCACGGAGTAAGAAGGGGGAAAGATATATAGAATAAAGGAAGGTAAAAAGCCCAGAGGCAAAAGGTAGACAGACTAAGTTAAGAAAAGCTGTCTAGAAACAAGCCAAATGAAGATCAGGCACTCATAAGAAAGAATAAGTCACCATGTATTTATTGGGAGCTGGGTGGTAGGCCCCCAAAAGAGTTTTCTTTAAACAAACAAACAAACAAACGAAAAAACAGCTACAAGGGTTAGGGTTAAATCTTTCAGGAAAAGACTTCAGTTTTTTAAAACTTACAACCTCCCCCCAAAATATGAACCAAATTAAACTCTACTTAGCCTTAACTCCTTGGGGATGCCTGGGTCAGGAGGATCATTTGAGCTCTGGTGTTGGAAAATAGCCTGGACAATTATAGGGAGACCTTATCCCTAAAATCGAAAGAAAAAAACAGCAAAAGTCATATGCTAATTTGTAGAGTGCCCATTATATGGGCTTCAGTTCATAAAGGTTTCATTATGTTTAACTGCCAACAACTCCTCCTGCCATATAATGACTCGGTGGGCATCCTGAGCGAACCTATCCCTCATCAGATGGAACCTTCGTGAGCACAGGAGTGTGTTATAGGTGCTGTCAGTGCCAGCCCAGCTGATACCATGTAGTGGGCCTTCATTAAACTGTCTTGACTGGCAGGAACACTGCTTAGTGGGAGACTGCTGGCCTGGCACGTGCAAGGCTCTAGGTGTGTGTAGTCCCTGGTAACACACACCAGCTGACTAAGTGAGTAGAGTCCTGGTGTGACCTCTGCCTTTTCACCTTTCAGCAGATACCAGGGCGGAAGGGGACAGGATGGCAGCAGGGCTTGGCACCGGCTAGGCAGGTACTCCACACTTGGTCACCTTCTGTGCCTTTTTGAGCACCTCCTACTAGCCTAGAAACATAAAGCTGAGTTTGCCATGCTACTTTTAAGAGCTTACTGTTAGATGAGGGAGAGGGGTGAATGAGGCAGGGCCTCGAGGAACACCAGAGATGCCAGAACACTCAGCTAGGCCAGGGAAGGCTTTCTAGAAAAGATGGTCCAAGCGGTGTTGAGTCCTGAGGGACAAGTACAAGTTGGGCAACATAAGTTTGTGCATAGGCATTCTGGGCTGTGGCATAGGCTGAACAGGTAGCTGAGATAGAGAAGAACGGGCAAGAGAGCAGGGCAGGATGACCCAGTGGGTCAAGGTGCTTCCTTCGGAGCCTGCCGGCCTGAGCTTGATCTCTAGCACCTACATGCTACATAGCAGGAGAACCAACTCATATAAATTGTCCTCTGTTTTCCACAAACACACACATACACACCAGACAAATATAGTAGAAATACTTCTAAAACTTCCTAGAATGTTTTTATATTTATTTGATTTATATATGTGTGTGCATGTATGTGCTATGTGCACTAGCATGCGGTACCCACAGAATCCAGAAGAGAGCATCATATCCCCTGGAATTGGAGTTGCAGGCATGAGCTGCTTTGATGTGGGTTCTGGGATCTGAACCTAGGTTCTCTATAAGTGCAGGAAATGTTTAACCACTGAGCCACCTCTCCAGCTCCCAAAATATCATAATCTTAATGCTGACCAAGTTTATGGAATAGTGCTCTGCACTATATTCCACACCCAGCAGCCTCCCCTTAATATTATTGTTGTTGTTGTTATGTTTTTGAGATAGAGCCTCTGTATAGCTCTGACCGATGTAGAACTGCCGTGTAGACCTGAACTCACAGACCCATTTGTCTACACCGACCTAGTGCTGGAAATAAAGGTGTGCACCACCATGCTTGGCAGGAGTTATTCTGCATGTCCTCTTTCTGTTAGAGAGAAAAGCTTCGGTGCCACCCTCTAACAGAAATAAATACAAATGTTTGGACGTCAGACTTCATCAGTGCCCTTGTGGTTCTTCTTAGGGTAGTAACGCGTCTGGAAGATTAGGGTGATCTGGCTTAGATTGTGGACTGAAAACTTGCTGTTGTTTCCTTTCGCTCTCAGGGGTGATAGACAGTTTTGTAGTCAGAAGGCCGCTGTCTACTCAATGAATTTGACAGCAGACCCTCCTCACCGGGTCTTTAAACTCATTGACCAGATCAACCCTTCCATCTTCTGCATCCATATTTCAAACTGTAAGTATTTGAATTTGATAGATTTTGTGAAGCCCTGTTTTTCTTTTAAAAGTTGCTTTTTGGGAAAACACCTCATTCAGTTCCATTTAAAGCGCCCATTCTGTGTTTTGGCTGTGTGAATACTTCAAGGCTGGAGGCTGATTCGCAGGTAACTTTATAGACCCTTGGCACACAGTGTCTTCAAGTCCTTGTGCTGTCGCTGTCTTTATCAAAAATGTTTATGCCTAGTAACCATGGGAATCCAGGTTGTGTGTGTGCGTGCATGCATGTGCGTGTGTGCACGTGTATGTGTGTGCTCGTTTATTTCCTCTTGGGGTAATAGTTGAGAATCAGTTTCATCTTTAAATGTTACCTGTGGTTTCCATTTCCCTTTTCTTTTTTATTTTTACTCAGAGTATTTGCATGAATACAGGATCTTTATTTTTACCTGAGCAGTCAGCCTAGGCAGTGAGTTACTCCTGAGGGTGTGCTGTTCTCGGGATATCAAAGAGCACAGGCACACTCACGGCTCTGTCAGTTAACCTTCATTATCTCATTCCAAATCTTCCCTATTTGGGATTTGTTCCCTCATGCGTAAAGCCTTGGGGGTAATGTGCTGTGATTTGTCCTACGTGACAACTGACAGTGACTGTTTAAGCCACAACAGCAGCCTAATGGACATGGAGCCTGCCTCTACCTAGCCCTTCATGCCATGAATAGGTCTTATCTTCCCACAGCCACCCAGAGAGAATGTCCCCAGGAGGGGGTAAGAAGCAGACACTTGTCTGTGTGCTGGAGAAAGTGACCAGCTCTGTCCCTTGATTTCTGCTGTGTTGTTTTCTGCAGGCCTTCGAAGCAGTTACTACCAACCACACTGTTAGATGCAGCCAAGTCTAGTGATCCTGTTTGTTTGGTTATTGATTTTTCAAGATAGGGTCTTGGCCTGGAACTCATCATATAGACAAGGGTGGTCTTAAAGCCATGATGGTAGGGATTCTGTTCATTTAAGAAGCCTTAAATCCTGGGAGATGCTGGGCAGTGGTGGCGCACGCCTTTAATCCCAGCACTTGGGAGGCAGAGGCAGGCGGATCTCTGAACTTAAGGCCAGCCTGGTCTACTGAGCGAGTGCAAGGACAGGCTCCAAAGCCACAGAAAACCCTGTCTCAAAAAGAAAAAAGAAAGAAAGAAAATCCCAGGAGAGGCAAATATAAAAGAAAACTTTTTATTTCTTTTAAGATAGGATTTTTCTGTGTAACCTAGATGTCCTGGAACTCACTATGTGGACCTTGAACTCAGATCCACCTGCCTCTGCCTGTGCTAGGACTAAAGGCTTGTGCCACTACCACCCGACTTGAAAACATTGAAAACTACTTTTATTTATGAGTGTGCACATGCATGCATGCGTGCATAGGTTAGAGGGTGTCTTTTCTAGAGTTAATTCTCTCTTTCCACTATCTGGGTCCTGGGGATCCAACTCAGGTTGTCAGGTCTGGCGACAAGTGCCTTTATTTACGGAGCCATAAAGAAAGCCCAGAAAACCTTTTATTATATCAGCCTTTTTGTTTTGATTTTTGAGACAGGGTTTCTCTTTGTAGCCCTGACTGTTGTTGAACTAACTTTGTAGACCAGGCTGGCCTCTAATGGACTCAGAGATCTGCCTGCCTCTGCCCACCACGTGCTAGAATTAAAGGTGTGCACCACTACCGCCCAGCCTTTAACATCGGTCTTGTTGCTACTAAGAATGGGTTTCTAAAGTAGGGATGTCACATACTCCATACATTTCTGCTGATTTTCAATGCTTTGTCTAAAAACAGACAAGCCTGCTCTGTCCTTTGCTAACCCGGAAGTGCCTAATGAAGACAATTTCGACAGACTGATACAAGCATCGGGTGGATTTATGCTGAGTGCCACATCCGACGGTCCTTCTACAGCCACCTCAGATGCCCCACAGCCCACTAAATACGAGGTGAGCCAACAAGGTGATGGAAGTCTCTCACACATCCTGAAATATCAGCTAATTTCAGTGTCAAGATAGAATGCCAAACTGCCAGCCCTTGGGACATAGTTGACACCACAGAGAGTCATTGCTGCTCCTCTCAAGGATCATGGGAAGCCAAGTGAGGGTTCAAATTCTGAACCCAGGATTTGAGGCCACTTCTGCAGTTGAAATTTTCTTTTCTTTTGTTTTTGTTTGTTTGTTTTTTCAAAATGGGGTTTCTCTGTGTAACAGCTCTGGCTGTCTTGGAACTCACTCTGTAGACCAGACTGGCCTCGAACTCGCAGAGATCCACCTGCCTCTGCCTCCCGAGGGCTGGGATTAAAGGCGCATGCCACCACTGCCTGGCTCTGTGGTTGAATTTTTTAAATTAATTTATTTATAATTTAATTAATTTATAATTTATTATACAATTATTTATTAAACAATATTCTCTCTGTGTGTATGTCTGCAGGCCAGAAGAGGGCACCAGACCTCATTACAGATGGTTGTGAGCCACCATGTGGTTGCTGGGAATTGAACTCAGGACCTTGGAAGAGCAGGCAATGCTCTTAACCACTGAGCCATCTCTCCAGCCCCTGTGGTTGAATTTTATGTCACAAAATTTTCTGTTCTTTTCAGCCCAAGAGACCACAGCAAACTGATTGAAGCCTGCCTCTGGACTGCTTGGGTGCCAGGTCCTCGTCTCAGGATCATATTTTGTTTTACAGATATTAGGAAGCTGTGTGCTATTTTATATATCCCTTCATTAGCAAACCAGTAAAATATGACCCGTTAATGATACATGTACTTTTTTTTATTGATTTTTATTGAGCTTTACATTTTTTTCTGCTCCTCTCCCTGCCTCTCCCCTCCCTTTCAACCCTCCCCCAAGGTCCCCATGCTCCCAATTTACTCAGGAGATCTCTTTTTCTACTTCCCATGTAGATTAGATCTATACTGATGCCCACCTATAATCTCAGCATTTGGGAGGTGATGGCAGGAGAAGCAGGAGTTGAAATTTAAAGCAGCCTGAGCTACATGAAACCCTGCCTTCAAACAAAACAAGAGGGGTGTTGAGATCACTAAGTGGTTAGGTACTTGAGCCACAGCACAAAGACAGGTGTTCAGATCTCCACTATCCTCGTAAATGCTTCAGGAGGTCAGCATCGAAAGGTGGACATGGGATCTCCAGGAGAAAGCTGGCTACAGACTAACTCTATCTGCATGCTCAGGGTTTAATTGAGAGACCTTGCTTCATTGAATAATGTAGTTGAATGACTGCAATGCTTCCTGATATCAACCTTAAGCCTCCATTTATTTGCCCATGTACCCATGTGCCCATGAAGACACACAGACACACACACGTGTGTCCATGCACATACAAACAATTATATCATATACACACATGTGTATGGAAAAGGAAGGGCAAAAATAACCTTTTCCGAAGCATCCTTGGGAAAGGGAAGTCTAATATAGACTAGTTGGAGTGGGAAGCAGCAGAGGAGCCTCAGTAAAGATGGAAGGCTCTCATTGGTAGAGTGCATGCTTAGTGTGCTCCAGGCCGTGGTGTCAATCCCACCTGCTCTGCCCCTCCCCCCACAAAAAAAGTCCACATTGCAAACCTTTGTAAAAAAGGCTGGCTCTTATTAATCCTGGTCTGTAACTGTATCTACAAAATTTGTACATAATTGTAGAAGCGGGGTTCATGGCCACATTGTTCTAAAAAGCTCTCTTGTTTTTCTACAATAACCTTTGTGTTATTTTTGGGGGGGGGTTTCCGGCAAGAGCCAGAAAACCTGCTAGACAAATTCTAAAAGAGCTGTAACACTAACCTTTGTGTTATTGTATGTCACATGTCAATATGAAGGCCAGTTACTGTTCTTTGAGCATTCCCTGTGTGCTGGGCACTATGGGGGCTTTCCCAGCATTACTGAATACAGCATACCGATCACTGCTGTCCCACTAAACAGAGAAATGGGTGCAGGAGAAGAGCTGTGGACCAGTGTCAGAGCATTTTGACAAGCCCGCCTTGTGTGTGTCCCACCATTCCAGTCTTGGCAGCACTGGGGCTGGAACCACGCTGCTCATGGATCCAGCACACCAGTCCCAGCCCTTCTATATGTTTTTAGTTTTTCTTCTTTGATTCTCACTGTATGTTCAGCTGGTCCTTGAAATGATAATCATCCTGTCTCTACTTCCTGAGCGGAAGAGTACACCAGCTCTATCCATTCTTTTTTATTTTAATTAGAAACATTAATTATGTGTTCCTATTTCTTTATTTTGAGATATGGTCTCACTCTATAGCCTTGACTGTCCTAGACCTTGCTATGTAGATCAGGCTGGCTTCAAACTCGTAGAGATCTGCCTGCTTCTGCCTTTGAGTGCTGGGATCAAAGGTGTTAGCTTACGTTGTGGTGGGGCATGTGCAAGTGAGTGTAGTGCCTGTGGAGGCCAGGAGAGGGCGCTGAGTTACAGGAGGTTGGAACTGCCTGATGGGGGCAGGTTAGAAACCGAATTGAGTCCTCTGCAAAGGCACTATGTACTCTTAGCATCTGCCCCACCATCCTTTCTTAGCAGATGCAAGCAGACCTGGTCTCAAAAACTAAGGTGAAGAGCAATTGAGAAAGACGTCCAGTTGACCTCTGACCTATGGCCCCTCTCCCACATCCACACACAAAATCTTGTAAGATTTTAATGAGTATCACAACTGCTATTTAAATGAATGTTACTGAACAGTGATTTGTTCACACCTGTGCTCAGCCATCCGATTCCTGTCCACAGAGGGAAACACTACTTCAGCTTCTCAGCCTATGCCAAGGGGCATTCCATAATGAAACAGGGGACACTAGAGTGACAGGCACACACAGGTGCACATGTTCTTTTTAGCCTGTATTTATTTACTTGAGGAAGGATCTCACTATTTAGCTGTGGTTCACCTAGAATTTCCTATGTGGACCAGGCTGACGTCTAATTTACAGATATCTGCCTGCCTCTGCCTCCCAAGTAGGAGAGGATTATAGTTAAACCTGGGTTAAAGGCATGGACCATCATACCTGCCTTAAACAACTTTAATCCCATCATTTGGGAGGCTGAGGCAGGAGGACCACTTGAGCCCTTTGAGCCTCAGAGGAGTTCAAGACCAGCCTGGGCATCATGGTAAGACCTCATCGATAGATACATAGATAGATAGATAGATAGATAGATAGATAGATAGATAGATAGATAGATAGACAGACAGATATATATATATATATATACACATGAAAATTTAAGGGGCTAGCGCAGTGGTTCTCAACTTTCCAATGCTGTGGCCCTTTAATACAGTTCCTTATGTTGTGGTGACCCCAACCATAAAATTATTTTTTTTTAAGATTTTTTTTATTTATTATGTATACACACACCAGAGGAGCACACCAGATCTTATCATAGATGGTTGTGAGCCACTATGTGGTTGCTGGGAATTGAACTCAGGTCCTCTGGAAGAGCACCCAGTGCTCTAAACCTCTAAGCCACCTCTCCAGCCCCCTAAATTATTTTTTTTTTTTGATTTTTCGAGACAGGGTTTTTCTGTAGCTTTTGGTTCCTGTCCTGGAACTAGCTCTTGTAGACCAGGCTGGCCTCGAACTCACAGAGATCCGCCTGCCTCTGCCTCCCGAGTGCTGGGATTAAAGGCGTGCGCCACCACCGCCCGGCCCATAAAAATTATTTTTGTTGCTACTTCAGAACTGTGATTTTGGCTGGGCGGTGGTGGCGCACGCCTTTAATCCCAGCACTCGGGAGGCGGATCTCTGTGAGTTGGAGACCAGCCTGGTCTACAAGAGCTAGTTCCAGGACAGGCTCCAAAACCACAGAGAAACCCTGTCTCGAAAAACAAAAAACAAAACAACAACAAAAAAGAACTGTGATTTTGCTACTGTTATGAATGGTAATGTAAGTATTGATATGCAGGATGGTCTTAGGGAATGCCTGTGAAAGGGTCATTTACTTCCAGGTTGAGAATCACTGATCTAGGCCTCTTCCTCACAACTCAGCTAATTTCTGCTTCTTCCAGGCTGCTGACTGGTCTGAGAGTCTCCTTTGCAGCTCTGTTCATTTAGTCCCAGAGGGACTCTCAGCTTTTATTGCTTACTCTGGCAGGGAGGGGCCTAGTGAATCTGTTCAGTTTCAGGGATTTCCTGAAGTTCCTTAGAGTTGTTTCCCTTCCTGCTTAAGGAGCTTCCCTGCAGGGCAGAATGTTTCAGTCGTGGAGGAAACCATTACACAACAGTTTTAGCTGTGCAGCCTGGGCTGGCCTTAAACTCATAAAGATCCATCTGCTTCTGCTCCTGAGTGCTGGGATTAAAGATGTACACCACCACATGAAGCTTAAAATTTATTTTAAAAAGGTGTGTTTGTGTATGGTTGACAGCTGGGACTGTGCTCAGCACTGCGTCCCCAAACTCACAGCTCTGTGGGCACTGCCATGTGTCCAGCACATGCTGGAGGAACAGCCTGGCTCACCTGTATGCTCTGTGTTTGCAGTACGGAGTTCCTCTGCAGACTGCAGGCACATCTTCAGGTTCATTTCTTAGACTGCCTTCGCCTCTCATGTCATCTCTGTGCACAGATGAGAACCCTGCAGGTAAGAGAGTGCCCCTGCTCTTCCTGTTAGTCAGTCACTTCAGCTTGCCAGTTAAACAGGCTTCATAGCCTAAAGACTCTTGAGGTAGAAAGGCCTCGAAGGTTGCCTGCCTGAAGAGGTCCTTTCTACCCTGGTCAGTGACTGCCTGAACCCTGCGGTAAGCACCTGGAAACAGTGACATATGGGTACACATTTCGGGGATTACAGATCTCTACAGCATTTGTTTAAGTACTTACGTGTGCTGGTCGCCATGCTTCATGAGGCTGATTCCTCCGGTTAACCATAACCCAGGGGCCAGTGATATGGCTCAACAGGGAAAGGTGCTTGCTACCAAGTCTGACGATTTGGGTTTTATTCCTGAGACTCATGGAGTGGAGGGAGGGAGTTGACTTCCACAGGCTACCCTCTGCCTTTCAGCCATGTGCTGTGTCTCTCAGGCAGCCACCCACCCACAAGTCAAATGTAATTTAAAAAAATTAAAATTGTTTTCACAGTATCCCTTGAGGCCATGCTAACATCGCTAGGGTTTTTTCCCCCAGAAGTTCAGTGGTGAGGTTTTCAATTTCTTTTCATTTGTGTTGTTTGTTTTTAGTTTTTGGGTGGCTCAGAACTTGATGTGTCAGGCTGACCTTGAGCTCACAGACCTACCCACCTCTGTGCCTCCCTGTGTCTTTCCAATGCTGGAATTAAAGTCCCATGCCACCATGTCTGGCTCTCGCTTGTTTTCTGAGTCAGGGTCTTTTGTGTATCTCATCCTGGTCTTTCCAACTTTGTCTCCCCAGTTCTGGGATTCCAAGTGTGCACCGCATGCCTGCTTGTGTAGGATTTCTTTGCTGAGTCTCACAGTGGGAGCACTGAAACCATTGTGCTCAGGGGCCTGGGTAAGAACCACTTCTTCCAGGAGCACAGAGAAGCCAAGGCCTAGGGCCTGGGCAAAAGAAGGCCGAAGCCGTGGCTCTCTAACCCTCAGCCAGCTGTGAACAACTGTGATGAATGACTGGCTAACAAGTGCTGATGAGAAGAAGCTTCTCTGCACAAAGAGGCCAAGGCCAGTTAAAACCAGCTGAAGCCTGGTGAGGCGGCATGCCTCAGACCCTAACTCTTGGAAGATGGAGGGAGGATGACCAGTTTGAGGCCCACCTGAACTACATAGTGAGATCTTGTCTCAAAAAGCAAACAAGGCAAACTAAGAAGCCATTTCCACTTTTCAGAGTGACAAAGCTCAGAGAGTTTGAAGCTGTGGAACAGATATTCCCCTGCAGGAGCTGGTGGAACAATTGGTCCCACCCTGCCAAAGGCGGTATAACATATGAATCAAAATTAGCGAAGCTCCTGCAAGAAGGCTTGGCCCACATACAAAAGCCCCATGCAGACTGTGACAGCGACAGCCAAGGCAGAGACAACTGCAGTGGCCATTAGCAGGGAGCTGGGGAGTAATTATGCCGCTTCCACAAGAGAACACTAATTATCTCTTCACGGCTGCTGCAGAGTCTTCAGGATACACTCATTGCTCACGGAAAAGACGCACAGTTTAGTGCATCATGTGCACAGCTGTGTCCAAAGGGGGAAATAATTGTTTTTTTAAAAAATCTTTTACGTATGTGTTTTATTTGCATAGTATCTCTGAAAGCTTCAGCAGGCAGGCGCGACACTACCTTGGGCAGGGACCTGGGCGGGAAACAGAATTGGAGAGACACTGTTCAGTATCTTTTGTGTCTTTTAAGTTTAGAATATTTTGTGCATGTATTTCCTAATTGAAACCCAGTTGTTAAACCCCATTTTAAACATGCTGCATTTGTGTTGTAGATTATTTTGCCTTTTATACAGTTTTTGTTCCCATTTGTTAGCTAAACATGTCTGTATTCCCCCTCTCCCACCCCACCCCGGCATGTCACCTTCTCCAGCATTCCTGGTGAGCCAGGCCTTCGAATGCAGCAGAAGGGTGGACATAGAAGAGTGTGAACAAGTGGAAGCCCTCAGCATGGCTCATTACAGCAGCCCTGCCATCCTGAGGGTAAGGATCAGCTGGTGCACAGCTCTGTCTGTGTTTTGGTCTTCACACCCTCAAAGATGCAGAGTGATCTCAGCATGTGCCTGACATGGGTGGGCACTTGTGTTCTCTAGTACTGTGCCGACAGTGGCTGCTGAAGTGATCTTTAAAAAAAGATTTATGTATGTATTTTATGTATATGTGTCTACATGTACATCTGCACACCATAAAAGGGCACTGGATCCCATCATAGATGGTTGTGAGCCACCCTGTGGTTGCTGGGAATTGAACTCAGGACCTCTGGAAGAGCAGCCAGTGCTCTCCCCTGTGAACCATCTCTCCAGCCCCTGCTGAAGTGATCTTTATGAAGCTTGTATGTACTTGGGTTGTATCTTGTTTTTATTCAGTTTTAAAATTCCCTTCATTCAACCTTGAAAACAGCCGACCAAGGCCAAGTTTTGAGTGACTGCAAACAGCTTTGGAAGTCTGGTGTTTAGTGCCTGTGGTGTTAACAGTTCTGTGGGCACCAAAAAACGTGGGCTGTCAGAAGCAGCAGGGCCGTGAGGTGGTATGGAGTAGTGACACCGAGAAGGCAGGCCTCTGGAATGGTGTTTCTCATGGGAAGGACAGGTTGTAGAAGGAAATACGGTGACTGGCACATAGATAGGAGCAGAGAGGACCAGCCTAAGTGGAGAGATTGCTGTCTTAGTGATAACTCTAGTGGATGACAGTGGCCTTTAGCTGAGGCCTGAAATGGCTGTAGAAATGCACCTGTTTCTTGTGCCTAACTAAGTTTATTGTGGTTTGCTTTTGTGCAGGTGCCTAATTCAACGACACAGGTAAAAGCATTTCACTCTCTATCTCTGTCTCTCTTTCTCTCTCTCATTCTTTGTCTCTCTGGGGGTGGGGATGTGCACGTGTGTGTACATGTGTGTGCAGATGTTTTTGTCCAGGGGTCAGCCCATGAGTATTACATTCCACAAGTCATCCACTTTTTTAAAGATTTATGTGTATCATCATAGAAGTAAATGGCTTTACTCCCAGTAATTGGAAGACAGAGACAGGCAGATCTCTGTGAGTTCCAGGCCAGTCAGGGCCACACAGTGAGATCCTGTTCTCAATCAAAACAAAGAAAAGAAAAGCTATGTCAGGCCTTTCTGTGATGTCCTTCCAGCCTCTAGAAAGTGCTTTGATTCTACCGTCCCAAACTGAGCTGGCCCAGTCACCATGGCGTCAGTAAGTCACAGACTCAAGCTGCTGGGGCGGCTTGGTAGGCAGACAGTTGTGGAGATTGCCTTTTTCTTTTTCTGTCACCCATGTCCCCACACTTGTCTGCATGGGAGCGAGTGATCTGACCTGGAAGGTTGTCTTGGTCATGGGAGCAGGCGTGTAAAGACTGCATCTTTATTTCTAAAGTGACAGCTCCGGCACTTGCCAGTTTAAGTTAGAAATATCTTTGCGTTAACTGAAGACAGTGTAAGAGCAAGTGTTCCGGCACCTTCCCAGACAGGCCTCCAAGAACTGAAGTGGAGCATCCTGTCAGAAGCAGCTGGGCTGTCTTCAGGAGATTGCTTGTCACTTCGTCACTCTTCTGGTGTTGGTCACAGTGACAAATGTCCCGTAAAAAGTTTGTCTGGCTCTGTCTTTCCTCAAACCTTGCTGCCTACCTCGCCAGCAACTGTGTGAGGTGCCTGTGAGGTCCATCTCCTGAGGCAAGGGGCTGCTGAAACTGGGGTTCTGACCAATTCTGTGGCATTTAGTACTGCAGTCTAACCCCAGGATGTTTTCATCACACCGAAGAATCCCTGTCCCTTAGGTGTCGCTCAGCAGTCTCCTCTGTTTGCTCTGGTCTATGACAACCACTTTGGTTTCTGTGGATTAGCCTGTGCAGACATTCCATGTTTAGTGGAGTCTGCAGTTTGTGTGACCTTTGGTCTCTGGGTTCTCTCACTTGATGTTTTCAAGACTCACCCATGTGGTGGCATGTTTTGGGATTTGATTTTTTATGGGTGAATAGCGTTCCTTGTGGAAATGGACTCTTAGGCTATTTCCATCTCTGTGATGAATAGGATCTTAGAACATTGCTCCAAATTTTCTCTGACCGTGTATATATGTGTGTTTACATGGAAATATCTGCAGCATGCACAGGGCATGGCAGTGTGCATGTCCTCTACTTTGCATTATTGTCACTAAAGGTTCATTTTAGGCTTTGGTTGTTGTAACAGAGTCACTTGTGTTATATATAGCCTGTAGTAGCCTCATAACCAAGGCTATCTTCCCTCCCAGGTCTCCATCAAGATCCAGTCTGTTCTGTATCAGTCTCTCAATCACACACTGACCCAGTTAGAAGGCCATGGCATCCTGCGGCCTTCTCTGGTCAGCACTGGGCAAGACAGACTCTGCAGCAATGTTGTTCTCGAGGTGGGTGCCCAGTGTGACTCTGCAGTTCTGCTCTGATGCCTGATTCCAGCCTGTTGGCCTCCAGGGGAAACTCTGGCCCACACCCTGATGGCGCTTCTTGGTCTGACCTCCAGCTGCTTCTGCTGCTCTGTGGTCTTATCAAAGGACACGTCTCTCCATGTCTCCGTAAATCCAGCTCCTTGCAAGGATACAACAAAGTTTTCTTGTCAGGCTGAGGAGATGGGGATAAGAATATTTGTTTCACATGCATAAGGACCTCAGTTGGAAGCCCTAGCACCCATGTAAAAAGCCAAGCATGGCTACTATACCTGGCTGTAACCCCAGCTTTGGAGGACAGACAGGCAGAGCCCAAGAGTGCACTGTCCAGGAAGCCTGGCTGAAATTGAGAGCTTGTGGTTCAATAAGAGACTATGTCTCAAGGCAATAAGGCAGAGAGTTACAGAGGAAGACATGTCATGCTCTGCCCTCTATGTGTGTGTGCATGGATACATACACACATGTACACGTGTGTACCACACACACAATTTTTTTTGTTTGTTTGTTTTTTGAGATAGGGTTTCTCTATAGCTTTGGAGCCTGTCCTGGAACTTGCTCTGTAGACCATGCTGGCCTCAAACTCACAGAGATCCACCCACCTCTGCCTTCTGAGTCCTGGGATTAAAGGTGTGTGCCACTACCCTCTGCCCCCCCACAATTTATTGTCACCACCACTTATTGATTAGATCTTCTCTGCTGCAGAAATAGTCTGTTCAAATCTTGAGTCAGCTGCTCTGAAAGATAAAAAATTGGTTACAGAGAGACTGAGGGGGCTCTGTCCACTGGGACACTAAGGGGACATCACTGATGTGATTGGACAGCAGAGTTGGGGGTTGTGGCTTTTTTGGGACTGCTTCATCAGAGGTAGTAACATGGCTGCTGAGCAGTGGTGGGTGGAAATTGATGAGCCCCATTCTGTTCTAGGTGAAGTATAGCCTGCTGTACACAGCCACAGGCCAGATATGGGAAGCGGGCCTCTCCCTCGTATTGGGGACATTCAGCAGCACAGTGACTCTCCTGCAGCAGAAGTTTGAGATCCACTTTATTCAGGTAGGTTTGAGTGTTCTGTTCAATTATTTGGCTGCCAAGTTGAAGGAAAGCCTGACTTCTGGGTGAGGTATTTTCTAGAAGCATGACCCGGCTCCCCAGCCTGCACTTGCAGTGGTTTGCCTGGAAGCCGGGTGCTGTCCCGTGCCTCGCGGGCTCACAGAGCGCTGTCCTCCCACTCTTGGGGATCCATTTATACTCCAGATGTTGTAAGGAGCACTGTGTTGCCCCCGCTGTGCCTCAGCAGTGCTGCACAGGATGTCACCTTGCTTTTCAGCACGACACCAAGCCTGTTCCTCGCAGCGGCAACCCTGGTTACAGGGTGGGACTCCCGCTGGCCGCTGGCTTTCAGCCTCAGAAGGGGTATCCTTTTTTTGGATCTGTGGAGAAGGTCACCTTCCCTGTCTGCATGGATGGGCTGTGCTTCCATTTGCTGCCAGGGATGCTGTAGGCAGCTTGTAGGAAGGAGACACCTGACTCGCCAGGGCTTCCTCTGAGCCGGTGAAATGTGGTGGGGCTGGGTGGAGTAGAGACTGGTACTTTAGGGGAAGAGAACACTGAAGTTAAAAGGGCACCTAAACTGGGTGTTGTGGTACACTCTGGAGACGGAGGCAGGCGGGTCTCTGTGAGTCTACAAAGCCAGAACTACTAGAGAAATCCTATCTTGAAAAAACAAAACAAAGCAACAAACAAAAAAAAACAACAAAACAAAAAACCAAGGACACCTGGAGGCAGAAGGGTTGGAATCATTCATTCCTTCACTTTTGTTTTTGTTTTGTTGAGACAGGATCTCTCTGTGTCCTGAAGCTCGCCATGTAGACCAGGCTGGCCTCAAACTCAGATTCTCCTTTGGGACTTGTGCATACCAGGAGAGCACCCTGCCGCTGAGCTGTGTGTACCTCAGCCCTTTCCTTATTCTTCATTTTGAAACAAGGCTTTGGCAAGTTGAGCTGGCTAGTCTTGAGCTCATTCTAGTTCAGGAATCCTCAAATGTGCAGCCCTCCTTAGCCTTTTTAGTGTCTTTATTATAGGCCCAGCCACCACACTTGGTTGGAATTAATTCTGAAGGTGAGCCAGTAGAAAGATTTCCTGGTGTCTTTTTGCCCCATTCTGGGAACAACCAGAGGCCCAGAGAAGGGAATGGATGGCACCTCGCTCGTGTCTCATGTCATATAGTGATGCCACTTTCTTCCTGGACAGTCAGGCTGCTCTGGAACCGTTACCTGTCCCTTAACAACCTGTGAATGTCTGGGATTATTCAGACAACAAACAGACAAGAACAGTTTACCATTCTTCATAGCACAGGCAAGCAGGACTGCCTTGCCAGCGAGGGGCTCCGGGACCCCGTGTTGTTTGGCTACAATGTACAATCTGGCTGTCAACTCAGGTGAGAGTAACTGCGGCAGAGAAAGCATCCTCCCTTCTCCTGTTTTAACCAGGTCACCAACAAAACCGCTGTAGCCTTTCCGTTCCAAACACAGCAGAGGACGGATGGCAGAGCTTTGTGTGCTTCGTGGTTAAGGTTAAATAGCTTTTGAGTTCTGAGCAGAAAACATTTCCCTTGAAAGTCCTTCCTATTTCTGGATTTTTAATTTTACAGCATAAGAGAACCACTGAACAAAAACTGGAATGTGACGTGGGAGATAAGGTCTCCCTGCATAGCTCAGGCTTGTCTCAAACTCCTGGTCCTCCTGCCACACCCTCCTCAGTGCTGGAGTGGCATTTCTAGATCTTTGGTTCTGTGAATTTGTCACTTAATTCCCACTCTGTACAAACACGTGCCTTTGTCCCCTTCATTTCCTCTCTACCCATGCCCTCCCCACATCCTTGGCGTGGCTCTGTCAAGAGTTTGATTGCTAGCTCTGATCTCAGACCAGCATTTCTTCTGAGGGTCCCACTGAACACTTCCCACAGGATGCCAGGAGGCAGCAGCCCAGGATAAACCCTGGTTCCCTCCTGTGGAACTCACATGCCCTTCAGGAGGACAGGATATGGGAAGGCACTGTCCTTGCCATGCACATGGTACAGAGAGAGAGATGGTGGAATACAGGCTGGGAAACTGTTGGGGTCATCTCCATGACCAGGATGCCCCAAAGTCAGGACCGCCCCAGGGGTTAGATGATCGCATTTTTGGAGAGGAAGAAAGGATGGAAGTATATAGTTTAACATGTTCTGGAGCTTGTCAGTGCCCCCCTGAGTTGGCTTCTCTTTCCTTCCCAAAGATTGACAGGCACCATCCCCTGTGAGCTGCTGGCACAGAAGATTCAGGATCTACTGAGAGGCCAGGCCTTCCCTGACTATGTGGCTGCATTTGGGAATTCCCGGGCCCAGGATGTGCAGGACTGGGTGCCTGTGCGTTATGTCACCCACTCCTCCAACATGAAGGTAAAGAGCGAGAGGCTGCTGGCCACCTGCTAGCGTGTCTTTCTCTGCCAGGTGGGTCACAGGTGGGGAGGGAGGCACAGGGGAGGCAGTGGGGTGGCTGCACTAAGCTAGGCTTTCCAGCTCTGCCCTTCCTCACAATACCTTTGTCAGTCAGTAGTTTCCAGCTCTGCCCTTCCTCACAATGTCTTTGTCAGTCAGTAGTTTCCAGCTCTGCTTGCTTCCCTGTGACCCGAGAACTGAAAGGAGCAGAGTCGGCACAGGACACCCCAAGACCAGGTTCTCAGTACAGAGGAGGTTTATCTGCCCCAGAGGGTCAAAGGGCAGGGAATGACACAAAAACAGGAGCTAGATGGAGAAGGGAAAAGGAACAAGGGAGGGGGAAAGGAATATTTGCTTTGGAGAGATAAAGGCCTACTTCTTTAGAGAGAGGAGACAGACATTGTTCATGGGCAAACAGCAGTTTATAAAGGGAAGAAAGGAAACCCCGTTGTTAGGATGAGTTGGTTTGTTTTAATTGGGCATGTTAACTAGGGCAGTCAGAAGGGGCTTCTGACTGCTGGACTTCAATACGTTGATAGCTGGACCTTGGTAGTCAGTCTCAGAAGGAGGAAGTGGCCAAGTAAGGGAATAGCCCCTGGTGGCTAGCTTTACGAATGTGATCTAACAGTTCAGCAAGACAGAGGGAATTTCCGGGGGAGGGCAAGGCCTGCCAGAGCCATGTTTGCCATGCTAGGGCTACTGAAGCCCTTCAGAAACATCACTGACCTCACAGGGCTGTTCAGAGGGTTAAGTTTGTTTGGCTGTTGTCAGGACACAGTGGTTACTCCATAAACTAGAAGCACGAGTGACCACCACAGTCACTGCAGTTGAGAAATCCCCTCACCAAAAAAATGTGACATCCAAACCTGAAACTTTCTTAGTGCCAACATGTCACCACCAATGCCTGATGATTACGGTCAAAACTTGGGCCCAGTGAGATACCATTAACTCTAGACTGGCTGAGTGAGGTGGACATGAACCACCTGTCTAGCCTCATGAATTTCTCAGTCATCATGGCTATGCAAATATTCCAAAATCCAGGATGGTCAACTTGGATAACAGTGATGCAGTAAGTCTTCCTAAGACATCTGGTGACATGGGGGACATGGGATGTGACCTCCTGTCTCTGCCATTTCCATTCCATGCCCTCTGGGCTGAAATGGCAGCACCCACACATGAGCTCTTTCAGTTCCAAAGTTCCCCAAAGAGTTTAATGGGAGCTGACATCCTACAAATAGCTTCCTGGTCACATGTGACTCCTCCGCCCACCTCCTCCTTTTGTCTTAGTGGCAAAGTGTGGGCTGTCCTCAGTGGAGGTGTGCATTCCATTCTCCCCTAATTGCTCAGCTGTTTCTTGTCACAGCTGCTTCAGGCCTCTCATTATCTGCTTTGTATATTTATAAGGGATGGCACAGTGGGGAGAAGAATCTCACCAGATCCCACGCCGAGGACCGCCTCACCCCTGTGCCAGCCACCAGTGAACCTGGGGTATGGCTCTCGGCTCTCTGGCACTGGGTAAAGACAGCAGTCATTAGTGCTGGGGAGCAGGCCCAGGGCATCTGCTCTTCATACCCACTGCACCTGCAGCTTCTAGCAACGGGAGATTGGCAAGCTGGTCCAGTGCTAAGGTTTCTAAAGGCTCTTGCAAGCTAAGGAATCCCGTTACTGCTTTTGGCAGTTTAACTCCAGTTTAGCAGTTTGCTAGCTTTCTATGCCAGGACAGAATTTAGAGAAAATATATGTGGAAAGTCAAACATATGTGGCAGAACCATAGGAGAGTGGGCTCCCCATCTCCCCACTGTGCAGCTTCTGCGGTTCTACAGTTAGCAAAAGGATGGTCTGGAGGGCCCGATGCCCATTTATCTCAGGACTGTCCAAGCAAAGGTCCTAGGACAGAGCCAGGTTCCAGCCTTAGCTCAGATAACCCCATGCTGGCCCCCTCAATGCAGATGAAGTGGTTCCCTTTGTTTTGTTTGTTTGAGACAGGATCTCTCTATACAGTCCTGGTTGTCCTGGAACTCACTGGAACTGTGTAGGCCAGGGTGGCCTTGAATTCAACCACCACACCTACCCTGTACCTTTGATAATGTACAGACACTGACTCTGCCCCGTGCTGTTTTGTCTTGTTTTTATGAATGGGGGGTGGTGGTGCTGGGGAAGGTTCAAGATGGGTATCTCTGTGTACAATCCCTGGCTGTCCTAGAATTCAACTCTGTAGACCAGGCTGGCCTCGAATTCACAGAGATGTGTCTGCCTCTGCTTCCTGAGGGCTGGGAGTAAAGACGTGCACCACCATGCCCAGCGACTTTTTTTATGAGTGTTTGTATGTATGTGCACCATATGGGTGCCTAGAGTCTGCGGAGGCTAGAAGAGGGTGTTGGGTCCTCTAGAACTGGAGTTACAGGTGGTCGTAAGCTTCTGTGTGGGTGCTGGAGACTGAACCCAGAGCGGCTGGTGCTCTCAACCGCAGAGCCCTCTCTCCAGCCCCAAGTTGTACCTTCACTGCTAGTTGATGAAGTTAGATAAAAGCATGCAACATGAGCTACAATCAAATTCACCTTCTCTCTGTTACATTCAGTCATAGTCTCTTCTCTGCTCTCCCTCTGGCCAGCTTCCAGACGCTCCTCTGAGGTGGATGTGGGCTGGTAGAGGCCCCGAAGGTCCCACCACTCCACAGTGACTAGACCTTCTTTGGAAACAGGAGGGGCTGGCCCTGCTTCTCTCTGGTGGTAGAGTGGAGGGAGCGGAGGGTGCTGGGACGGCTCAGGGCTCTGCAAAGCTGTGTGCCTGAGCTCGCATAGTGCGCTCACCCTTGTGTTTCAAAGACTCTGTGATACTCAAAGTGCCCAACTGCAGATTGAGTTTGATCTGTGGCTGTGTGATCTTCTGTTATAATCTAGTTTTCTCTTTCAGGGCCCTTGCCAGCTCCCTGTGGCTTTGGGTATAGAAGTGAAATGGACTAAGTATGGGTCTCTGCTGAACCCCCAAGCCAGGATAGTAAACGTCACTGCCCAGCTCATCTCCATTCCAGAGGTAGGCCTTCTGCAATGGGCTCCATGGGCTGGAGCGTGGCCCAATGGTAGGCCTGGGATTAGCCTGGGTCAACCCCCGGCCTTGCACCGAAAGAAATAAACCACAACAAAATAAAAGGAGCAGGTGAAGACAGAAGGCAAGGTTACAGACAGCAAGTGTGACAGGAAAAGTTTATTACTTGGTATGAGAGATTATATCTTTTTGGATTTCAATTTTTTTTTTAAAGCTCCCATGTTCTTGTCATAGCTCCCATGTTCAGGGACAGGAAGCTAGCTAGTGCTGCTGTGCCTGGTGGGATTTGGTATTTTGACATAGGATCTGTCTCAAACCCAGGCTGGTCTCAAACTTGTGACTCTTGGCGTCAGCCTCCTGAGCGTTAACGGGCAAGTGCGAGCATGGCTGACTGTAATTTTGACTCCTAGAACAATTTCAAAATCATTCTTTAACTTGTACTTAGAAGGGAAATCTCACTGATGGGTTTTTGTGTGGTCACAATTCTTATGAACACTGAGCCATGGTTGCGATTGCTGGATCAGCCTGGAGCGCTGTGCACTCGGCTGCGCTGTGCCTGGCTGACTCCACATACCTGCCGGCCTCAAGCTGACAGTGCCAGTGGCTGAGTGAGGAAGATGATGAGCGAGCCTGTTCTGTCTTTACATTCCAGCCCCTCCCAGGGCCTGAGAGGACGATTGTCATTTACACTACAGTGACATTTGTGGACGTGTCAGCCCCTGCAGAGGCAGGCTTCCGAGCCCCGCCTACCATCAACGCCAGGCTGCCCTTCAGCTTCTTCTTCCCCTTTGTGTGATACAAGTGGACCCACAGGAGTGAGTACCCACCCTGACGGTCTTCCTCTGCAGCAGTGGGCACCCAGGCCCAAGGCTCTGGCGGACACCAACCCAGTTGCTCATTACCCTTAAACCAGCACTCTGCCCCCTCCACCTCCTTTTCCTCCCAGGAACCTTAAACTCTGCTGGGCGAGGGGGTCAGGTCAGGGTACCAACACCCTGCACACACAGGTCACAGGCCTCCACAGTGTCAGGATCTGTCTTCAAAATGCCCATCAGCATTCTGAGAAGTACAAACGAGCAAGAGGCTGTGTAAAAATGTGTGCCCACAAGGGCATTGTACCCCAATATGATGCTAATTACAGGGCAGTCTGGGGGGCCCCCTGCAGTGAGCTAGCTCTATAACTGGTGGGCTGGTTGGGCTGCCACCAAGGAGAGAATGTGGTAGGCGGGCCCAGGGGAAAGAGAGCGCTTATTTTATACATTAATTGCACAGTAATTGAGAGAGATGTGGTGAGAGAGCCAGTTTGAAGCTGATGGTACAGCTGGGTGCTGCCCAGGAGAGGCTGGGCACCAGGATGGCTCCCCCAGGGGTGCAGCAGGAGATAAGAAAGGTCTTCTAGAATGGGCTGGTGCAAGGTGCCAGCTTCTGTCCTCAGGATGTGCTGGTCCCCTACACACAGAGGAGCGATGGCGTTTAGTTTTACAAGCCCAGCTTCCTTGTCCATTTTCAAGCAACAGCAGAGTTCAGCTGAGAACAGGTGGTTATGATTCCTTTGCTGCAGGAGGAGGGCGTGGACAGGTGGCTCTGGGTCACACCGAAGAGGCAGCAGAGCTGACAAAGATGTGTCCCCAGCATCCAGGGAGCGCAAGCCAAGGCAAAGATGAGAACTGGACTTGGCAGCACACAGTTGCTCTCTGGCCACCACCCAGCTTCTCTAGGGTAGAGCTTCTGGAAGGCTAGTTCCCATCCCCAAGAAGTCCATTCTGTCTCAACAGCTTGTTGAGTCTCTCAATTTCTTGTTCCTATGGTGAAAGCAGACAGACACTGGGCAATGAGTTCTGAGCCACATTCCTGCAGGCCTGGGGCTACAGACAGCTAAGAGCCACAGTCTGTGGCATTCCGGCTGCTGAGGGGAGCCGTTCCCAGGAAGAGCCCTAAGCAGTGATGACAGGAACAAGATGCCCAGAGGAGGGACTGGGCCCGGCTCCAGGAGCCCGTGCTTAAGCCAGAAAGACCAGGAAGAGGGAGCAACAGGCAGAGCTGTAGGCTATAGATGCGTGGGCAGTAGTGGGCTGGAGGGGACAGCCGTGGAACCGGTCCCCTAAGTCTCACCTTCTCAGAGCAGCTGAATTCCAGGTGCTGGATCTTGGTGGCCAGTTGAATGTTTATCTGCTTTAACCTTAAGATCTGCCGTTCTGAGCGTGTCTTCACTGAGATGATGATGCCTGCAAGGGAGGGGAGGGTTGTGGTGCAACAGCTTGCTTTAATATCATGCTGTGTGTGTGGAGGGGAGATCATGTGGACGTCAGAGGACAACTTGTGGGAGTCAGTTCTCTTCTTTCATCCTGTGGGCCCTGGGGCTTAAACTCAGGTCGTCAAGCTTAGCAGCAAGTGTCTTTACCCACTGAGTCCTCTTGTCAGCCCCAGTACTTGTATTCTAATTCATGTATATACTTGGGATGTGTAGAGACAGATGAACAAGACAACTGTCACTGGCAGCCTCAGTGAGGCGGGCAAGATTGTCATTTCTGAGCCTGAGAGTATACAGCTGGGCAGTATTTCCCTGTGGTCCCCATGGGCACAGTCTCTGCAGGCCCCTGTGCTCCTCGTTCCCCAAGGACAAGCATCCCCAGGAGTAACTGAAAGCTGTTTGTCCTCCCTGGCCAGAGTTCAGAGTATGGAGACAAAAAGACCAAAGTAAAGCAGGGACCCCTGTGTTGGAGCATGGCCCAGACTGGTTGGCACATACCTGCTAACTTGGGATACCTTACACAGCCCCAGTGACTCAAGGCCAGTCTCAAGAAACACCAGTGCTGCCCTCAGATACAAACCCAGATAAGGGCCATGAATGCCACAAGGTCACCTGCCCAGCTGCCAAGTGAGGCTTCCACCTCCGCTCAGCCAAGTGAGCCCCTCTGGAGCCCACTCACCGTGGCTGCACTATGGTGTATTTAATAAACCTTTTACCTCCGTCTTTTTGATAAATCCATTTAAACCCCATGTGTCACCGGCCTGTCACCTTTGTCTCCACATGACATAAAGGAACGTTCCTTGTTTGCTTTTTTCTTTTCTCCCCAGACCTAAGCTGCCTGAGCTGTGACCGTTTCAATCTCAAGTCGCAGCAGCCCACTTTACCTGCAGCTCTGCAGAACCCAAAGGGCTGTGTGACAGGAGGTGCCGGCCAGGGCTCCTGAGGTCATAGCCCCATCAGAGGACACAGCCACCAGAAACACAGCCACACTGTCACTCCCTCACCTCAGGCTTCCCAAGCTGGCTGACTATCTAGATCCCCTGACTACACCCCCCACCCCACCCCGCTGCCCTCTGCGGGAGAACTGCTGGGAAAGTGGACACTGTCTTTCCTGGGAAGACTGAACAGTTTTAACATCGACCAGCCAGGGCCCACAGAAGGGCTACTCCTCGGATATGTGCACCAGGGGCAGCGTTTGTGCCTGGAGGTGGGCAGAGCAGGATTTCCTCGTGTTCTCTCTAGAAGCCAGGGGATGGTAGCACATGGCAGCAACGGAGTGGTAACTCAGGGAGACGGGGAGCTCCATGAGGGGACTCTGGGGTTGGGCAACCAGCACGGAGCGCTGCTCATCCACCTGCCTCCCTTCTGGAGGATGCCCTCCTGTGCTGCCCGGGACAAGGGTCCCATGCTTCCATGACTACCTTCTGGTAACCATGAAAACTTGACCAGAGTGTGAGACAACTTTGGCGCAATCATGCTCTGCAGCTCGCGCCAAATATTACCATCTACTTTTCTCCAGATTCCAAAGGGCGCAACCGTGATACAAACCAGGTATGAGATTGCGGGCATCTGGTGACTGTATTGCCACCTTGGTAGCAACCACAGAGGCCAGACCCCCACCCCCATGCAGTCTAGGAGCATAGGAGACACACCATTGATGATCCGGGCCACCCGCCAGAGCCGCAGCAGGATCAGCAGGCCAAGAGCTTCAAACTGGTGCTTCTTAAACAGGAGGATGAGGTCGAGGACGAACGACACCACCACCACAATGGCATCCAGGATCTCAAACTTATGGTGGAAGAACTCCAAGCGGAAGACAAAGATTTTAAGAGAAATCTCCAGCATGAAGAAGACCAGGATGGCAAAGCTCATGTAGTGGAACACCTGAGGGGACAGAATGACAAGGAGCACTGACTGTCGCATGGTCGTCTCTGGCCACACCGTCTACCCCAAGCACGCCTGCCTGGTCACCAGGGATGACTCAGTGCTGCAGACAAGGTTTCCACCCTTGGAAGATGACTAGGCATCCCTGGCCAGGCCTGACTGTCAACCTAGGACTTGGGAAGGTGAGGCAGGAAGATCAAGAGTCCAAGGCCTGCCTGGACCAGAGTGAAACTATCTTAACTAAAAAGTAAAGATGGGCTGCGGCCACAACTCTGTCATGAGTGCTTCCCAGGTTTGAAGAAAACCACCTCAGCTCTCCAGTGTCCTTTGGCCCAGCCACCCAAATGAGAGGGACATGTTCTATGGCTGAGCAGGCACTTGCTCAGAGCCACATCGGTCGGTCACGGCAGTACAATGGGCAAAACAAAAGTCTTTGTGGAGGGGACAATGTCATCGTCCAATAAAAGGTACACACAGAGTCAGGAGGATCTCTGTGAGTTCGAGGATAACCAGGGCTACACAGAGAAACCCTGTATATCTATGGATGGATGGATGGATGGATGGATGGATGGATGGATGGATGGGTAGATGGGTGGGTGGGTGGATGGATGGGTGGGTGGGTGGATGGATGCACCTGCTAGACAGATGCTGGACTTCCTGTACCTGTTACTCCACCGCTGATGACGGGCAGGGTCATATACTCCCCGGGAGCCATAAAGACTAGTGGTACCTGAAGAGTTCCCAGGTTCTTGCTAAGGCAGCCAGGAGGCAAAGGGATATTCCAACTCCTGCGGTCATACTGAGGCTCACAGTGACCACAGTGGGGACCACAGTAAGGCCTGTACCCGAGGGAAACGAAAGAGCCGGAGGAGGATGGGAGTGTCACATGCACTGAGCAGCCAGTGGCTCAGTCGACACCCTCCCGCCTACAGATAACGACCCCATCAGCAGCACCCTATATATGCCCTGGCTGCTGTGGACCTGAGCTGTGTATATGCATGACCTGGGGGGGGGCTGGTGTATACCTGCTGTACCACCTATGTACCCGCACCACGTGTGCTTGTGCCATGTGCATACCTTGACCACGTAGTCTTTCCCATCTGGCTCAATGATCTTGAGATCCAGAAGGAGCTCAGCAAGTACCAGGAGGGCGTCCAGGATCACCAGGCAGATGATGACAACCTGGTGGGAGGAGCCAGAGGACATGAGACCAGGAAGGAACCACTCTCATTCTCAGGAACCAGGAAACACATTAAGAACGGGATCCTGGCCCCTTTCCCCATCCTCCCACTCTCCTGGGTAGGCACGTTACCCTCTGGGAGTAGCTTGCTTTGCCTACTGGGTGAGAACACTATCACACCACTTCCTGAGGACAGATAGCCTTTGGGGGGCCCCTCTGGAACTCAGAGTCCCAAGGCAGTGATGTGTTAAATCACTTACTGAGCATGCTCTGTGTGTGCCCTAGCAACAGCAAACCACAGAAATAGAAAAATGAAACTTAAAAACAAAACCCTATTTACCTTTTAGGAGTGGCGTTTGCTTTGAGAGATAGTACAGGAGAAACAGACTGGGTGACCCAGGGGCAGGGAGTAGGAGAGACTGCGGCCCCTCAGGGAGACGAGTTCCCAAGCTCCCCACAAGGTACTCAGGGGTCTTATTCTTTTGGTTTGTTTGTTTGTTTTCAAGACAGGGTTTCTCTGTATTGTCCTGGCTGTCCTGGAACTAGCTCTGTAGATCAGGTTACCTATGCCAAGTGCTGGGATTAAAGGCGTGCACCACCACCGCCCAAGTGGCATGAGCTCACTAGACTAACCAGCTGGCAACCCCAAGGCTCCTGTCTCTCTTCAGCACTGGTACACCAGGATCTTCTGTCTTCTGTTAAAGCCTGGGTTCTGGTCCAGAACTTGGGTTCTCTGACTCGGACAGAAAGCACGTTACTGGGGGCTGAAGAGATGGCTCAGTGGTTAAGAGCATTGCCTGCTCTTCCAAAGGTCCTGAGTTCAATTCCCAGCAACCACATGGTGGTCCACAACCATCTGTATTGAGGTCTGGCGCCCTCTTCTGGCTAACTCCGTACAAAATAAATAAATAAATATTAAAAAAAAAAAAAAGAAAGAAAGCACGTTACTGACAGAACCGTCTTCCCAGCCTGGAATTTTTTTTTTTAATTTCTTGTTTGTTTTAGAACCACGGGGATTAGCAAAGTCACATGGTTTAAAACCAAAGCCCAACTGTATTAAGAACAGACTTAGAACACAGCTAGCAAAGGGCATGAAGCATGGGCCTGTGCTACTGTGGGGATGAGCTGTGAACGTGCTACACTGAGTGCAGGCAACCCGATCCACAGGCCACGTGTGATGTGACCCCTAGAACACAGATGCAAGCAGACTGTGGTTCTGGTGGGGCAGGATGGACAGGGAACTGGCTAGTGGTGAGCTGTACAGCGCTCTGTGCACCACACACCACAGAAATACTTTAAAATGATTCATTTTAGCCGGGTGGTGGTGGCACACGCCTTTAATCCCAGCATTTGGAAGGCAGAGGCAGGCGGGTCTCTGTGAGCTCGAGGCCAGCCTGCTCAAAAGAGCTAGTTCCAGGACAGCCAGAACTGTTACACAAAGAAGCCCTGTCTCGAAAAACAAAACAAAATAAAAAGATTAATTTTACATCTTGTGACTGTTACCTGAAGTTGGAAATGAGAAAGAGAGACCAAGAAAAGATGATTTTAATGCTTGACCTCTATAAACTGATCAGCCAAACCTCAAACCTATCCCTCTACCTGGTTACTTTTCGTGGAGGGGAGTCAACCCCTTTGTTAACTCCTACTCTCCCCTGTGGGGTGCCAGCTTCAGGGCTCCATCAGCCTCCCTGGAACCAAAGCTCAGCTGGCCACACTCTGTACTCCCAGGGACGATGGGCACACGAGGCTAGGTTTGCAGAGTACGCTGCTCTGGCTGTCTCTTCCCAGCCATGTCCCCTCTTGATTCTACCAGCTCATGTGACAAGTGACAGCGTGCTCTGTCACTATGTCTTGCAGATCCTACCAGCAGAGAGAAGACTCCTCCCATCCCATCTGGCTTCCAAGACCCTCAACCTATCTGGTCGTGTCACCACCTCACGGCCCATCCACAGCAGCCCCTGCCTCATTAAATAACCATGCTGCTTTATCCACAAGAACCTCACACCCCTCCTCTACTTTCCAACGCAGTAGGCCACAGTCTCCTTTCTTACCAGTCCCTTGACCAACTGAAACATGCCTTCAACCCCTGAGGCCTACTATGCTTGAGTGCCAGGTGACAATCACCCAGTCTGTCCAGAGCTCTTCGACTTCATCCTTACCACTGCAGGGGACAGCTAGCCATGATGCTAAGGAGTATCCCTGCCACTCCACAGACTGTCACGTCTGTGGGGAGCCGTTCCCACATACTCCATTGCAAGATGACGCTGACCATCAGCACCACCACTGTAATCAAGCCAGTGCGCATGTGCATGGTAAATGACAGTTTACCTTGTCAAGCCAGTGCGCATGCACATAGTAACCTTCCATCCCTTGCTCTCTGCCTCTCCCGTGGAGTCATAGGGTTTGACAGGCTGCAGCCAGTCAGAGTTAGACACGTCCGAGGCGAGGACTGTTAAGCTATATAAGGGCCGGGTTTTCGACTCTTGAGGTCTTCGCTCTGTAAGCTTATGCTCTCCCTCTCAAGATGCATAAAGCTTTTCTGCAGAAGGATCCTGAATGTGCTTGTTCTTGCTGGCGAGACGGTAGCGCGGGACATCTGGTGCCGAAATCCCGGGAATCTTAACATCGTCAGCACCGCCGGAGACCCCTTGGACTCAAGGAGGATTCAGAACTGCAGGTGAGTACGTTCAGAGAGGCATGTCTTTTTTGGATTTCAGATTGGACCTTTCATCGCCCTGAAGAGTAGCGTGGAGGCCTTAGTGATCTTCTGAGAGCGCTTTTGATCATCGTTTTGGGACCACCGTTATAACTGTTAGGTACGGTAAGTCCGACGTAGATAAGCGGCAGTACCTTACTGTGCGCTTCAGTCTCTTGTAGATAAAAGAGCCGCGTGCGCGGATACTTTCCTTTTCGCTGCACTTATAAGACGGACGTAGGTAAGCCGCGGGCTTCTCGCAGTCCGTTATCACAGCACTAGAGTCGGTGTTAAAGAGACATAAAAATTGCCCATCGGACGCTGAAAAACTTCATAAAAGAGATTGATCGAGTGGCTCCCTGGTATGTTTGCTCTGGATCGTTGACTCTTGCCTCGTGGAACAAACTAGGTAAAGACCTCGATAAAAAACTAATTGAGGGAGACTTAAGGCAAGGAACAAAGGCCATTTGGAAGTTGGTTAAACACTGTCTGGAGGATGAAGCCTGCAAGGCTATAGTGGCAGAGGGAAGAAACGTCCTAGAAGAAGTCCAGGACAGTATGTCAGAAACTGAACATACTGAGAGGTTGGGCGCGCGCAGAAAAAAATTAGCCCCTATTAAGGAAAAAGACCTCCCTGGTAAGTCTAAGGATGAGGGGATGAATACTTCGGACCCTAATGGTCCACAATGCACCATGATAAAGAAAAGTAAGGAGAATGGCTCTAGCCGATACCCTCTGCAGGAACTTAAGGCTTTAAGTATAGATAGCTCTAATGACTCTGATAGCTCTGGGGATGAAGATTTAGACCCCGAGAAAGAAGTTGAACTAGATGAGGAAGCAGCCAGATATGAGAAGGAGAGATGTTATCCCGATGATCGCTTACAAAGCGACAGAGGACAGCTTTACACAGCCTCTTCACAGGTGGTTCCTTCGGCGCCCCCTCCTTATGAGATGTGCCCGGTGCCCGAGGGCCTTTTCCTTCCTTCCTGAGAAGGTAAAGAGAAAATTGAGCCTGGCCTACCCCGTCTTTGAAGACGTGGAAGGAGGACGGGTGCACGCACCTGTGGAATATAGCCAAATAAAAGAATTGGCGGAATCGGTTAGAAAATATGGCGTTACCGCTAATTTTACCCTAGCCCAATTGGACAGATTGGCTATGACTGCCATGACCCCGGCTGACTGGCAAACGGTCACCAAAGCATCACTTGTTAGTATGGGTCAATATATGGAATGGAAAGCCCTTTGGTATGAAGCGGCCCAGGAGCAAGCCAGAGCCAATGCCATGGCTCTGACTCCAGAACAACAATGGACGTTGGATCTCCTAACTGGCCAAGGGCGTTTTACTGCTAATCAGACTGATTATCATTGGGGTGCATATCGACAGATTGCTGACACAGCCATTAGGGCATGGAAAGCACTCTCTAGAAAAGGAGAAGCGAATAATCAGCTCACTAAGATCATTCAGGGCGTACAAGAACTTTTTCAGACTTTGTGGCACGAATGACAGAGGCAGCAGGACGTATCTTTGGCAATCCTGAAACGGCCGCGCCTTTTATCGAACAGCTCATTTTTGAACAAGCCACCCAGGAATGTCGCACAGCCATAGCCCCCAGAATGATTTGGCTGATCGCGCTACATGACTAGCTGCGGTGACCCTTGCCTCCCCATTACAAGCTGCAAAACTCTTTCATAATAACTTTCATGTTACAGCTGAAACCCAGCGTAGGTGCTTTTCTCTCACTAGAAAGGAGGCTCGTGACATTGTGACCCAGTGTCACAATTGCTGCCAGTTTCTCCCTATTAGACACACTGGGATAAATCCCAGAGGAATTTTGCCTTTACAGGTATGGCAAATGGATGTTACTCATATCACTGCTTTTGGAAGACTTCAATATGTGCATGTGTCAATTGACACATGCTCTGGCATTCTTCATGCCACACCTCTCACAGGAGAAAAGGCTTCTCATGTCATTCAACATTGCCTTGAGGCATGGAGTGCTTGGGGCAAGCCCACATTTTTAAAAACTGATAATGGACCTGCCTATACCTCTCAAAAGTTTAAGCAATTTTGTTTGCAAATGCAAGTTACACACAATACAGGCCTGCCCTATAATCCTCAGGGGCAAGGCATTGTTGAGCGAGCACATCGCACACTTAAGTCTTATCTAATTAAACAAAAAAGGGGAATAATGAAGGAGTTGCCCCCGACGCCAAGAGTGGCCATTGCCACTGCTTTGTTCACTATAAATTTTTTAAATTTGGATGACCATGATCAGACCGCGGCGGACCGACACTGTTCGCAGCCACGGCGGCCAAAGGAACTTGTAAAATGGAAAGATGTGTTGACTAATGAATGGAGAGGCCCAGATCCTATTTTAATAAGATCCAGGGGAGCTGTTTGTATTTGTCCACAGAATGAAGAAAATCCTTTCTGGGTACCTGAACGGCTAACAAGAAAAATCTTGGAACGGAAGGATGGTGGGGATCACTCTCATGCTGATCGTGTCGACCTTTCTGTTGCCGATGCTGGTGATGTCTTCGCGAGTTGAGAGCCGCCATTGTCCATCAACTCTACCTGCCTTGATCTGTCCTTCACAGAGGGACTGTCTGCTGTTTCATACTTCAAGGAATGGGTGGGGGTGGAATTATTTGGTGCAGTCATTTGCTGTGGATTGGTGTTACTTCTCTGACTGGTCTGTAAGCTCAAAACCCAAAACAAAAGAGATACAGGCTCTGGTCGCCCTAGAACAAGGGGCTTCCACTGATATTTATGCTCAAGCAATAGGCCACCGACTGAACAGCTCTTGCACACCTGGAACTCAGGTTCACTGCACAAGGTAGAGTGTTCAGCCTGATCTCCCAAGAGGGGTGTTGAGCTAAGGGCATCGCACAGAGAGTGGTTCTCTCTGAGAGACATGTTGTCCTGCATAAGGGTTGCCTGCCTCATTTTCCCTTTCCCAGAAAAAATGGCAGAGGGCAGGTCGAAAGCATCCCGGGTTCAATGAATCTAGGGATAGATTTCGTACACGTCTCACATATTTTTACATTGGGAAGTACAACCACTGTCTCTACCCTCATAGCCTGGGAAAGCCTGATTGCTTTTAAAAATGAAAAGGGGGAGATGTGGGGAGCCGTTCCCACATACTCCATTGCAAGATGACGCTGACCATCAGCACCACCACTGTAATCAAGCCAGTGCGCATGTGCATGGTAAATGACAGTTTACCTTGTCAAGCCAGTGCGCATGCACATAGTAACCTTCCATCCCTTGCTCTCTGCCTCTCCCGTGGAGTCATAGGGTTTGACAGGCTGCAGCCAGTCAGAGTTAGACACGTCTGAGGCGAGGACTGTTAAGCTATATAAGGGCCGGGTTTTCGACTCTTGAGGTCTTCGCTCTGTAAGCTTATGCTCTCCCTCTCAAGATGCATAAAGCTTTTCTGCAGAAGGATCCTGAATGTGCTTGTTCTTGCTGGCGAGACGGTAGCGCGGGACACACCTCCAGCTTGCTGCCATCCACAACAGGGGACCAAATGAGGGGTCACCGTCCCCTCAGAGGATAAATGCCTTTATGATAGTCACCGTTTTTTTTTTCCCAGCTTGAGAGTCAGACCCACGACTGGCAGGCTGAGAGGTGGGATGAGTCCCTTCCAGAGGCAGGGATATCTACAGGGGGTGGGCCTGGGGCTCCCTATACAGCTGGAAGGAAGCTGGCTCCCTCTGTTTGCTTTGAATTGCAGGTTTGGATTTCAACCCCAACAGCATAATACTATGTTTCCTGCCACAGTCACAGAGGGGCTGGCAGAATGCAAGGGATGCTGGGTTGTTGGCTTGCTTTAAGTGGGGAAAAAAAGACCAATATAACCTCCCCACCCCGAGAACAGTGTCAGCAGTGAGTGGAGCTGCTGTTCCCTGCTTCCAGGGACTTGGGCTCTGATGCCCCGAGCGCATCACCAAAGTGCCTCTTTGTAGCACTGGACCCGCCAGGAGCTGTGACTGTCCCCATGCCCTTGGTCTCTTGCATTTTTCTGGAGCAGCCATGCTTTTGGACACCAGCTTGCTACCTAAGAAGCCTGCCCTTGTTCATAGGGCTAAGAATGCTCACTGCTTGCCAGGCGGTGGTAGCACACGCCTTTAATCCCAGCACTCAGGAGGCAGAGACAGGTGTATCTCTGTGAGTTCGAGGCCAGCCTGGTCTACAAAGCAAGTTCCAGGACAAGCTACAAAGAAACCCTGTCTTAAAAAAAAAAAAAAGAATGCTTACTGCTCTTGCAGAGAACCTGAGTTCAGTTCCCACACCAGGTGGCTCACACACAGCCACCTGGAACTCCAGCTCCAGGGACTGGACACCCTCCAGCTTCTGAGGGCTCCTGCACACAGATGGCACACATAAACTTGTGAAGGCGCATGCATATATAAATATCAGATGATAAATCTTTTTGAAAAATTGCCTTTCACAAGATTGGGATAGATGGCCCCCACAGAGCTCAGCCAGGAAGTCCCTTCCCTCTCCCCATGGCAGAATCCGGAGAGAGGCGGTGACAGTGAGAGCCAGGCACATGTGTGGAGTGTGTGTGTGTATGTGTGCATGCGCTCTCCCAAGCACACACGTGGAAGCCGGAGGTCCATATTACTCTTCACCTAATTCTCTCATGGAACCTGGGTGCTCACCAACTGGCCAGTGAGCCCCAAGGAGCCGCCTGTCCCTGCCTCCCAGTACATACTGCCACACCCAACTTCTCCCTTGGGTGCTGGGGAACCAGACTCAGGTCTTTATGCTTACACAAGCACCTTACCCATTTAGCCATCACCCCAGCCCCACGTGTTTTTGTTAATTCTCCATAAACGGGTCTGAGGCCCCATGGTGATGAGGTTTTGAGTCAGGAAACCCACATGGCTTTGTCCAGAAGCAGGCACTGCGGAAGGAAGGCTTCTCTCGGTGGACGTGGAGACTACACATAGGGAGATTCCCAATGGGAGAATAGCAGTATAAAGTGACCATGACTACCTAAAGCTCTGGGGTGGTGGGTGGAGTCGCAAGGCTCTGCAGCTGCCACTGTCTGCTTCCCGCGTACTTTCACCACCCGAAAGGAAATCCCATCTCTCTCAAGCAGCTGCCCCCTCCATTCTTTCCTCCCTCCCACGGCCCCCATCTGTTTACCCGGCTGTGAGTATTCTGGGCGATTCAGCTACCTGGCACCACATACAACTGGGACCTTCCCTGTCTGGCCTGCCACTCAAGTCATATTTTCTTCCTAAGTGGCAGCATGCGTCCACATGTCTTGCCCTCCGGAGGGACAGGCCCCGGGACGACCTTTAACCTTCTCTCTCTTATCATTTCTCCTCCCCCACTGTCAGTCCAAGTCAGACCACGGAGCACGGCATGTGGTCGGTGTTCAGAAACCCCTGTGCGGTGCACAGATGGCAGTGGCAGAGGGGGCTCCCACCTTGGGGACATGGTGGCTTCACCTTCCTACCTGAAACCGGTGCGAGCTGAAGAGTTTCCTCAGCCTGTTCCTAAAGTCCAGGGTCGGCCTGGGTGTGGGGCCAGGGCCAGCCTCGGCATCTGCACCCACGGCACTGCCTTCGCCTTGGGCCGATGTGGGGGCTGGCTCCTCCTCGTCCTCTTCGTTCTCCCACTTCTTGTAGTTGATGTTCCACGTGTGGTAGTCGTCCCCAACCACTGTGAAGTGCTTCAGGAACCTGCTCATCCTCTTGGTGGGAGCCACCTTGGCTCTGCGGGTGACGGCCTGGAGGGGCGGGGCAGAACATGCACTTGAGGTTCCCACGGCTGTGATGGGGAGCAGGACCCAAACCAGGTCCCAGGGTGCACAGAGCACCCTAGCCCAGGTCAAAAAGGGGGGTTTTTTGGGGGGCACTTATTTTTGGAACCTAATATCGCTGTATATGAGGCAACAGGAAACCCCAATCCCACCAGACATGTCCCTGCGGTCTGGCCAGCAGTCACCAACGATACTACAGCCCAGTCCCTACAGGAGGCCCACGTGTAAATACCAGAAGAGCCATGCACTCTCAGAGAAACTGAGAGCTGGTGATGGCAGTGGAGGAAGCGTCCAAAAGTAAAAGTCCAGTGTTACAGAAAACTCAGAGACGCCAACCCTACACTCCACAGGCCAGTCCTGGCCAGGCAGATGGAAAGGGGAGTTCCTTCCAGGATTATCCAACACAGCACACACTTGTAATCCCAGCATTTGAGAGGTGGAGGCAATGATAAGGAGGATAAGGAATCGAGGCCAGCCTGTGCTGATCTACGGTAAGGACAGAGAGAAGCCCTTTGTGGGGCACAGACACACGAGATCACACAGCAGACAGACAAGGACACAAAAGGCACAGTTACACACAGTCACACTCGGGAACAGAAAGATTCCCAAGGCTTTGTTCTTCAGCAGGCACAGGTTTCCACAAAGGACAGAAGAAGCAGGGAGCATGTAGGAGAATTCAAATCTGGACTCCCTCTTGGCTGAAAGACTTGAAGGGAAGCCAGGGGCAGTGGTGGCACACGCCTTTAATCCTAGCACTTGGGAAGCAGAGGCAGGTGGATCTCTGTGAGTTCGAGGCCAGCCTGGTCCACAAAAGGCAGGACAGCTGGGATTGTTACACAGAGAAACCCTGTCTCAGGAAAAAGAAATACTGGACAGGGAAGTGCTTTTATTCCTTAATGTGACATGGATGTGTTATTGGCGACTCAGAGTTAACCACTGAAGCATACAGTCCACACTGGCAGTTCTGAAGGTGCTGCCTTTAGACTCCATTGCGAACCCGCTCCCTGAATCTCTAATCGCATCCTTCTCATCCATCTCAGCCTGAAGTACTGCCCCAGCCTCCTGCCACTGCCCCCTTCTCTATGGAATTACAAAGACCTTCGTAACATATAGTGAGACCACGGGCGCGCCGTTGCCTAGAGTTCTCCAGGGGGTTCTCCAGCCCCCACAGGAGGCCCTCCTGCTGTCCTTACTGCCGTTCAGGCTCTCCTCTCTGAGAGGGTGACCCCACTCCCTCCTCACCCTGGTTTTGTGTTTTTATTGCATCATTCCAGTTACACTGAGGCAGGAAAGAAAGACCAGGAAATTAACGGGATAAGAAGGGACAGAAGCTCTTGCCCGCTAGGATTCAGGCTGCCTCTCCTGCTGACTGAACCTTGAGCAATTTCAATGCAACCAACAAAGCAAAGGCTGTCTTTCTGGCCTCCACATGTGCACCGTGGCATGAGTGCACCCACGTTCACACGGATGCACAGGCACGCTCACGCACACACAAAGATTTACATACAGAATTATCAATTGGCTGAAAGTAAAAAGAACAAACAGAACCTCAGGAATGCTAACCAGTGTTCGAACATAGGGACACCTGCAGTATCAAAAGATGAGAGGGGGAATAAAAGAATAAAGGCTGAGGTTGGCAACATGGCTTGGAGAGTAAAGGTGCTTGTTCCCAAGACTGGTGAGCCAATCCCTGGGATCCACATGCTAGAAGAAGGGAACCGACCCCCCTGAATCCTCCACACGCATGCTGTGCCACAGGCTCATCCAGGCACATACACAAACAAACAGGAAGGTACATTTTAAATGGCTGAAAAAATATTCACGTCTGATAGGATAGACATGTAGCCTGAGACACAATGAACTCTAAGCAGGAGGACGGTACAAGGAAATGGACAGAGGCCTGTAAGCACAATGGGTAGAGCACCTGCCTAGCACTCTTGGTCCTGGGCACTATCCTCAGCAACACAAGGAATAAAGAACTTGTGCCCTTGGGTCGGACTGGAGAAAGGGAGCCTGTCTCGCCCCCGTCCACACCCTGCCCTGGGTTCTGTGTGGCCTTATGTTTCCAGTCTCCAGATTTGGTCAACAGTCCCCTCCCACAGTCCCAACATCTTCTAGCTAAGTGCCAGGGGGAAGCCCCATTGTCGAACCTGGGGGACAACTGAAGTGAAGTGCGGAAGCAGAGGCTCTGTAGGCATCTGAACCCCAGGCTGCCTCGCTGCCCCCCCCATATTATATGGTACCTCAGGAACCGCAGCCTGCAGATTTCTTCAAAGGCTAGGAGGCCCAAGGAAAGCTTGAAATAGTGCATGGCCTCCTGGGGGCAGCTCCATCTAATGCCTCAGCCACAGAGGCCTGCCTGCATCTTAGCACCCCCCACCTCTGCCAGCCTCCTCACCCAGCATTCTAGTCTAAACCTTTGTCCTCAGTGGCCCAGGAAGGCTGCATGGCCTCCTACTGATCCCTGACTTTTCCATTCTCTCCCCAGGCCTGAACAGGTCTCACCTTGGCTCTGCCACGGCCCTCCTCACCCTGACAACTGTTCCTTTGTGCTCTCCAGAAAAATCCAAGGGAAACACCCAAGCCTCTTCACGTGGTGGGCACAGCCCCAAGAGGCTCAGCCTCTCTGCTTCCAGCAGCCTGCCCCTTCTCCCTTGCCCCTCAGAGCACTATAACCTGGCTGCCCACACCTCATTCCAACTTTGGTTTATTCGTCCCCAAGCCTGAAGACTCAGCTGGCTGCAATGCCACTTCCTCAGAGTGGTCCTTCCTGGATCATGAGCCATAGCCAGCCTCCTCTCCCAGTTCCACAGCCTCTCCTTCCCCTTCCGTTCTCCACACTTCCTCAGAACCCTCCTCTCAGTACCGAGGAGGGGCTGTGTATCCTGAGCCCACTGCGACACCTGCCCAAGGCTCCCTCCTCCTGGACAGCCGTGAATTCCCCCAGGAAATACCTCACCCCTCAGGCAAAAGCCGCTGAGGCTCAGGCTCTCTGCCAAAACCACATCTCACAGGAGAGGCAAGTTTTCGCTCTGAAACTTTCTGAACAGTCAAGAAGTGACTTGAGTAACTTGGGATGAAAATACTTGTGGTATCCAGCAGAGCAGAAAAGAATTCTGGTTTTAAGTCAAGAAGCTGTGTCAGAAGCAGGAAAGTTCCAGAAAAGGGCTGACCACAGCCCTTGTCCTCACCCTGGCCTCTCACAAACCTAGAAAGATGGGTTCTGTGACACCCACTGAGCACCTGCCCAGGCCAGGCTCCTGTGGCCTCCATGGCAACTCTGTGTCACCAGTGTGGAAAATCATTCCTCCCCCGCTTCGTCCCCTGAAGTTGTAGGTTCTGTCACATGGGCCCAGGACTTGCAGACCTTCCAGGGGAGGGATTGGCACCGACACCAGGAATCCCTGCTATCCACATTCTTCTCTGATCTGGTGTTCCTCGCCCTGTGGCCAAAGCCCAGGCTGGAGCTGCAGAGATGTTCAGCAGTATGTGCTGTGTGAGTGTAAGGACCTGAGTTCGAATCCCAGCACCCACATAGAAGCTGGCGCAGCAGCTGGAGAGACAGCTCAGCAGTTAAGAGCAAGGGCTACGCTTGTAGAAGAGAGAGGCTCGATTCCCAGCCCCCAGGGCAGGCACCTCAGAACTGCTGGTAGCTCCAGCCTCAGGGGATCTAACACCTTCTTCCAGCACCTGCACTCAAGCGCGCACACCCGCACACATACAGAGAATTTTAAGAATAAAAATAAAATATTAAATAAAAAGTTGGGTATGATAGTCTATACAATCCTAAAGGGAGACTTCCAGGCCAGTGAGAGGCTCTTTCTCAAAAGCAAACAAACACATGGCAGATAGCTCCTGAGGAACAGCGGGCAGCTAACCTCTCCCTGCACCTGTGTAGAGTGCACACTCACACACACACACGCACACACACACTCACACACATGCACGCGCACACACACACACACACACACGCACACACACACGCACACACATGCACGCGCACACACACTCACACACATGCACGCGCGCACACACACATGCACACACACACACACACACACACACACGCACATGCACACCTTCTCTCTCACCAGGTTCTGATCTGTCAATCATCACCCAGACTGCTGACCCCATTTTTCATGACAGGCTTCCACCTCTTTCCTCTCCTTGCTTGGTCTCTCATGACTGGCTTCCTTGGCAGTCCGACTCTGACCTTGGCAGGCTGGGGCCTCTCCACTTCCGGTGGTCTCAGCAGTCCTGTGTTCAGTGTTGCTCATGTTCAAGTACACAGCCTGGTCTCAGCTGCCGCCATCTTGGTAGCATGCTGTGGCCCAAGCTCAGCTCACTTCCCCACCAAATCTGCTCCCCTGGGGCCACAGCATCACTGCCACGGTGCCCAAGCAGAGAGCTAAAGATCCGGTTAGGTTCCCTGCCATTGTCCTTGCTCTATGTCACCTAACAGCTCTCAGCTCCTGCGTCCCTGCTGCGGCCATTGCCTCTGACCTGGACTGCTCCACTCCCCTCACTCCTGCTGTGTCTCCCACACAGCGCCAGCCAGGCTGGGTCCTACCTTTCCCACTGTCCCACCCACATTCCAGCTCCAGGGTCTCACTGGCTCAGGACTGGGACCCATCTTACCCTGTATATCATCCAGGTCTTGGACCTAGGTGTCCCTTCCCCAGCTGTCCCCTCCATCAGTAGCTGCTAACACACGGTGTCAATTCACAGTACCCCATACCCCTGGGAAGGGCTCCATGAATAGTTAATGAACAAATTAACACATAATGGAATCGGGGAGCTATCTCTCTAAGGCAATGCAATGACATGTGACAAGTGTCAAACCAGGCAAATGACTAACCTGGGAAAGGTAAGTGGAGACCTTCACATGCCTTCTAAGGCTGTCTGTCTGTATTCTCACAGGGGCCAAAATGCCACCTGGAGGAGGGGAAAGTCCCTCCCTCCCTGCAGAATGACCTCTAACACCACAGAAAAAGATACTTTTTAAGAAACACAGCCAACTCCCAAGTCCCTGTTCCCCAAAGCCTTCCCCATGTCCCTAGTCCCTCTCAGAGCTACTCTGGGGGCCTTGACCACAACCCTCGACCCAGAACTCCAGCAAGACCCTACAGCAGCAGCGTCTACCACCACCACGCCCATGCATCATGTTATATAGCATGACCACAAACGATCTTCTCTCCCACAGTAGTCCAGGCCAGCACGGAGGGGCTCAGTGTGGGGAAGATGGCAGAGTCAGGCTCAGCCCCAGGGCTGTGTGACTCAGAGACCATGTTCTAGAACACAGGGTCAAGAGAACCCAGGCAGCTAGTGGTTCCCTGCTGGAGCATTCACAGGCTGAATTTCGGGGTCCCTCTGGAACAATGGGAAGTGACCTTCTTTGAATGGGGTCTCTGCTGACAAGGTCACTAAGCTATTGAGATGGAGTCTCTGGATGTTGGCAGCCAGTGTCCGTACGAGCAGAAGAGATCCGGAGGACCAGGTCACATGATGACCAAGGCAGGGATTCTACAAGCCAAGAGGAGCTGATGTCAACTCCAGACCATCCCTTCTGCTGGGACACACAGGCAACCCCACTTGCTTTTACATAGTCCTGAGAAGGAGGCAGGGCAGGGGGGCACAATTTCTGCATTCATAGGAGGGGAAACTGAGGTCAGAGGAGGCAAAAACACTGGCCTATGTCACAAGTCAGTGGCGGGAGACAGGTGCTGAAGAGGGGACACTCCTACGGCCCCCAGAGAGGAACGCTTTGAAGGCAGTACCATACTGGCTTTTTAGCCCCTTTTGTTTTTTAATGTGAGATCTCATTGTGCTGCCCAGGCTGGCTTCCTGAGCTCAGGCAATCCTCCTGCCTCAGCCTCCCTGATAGCTGGGACCAGGTGCATGTCACCATGCCCATTTTCTAAAAGCATACTAGAAAGCTGGCTTTGAGGTGGCGCTGGCTGAAGGCTCTAACCACTGAGCAAGATGGCCTGGGTGTGATCAGCAGACCCTGCATGGGAGGAGTCAGCAGACCCTGCATGGGAGGAGTCAGCAGACCCTGCATGGGAGGAGGAGAGAACAGAACTGCCCTCTGACCTCCTCTCATGTACCCACACACACAATAAATAAACAACACGAACTAGAAAGCCTGACAGTTTACAGCTGTACCCCCAGCATATGGGAGGTACCAGCGGGAAGCTCAAGAATCCAAAGTCGCGGCTGGAGAGATGGCTCAGAGGTTAAGAGCATTGCCTGTTCTTCCAAAGGTCCTGAGTTCAATTCCCAGCAACCACATGGTGGCTCACAACCACCTGTAATGGGGTATGGTGCCCTCTTCTGGCCTGCAGACATATACACAGACAGAATATTGTATATACTAAATAAATAAATGTTTAAAAAAAAAAAAGAATCCAAAGTCATCCTGGGCTACATAGTGAATTCAAGGCCAGCCTGGGCTCCTGAGGCCCTGTCTAAAAACAAACAAACAAAAAGCTAAAGCCAGCCAGGCCGAGATGAAGCACACCTTTAACGGCAGCACACAGGAGTATGTGTGTGTGTGTGTGTGTGTGTGTGTGTGTGCAGGTGCTACAGAGGCCAGAAGAGGGCATCAGATTCCCTGGAGCTGCCGACATGGGTTCTGGGACATGAACTTGGCTTCTGTGCAAAAACAGAGTGTGCTCTTACCCGCCGAGCCATGGCCCCAGCCCCTGCTTTAATTTCTAACCGCGACAAGTGACAGTGGCACGAGCTCCCGCCAACCAGGAGTTCTGTGGCATGTGGCCAACGAGGAGAAGATGTAGCCAGAAAGCCCCCACCTCTTGCTGTGTAGCTCAGGCTGGCGCCAAACTCAAAACCCCCCTGCCTCTGCCTCCTGACCGTTGTGATCACAAAAGAGTGTGCCTCCGTATCCAACTACAGAGAAGCTGGTTCTTCAAGCTACCTGAATGAGGGGCAAAATCGAGGTTTGAATATACTGTCTTCTCTCTTTGATAGGGAAACTGAGGCCCTGTCACATGGCAGCCAGCACGTCAGGGTGTCAGCTGTGTCCACACTCAGGCAGGCACCTCATCCTTAAGCATGGCCTTTACCCCCCCATGCCCCACAGCCTGTGAACTTCAGCAACTGATGACTCTTGACCTTTGACCTGTCATCTGTGCCTTCCCAACATTTGCTACTGTCCTTGCCTAGATTCTGCCTCTCACTTGAAGGATGACCCTGCCTATAGCTTCCTGCTGCCACCCTGCATCCATGCATGTGTGTGCACACACACATACACCACACACCCCACAATACAACACACACATGCATGTGGCGGCCAGGGGTCAACCTGAGGTGTCATCTTTAGGCACTGTTCCCTCCCTGCCCCAATAGGCTTTCTCACTGAACTTAGAGTGCACAGGCTAAACCAGTGAGTCCCCTTTGTCCTAGTCCCGAGATTACAGCATGTACCGACAATGCCCAGGTTTCTGCAAGGATTCTGGGTTGGCACTCAGGTTCTTATGCTCACACGGAAAGCCCCACACCCATCCTTCATTCTTGCATGTGTGTGAGGGCACAAGCACATGCACATATATGTGGGGGCCCACCCAACATTTGTGTTGGTTTCTGGGGATTCGAACTCAGAGCTGGTTCCCCAGCTCCACCCCCATCTTCCCACCTGCAGCCTGAGGGCTCCAGAACCTGCTTCCATCTGTACAGAACAGAGAGAGCTTAGGTGACTGGCAGCTGCTGTCCTCAGACAGCCTGCCTGCCTTTCTGCCTTCTGGCATCTCAGAACTTTGCTTCCTAAGGGACATGGCATCCTGCCCCTCCCTCCTATAGAATGCAGTCTCCTTTACCCTGACCTTTTGCTGTCCCTTTAGCCAGGGGAGTCCCCAAGAGATCACCTCTTCATAGGACTGAGCCTTCTGGTGCACACCTGGGATTCTTGCACCTGGGAGGCTGAGGCAGGGGATAGAAAATTCAAAACAAGAGCCTGTCTCATAAAACTAAAACCCCTGGGGTGTGGTCTGATGTCTAACGGGCTTCTCTGGTCCTGAACACCCCGTGTCCTGTCACAGCTCATTGCTAGAGGAAGCAGCGTGCCCTCTGTAACCCCGGGGAGGAAAGTCTGTTGCGTGTGGCCAGCTTCCTGCGGTCTCAGTCCAATGCCTTCCCCTTGGCTGGCTTCACCTGGGGTTCATGTCTGCTTTCTTGCAGCCTTGCCAGCAAGGCACTGAACACAAGACGGTGTTTGTGACCCTCCCATAGTCCTTTGCTTAAAATGTCTCTGTTTTCCCCCTACTCTAAATGGTAAAGAACAGCTCCCCCCGCCCCCCTCCCGCTGCAGCTAACCCACATACCTGGTCTCAGCTGCCTCTCCCTGCTTAGCCACACTGCCTCCATTCAGCCTTTGTACTAGGCAGGTTTGTCTGGCCTCAGGGCCTTTGCATACATACGTGGCTTCCTCTGGCCGGGAATATGTAACCTCTCTCATGCTGTCATCTAGCTTTCCTTTCCTCTTTTAGGTTCCTTCCAAGTATCCCAGCCTGTCCTGATCATACACTCCTGCACCTCCTCTGTCACCCTCATGCCCAACTGAACACCCCAGGGTGCAGGCTGCACAGGTTCCTACACACACCATACCTTCCACTGGAAGTGTCTCCCCGTGAGCTGCAGCGCGCAGTGAGCCCACCTGCCCCGCACCCACCCTGGCTCCGTGTGTGTGTGTGTGTGTGTGTGTGTGTGTGTGTGTGTTCGGAGGAATTGCCTATTTATAAAATCAGGGAAGTCTGTAAATAGGCGTTGAAGTCTTTCCTTCTCAAGGGTGGGGAGGAAGTTTGAGGTTTGCAAAAACAACCCCTCTGTGGCTGACTGGCTCAGGTGTGGGGGACTGGTGAGCCAGGTCTGTCGAGAGCCATGCTCAACTCACCTTCACCTGGAAAGTCAGGGATGCACTTGGAGGCTGTGTGGGACAACGACTTTCACACAAGAATGGGACGGCGGCGCGTCCTCCCCAACCCTAGAATAGCCACTGACTCAGGACCCCTATTCAGAGTTGCCTAGAACAACACCACATCCCAATCACATGGCTCCAGATTGGCCTCATTTACTGATGCCAAAGAAGAGAGGATAAGAGACTTGCTAAGAGTCAAATAGCTAGGAAACAGCTGGACTGTAATCCAGGGTGCCTGGAGGAGTGGCCCTTGACTCCTATTCCCCACTCAAGATGTAGCCCAGGGCTGCTGAAGCCAATGCTGTGGGACAGAAGCTCTCCAGACAGAAGAATTGTCATGCCTCATCCCTGGCACTCTCTGACACGTTACCCTAGGTGGACCCCTCTACTGTCCACCTCTCCACTCCACTTCTATAGGGCTGATGGCCACCCTGTCCCAACAGGCGGGGAAGTGTCCTGCTCCTTTCCCTAGAGGACAGACATGATGATGTTCAGGGAATGAGAGACGGATGCAAAGCCTGTGACACCAGCCACTCCACATCGCCCAGTATCACAAGCTGGGCTGCTTCATAAAAGCAGAGGAAGGGCAAATTTTCCATCTGGAAGCTGTGTGCTGTCACCTGGTGTCCAGTGTGAGGGGGATGCTCCATGGGCTCCAGCCATGGAGTCCACAGAAGAAAGGCCTCAGGCCCCTCCTTGCTACTCCCTTCTGGAATGAGCCAAGGAACATGGAGGAGACATGGAGAAGCCACTCTCTCCCTCATCCAGCTTGTGTCTCCAGCTACCTGAGGAAAACCTCAACACAGCTGACAGAGCAGAGATGACCTACAGGGACAGTGTGGTGTTGCTCCGAAGACACCTCAACCATGAATGTCAAGGACAAGTGGATTGTGCTCACTTAGGGCTGGGGCGTGTGTGACTTTGAGCCTCCTCAGCCTAAAGAGTGCAACCTACTTTTTCAACATGTAACCATCAAACACACCGAAGTGCACCTCTCACAAGAAGCTGACACCTGCCAGGTGGTGGTGGTGCACACCTCTAATCCCAGCATTCGGGTGGCAGAGAAAGAGGCAGGCAGATCTCTGTTGAGTTTGAGACCAGCCTGGTTTACAGAGTGTATCCCAGGGCAGCCAAGGCTGTTACACAGAGAAATCGTGTCTCGAAAATACCCACCCCCCACAAAAAAAAGAAGAAGCTGAAACCGTGCCTTAAGGCTGTGTCTGTCCTTCCATCTGTCTGTCTGTCTGTCTGTCTGAATACTTAATGAACTCACTACCTTTGTCTCAGTCTGGCTTGTCCTGAAATTCTTCTCTATGTCATGGTCAAGGGTCTGACTTTACCCAAGTGGAGCTTCCCAACAGGGAAGGAAGCTCCCAAAGCTGTGTCCCCACCAGTACCACTGGCTGTGCACAGAGGGCCAGCTGCATGTTAGAATGGCCGGGAATCATTCCTGCAGAGCTGGGATGGAACCCGGGGGGCCTCCTGCAGAGCATATCAGCCTCTTACTTGGCATACAAGGGTCACACTCAGAGCTCCCAAGCACCCCGTAAGTGCGCAGCGAGGCTGACAGCCACAGCCAAGCTCGGCGCCTCCAGAGGAAGTGAGCCAGTGGGGCACCCCACCCCAGGCTCTGCGCACCTGGCTTCCAAGCCCTGCAGATGGGCCAGGCACGTGCATTCATCTGAACTGTGGAATAAGACCAGAACATGTACCACAACCCTTGCTTGTCCCATCGTGGAGTTGGCAGCCTGGGACATAAGTGGCGGTTGTCCCCAGGCACCCTGCTAATGCCACAGACCACTGTTAGGTGTAAGTCTCAATGTATTTCTGTGGGCTAATGTTATTGTTCCCATTCCCCCAGAATGGAAAACTGAGGAGCAGGGAAAGGAAAAAGGAGAAAGGGACTCTAAGGAAGTGTGGCCATGCCCATCTCTGCAGAACTGGTGACCACCAGTCAGCTCTGTGCGGAGTTGCACACCCACCACCACCAATGCCTGTGTTCTCAAAACCTAGGAGGGCCAGGAGCCAACAACATGGTTCAGCAGGTAAAGTACCTGCCACCAAGCCTGACCACCAGAGTTTGATCCCTGGGACCCATTTGGTCGAAAGAGAGAATGAACTTCCACAAGTTGTCCTTGGGCAGCCACAACTATGCCACGGCACAGTACACACATGCAAACACACAGACACACAAATACATAAATACAAAGTATAATTAAAAAGAGAAATATCTAGGCATGCTGGACAAGTTCAAAGCATGGTGTACCAGGCCAGGCTCAGCCATGGCAGGAACATGCCGCCTGCCACAAGGGGTCCTGGCCAGCCATTTAACAATGGAGATAGCCCCTCTGTGGTGAGAGTATGCCCCACCCGGCTCCAGTTTCCCAAAGTGTGTCCTAGCTGGGTTCTGCATTCCAGGATCCACTTCCCCTGCTGGCCCACACCCTGGTACAGGCTGGTGACAAGCCTTCAGCACCTCGCAATTTATCCCTGCATCTGTCCAGCTTCATTCTGATCCCCAGACCCACCTGGACCCCTATTTTAGTTTCAGCTATGGCTGCTCCTTCTGGGGACACCTCTGCCTATATCAGTGCTCACAATCACTAGTACAAAAACACACGCACAAACCAAAACGCAACCTGGACCAGTGTTGCCATCATCCCTGCCATGTCACCTGTCTCTCACTATAACCAAAAACTGAAGACTTCATCCCACTTGTCATAGGTGGCAGACCCACGCCTTCCATGCTGGGGCCCAAGAACCTTCCTGAAGCGCCCAGCAGTTTTACCAAGCCCACTCCTCACTGCAAGTACCCACAGCACCAAGTCTGAGACCCTGCTGTGCTTTCTCGCAGTTGGATGCCAAGGAATCCTGACTTTGCTTCATTGAGACGGTGGCAGGTCTCAAACTCTTGTAGCCGAGGATGACCTTGAACTCTTGACCCTGACCCTCCTGTTTTAGGATTGTAGGTTTGCCCCACCACACCCAGCCAAGCTCTGACATCATGGTTCTTAAACTAGAAATCAGGGTTTGCATGGTGGACCGTGGCTCCCCTGCCTCCAGGTCCTGTGAAACCTAGCAGCAGCTTTCCCGTCCTGACTGCAGGCACAGTGCAACCCTTACACTGGGGGTTCTCTCTGACCCGCAGGAAACTTCCACAGGTTGCTCCTCTCACAGCGGGAGCCTTCAGACAACATTTACCTTTTGGTCTTGGGAAGCCATTTTCCCTTTTGTCTCAGGATCCAACAATGACAGAACTGATGTGTCACCCTGCTGTCACCGAGGGTACACTCTGCAATCTGTCCTCACAGTTTGAACAGCGCCTGAAAATAAGGTCACAAAATGTGTTGGAAGGGTACAATCTGGAAAGACAGTCAAACAAATATTAATGAACACCTGTCTGAGCGCTGGATCCACCCTCGAGCATCTGTGAGATGGATACAGTAGTCACTGTTGCCAAGGAATAGAAACAACCACGTCCACCAATGGAGGGATGGCTAAAGAGCCGCACAATGGAATCTAGCCTTCAAAAACACTAACAGCTGCTACAGTGTTAGCGAGCCCTGAGCCCTGAGAACACCACACTAAGGGAAAACAGCTAGATTTAGCACCTTGTATGCTGAGCCTGGCATGGTGGTATATCTGTAATCTGGTACTCAGGAGGCTGAGGCAGGAGGATTATGAGTTCAAGACTAGCCTGGACTGCATGGTGAGGTCCTGTCTCAAAATTAAAAAGGAAAATCGGGCTGGGCTTTAATCCCAGCACTCTGGAAGCAGAGGCAGGTGAATCTCTATGAGTTCGAGGCTAGCCTGGTCTACAGAGTGAGTTCCACGGCAGCCCGGGCTGTTACACAGAGAAACCCTATTTTGAAAAACAAACCAAAAAAAGAAAAAAGAAAAAAAATCAGAGATGGTGAGATGGCGCTGCAGGTGAAAGTAAAAGTGGTTGCTGCCATATCTGACGGCGAGTTCATGGTGGGGAGAACAGACTCTCACAGGTTCCCCTCTGGCTCCACACACGTGCTGTGGGACACACGGACACACACACAGTAAAAGTGCTGCTGCCATATCTGACGGCCAGTTCATGGTGGGGAGAACAGACTCTCACAGGTTCCCCTCTGGCTCCACACACGTGCTGTGGGACACACATACACACATTTTGAAAAGAAATTCTGAGACAAGCTTGTAACATGTAGCTCTGGCTGGCCTGGAGCTTGCTATGTAGACCAGGCTGGCCTTGAACTCGCAGAGATCCACCTGCCTCTGCCTTCCTAGCACAGAATTAAAGGTGTGCACCCCTCAACAAATAATTTTCTTTTAAGATTTATTTTTAAAGTGTGTGTGTGTTGCGGTGTCAGGGTTGTGCATGTGAATGCGAGAGCCCTCGCAGACCAGACAGAAGTCCCCCTGAGCCGGGCGGTGGTGGCGCACGCCTTTAATCCCAGCACTTGGGAGGCAGAGGCAGGTGGATCTCTGTGAGTTCGAGACCAGCCTGGTCTACAGAGCTAGTTCCAGGACAGGCTCCAAAGCCACAGAGAAACCCTGTCTCGAAAAACCAAAAAAAAAAAAAAAAAAAAAAGAAGTCCCCCTGAAGTTGCAGTTTTATGTGGTTGTCAGCTGCTCAGCGTAGGTGCTGGGAAACAAACTCAGGTCTTCTGCAAGGGTAGCACACATGCTACCCCTAAGCCATCTTTCCAGGTCCTGGCCCACCTTTTAAAGGAAAACTTTGGGCGTTGGTAGCTCTTTTCTTTCTCTGGTTCTGGAATGACTATGTGTGATTTTTTTAAGATTATTTTTAACATAGGTGACAGAGACATATAGTAAAACTTTCAACAATAGAGAGATACATGCCAGTGAGCCAGTCTCTACCCTGCACCTCCTTCCCAGAAGTGTCCGCTCTGACCAGCAACTAAGTGACCTTCTGGGAGTTCACTTTTTCCCACAAAGGGGGTGAGCATGCTCCCCCTTCACTTTCTTCTCACACAAACATGAGTGACATGCTCCTCTCTCAGAACCGTACTTATATCCTTTTAGGGCATAGTATGTAGATTGACAGCCCCCCCTGAGCACCCAGGCCCTTTCATCTGGAACCCAGGAGTTTGTCACTTTATGTGTGCACAGCCATTAAATTCACGATTGTGCAAGAGGAGACTGCCCAGGTGGACACGCTGTCACCAGCAGCAGAGGTGTGAGAGCCACAGAGCTGCCAGCAGAGAGAAGCCCGAAGATGTCGGGTGGCCACCACCACGGAGGAAGGCTAATACATGCTATATGCACCCTTAAAATCTGGCAAGGACCCTCAGATGCACCCGGAGCCTCTAGAAGGAAGGCTTGGGGGCCTCTCCGTTTGGACCATGGAAATTGCTTTTAGGCTTTTGACCCACAGAACTATGAGATAAGAGATGGGGCTTTTTTAAAACCACCAAATGTATATATATAGCCCCTGCTACAAACTGAGAACACTCACAGTCCCCTGGGACCACACAGTGGCAGCTCACTCTAGATGGAGGTACTCCACTGTGGGAATGCAGCGAGGCTGCTGGAGGTCACAAGGGATGTGTCCCAACCCCTTGCCATCCCAGAACCCCAGTGGGTAACTCCTCACACCTTGCATTGTGTGTGTTTGTACATATTCCCAAATGTGAGCCAAGCCAACGCCGGGCATCTTTCTCAGTCTCTCTCCAGGTGACTGTTTTGTGACAAGTCCCCTCACGGAACGTGGAGCCAAGCAGTTCAATGGGACTAAGCGGAACGTGGAGCCAAGCAGCTCAGTGAGACTGAGCAGAACGTGGAGCCAAGCAGTTCAGTGAGACTGAGCCTGAGCGGAACGTGGAGCCAAGCAGTTCAGTAGGACTGAGCGGAACATGGAGCCAAGCAGTTCAGTGGGACTGACTGCTAATGAGCCTGCGTCTCCCTGCCTCTACCTCCCAGAACTGGGATTCTGGACAGCTAGCATCACCAACAGCTTTTTATGTAAGAACCAGGGTCAAAGTCAGGTCCTCATGCTGGCACACCAGGCACTTTACCAACCGAGCCATTGTCTCAACGCCTCCTGAATTATTTTTCTAGCTACAGAAGCAAAATATCATCAGTTTGAGAAAAATATTCAAAGATTTAACCTCTCAAAAGCTCCCTCTCCCTTGAGCCTCTCTCTTCTCTTGTGCCCAACATCCAGCCCAGTGACTGCCAGGGGCCTCAGCAGCTTTGGCAACAGTGGAGTTCAGCTACTACACAGACAGGAGAACTCAAGGGCAACCTTCACGACTGCAGGTGAAGGGCCACCAAACCTGACAACCTGAGTTTGTCCCACAGAGTGGATAGAGAAAAATCAACTCTGGCAGATTGTTCTCTGACCTCTACATGCGTGTACACTGTGCAAACACACACACACACATACTAAATGTAGTTAAACAAAGTTGGGTGTGGTGGCACACATCTTTAATCCCAGCATTCAGGAGGCAGAGGCAGGAGGATCTCTGTGAGTTCGAGGCCAGCCTGGTCTATAAGAGCGAGTTCTAGGACAGGCTCCAAAGCTACAGAGAAACCCTGTCTCAAAAAACCAAAAAAACAAAAACAAAACAAAACAACAACCTCCCTCCATGTAGGTAAAAGGAGAAGTTAAAGAACCTTTGAGATCCCTTTGTTTTTAAAACAGAACTAACTCACATACAGAAAAACATGGCTTCTCTAGCCAAGGACAGAGGGTTTCTTTTTTAAAAAATTTATTTACTTATATGTATGAGTGTTCTGTATGTATACCTGCATGACAGAAAAGGGCATCATATCCTATTAGAGATGGCTGTGAGCCACCAAGTGGTTGCTGGGGACTGAACTCAGGACCTCTGGAAGAACAGGCTGTGCTCTTAACCCCTGAGCCATCTCTCCAGCCCTGACTGAGGGGTTCAAACTCTCGTGTCTTCCACAATAAACTAGTCCAAACATAAAGATGATAAAACCCAATGTCTGAGTGGCTATGGAGAAACTTCGCCATGGCTGGAGAGATGTGACCTAGACAGATATCTAACAACAGGGACCAGCACCTTCCAAATGGCTATGTTTTAGACTTGGCCACTCTGTTTCAGAAACCATCCCACAGGACTCCCTAGCAAGTCCATGGGCAGCAGTGTTCTAGCAGAGTGGATGGTGTGACCAACCACAAAAACCTGCACAGGAGAAGCTGAAAGCCACACGAGCGGGGAGGAAGGCCACACGAGGGTCTGGGCAGAGGTGGAGAAAGCAGGCCATTGAGCAACCAGCCTGATAAGTCTGTGCTCATTGCTTGCAAAGCTATGGAGGTGCTGTGCTGGGCCCAGGGAGCGCAGAAGGATGGAGCCTGGATACACAGACACCACAAGGACAACACGCAGTGCTGAGGCCTTCCTGGTGGGTGACAGCAGAAAGGCACAAAATGAGAAGCTCGGCTCTTTCAGGTGGAGTGGCCAGGCTCCTGAGGAAGTGACACAGGGGCTTCCTGGATTTCAAGAAGACTGTGGGGACAAGAGGAAGGTCCTTTGACAGCGAGAACTTAAGAGGACAGAGTGGCGCATGGGCAAGAGATGTGAATTAAGATAAATTACAGGAAGTGGGGGATCTACCAGGGCTCTCAGCTTGTGAGAATGATGAGGAGCTGGGGGGACAAGAGTTACGGCAGGGACACGATGGATGGAGGTCTGGACTTGGGCATCATAGTGGCCAGACTCACCATCTGTGTAGGCCAGAACTTGAATTTCGCCTAGATGGAGTGGGAGTTAGGATGGGGCGGCGAAGACTCCAGCCACACACTGGGGTGGCTGGGAAAAGAAGTCCGGTGACATAAGCGGTCCGTTCTTCCTCCTTGCTAAACCATGGCCAAGGGAGGGCTGTGGGCCAAAGGAAGCTCTGGAATTGGGTAAGTCTCAAGCCTAGAGATTTTCAAACCCTGCCTTGACCAGCCTTTCGGCCAGGGGAGTCCTGGACGCAGAAGTTGCTGGCTGCCTTACTCAAGAAACCTCAAGCTGCTGGTGGGTGGTCAGGAAATACTGCAAACCTCGGCAAGTCCCCACCAACCTGAAGCAAAGTGACCAGGACGCGGAAACACTTTCTGAGGGGCAAGGCAAGATGTGGAGGAATACAGCTCCCAGGTGACCCTGTGCTAGACGGGGAGGGGGCTACGTCTCCCCCAGTTATCTCAGCAGACCTGGAAGATGGGCGCCACTCCCACTCAGAATGCCCTAGGAGCAGAAAAGGGCACTAAGACACAGAGAGGCTCAGCCCCACAGCTAAGGCGTGTAGAGCCCTGCACTAGGCGGGCATAGGTGCTGGGTAAAGGTGTGGGACTTGGAGGGAATGCATGCTGCTCTCAGAATACCCTGGCCCCAGCCCACCCACCAGGGGGTTCAAATTGTTTCCAGAAGGAGCTGCGGAATTGGGATTCCTCCTGCTAGGATGCACCAGTAGGCTGACTTCTGGGGTCTCCTTCTGGGGCACTAGCACTACCCCAACCCCCTTCCCTCCTGCTGTCTCCCTGGAGTGGCTGTGGGGCTCTGGAATGGAAAACAGGGCTTAGGGCTTTACACCCACCTGCTGGCCGTGCTGGCTGAGCTGGCTGTGCCTTCTTCGCGGACTGCCTTCTTCACTGACTCTCTCTCCACCTGTAGGAGGGGGACACTGTTATCTCCTCCACCCGGCACACAATGATGGGGTGTATGTAGTTCCTGGTAACACCCACTAAGAGAGGAGGTGCTTGTCAATGCCCCATTCCCCTGGGAGGATAGCGGGGTGGGAAGTTACAGTCCATGAAGTAGCACGGGACCTCAGTCACCCCACGGCGCCCGCCAGGCCTGGCCTGGTTCCCCCAACATCCCCAACCAGGCCCCAGCCATGACGGACAAAGGTCCAGCCTAGGAGCAGACGCGAATCACGAGGATGGAGGGTGGCCAGGGCTTCCTTCCTCCCTCCAGGCCCCCAGGCTGGTCGGCTGCCCCGCAGCAGCCGCGTGCAGGGCAGGACACCCCCCAGCCTGAGATACGGCTGAGGTTGGACGGAAGAGGGGCGCCCCTGTTTCCCCCAGCCCCATCTTCATTACCTGACTGCAATCTGCTCAGCTCTGTTCTCATTCCAGGCTAGAGACTTAGGCACAGCCCTGCCCTGCGGAGCCCAGGGGGCGGTCCTGTGTCCTTGGGGGTGTGGTGTGGCGGGAGTTTCCACAGCTAACTCTAACTTGCTGCAAACTCGGGCCCTATGGAGGCACCAGCGCGCTGAGAAGCCCCAACTTAAGCAGCTCTCCAATGACCAAGGCCAGGGTATGCACAGGGCTGGAACACTTCTGCAAGGCTCCTAGGTGACTGGGTGTTCCCCTGACTACGTGGGCCTCCCCAAGGACCACCTCCTCTCGCCCTCCTCCAAAGCCTTTGTGCTTACTGGACGAGATGTGCTCCTTAGCTGGGTTCACGGGGGCAATTGATTCAAGAGAAGGTTAAAGAGAAAATTTTTCTTTTTTCTTTTCTTTTTTTTTTTTATTTTTACTTAAAAATTTCCACCTCCTCCCCTCCTCCAATTTCCCTCCCCCTCCCCTCCCCTCCCTCTCCAGTTCAAAGAGCAGTCAGGGTTCCCTGCCCTGTGGGAAGTCCAAGGTCCTCCCCCCTCCATCCAGGTCTAGGAAGGTGAGCACCCAAACAGACTAGGGAACAAAGCCAGTATATGCAGTAGGATCAAAACCCAGTGCCATTGTCCTTGGCTTCTCAGTCAGCCCTCCTTGTCCGCCATGTTCAGAGAGTCCGGTTTGATCACGTGCTCCATCAGTCCCAGTCCTGCTTTGGTGAGCTCCCAGTAGATCAGCCCCACCGTCTCAGTGGGTGGGCGTACCCCTCAAGGTCCTGACTTCCTTGCTCATGTCCTCCCTCCTTCTCCTCATTTGGACCTGAGAAAATTTTATGTGCACATGGAAATGGTCCCAAGAAGTCAGACCAGGATGTAGCTGGGGAAGGAATGACAGCACCCATGCTCTCTGGGTTGGGGGCGGGGTAAAATGGGTGGGTTTCTGAGCATGCTCATTCAGACCCGCTGCAGTCCCAAATAGAAGACCGGCTCCAACCTTTTCAGAGTCCCAGCCCTTCAAAGCTACCACGTGTGAGACTAAAAGCCTTCTACAGTTCCAGTGCTTCAAACAGCCAATATGTCAGTCCAGCCTCATTGAGTGGACCATCTATAACACCGGTTTCACTGTAAGCGCCTACAGGCTGTGGGCTAGCCTCCCTTCCCCCCTCATCAAAGCTGCGGTCTGACTTCAGCAACAGCTCCTGCTGGGAGTTACAGTGCCGACAGGAGGTGCCTTCGGCTCCTCACCCTCAGGCTCCGACCCCCTGCTGTAAGGGCTGGTTCCTTTTAGCTCTCAACTTGACACAATCTAGAACACCTGGGAGAGAGTCTCAGCGAGGAAACTTCCAGATTGGGTTGCCTGTGAGCGTGTCTGTAGGGGACTCTTAATTGTTCATTGGTGTGGGAAGATCCAGCCCACTGTGGGCGGTACCATTCCCTGGGCAGGGGTCCTGCGCTGTAGGAGAGGGGAGAAAGTTAGTGGAGAGCAATGAAGCGAGCAGGATTCAGGAGTTATTCCCTCCCTACTCTAGACTGTGAGCATGAGGCTATTAAGATCCCGCCTTGATGTCCACACTATAATGGCCTGAATTGCGAGGTTTTCATCAGGGCATTTGTGACAGAAACAGAGATGAAGCTAGAACACCGTATAAATTAGTAACTGGGTGTTGACCACCTGTGGTGGCTGCTGCTATTAAATACTGTAAAAGATCCAGGTCAAACCAGGCAGTGGTGACGCACGCCTTTAATCCCAGCACACAGGAAGGAGGCAGAAACAGGTGGATCTCTGTGAGTTTCAGGACAGCCAAGGCTGTTACACAGAGAAATCCTGTTTCAGAAAACCAAAAGAAAAAAAAAATCCCAGTCAGTCAAAGCAGTAAGGCAAGAAACAAGGAAGGTGGAAGATTAAAAAGAGAGGCGCTGTCCTCTGATGCCATTGTGATCCCTGCCTGGGACATCCCACAGACAAAGCAGACAGACGGTCCTGTTTAGATACGCAGTGACAGTCATAGAATGACTTCAGTCCCCGTAGAACTCTCGCCCCGGCTGGGTAGAGAGGTGAGGCCACCGTTCAGTAAGATAGAACGAGTTCAAGAAGCCCATGAGCTTAGGTGGGAAATGGTCTTTATTTCCAGTCATTTGTGGTAAGCAGCAAACCAGAAATCACGACAGAGTCAGGTGGTGGTGGTGCACACCTTTAATCCCAGCACTCAGGAGGCTGAGGCAGGAGGATCTCTGAGTTTGAGGCCAGCCTGAACTACAGAGTGGGTTCTAGGACAGCCAGGTCTACACAGAGAAACCCTGTTTCAAAAAGCCAACAACCACAATAACAAAAATCACAACAGGTAAATATCTTAATATAACTTCAAAATCATAGTAGTTAAGAGTAGCTATGAACTGGGTTTTCATTCTTGTGTTTGCTTTTGTTATCTTGTGATAGTATCTATGTAGTCCCAGCTGTCCTGGAATTTACTATGTAGACCAGGCCGAGTTCGAACTCACAGAGACTACCTGCCTCTGCCTCCCAAGTGCTGGGCTTTTCATGCTTATAGTTAATATTCACAAAGAACAATAATTCAACACTGCATTTCAAGGTCACTTTGTGCACAGTGAGAACATTGCTCTGAGAAGAGGCCACAGTTTGCAAAAAGCCACGGAGTTGGGTGAGGCGCTGGGTCTTGGAGGCGTGGCCAGGGAGTTAAATAAGCGGGTCAGGGGCGTGGCCAAAGAGAAAGACTAGCGGACTGGGCATGACGAAGCTAGGGAACTTTGTGATTAGACATTGCCAACTTGTTCTCAACTAAAGTTGCTGCTCCCCTTTACCCCCCCCCCATTCACACTTCTTCCCCAACTTGCCTGAGAGTCAGCCACTGTCCAGTAGCTCTCTGTAGTGGTCCTGCTCTCTCTCCTGATGCTCATAGAGCATATCCAGGAAGATGTGAGCCCGTCCCTGAAGGAAGTGTCTACTTGAGCTCTCTTCCCTCTCCCCCAGCACGAGGAGAAGGCCGCCTCCAGGGGTTCACGTGTCCCCAGTGCTCCTAGTTGCAGCAGCCGACCACTGACCACTTCCCTTTGCAGAGCACAAGCTGGGTCCAGGCTCTGAGAGAACATGAGAAAATCAAAAGGGAGTGAAATGGAGCCGGGCGGTGGTGGTGCACGCCTTTAATCCCAGCACTGGCGAGGCAGAGGTAGGCGGATCTCTGAGTTCGAGGCCAGCCTGGTCTACAAGAGCTAGTTCCAGGACAGGCTCCAAAGCCACAGAGAAACACTGTCCCCGGGATGGGAGGGTTTTCCCAGACTTACATCTGTTGCCTGGGCCCACTCCGTGTGACTCACCACCAGCTGTAACAGCCCCATAACTACATCTGCATGGGGTCGGGGACCTGTGTGTAATGATGCAGCATGGGAAGGCTGGGAAGGGAGCTCGGTGGAGGAGCACTTGCCAAGCATGTGAAGCCCTGGATTCGAGCTCGGGCACCACCAAAGTGTGTTCTCTGATGCCAACTTCGGCTTTGTTGCTCAGAATGGTATAGAAGAATAGAAGGGCAGCAGTTGGCATGAGGCCTGGGGCTCCATCCTGCCTCCATCCTGCCTGTGCTAGCTGGGTGAGCTTTCATACATTCAACAGATAGTCTCCGAGTGTCACCTAAGTGCAGACGTCAAAATAGCAGAGGCCGGTGGGTACCACCAGTCTGCACCAAGACTGCTCTGTACAGAGAGACACAAAAGAGCATGGTAAAAGGAAGGATGAGGGGAGCTCATGGCCAAACATGGCAGCTGGGGGTGGGGGTGGAGGTGAGGACCGTTGAGGTATAGAGGTCAAGAGAGGATTCTCAGGGAGGTGACATCTAAATGCTACTAGAAATGAGGTGGTACCCACCCTGAGATGAGCCACAACCTTTGTTCTTTGTTCGCTTGCTTTTTGAGACAGGATTTCTCAGCCCTAGCTGTACTGGAACTAGTTCTGTAGACCAGGCTGGACTCGAACTCACAGAGATCCACCTGCCTCTGTGTCTCAAGCGCTGGGATTAAAGGTGTTATCACTGCCCAGCAAGTGACACCCTTTGTAGTAAGAAAACAACACTTGCAAGAGGCCTGAAGTGGGTAAAGGCTGTGTTAAGACCAAAGGAGACCCAGGGTTACTGATGGATCAAGAAGTCATGGGCCTTTGAAGCAGGGAGGGACACAGTCTGATTGTGATGTGTGTGTTAAAACATACAGAACATGAACCAGGTGTAGTGGGACACACTTATGATCCTAACACTGGGGACACTGATATAGGGGGTAAGTTCATGACCGGCTTAGAAGACATAGAGATTTCCAGGTTAGCAAGAACTGCCAGCTAAGACCAAAAACGTTAAGAGAGCCAGGTATGGTGGCGCACATCTTTAATCCCAGCATTCAGGAGGCAGAGGCAGGCAGATCTTTGTGAGTTTGAGGCCAGCCTGGTCTACATTGTGACACCATTTCTCAAAAGCAAAAACATTATAGCGAGAAAGGGCTGGCATGAATGCTAACGTTTCAGCCACAATAAAACATGTAGTTGTGGAGGTGAGGTGGCTTAGTGGGTAATGTGCTTGCTGCTAAGCCTGAAAGCCTGAGTTTGAACCATGGAATGCACACGATGGAAGGAGAGAACCAATTCCTACAAGTTGTTCTCTAACTTACACACACACACACACTGAGGCACACCCGTATACATACACACTCATCATGAACACAAATAAATAAATACAAGTATTAAATTCTAAACAAAAACCTCAACCCTGGCTCTGGTTGCTTGGTGGATGGCGATCACTGGGAGATAAGATCTTAAGTGCAGGTCAGCAATGACCTGTGGGCAGATGGGAAGAAATAGGGGAGAGAACTGTTGCATTACGACTGGGGGCTGACTATGGGGGGAGACATCCGTGAGCATGGGGAGCTGGAGGGTCTGTGAGGGGTTATCCTAGCTATGCAATCCTGTGATCTGAAGTCAGTGGGCAAGTGTCAGGCAGGCAGTAGTGAAAGACCCTCAGAGAGGACCTTCCCTCAGGAGGAGAACCCTGAACCCAAGGAACAATCCGAGACCACTGGCTGCAAACTGCAAGAGGTTTTTTATTGAGAGTACACAGGTACCTGCAGGCATCAGAGTCTCTTTGGAAGACTTGCGAGCCCTTAGGCTGGGCAGGGGGTCTTTTATATGGAAATGGGCGGCAGAAGCATACATAGTTACAGGGATTCCATTGGTCAGTTCGGATGAGGCGATGGGTTCACTTGGGGACAAGCTCCTCCGGGACATGAAGATATGATAATAGGTGACTTGGCTCTATCTAGGGCACATGTAGTTTTTCCCAGAACTTTTCGTTCCCCTCCTAGGCCTGATGTCTGACCATAGATATCCTGTTTGGCAGCCTAGGAGTACCGACTTTACCTTGAACTTATACTTGTTTGTGTGAAAGCCTTGCAAAATGGCATTACAGCAGCTAAGCTGGGGTCTTTCAGTAGGTTTGATTGATTGTGTATGTGTGTGTGTCAAGTGGAAGCCAGAGTTCAACCTTGGTGTTGTTCCTCAAGAGTCATCTACAGGGCTGGAGAGATGGTTCAGTGGTTAAGAGCACTGACTGTTCTTCCGGAGGACCTGAGTTCAATTCCCACATAGTGGCTCACAACCATCTGTAATGAGATCTGCTGCCCTCTGGCCTGCAGGCATACATGGAGGGAGAATGTTGTATACATAATAAATAAATAAAATCTTTAAAAAAAAAGAGTCATCTACATTATTTTGTGAGACAGGGTCTCTCGTGGACCTGGAGCTCACCGATTAGGTTAGGCTAACTGACCAATGATGTCTAGGCTTCTGCTGTCTCGGCCTCCCCAGCGTTGAGATCACAAACATGTACAACCATGCCTGGATTATTTCATATGGCTGCTGGGGATTGAACCCAGGTCCTCCTGTTTCTATGACTAGCGTTCGCCAACTGAACTGCACTCTGGCTCCTTTTATTGCTGTTGTTAAGACATCTCATATAGCCCAGGTTTGCCTCAGACTTCCTAAGTACCCAAGGATGTCCTCCCGCCTTTGCTTCCCAAGTGCTGGGATTATAGGCACCACCACATCCCACCAGTTAGTCGAATCTGGAGCTGGGCTGAGGTGTGTGAGCATCCTTGGTGCACCGCGGGTGCTGCAGACATGAACTGGGCTGGAAGCTCATTACAGACACTGAGGCTGGAGGAGAAGGTGAAGGAGAGGCTGGGGACAGAGAGGAGGCCAAGGCAGAAGGGAAATCTCTGGGCACTCAGTGCTCTGGAAGCTAGGAGGGCCCCTAGAGGGAGTGGAGCCATGTGCCAGGATAGGTTGTGTCCTGAGCCTTCCTGGGGTCTTCCAGATAGGGTATCACACAGGGCAGAGTCCTCACTGGCAAACAGCAGCTCTGCCAGCTCTGCCTTGTTCCCCCTGCTGGTCACTGGTGGAAATGACCCTCCTTGGCATAGCATGGCCTGGTCAGGAGGGAGCTGGTTGCACATGTGGTGGTCAGAGGACAGCTCTCAGGAGTCTCTTCTTCCATGTAGGTTCCTGGGGATCATCGTCACTCAGGTTGGTGGTAAGCTCCTTTCCCCACTGAGCCATCTCACTGGTCCATCCTTGAACTTCTGATCCCCTTCCCAACACCTCCCGAATGCTGATATTACAGGGGTGAACCTAGTTTATTCAGTGCTGGGAATCAAACCCAGGGCCCCATGCATGCTAGGCAAGTACTCTCCCAGCTGAGCTACATCCCAGCCCCCACGGGCTCTGAAAGTCTTGACAGTCTGTTCGTTATAGAGGTTTCACTTTCTTGAGTAGGATCCAAATGCATAAGAAACTCAAAGGAAGAGAATCACAGAGCAGTGGGAAATAACCCCAGCAAAACATCCTTCATAGGACCTGCTGGGGCGACTTCACAAACATTCAGTACAAAGTTAAGGAGGATTTGTACTTGAAGCAGGGACCTGGATCAAAGTAGGAGTGTGAGGTACATCCACAGCCACCTGGACTCCAGCCTCTCAGTGGCTGAAAGTCTGACTTCAGACCCCACCACACACAGCAGACACTAGGAGCTGACTCAGAACAGAGCCCTCTGGATTAAAACAATGGGCGGGCATAGCCTGATGTCGTGGCGCACACCTTTAATCCCAGCACTCGGGAGGCAGAGGCAGGCGGATCTCTGTGAGCTTGAGGCCAGCCTGGTCTACAGAGTGAGTTCTGGAACAGGCTTCAAAGCTACAGAGAAACCCTGTCTCAAAAAAGCAAATAAAAACAAATAAATAAATAGAACAATGGAAATGCTGAGAGGCGAAGAACCTGTTTCTAGCCGCCAGACCTGTCACCCAGATCAGTGGGAGGTAAAGGCGGGAGGGTCACAAGTTCAAGGTCAGCCTGGGAAACTTAGTGTGACCCTGTTGCAAGAAGCAAAAGGAAAGCTGAGGCTGTCACTTAGTGGTTCCAGGCCCAGTACCAGCCCCCAAAGGCCACGGTTTTAAAGTCTTGGTTTTATTTTCTATGTGTTTTGTCTGCATACATTATCTGTGTACCATGTGTGTGCAGTGCCTGTGGAGGCCAGCAGATCCCTAGAACTGGAGTTACAGAGGGTTGTGAGCTGCCATGTTTGTGGTAGGAATAGAACTTGGGTCCTCTGGAAGAGCAGACAGTGCTCTTAGGCACTGAGCCATCATTTCAGCCACCCCAAACCCATGTTGTTGTTTTTTGTTTGTTTTTAAGAGCCACAACTGGTATGACAGATTCACGGGCCAATTCCATAACATGGGAGGAAGGTAAACACACACTGGCTCTGAGCTTGCAGTCTTTGGAACCTTCTGCTTCAGATTCTCCTACGGTGTCAGGACAGACAGGGAGCCCAGGAGTGATTGAGATAGGACATTTCCTGGGAAGCTGCTGTGTGTGTTTGTAAGCCCCAGACTACGATGTTGCTGAACGCTGTAGACACCTCGCTTGGCTGGTCATGTTACAGTAGTCCTGGAACATGGTTGAGGATATGGTGGACAAGGGAGCTGGTGCGATGGCTCAGCAGGGAGAGGTGCCTACAGCCAAGCCTGATGGCTCGTACCCACAGTGGAAGGAGAAAGGAGACTCCAGCAAGTTGTCCTCTGTCTTCCACATGTGTGCTGTGGAATGTGAACACACAAATTAAAACTTAAAAAATGTCTGGGCGACCGCTATAGGAGTCAGAAAGAATGTAACACCGAGCTGGGTGGTGGTGGCGCACACCTTTAATCCCAGTACTTGGGAGGCAGGCGGATCTCTGTGAGTTCGAGGCCAGCCTGATTTACAAGGAAAGACTCCAAAAGTTGCAGAGAAACCCTGTCTCAAAAAACAAAACAAACAAACAAAAAAAGAATGCAACACCGAAAGTGGAGAGGAAAATGGTGGAGAAAGGAAACGCTCTCCCACTTAACAGCCTCAAGAGGGGAGTCAGACTCACACCCCACAGTGCTGCAGAGGAACCTGACCACAAGTGAAGGGGGGCTGGGAGCTGAGGGCAGTGCCTCACATGTGTCTTTGGTAAACTTGTGAGAGGAAGTCCCAAGTGCCCAGAGCGTCCGCCCCATTCGCTGTCTCTCAGGAGCTAGCTGGCTATAGACTACATGTGATTAAAAAAAAAAAAAGGAACAAAAAGATATGGCATCCATGTTGAGTGGTTCCCAACTACCTGTAAACTCCAGGTCCAGACGACCCAACGCCTCTGGCCTCTGTGGCACCTGCACTCACGTGCCCACACAAACCTGAGACAGCCAGAAGCTGACCTTAAACCCACCCAAGTCAGGCTCCCAGCTACACCCACTCACTCCAGACCATGGAGCCTGCGCAGTCGCGAATCCCTCCACCTGGGAGATGGATGGAGTCCACGGCCTGTCAACTGCAGCTCTCTTAATCTCTAGTGTTGGCACCAGAAGGAAGCTATGTGGTTGTGTGAGGGGAAGATGAAGGAACTGCATGCTTACAAGGAAGTGACTTGGGGTTCAGATTCAGAATCTGACTCCCCCAAAGTCCCAAGGAGCTGATGGCTAAATTCAGCAGATAGGAAATTCACTACCAAGGCCCCGGGGAGCCCCTCTAGCCCACCCACTCTCCCTACATGTACATAGTAACAGGAATGGCTGGAGAGGCAAAGTCGCCAGGCTGTCCAATATGACAGGTTTACTTCACCACCAGCCCTGAACAACTGGTGTGTGGGTTGGTCCTCACTGGGGACACAATATCTGCCGCTGTGCTAATTGGGTGGCTGGAAGAGAAAAAGAGGAAGTGTTTTTAAGTGACACCTTGAATTGCTTCCCAATTACATCTTGGCCAAGTGAGTATTAAAATTAGTACCTGTCCCAGGAGCCATGTCACATGCCTTCACACTTGGATGGAAGCGGGTACAGAGACAGGAGGATCCATGTCCAATGAAAGCCTGATTTGTATGATGCTCTCCAGGCTAGCCAGGGATACACAGGTGGACTGTCTCAAAGTGGGGGTGGTGGCTCAGCGGGTGCAAGCCTGAGGACTTGAATTTGGCTCCTAAGGACCAACATAAAGATGGACACATAGGGCTGGGCAGTGGTGGCGCACGCCTTTAATCCCAGCACTCGGGAGGCAGAGGCAGGACTCTGTGAGTTCGAGGCCAGCCTGGTCTACAAGAGCGAGTTCCAGGACAGGAACCAAAAGCTATGGAGAAACCCTGTCTCGAAAATCCAAAAAAAAAAAAAAAAAAAAAAGATGGACGCATAGTATGCAGCAATGAACAGAAGACCAGCATGGATTACCCTCTGACCTCCACAGGCCACCTATGCACCCACCTCTCTCTGACAGACAGACACACACACACAGTATGAGGTCCTAAATAAGTCAGGGAGCTGGTTTTGGGTACTAGGGTAAATCTGAGGTTTTAGTTACCCCAAAAACCTGTGCTACGGGTGGGTTAACATAAATTTATGTGTACAGGCACATGTGTGCCTGGTGATTGTGGAGGTCAGAGGAGGGTGTTGTATGACTTGGAACTGGAGTCACAGCTGTGAGTAGCTGATACCTTTAACTGATGAGCCACCTCTTCAGGCCCATCTATGATCTCAATCAGCTCAAGATAAGCTTTTGAATTTATCTAGGTTAGTATTTATTAAATTCTTGCAAGCTCATCCCAGCACAGGTTTATATGTGTGTGGAGGCCAGAGGACTGCCTTGAGTGTCGTTACTCAGACACTGTTCATTTGTGCCACCATGACCTTAGCCTCTCCTTGGCATGAAACTCACCAATAAGGCCAGGCCATCAGGATCCGTCCTCCCTTGTGTTGGCACTACAAGCATCACACCAGCCTTTTCTTCTAAGGGTTCTGCTGATCAAGTTGGGGGTTCATGCCTGTACAGCTACTTTACCTGCAGTCTTGAAGCCAGTCCTCAACTAGCTCTTGTAGACCAGGCTGGACTCAATCTCAGAGATCATCCGCCTGCCTCCCAAATTCTGGGATTAAAGGCATGTGCCACCACCATCTGGCTCTGCACTTAAAGTCTTGTGTGGGTCTGGAGCTACAGACAGTTGTTAGCTGCTCTATGGGTGCTGGGATTTGAAGCTGGGTCCTTTGGGAAAGCAGTCGGTGCCCTTAACTGCTGAGCCATCTTTCCAACCCTAGCAGTTCTGACTTTTTGACCACCAAATTGTTTAAGGTTTTATTAAGAACCCTTATTTGTACTTTATGTAACTGACAAAAACTGAAAACATGGAAATCATGAAAAATATCTACCCATATTTGAAATTACTCGGAAGTCAATATAAACACCAAGCCTGTGTGTGGGTATACTCTTGAGGGGATGGAGGAACCTGTGGTTAGGTTTGCACAGGACAGCAATTCAGGAAGCATTCTTTTCCAGTTCCGCTTTAGGCCAAGGAGGCAGTCTACAGTCCATCCTTCTTTCCTGGGAACTGCTGGGAAGTGAGTTTTGCTGTGTCTGCTTTCCCCAACACAACATCACTGGCTTGGACCTTGAGTCTTTGCTGTCACTCTGGCTGATGTTGCCTGTGTGCTTGTTATGTGTGGAATCAGGATTAGTTTTCTGAGTTAATCCTGCCAGGGAATATTCTGGTTATTCTGTCAGCCTGGGGCAGGAAGCTAGTCTGGGCTGGTGTGTACCTAGAGCACACATGTGACATGCAGAAAGGAACTCAGCTGTTCCTACCAAGTCCCACCCCCAAACCACACAAGTGACTCACTGATAAAAAAAAAGCAATTTTCTGAAAGAGCCCAATAGCCAACTTGAGCCTTTTTCAGTTAAAAATTTGGTGTACGTCTTGTGTGTAGGGCACCACAAAGGCCAGAAGAGGGCACCGGAATCCTAGAGCCCGAGCTATGCACCCTAATATGGGTGCAGGGGACCACAGGGCCTGTCATCCTACAGCCCCGCTGTTTTAACTCTCCATCCTCAAGACTTTCCTTCCCTGTCTGCAGGAGCCCCACCAGGGCCTTTTTTCTACCAATCACCTTACACTGGATCTACAATCCCCTACACTTGTCTCCCAAGCTTCCTGTCTCAGCTTGCCTTTGGCTTCTCTCAGCTGCCTGGGCTAGCCCCTACTGGGATGCAGAGGGCTCTGCTTCCTCCCCTGAGTCTAAAGCCAGCCCTTCCCTCCTGGATTAGCACTTGTCCCTGGTCTCCACTTGTTACACAGGTGTGTGCTGCTTGGTGGTCTTTACAACTATGGCATACTGTATAGAGCAGTATGGCTGACTGCCCAAACCAGTTTCAGAGGCTTTGACATCCTCAGCTTCAATACCTAGGGGGCAGCATCACCTCCCTCTGCGCTATTCTGCTGCGATGAATACTTGTCAGTAGTTATTACTCAGCAGGGATGCCCATCCACTCACAACTGGGACAGTAAGGGCCAGGCAGTCATTCACCTCACCCATGGTATAGCCAGGGCCCTGGCTCTGCCCTGAAGCTTCTCACCTAGCTGTAGAGCCAGAACTTGAACATGTAACTTTAGGTTACAAGGTTGTATGCAGGCAAAGGGACAAGACCCTGTACAAGTTATTTTCTCTGCTCAGGGTCCTATGTCAGAAGGCCAAGGCTGATGCCCTTGAACAGCCTCTGACCTAATCAATGGCTCCCATTCCCCTTCCTCACTGAAGAGGTCTACAGAACATTAGGTTCAGGCTCAACAAAGCAAATGTGTAGGGGGTGGGGAGTAGAAAAGCACCCAGGGCCAGCTCTCAGGCCAGACCAAGATCCCCCCCCCACTACCACACATAGGGTGGAGGCCAGAGGTTGTCCCCAGCTTGGAGCAGAGCACCTGGCTTAACACACACAGCATTCCTCCAGAACTGCAGAAGCAGCAGCAGCAGCAGCAGCAGCAACAGAACCACCACCATTCCCCCAGAACTGTGAGATCAAAGAACAAAAGTAGAGCTCAAGACAGTCAGGAATTAAGGCCAGAGCTCTGCAGACAGCCCCTCCTCCCTCTTCCAGGCTACACAGCAAAGAGCTAGGTCCCACCCCCAAACTGACTGCATGAGGAAAGGCAGAAGTGAACTCAGAGGGGCTGCAGCGAGAAAGACAGACAGTTACAAACAGGTTAACAAGCTCGCATTTAATAAGTCTGAAGTCATTCTCAGCACATGGCATTGTACACGGGCATCTGTGGAAACAGATTCATTTTTAACAGGTCGTAGTTTAAAAAAGTCATAGATACTGTGAGTTCTGTATAAACGGGTGGACGGCAAGTTAGTTCCTTTTGATTTATAAGCCTCAGCGTCACCGCAGAATAAAGAATGTAGCCAAAGAAAGCGCTATCGATCACTCGTATAGGACAGTGTTGTTTCTATAATTTGAAGCTTTCTGAATGGACGGGTTCAGGCCTGATCCAACTGTAAAAAGATCACTCAGTAAATAGACTATCTGGGAATTGTACAAATTGTCATTAACTTCCATCATTAATAGCTTACCCAGCACTACATCACTATTGCTATTTAAAGTAAAAACCTGCTTCTGAGTCCCCACGGAGGCAGCCTGTGCACGCAGCCTCGATGCCCTGGCCACCTCATGTCCAGGGCGTGCCAATACAGTCCAACAGAAACTTTGGCTTTAGGAAGGAATCACAAACATTGAAAAGAATGGCTTTAATCGTCATTAAGAGTGCAGTGGGAGGGAGTGTGCTTCAGACAGTCTGGGCAGTATGGGCAGCAGGTCACTTCTGCCGCCAACGCTGCAGACACTTTGTACATGACAAGACAGAGGAAAAGCAGTCCCTTTCAAACAAACTTAAAAAAAATGTTCACAGTGGTTCGTATCAACAGAATGCATTTATGACAATCACATGTACAAACTCACACACCCTAGGCTTTCTTTATATCCTAAAGAAAACGAGCATTTACATTATTCATGATTTATACTAAATTAAAAAAAAGGTCAATTGTACACTTCTCCCTCGGTCAGGATAAACTGCCGAGGTGCATAGCTTAATACCATCATCAGAGTTGTCTGCAAAGGGAACAAAAACGCTTTCTTGACTGAAGTGCCTTTCACTCGCTGCTATAACCAGCAAGTGCCAGCAGGAACCAAAATGGAGGGCCTGGCAGGTCTACCTGGGCAAGCTGACCAGCACATTACATTTAAAAATGAAGGTTATGTACGCTATGTTACAAGTCCCAACTAGGCAGTGTCAAGTGACATCTATTTCTTTGCTTGCTTTGTGATCATACCCCTTGGCGGTGTAACGGGTCTTGTGGCGTTGGGCTTCTTTTTCTCTGCAGGCTTTAAAATCTGCAAACAAGAAGACAGCAGGCATCTTAGGGAATGCACTCAGGCTCTGGAAGTTCCTGCTAACACTGCCCCACCCCCAACTCAGAGAATCCCTCTAGCACATCACACAGATGGAGCTACTTAGTACATGAGCATTTTTGTGGAGACATGCCATAACATACAGCTAAAATATGTGACTTGGCAAAAAAAAAAGTTCCCTTTGGAGGAAAAAAAAAGTCTAGGGCTCCCATAGCCTTGTGGAGTTCTGTGGAAGGCACTGGAGTTTGCAGGCTCTGGGAGGTGCTGAGGGCTACCTCAGGACTTCCAGGGCAACACTAACATTTACAGCTGAATGACACTGAGCAAATGTGAGAAACAGCCAACAACTGAGAAGATGTTATGGCAAAGGAGCCCCATATGGTGGCACACACCTTTAACTTCAGCACTAAGAAGGCAGAGGCAGGTGGATCTGTTACATCAGAGGCCAGCCTGGTCTACATATGGAGTTCTGGGCCAGCAAGGGCCACACAGACTGTTTACTGGGGAAAAGGTCCCTGTTATTTTTTCCTTCCTTAGAAAGAGTCCACACATTACCCCATGGAACAAACACAGGTTATTGGGAAAGAAAACAGAGCCTGCTTGGGAAACAGTGCTAACTGTTTTTCTGGAAGTCAGCATAGCCGCAAGCTCATGAAAAGAGCTGCTGTCTCACCTGGAAAGAGCACATGAGGGTTTCATCCACACTCATCATGGCGCCTGCATTGTCAAACTCGCCACAGTAGTTGGGTGCAGAAAACAGAGTGACTAACTGCCTCTTTGCAAAAAACTCATACCCATCTTCAACCACCTGCAGAGAGACAGTGTCAGTGTGAGCATTGCGAGCCTGAGCTGTGCCACGCTCCTTCCCCACAGAGCTTGGCCTCCTGCCGCTCTCCCCAGAGGCACACTGTGTGGCAAGCCATACCTACCCACCAAAATCAACAAGGAGAATCTGCTCACACACATGCTCTAAGTGTACATGTAAAATTCAAAATCAATACCTGATGGGCTCTACATATAAGATCCAAATCATGCTTATGGAGAAATTTTGCAACCACTTCTGCACCAAATGTGAAGGACACTCCTCTGTCATTTTCACCCCAGCCTAAGACATCTTTATCGGGGTCAGACCACAAAAGATCACAAAGAAGACCTTGATCTGGTACATCAGTTGGTCTCATAATTCGCCGAATCTGCTCCATAGATTGAAGATCTGGTGATAAACCTATTAAAGAGAACAGGAAAGAACAGTGAAGCAAGCAGAATTGTTCTAAGCATACTGGCAGCCCCTCCTGTCTAGAGGCTGGTGCTGCCAATGCTGCAGTCAAGCCCGTGGCTTTTATTTACTTGGTTTTGGTGAAAACCTGCCACCAAATAGGTACAAACTTACTGTCCTGGTGTGCAGAGCAATGGGATAGTCACTTCAACACAGAACACTGTAAAGTAACAGCCAGTGACTCTGAATCCACACCCCTCCCAACAGAGGGCAGCAAGGCAGATGCATCACGTGCCACCATACCACATGCAATGGCTGGGCCCAGGAACATTGCTTGGCTGTGAGGCTGTCCAGACCTCCACATCTACATGAACAGCCATGAAACATTGTTACTCATGTACCCTGTGCTGCCTTAATATAATCTGTTTTTTGATAGCTGCTTAATTTCCAATATTATCCCCAACTCCCACATCTTTTCAATCTCTGTATACCTCACACACAGCATAGCCAATGGAGCAAAGCAAAACTACTTTTGGAAGGAGACCCAGCAAGAAGGGTCTAGGAAAACATATCTGAACAAATGTACTAGACTGGCTCTATTTTCAGTCTTCCCTCACACTTGACCCAAAATGACACTGGCTATGTCACCATGGACAAGCCCTAGTGCGTGTACAACAGTGGCCTGGCAGAGGCCATCTTGCCCAGTCTACCTTTCGGAAGGGGTGAAGTTACTTGAATGCAGGTGGCCACATACCTCCATGACAGCAGAATATCTTCTCATCCACGATGGCTGCTATCGGTAAGCAGTTAAAACAGTCTGTGAACGTTTTCCACAGCTTAATGTTGTATCTTCTTTTGCCTGTGAGAATGCAGCTGGTCACTCCATTGTTCATGTAACAGAAACATGCTAGCATCAAGAGACCTCACCAAACCAAACCAAACCGAGTGCCTTTTCTACGGAATACATCTAAAGGCCTAGACTCACTCCTTGCAGGGCCTAGCAACAATCTTTCTGAGCCAAGCTTTCAGGCTAGACAGACCACACACCCCCAGCACCCAGATCCTCCCCTGTACAGGCTTGTACTCCATCCCTAAAGAGGCCACAGATTCCACGGATAACCCTGGAAACTGAAAGGAACACAGCGGACATGTCCAATTACCAGCAATTAATGGGAATAACATCAAGCAGAAACTGAGGTCAGATGACTCTGACCCCACTTCAAAATCCATCTGGTCCTGTATCCTTTCTCTGTTGAGCCTGGTGTCTAGGCAGGTACTCACTGCCTTTGCTGAGGGCTAGATAAAGGTTCTGTGTCTGTAGTGAGAAGGCCCATGTTCCAAGTGCCCAGGCTGCCTGCAGGCCTCTATGGTCCATATGACTTTACTACAAACTATGGTATGTGTGTGTCACATTAGTAAGTGCTAAGCCACCAGACTCCCTTAAGCACCTGCCACCCAAGCCCAAAACCCTCTCCTGGTAGAAACAGCCCAGAGGATACTGCAGTCAAATGCTCAAAACTTTGGACATTTTGTTTGTGTGACACCCCAATCCTCTAAATGAGCTCCTTTTTTTTCTTCACTAATTCTTTTCAAGGCTTTGGCATCATTTCTGTCAATGATCAACTCAAAGTACAGTCTCACTAGATAATCCAGAGCTGTGTGGGGTGGGCATCTGAAGCCCCACAGCCAGGAAACTGGAGCAGGAGCCACAAGGCTGAGACCAGCATGGGCTACTCAGTAAGAGTATTTCAGAAAAACTCAAAGTAAAATGAGATAAATCCAAAAGACCAGAAAAGGCACAAAACATTATTCTGAAATAAAATGGAGAGCCAGTGTGATGGCTCAAGGTTAAAAGGTTCACTGTGCAAGCCTGGAACCCAAGTTCAATCCCCGAAACTGAATTAAAGGTGGAAACAGCCGACTCCACAAACTCTGACCTTCATTCCTGTACCCCTCCACATCAAACACACAATTTAAAAATTAAAAAACCAAAACAGCTGTTTAATGATTTATTTATTTTTATTTTACGTGTGTTGTTGTTTTGCCTGCATGTTTGTCTGTGTGAGGAGTTGGATCCACTGGAACTAGAGTTACAGACAGCTGTGAGTTGCCATGTAGATCCTGGGAATTGAACCCAGATCCTCTGGAGGAACAGATGGTGCTCTTAAATGCTGAGCCACCTCTCCCGCCCCACAAAATGTCATTTTTAAAGCATTTCTTTCTCCACTAAGCATTATTTCAGAAAAGTCAATGCCCCTTTCCTAAGTACAGCTGTGCTAAAAGAACATAACATGCATCTCAAAAACAAACCGTTTCACTGCCAGATCCCACTTCCGCACACTGCCCCCAGCACAGTAATGCCAACAACAGATGCTCTCAACAGAACCGACCTAAGCAAAGTTGTGAAAAGCAGAGCCATTTGGACAGGTTCTCAGAGCTGCACTGGGAACAAAGCCAAGGGTCACAGTGGGCTCTTTCCATCCAATCCCATCAGTACCCACATTCAGGCAGCAATCCGTAAGACTAGGATAAGGGCAGCTCCATTCTCACCAGCTCAAGGGAGTGGTGACATCTTTGCCACCACAGTACCTTCAGGCCCCTTGTTCTTAGACTCACAAAGTACTTACATTCATCGTAAAATCCGTAGATTCTATTGATGCTGGCACACTCATGGTTCCCTCTGAGAAGGAAAAAGTTCTCCGGATACTTGATTTTGTAGGCCAGCAAGAGGCAGATCGTCTCCAGTGACTGCTTGCCCCTGTCCACATAGTCCCCGAGAAACAAATAGTTGCTTTCTGGCGGGAAGCCACCGTATTCAAACAGTCGGAGCAAATCATAGTACTGCCCGTGAATGTCACCTGGAGATGAGAACTTCTCAGTATTGCCATCTGCACAGCCCTCAGTTCAATGGCAAAACACCCCTCAACTGTTCATCACACATGACAATGGCCTCTAACAAGTTCACAGGCAACACTAATTCCCAACCCTGTAGCATATTTAGTCCAACAGACCATGTCCAGAGCCCCCCAAGGATGCAACTAATTAATTTATTTTGTGGTAGAGTATCTTGTCTCAGCAAGTTTCCTGCCTAGTACTGCAGTGAACTGCAGATCACCGAGAAACCTGGGCTCAGCTTCAGGGTCCTGTGTCAGTCCATCCTCTGAGTGTCCAGTGAGCCTAGCTCCTCACAACACTAGCAGCCCATGTGCTAGCACAGCCACAATCTTTAAATGCAGCCAGATCAAAGCCAGGGGCGCCTCACTCTGAACATACATGGCTTACCCATCCCATCCAGATTGCTTAGTTTTAAAGGATGGCCTGTACCTGCCGACAGCAGAATGAGCCCAACTAGACCAGGCCACCACCCGACCCCTGCTGCAGGACCCTTAATCCTTCAGAGAACAACTTTAAAACTCAAAAGCTGGAACATTTTCTCGACAACTACAATTTCACTCAACATGAAGGGCCGTCAAGGTGCCCGACTGAGGGTCAGTTGAGTGGGGGACGACGCACTTAGTCCCACACTCACCACATATCTTGAGTGGTGCTTCAAGTTCTAGAAGGATAGGCTGACTGAGGAAGATCTCCCGAGACTTCAAGCAGAGTCCTCGGATTTCGTTCTCCTGTAGCTGGACATTCTTGCCTGGCTTGGACCCCCTCACTGTGGAAAGAACAGCAATTAGGACACAGCTTCACATAGAAACGTTTAATTTAGGGCCTCAGTAGCCAAGAGCCCTACTGTTCTTGCAGAGGACCAGAGCTCTAGTCCCTTCAACCGTGGCAGGCATCTGTGGAGCCTTGGCTGGCACCTGCCCTTGAAACGCACAGGGTCATATGCATAAATAAAAAAATAAATAAAACTTCAAAACTGGGCTGGGACAGGACAGTGGTGGCGCACGCCTTTAATCCCAGCACTTGGGAGACAGAGGCAGGAGGATCTCTGTGAGTTGAAGACAGCCTTGTCTACAAGAGCTAGTTTCAGGACAGGCTCCAAAGCTACAGAGAAACCCTGTCTCAAAAAACCAAAACAACAACAACAACAAAAAAAAAAAAACAAAAAAAAAACCAAACAAATAAAAAAAACTGGGCTGGGCTTGGTGGTACATGCCTTTAATCCCAGCACTTGGGAGATAGAGGCAGGCAGATCTAAAGTTCAAGGCTAGCTTGCCTACAAAGGGAGTTCCAGGACAGCGAGAAACCCTGTCTCAAAACTTAATTTGAGAAGGGGGGAGTGGTGTGATATAATTTTTCTTTTAATGTTAAACACCTGTTAGATAGAAGTTGGCTGGCCTATAAGGTCTCAGCTGGAATCTTAAGATGTCAAAAGTTATATACTTCAAGCCAAGCCAGGTTCCTTCACAGTACTCTCAAGATCACCCTAGCTGGGCCTGGATCTCATGTGTCAAGAGTGCCATCCCCAAACATCCTCCTACCCTGTGCCACATCCAAGATACCAGGACAGTGCCTTGTACTTCCAAGCCTCTCTAGTTTTAGAATGAACTCAACTTTGCATTGGGAAAGGCCACACTATCATGTGATATCACTAAGTCTGTCCTCAGAACAGCCTGACTTAATAGTTACAAATGTCCAGAATCATCTCCCCATCATTGTTTTCGGAATAGTGTAATCCCATGGTCCTTCATTTATGAGGTCTGAGTGTTATTTGCATTTCATTTTAAAATGCCACAGTAGGAGCTGCAGAGGTCAAAGGTTAAGGACACTAGCTACTCTTGCAGAGAGAACCCAGATTCAACTCCCAACATCCACATGGCAGTTCCTAACTCTGTAACTCCAGTTCTAGGGGGTCCAACACCATCTCTGACCTCTGAGGACACTAGACAAGCATTCAGTGCACAATCATACATGTAGGCAAAACAACCACATACATACAATTTTTTTTTTTTTTTTTTTTTTTTTTTGTTTTTCGAGACAGGGTTTCTCTGTGGTTTTGGAGCCTGTCCTGGAACTAGCTCTTGTAGACCAGGCTGGTCTCGAACTCACAGAGATCCGCCTGCCTCTGCCTCCCAAGTGCTGGGATTAAAGGCGTGAGCCACCACCGCCCGGCATACATACAATTTTTTAAAAAAGCACTAGAAACTAGATAGGTAGACGGCCTGGCAACTATGTTGCAAGCAAGCATGAGGACTTAGGTTTGAGCCCAAGAACTCAAAGAAAAGAAAGCCAGCCTGATGGCCCACATCCACAATTCCAGTGCCGCAGAAGCAGAAATAGGCAGATCTCTGGAACTGGACAGCCAACCAGCCACCTAATCTACTTGGCAAGCCAGTGAGAAATCCATCTAAGGGGAGAGGGGGCGCTCTTGAATGAATGATATGATACAACTCCAAGGTTGTTCTCTGGCATCCATATCCAAAATATGCCATAAGCTTCGTATGTATCCTTTAGTATATACACTGTGAACACAATGAGAAAGGTCAGCGCTGGCTTTCAGGCATCCAAAACAACTCTTGGCCCAGCACCAGTCATGGCGACTCCTGAGCCCAGAGTCAGCCCTGAGCTCTGCTCACCGCCTTAATAAAGTCTGGCCTCAGCCCACGCCTCAGGAGGCAAGTGCGACAGCAGTGGAGACATCTGTGCGAGTTCCGGTTACAAGAGCTGAGACAATCATTATGTGGATTGAAGAAACAGCTCTAACTGCCAAGGATCTGAACTCTTCAGTTCTGAAGCGGCTGCTTCATGGAACAGCTGATACAGGCCCCGCTTGCTACACGTCTGGTTGGTCCAGGAGCCTGACCCCTCAGTGTGCTGGAATCTCTGCTTTTTGGTACCAAAGACTGATGAAGCAGGCACTTGGGTCCCTCAGAGCCAGGCTAAGCAGCCCATTTAAGACTGTACCTATTCATCAGAAGCCAGTGTCAATGAATTTCTTTTTTGTAAACCCTAAACCTAAATGATCTCATTGGCTTAAACTTTGTTCAAATTGCAGGCTTTGTCTTCAAATCAAAAACTATTTGGCCTGATAGCTAAGTAACAACAGAAAGTCTAACCAAGGCTTACACAGCTTTTGGTTCTGCAGTAGAGCAGATATTCCCGGAGAGGTCTGCTAGGTATCTCCTGCTATGTAAAGCCGTGTCCACTCAAGGCTGCACCTATGCTTGAAAACCAGAGCCTTAGGGAAGCTGGCCTTTCTCTGGAATAGTATGCAAAGCAACATCAGTCTTTCAGTGAAAAATGAGCAAGGAAGAACAAGGAAAGGGTGAGCTTTCAAAGCAGGGAGGGGAAAAAAAAACAGGCACAAGAAGGGATAGGGAGCCAGCCAGGAGCGGATCCCTATGTGCAGCTTCGCACTAACCCCAATATAACTGGACTGAAAGACAAAAGTGGGCCGGGAGTTGACTGACACCATTGGGTGTCCTTTCTTCTATTCTCTACCTTACTTTTGGTTACACTGGAGGACTCAGGGATCCTGTCTGCCTCAAGTACTGTGGTAAATGAAACCTTAAAAAGTAGAGTCTGGTGGAGCCAAATACAAGTCTCACTTTTTGCTTGTTTTGAGACCTGGTTTCTTTGTGTAGCATTAGAACTGAAACTCAACTCTGTAGACCAGGCTGGCCTCACACTCAGAGATCCATCTGCCTCTGCCTCCCGAGTGCTAGGATTAAAGGTGTATGCCACCACTGCCTGGACACAGGTCTTGTGTCTGTAGCAATTTTTAGATACTGAGTCATCTTCCCCAGCATCACCCCCTTTTCCACCCTTTTGTGCGGTCCCAGGGATTGAACCCAGGGTCTCCAGGCTTACATAGCAAGCACGTTTACCCACTGAGCCATCTCTCACCAGTCCCTCTTCTATGTTGGTATAGTCCAGACTGAGCAAGCAGCCTTCAGGCCTGACCAATTGTGAGAGATAAAGTAGCCCAGCAATAAGCATTTGAGAGAGGGGAAACAGCAGCCAAGCAACAAAAGCTTTTCTCCCCCACCCCCCCCAAGACAAGATAAGCAGTACTCAGGACAGAGACGTGGGGGACCTCTGCCTTACTGGCCAGAAACCTGGGCAAGCTGCCCAGCAGGAGACTTATTTTTGGTTAGAAGGGAACTCTTGGACGCTTCTGGTTTCAATAGGAATTTTCTTCAGCAGAGCCCACACTTGTGAATGAGTGACCCATTCTTATGTCTTTAATGAGAATCTTCATTATCTAACTTCTGGTACAGCTCACAGGCTTCCTTTGTTACAGGGTTCTACTGGAGAAAGTCAGATGTTGCTAATATTCCCTGGTTCTGAAAGCATCCACTGCCACTTTAGACAGTTTATGAGCCTTTTATTTATTTATAAGATTTTTGAGATAAGATCTTACTACATAGCCCTGATCAATCTTGAACTCAGAGATCTGTCTGCCTCTGCTTCTGCAATGCTGAAACTAAAGATGTATATATACCACCACTACCAGCTGTTATTCTTGACACAGGAGTTCACCAAGCCCAGACTAACCTTGAAATTCAAAATCTGTAGCCTCGCAGCCTCATCCCCTCCACCTGGCTTCTTTTCCATTTCCCCCCCAGAATGGGACAGGAGTTGAGTATTGTTCCTTCTGATGAGATGTAAAGATTAGATGCATCTCTTACAACCGATTTATTTCTATCTGAAAACTGGTACACATTATTACTCATGGCGTCAGAGCTTAACTCTGGCATCTAGGTAGTTCAAGGGAAAACAAACTACCAAAACCATCTGCTGCTAGAGCTGGCAACAGCTGCTAACTGCAAGGACTTCTCTTCAGCTGAGGCCGCTCCTTGCCCCAAAAGCACACCACTTTCTGAACCACTGGCAACCAGCTCCAACTGTCAGTCTGACTGGCCTGCTCATTGGGACCCCCTGACGTAGGAGGAAGCCTGCACCCATCTTTCCTGTTAATTTAAAACTTTCGAATCAAAACACAAAACATACCTTTAATCCCAGTACTTGGGTAGCAGAGGCAGACAGAACCCAAGGCCAGCATGGTTTACACAGAGGAAACCCTATCTCAAAAAGCTGCCCTCCCCCTTAAACATAGGTTTACACTCTTCAAAATAGGCTTTGCAGCCGGGCAGTGGTGGCGCACGCCTTTAATCCCAGCACTCGGGAGGCAGAGGCAGGCGGATCTCTTGTGAGTTCGAGACCAGCCTGGTCTACAAGTGCTAGTTCCAGGACAGGCTCCAAAACCACAGAGAAACCCTGTCTCGAAAAACCCAAAAAAAAAAAAAAAAGGCTTTGCCAGGCATTCCCAGTGAGCACTAGGTATGTTCTAAAAACTGCCAAATCAGAAAGATCTGCTTGACCTCTCAGTGCCAAGCAGAATGACTCCCAAAACTAAGTTGGAGGACCTACTAGTTCGGCCTGGCTTGGTGCTATAGATCTTCACTGCTGCTGGGTCTGCCTGCCACTCCCAGTAAGGCATCTTCTGGCTAGAAGGAGACCTAGGCATGCTAGTAGCTAACAGCAAAAGCTGTTCTGCAGAAACTACTCACCCAAACATCACTAACATCATCAGTACATCATAGAAGTTTCACCGAAAACTCCACTGTTAATAAACCAGAGTGATAAACCCAAGGTCAATCAGGGTGCTATCAATGGTCATTTGCACCCCTGGCATCTCTCCAGACAGCAGTAATTTTCCACAGCCTAGCAACAAGCAAAGGAGACAGCATTACAGGAGGAGTAGAGGAGATTGAGTAATGGGGGCTAGAAAAGCCTTCTCCATGGAGTTGGTGGAACCCTTGCCCATCATGCACTAAGCCCTGGGTTCCACCCCTGCATAAAACTGGGCTTAGTACCAAGAGAATCTGAAGCTCAAAGCCATTTTCATCTACACAGAAGTGTCCAGACCAGTCTAGGACACAGGAAACCAAGAGCAGCACAAAAGAAGAAGTCAGCAGCCCTTGCTATCTGAAGACAACCCTACTCAAGCAGCAGTCAGCCAAGTGCACCAGCTTTAGTGCCAGCACTTGGGAGTTAGAATCAGGCAGGCTGCTGGGAGCCCAAAGCCAGCCTGACCTACACAGTGAGATCCTGTTGTTTTTTTTTTTTTTTTAAAAAAAAAATTACCTTGGGGGCTGGAGAGATGGCTCAGAGGTTAAGAGCATTGCCTGCTCTACCAAAGGTCCTGAGTTCAATTCCCAGCAACCACATGGTGGCTCACAACCATCTGTAATGGGGTCTGGTGCCCTCTTCTGGCCAGCAGGCATACACACAGACAGAATATTGTATACATAATAAATAAATATTTAAAAAAAAAATAAAGATGTTACAAATTAAAAGCTAATAACCTGTATCTTTAAAAAAAAATTACCTTACCAGCCTGGTCTACAAGAGCTAGTTCCAGGACAGGCTCCAAAGCCACAGAGAAACCCTGTCTCGAAAAACCAAAAAAAAAAAAAAAAAAAAAAAACCAAAAAAAAAAAAAAAAAATTTACCTTAATAGTATTTTAAAATTTGTTAGAAAAAGATCAAGGCCAGCCTGGTCGACAGAGAGAGTTCCAGGACAGCCAAGACTGATACACAGAGAAATCCCGTCTCAACAAACAAACAAATAAACCAAAAGAGATCTGAAACTAAATAAATTTAGTAAATATTTGTGACACTGTACACTTTCTCACTAACAACCAAGTTATTTTCTACAAAACCTGGAAAGCTCACTTGGGAGGCAGAGGCAGGCGGCTGAGTTCGAGGACAGCCTGGTCTACAAGAGCTAGTGCCAGGACAGGCTCCAAAGCTACAGAGAAACTCTGTCTCGAAAAACCAAAAAATGGAAAAGAAAAACAAACAAAAACAACAACACTCTCAAGGACTCATTTTATTTTCTGTGCTGAACATGAAGCCAATTCAATGAAAACAGAGTATTTAGCCTAAGTCAGGTATTGGGCTGTCACTGTCACCTCTACAATCTCATCATTCAGGTGGGAGGCAGGAGATCGAGAGTTTAAGGTCATTCTCAGCCACAGGTGAACACATTTCAGCATCAGTGCCTTACCCATCTAACCCTATGAATTTCCATTTCTTGTGTAAGCCCTAGAAATACACCTTTCAAAAATAAGGATGTCACTAACCCTAATCCTGGAGGGGGGAAACATCCACAGAACCTATGAAGGCAGCATCTTGCCTTCATCCTCCTGATAGACAACTGTGACCTCAAGACTAAGATAAAAATTCCTTCCAGAGCTGGGCGGTGGTGGCTTAAGCCTTTAATCCCAGCTCTCGGATTAAAAATTAAAAAATTAAAAGAAAAAATTCCTTCCAGAATTCCTGCTCAGGGAAATGGGATCTGCCTTACCTTAAGGGGCCTGTGGGGTTTCTGCAGCTACAAGACAGTTCCCACCTGGACCCTTTCTCCCTCATATTGTAGACTGTGAAGTGTGCCAGCAGCCCCAGCATAAACCAATGAAAGCCTAGAATTGTTCTGCTGCCCCACGTCTTCCAAGCAAAGGGGCAGTCAAGGTTCTGGGAGTCATCCTTGCCAAAGTGGGGTTTTTAAAAAGGCCCAAAGCACCTGCAGATCAGTCCTGCCCTGTCTTCCAGCTGAAGTATGAGAGGACAGACCTGTCCACACTGAGAGCCAACCTTTAAGTCAGGAAGTCCCTATTAAAATGATCTTGCCTGTGTACTCTGCTCAGTTTTAAGATCTGCTTCAAGACAACCTTATCTTTCAAAGGACCTTAGCTACAGCCATCTGGAAGCTCTAGAGCAGGAGCCCTGAAGAGCCACAAGCAGATTTAGAGACTTAGGACTTCAGACTGTCTTCAGAAAAATGAAAACTGATTGGTAAGCACTCTGTATTAATGCAGCCACTTCCCCTGCCTTGCACCCTGGTCATGACCTTCCTTTTCAGAAACAGGCTTCTCGCACACTGAGATGTGAAGCAATTACAACCACCTGGTACTCAAGAAAAATGCTAGCGGTTTCATGACGCACCCCAATTCCAACCCCCCCTTAAAAACCAAAATAACAGAGCAGGAGGCCAAGTCCAAACACAGCTAGACTATTTTCTACTTAAATCTCTTCTGCTTGAGCACAGAAGCAGCAATGTGCTAACATCAGAATGTGCTAAGGAGTAACACATAGACCTTCCATCAGCGTGGCTGACCATGGACAACACGGGCTGGACTCAGGGAAAAGCTACTGTATTCAGTGATGCAAAGCTGTAGTGCTTATGACCCAAACCCAATTTCCTGTTTGTTTCTTTAAATAGGATCTCTGTAGTCCAGGCTGGCCTCTAATGAACTCATTATGTAGCAGAGGCTAGCCTAGACATCCTGACTGCATCTAAGTGCAGGGAATACGGGTATACCACGTCACTATTTAGCCTTGGGTGGCCTGTAACTGTAACTTATTCTGTGAACCAGGCTGGCCTTGAACTCAGAGATCCACCTGTGCTTTCCAGATTTAGGATTAAAGGTGTGTCACCACGCCCATCATAAAATTTATTTCTAATCGTCTGTCTGTTGGAGTTAAGACCTGTACTTATGTGCCATTAGAAGCCAGGTACCTGATCCCCTAGAACTAGAGTGATAGGCACTGAGCTGCCTGCTGTGTGTGTTGGGAACTGAGCTTGGATCCTCTGAAAGGAGTAATATATGCTCTTAACCATCTCTCCAGCCCTTGTTTGTTGAGACAGGTTCTATGTATGGCTGGCTGGCATGGAATTTGTTATGTGGACCAGGGTGGCCTTTCAACTCACAGTTCTGGAATTAAAGGTGTGTGCCGCCATGCCCAGTGTCACCTTTTATTATTAAAGAACCCCTTAACTAGTTCATACAGCTCTCAAACTAGGACTTTCGTGAGACAGATGTTGGTTGCCACCCAACACAGCCTGGCCTAGAACGTCTGGATTATCATGCCTCAGACTCCAAAGTGCTTAGGGTTGCAAGGAGTCCCCACTACAAAAGATGAATTATCAATGTGAAAAAATGCCTCATCAAGTGACAAATCTTATTTCTCCCTTTTAGAATTAAACTCTTAATTTTTCTTAAATCTGTATTATGTGTGTGCAAATACACACTTGCCGGGAGTGTTTGTGGAGGGGAGGTGAATGGATAACTTCTAAGTGTCTGGTTCTCCTCTCAGTTTCATGTGAATCCTGGGGATCAAATCAGGTCTTCTGGGGTAAGGGCAAGAGCCATCAAGTGAGCCATCGCTATAGTCTAAGAATTACTTAAATCTTACTTCCAGTGTTTAAAGATAAAGGTCCTGAAGGCATTACAGAAAGCATAATACCACATTCTCTAAAAATGTACACACATTCTCAGCAGATGGCTGTGGTTTCTGTTAAGTTCATGTACAGAGGTAAAAAGAAACATACTGTGCAGGTAGGTTATCATCAAAAGCATTTAGATAGTGTCTTACTCTATTAAATTCAAAAGAAAATAAAAACCAGCCTGGACATGGGGGTACAGTACTGGATTCCAACACTTAAGGAGGCAGAGGCAGGCAGATCTCTGAATTTCAGGCTAGCCTTTGCTTCGTAGTGATACTCAGACTCAAAATTTAAAAAGTAACTGTCAAGAAACTAAAGGGGGCTAGCCAATTGTGGAGCATGACTTTAATCCCAGCACTTGGAAAGCAGAGGCAGGTGGATCTCTGAGTTTGAGGCCAGCCTGGTCTATACAAGAGAAACACTGAAAGAAAAGAAAAGTGGGGGGGGGGGGGCGGTGAAGCGATGGTTCAGCAGTTAAGAGTGCTTGGTACTTTTGGGGATCATCTTGGTCCCATTTCCAGCAAAGACGGCAGCTCACAACCATCTCGAACTCCAGTTCTAGAGGACCCAATGCCCCTTTCTGACCTCCTTGGGCACAGGCATGCATGTGGTGCACATATACACATGCAGACAAAACTCAAAATATAAAATCTAAAAACAAAGTTTTTTAAAGGCTGAGAAAGGAAAGCTAGTGAGGCAAGTCTGACCTATGTTAGATCTCCAGGATCTACACAAAGATAGGAACCAACTACACCCAACAGTCCTCCACTCCTGTGTGCTGTGGCCTGTATGCACCCACACACATCCCACACACAAAAAAAATAAAAGTAAACAAATTTAAAAACAAAGGATGAGCCAACTTTCAGCACAATTTTAAGCATTAAAAAAAAAAAAAAACAGGCTCGGGTGGTAGCACATGCCTTTAATCCCAGCACTCAGGAGGCAAAGGCAGGTGAATCCCCGTGAGTTCGAGGCCAGCTTGATCTACAAGAGTGAGTTCCAGGGCAGCTAGGATTGTTACACAGGGAAACCCTGTCTCGAAAAACCACACACACACACACATACATAAATTAAAAAAAAAAAAATCTGAATTGGGGATGCAGCCCAGGTGGTGGAGTGCTTACTCAGCATGGAGGAAGCCTTGGGTTCAAAACCCAGCACTTCATAAACACAGGCTTGGTGGCTTGTAAATTCTAGTACTTGGGAGACAGAAGGATCAGGAGGTTCAAGGCCAGTGCTGGCTCCTTGAGACTCTATCTAAGGGGAATGATGATAAAAGCCTTTAATCCCAGCACTCAGGAAGGGGAGGGAGGCAGATGGATCTGAGAGTTTGACCCTAGCTGGCCTACATACTGAGCTCCAGACCAGTCAGGACAGAGAGACCTTGTTTCAATAAAAAAAAAAAAAAAAAAAGAGAGACCCTATCTAAACAAAGCATAGTATTAAAGGGAGAAAATGCACAAATTTTTAAAAAGACACCTTACTTCTCTTTCAAGGCCTCCCTTGAAAACCTCCACCAGCAGAACTAGGCAGTCCGTCACCATGTCCATACTGCATGTTACACTCCAAAAGCAAAAGCAGTCAAAGTAGCTAGTTAACACTGTCAAGGGCCCAAATCCAGAAAGAGATTCGGAACACCTCAGCATTTGCTCCGGAATTAGTGGGGAGCGGGATTTTGAGACCCTATGTAAAATTTTAATCTCACAAGTAGGAACCCACTGCAGCGCCCCTGTCCCCCCCCCCACTCCGTCTTAAGTCGGACAAAAGAAAGCTTTATCTTTTAACCTTTCCTATGCCACAGGGTACACCCTGCGCTCCCACAGGGTGAACAGTGAAAGATAACAGGTTCTGTCTAGATCTTGGCTGCCAGGGGTTTGAAACCAGACTGTTGACTGCGTCCTTGGTCCAGCGAGGTCTTTGAAGTTTCTCCAGAGAAACACTTCCAGGATAACAGCACCTACCTGGCAGGGCGCTCGCTGAATGAATGCAGCAGCGCGCCCCTATCCTCAGGACAACAATCCGAGGAGCAGAGAGCGACACTGTCACCCGGGCCGGGGCTGGGTCCGTGTGCAGATGCACGTTCAAGGGGAAAGAGCGCGGGAGGGAGGATGGTTTGAGTGGGGAGGAGAATGCAGACTCCGGGCTCTCATCGCCCTGGGACGTCGCCCCGCCAAGTCACACCGATGGGTCCCTGGGCGCTCCAGATTATGAGAATGTGAAAGCAAGGGCGGGGAGGTGGGGTCATAAAAAGACGGGGTCCCCAGACCCGGAGGCGCTGTGTGCGCGCCCCAGAACCAAGAGGCTTCCGAGAAGGACCGCCCCCCCCACTGGGCCTGGTGCCCACCGGCCCCAGCCCGCCGCTCGCCCGCGAGGGGCTCACCTTCCAGCAGCCGTTGGATGATGCTGTCGATGTTGAGTTTGTCGATATCCGCCATCGCCGTCCCGCCGCCGACCCTCCCGCAGCGGCGCCGCCGCCGGCTCGCGCCCGGGTCTCACACGTCCTCCTTCCTCACGCCACGAGCCCCACGAGCGGTGGTGGCGGCGGCGGTGGCAGCAGCAGCCGCGGCGGGTCCCCCCCCCAGCCGCCCCGCTCCCGGCTTCCTCCTCCTCTCGCCACTGGAACCACGAGAAGAACAAAATGGCCGCCGACTCGTCAGGCCAGCCTCGGGCGGCGCACGGATGCGCGCGCGGGAGTGCAGCGGCCGGGCCGGGACTTCTTCACAGGCCCATAGGGCGCGCGGGAGGGGGCGGGGCCGGCTCATGGAGGGGCGGGGCCTCCGCGCGCAGGAGGCGGGGCCCTGGCAGAGACGGTTGAGCGACACCGCATCCGCGCGCGGGATCCTTCCGCCAAACGGGCGGGGGAGAAATAGAACCTCCTCCCCCCCCCCCCCCCCATGGATGGAGAGTGAAGTTGCAAAGTTGGCGCGCGCGAGTTATCGGCCGGTTGCGCGCTGCGAGGGTGAAGGTCTCCTCTCGGTCCTGCTGCTTTGGACAGACAGATGTCGGCTGACTTGGCGGGGTGGGAGCCCACCAGGGAGTCACCCCTTGAAACCAGTCTGGGTTGAGGTTGCCCATGGAGGATCATAAGGAGGTTAGAGCGTTGAGGATTCAAATACGATGGCTCATACTGGTGAACAAGAGGAGCTAAATACATGGCTCATGGTAAGAACGTTTGTCTGGTATGTGTAAGATCCTGGGTTCAAGCACTGCCAAGATTTTGTAATACTACAATAAAGTATCTAAGATCCAGTATTTGAAAAAAAAGAAAGCCTGCCCCAGATAAACCAAAATGTTAATCCATCGTGAGTGGCGTATATTTCAGTGACCTGGGTACCTCTTGCGTGCGCTTCTGCAATTTTACATTTTTGGCAGAGGTTGGGAGAATTCTGTAAGGTGCCAGAATTATCTTTGAATTATTCTTCTTGAACTCAGAAAGTTATATAATAGCTGAAAGATTCTCCCCTGGATTTAGCCCGAGCTGGATTGAATGAGCGTGCGTCAGAAAATAAGATGGGAATTTGCACATTTCGCCGGGTTAGAGGCTGCTCTGCACCCGCCGGGCTTCAGCATATTGGGCCGTTGCTTGCTTCTGGCTTCCTCGACTCCCCAGAACACCCTTCTCCAGGGAGCCCCCAACTCTACAGCCTTGAAGGCTAACTGGATCTGGAATTGCACACCCACCTGACCCTTTTATCTCTCCAAGCAACACTTCACAGTTTACAAAGTCCTCTTCCCCACCCCTTACTCCAGAAGCTCACGATTTTCAATGCAAGAGGGATGCACGGATTCCCTTTCTTGTGTGCCCTGTGAGGTGGCTTCCCCATCTGGAGATTCATTTTCTGCAAGCATTGCCTTCCCAGGCCGCAGCAGCATGGCGTGGGGTGCACCGACCCGGATCTCTGGCACCCTTCCTGCTGCTGGCTGCCATCCACGGTGGAGCTTCAGATGGCCCTGGTGCCTCTCAGGGGTCTGCTCCATTTTGCTCAGTCACCAACTCACTCTCTCATGCTATGGTTTTGCCCACCAGTCCTAAAAGTGTCATTTGTCAGCCCAAAGCACCTGGCTCAGTAGACATCTTGACATCTGGGGTCGATGCCAGTCCCTGCTGTGAATATCTTGTGTGGCTCCCATCAAGTTTCTGGGACCTTGGGCTCCTCCAGGGCAGGATGTGTCTTTGCAATGTCACTTTTGGGGAAGGAATATGAAAGACAGGTTCACGCAGGAGTCAAATATTTATGGAGTGCCTACTCTGTTTTGAGTGTTTTCTATAGGCGTGGAGCAGGGTGAGCAAGACAGAGAAAACCTCTCTCTTTCCTGGGAGATTCATATAGAGACAAACACACCACACTCTTATTTGTATGAACCAAAAATTGTCCCGTTGTGGGGGCCAGCTAAATGACTCTGGGGTAAAGGTGATTGCCACCAAGCCTGCCAATCTGAGTTCCAGCCCCAACACCCTAATGGAGGAAGAGAGAAAAATGCCCACAAGTTGTCCTCTGACCTTCAAGCAAACATATATACAAACTAAATAAAATGTAACAAAATATTTTAATGGCCAGCCTAGTCTACGAGAGCTAGTTCCAGGACAGGCTCTAAAGCTACAGGGAAACCCTGTCTCGAAAAACCAACCAACCAACCAAACAAACAAACACTACAAAGAACCCTGTCTCAAAAAATAAAAGCAAACAAAAAAATTAATGGAAAAAATTACCTCAAGGCTGGTTATACAACTTTAATCCCAGCACTGGGGAGGCTGAAATCCCAATACAATCCTAGAGATTATATATTCCCGTCATTCCCATTTTCCACAGATAAAGTTAGGCACGGAGAAGCTAGGTGGTTTGCTGAAGGTCACACAGCTGGTGAGTTAGTTCCAGGACAGGGCTAGAATTGGAGACAGCCTGAAACCACAGTATTTTGTTAATAAATTCCTAAATGAGGCCTCAGGAACCCAACAAACCGTGGCATACACTGTGTGCATCACTATGGGAAAACCAATGGAATGATCTAAATGTTTATGCCCACACTCGTAATTCTCCAGATGCCAAACAGTAGGTGTGTAGGTCACTCAGTCCACGTGGTGACGGCTGAAGGAAACTAACAGAGTGAGCTGATACGGGGGACAATTTCTGCCACTCAGGCAACCTCAGGGGGCAGTTCCCCTCCAAAGTCCAGAACCACGCCTGCTTCTTAAGAATGGGCAAAGCTCAAGTTAAGAGCCTGAACTGCATCCAGGAACCCAAAGCTGTTAGAGAATGACCTTCAGCTAGTCATCCCCCTGCCTCCACCTCCAGAATGTTGAAATTGCTGGTGCCACTGCCATAGTGGAGACAGAAGCCACGCTAGGAGACCACTCTCCCAACAGAGCCACGTCACAGTCCTCTCGGGAAATTTGAACATACAGGTTTTAAAATTCAGTGTTCTGTCTGACCTACAGAGTGAATTCCAGGACAGCCAGAGCTGTTAAACAGAGAAACCCTTCTCAAAACGAAAACTGCTGGGGCTGGAGAGATGGCTCAGTGATTATTAGCACTGGCTCTTCCAGTGGACCAGGTTCAATTCCCACCACCCACGTGGTAGCTCACAACTGTCTGTAGCCTCAGTCCCAGGGGCTACCAATCCAATATCGTCTTCTGACCTCTATGGGCACACACACACACACACACACACACGCACGCACGCACGCACGCACGCACGCACACACACACATTCACACAGTTGGATCTGTGTGAATTCAGGGCCAGCCTGGTGTACAAGGGCTAGTTCTGGGACAGCTAGGGTGGTTACGCAGAGAAACCCTGTCTGCAGGCATAGAGGTGGTGCACACTTTTAACCCCAGCGCTTGGGAAGCAGAGCAGAGGTAGTCAGGACTCTTGAGTTGTAGCACTGAGAGTCTCTTAAACATTTGTCTCCTAAAACTTTTTTTTTCCCCGAGACTGGTTAGAAGCTTGTCGTGTAGACCAGGTTGGACTCCAGCTCTCATGGGTTCATCTGGCCTCTGCCTCCAAAGTACAGGAATTAAGTGTGCACAAGACCATCACCCCACCCCGGCTCCCTCAACTTTTATTTTGCTAATTTTTACTTATTTATTTGCTTCTTTGTTAAATTTTTGGTTTTTCAAGACAGAGTTTCTCTGTGTAACAGCCATGGAACTTGCTCTGTAGACCAGGCTGGTCTCGAACTCACTGAGCTCTGCCTCCATCTGCCTCAGGAGTGAGTGCTGGGATTAAAGGTGAGCATCACCTCACCCATCTCACGCTCCCACATTTTAAAATGAACACGTGCTGGTTTACCTTGCTTGTCAACCTGACTGGAAGGAGAGGTGCCTAGAGATTGGGGGCGTCATCTTGATGTGTCTGTGAGGTGTCCCCAGAAGGCCCTCAGCCATCCGGGGTCTAACCCATTGAGGATGTTGGGGGAATTTTGGATGAAGTTGGTCACTAGGGTCTTGGCTCTGGGCCGCCTCTTTCCTGTGACTTTCTGTTTCCTGGGCTAAGGGATCAACAAGGAAGATCCTGGCAAGGAAGTGCAAAGTGGTGTGGCCTCCTAAGCTAAGGACTCTGATAGCATCTGCAGGCCTCTAACTCTGTCCCTGGAGCCAGAAGAGTGGTGGTGGTGCAGGTTCACACACTAAGGAATCTCCCCTTCCCCAGGAGAACAGCCACACTCCTGATAAGGCTGCACCAGCACACCAGCTTCCATTGGTAATTAAAACTTCAAGAAGGCAGGGTAACAAACCTACAAAAGGAATCTTCCACACTAGAAGCCCCTCTGCCCACAAACATCCCCCACCCCAATCCACTGGCGGACCCATTCCCTCAGACTGTTCAGACTGAAGGTCATTTTCTTTGTTTTAGCCTCCCTCAGTCCTCAGCTAACTGGGCCTTTCCTTGAGGCTCTCTCTGTCTTGTTGAAGCCCTTCAGGCTATGGGATCTGACCCTCCCCCCAACCTACCCTGTAGCCCTACCTCCCAGCTGATTTCACATATTTATTGAAAAGCCACTTTCTCACAAAGAAGCCCAGGCTGACCTTGAACTTGAACTTGTCTTCTAGCCCCAGCTTCAGGAGGAACTGGGATGGCACACCTCCCCCTCCATCCCTGTTGCTAAAATATCTTCATCAAAGGCAAGAAACCCTGTCCCATTAGCAATCACCCCCTGTCTGCTAGTCTCTCTCCGGGTAACTTCCAATCTGCTTCCTTCCTGTCTTGGTCTATTCTGGACATTGAATGTCATGTGATAGGTGGCAGACCCCTCGATGTGCATCAAAGCTGTGTCCACTTGTGTGACATTCCTTCCTCTGCTGGCTGACATTTGCAGGGTCTCATCCCTTTTGGGCAGCATTTTTTTTAAATATTTATTTATTATGTATACAATATTCTGTGTGTGTGCCTGCAGGCCAGAAGAGGGCACCAGACCCCATTACAGATGGTTGTGAGCCACCATGTGGTTGCTGGGAATTGAACTCAGGACCTTTGAAAGAGCAGGCAATGCTCTTAACCTCTGAGCCATCTCTCCAGCCCTGGGCAGCATTTTGTTAAAGATTTATTTTTATTTTATGTGCATGCACATTGGCCTGCGTGCCTAGGGAGGTCAGAAGAGGGAACTGGGTCCCCCAGAACTGGAGTAGTAGATAGTGTGAGCCACCAGGTGAGTGCTGGGAATCAAACCTAGGTCCTCTAGAAAAGCAGCAAATGCTAATCTTAATCACTGAGCTTTCTCTCCCTGACCCCACAGCCAGGAATGTTAATTGGCTCCCTTTGGTCCCAGAATAAACAGACTAGCAGGCCTGTGTTCCTCTTCCTTTAACTATTTATTTATACAATTAAATAATTATCTATTGTTGTGCGCATGCTTCCCACAGCACAGGTTCAGAGGTCATAGGACAACTTTTTGGTGGCAGTTTGTTCCAGGTCTCTCTTTGTGCGTCACAGGAATTGAACTCATATTGCCAGGATCGCAAAGGACCTCCTTTCTTGCCCCCTTTCTTCTTTCTTCTTTCCTCTTTCTTCCTTGTCCTGGAAGTCACTCTGTAGACCAGGCTGGTCTTCAACTCCTGGCGATCCACCTGCCTGACTCTTCCTGGAATTAAAGGCATGCACCTCCACTCTCAGCTCCCGTTTCTTTTTATCTGGATGTTCTTCCTCCCTAGGATAAGTGGAACGTGTCTCCCTCAGCCTGTAGCCGGCAGTTCATCCTTTCCCTTTTGAGAATTGGCTGTCATTTTTATGCTTGATGTGGTTCTGGTGGGGCTGTAGCTCAGTTAGGAGTACTTGCTTAGCACACACAGAGCCGAGGAGCCATTCCCAGCACCGCAGGGAGAAAAACAAAAACAAAAGAATAGGCCCTGTTGGTGCCTACTTGTGACCCTAGCTTTCAGGAAACCGAGGCAGGCAGATCCTAAAGTCAAGGTCACCCTTGGCTACAGGGTCACTTTGAGGCCAACCTGGGAAATATAAGGAGACAGTTCTCTGTGCAGTAGGATGGCACAGTCCCCTGTCCTGTCCAGTGGGATGGCGCAGTCCCCTGTCCTGGCTAACCTTTCTCAGCAATGTATCATAAAACCATCAAATACTGGCCACAGACAGAGCAGCCAGGGTCCCCAGAGACTCTGTGGTCTGTGCGCTAGCCAGGCCTCTTTTCCAAGAACTTCATCGATTGCGGTGAAGAGAACAGGATAAGCCAGGCTAATGTCAGGGTCCTGGGCTAAGTGCCCTCCACAGTTCCAACATAACCAGCTCCTGGTCACCATCCTGTTGGTCTCCCCACCAGCCCGATGTCAGGATCTGCAGAATCAGAAGAAAGCGTCCAGGGTCTCCTTTAGACAGAATGTATTTTCTACTCAAAGGCATGCGCCACCACCGCCCGGCTGTAATTCCAGCTCTTGGGAGGCAGAGGCAGAGGCAGGTGGATCTCTGTGAGTTCGAGGCCAGCCTGGTCTACAAGAGATAGTTCCAGGACAGGTTCCAAAGCTACAGAGAATCCCTGTCTCAAAAAACCAAAAGAAATGTCACTGAGGTTATTTTTCTTAAAATTAACTTACTTTGTAGAAAATAATGAATTCAGTTAACATTTCAATTTATGAACAAATTTAGGGTTATGAGCATTATAGAATACCAAGGGCTTTTACTATATAAACTTTCCTCTTTAAAGACCTAGATAATTTTGGACCAATTGAATGTTGTGTACTGAGGGAAAACAGTTTGTAATAAATGATGACATTGATTTTTAAGATTCATTTCCATCAGTCAGTAGTTTTTAGTGGTTTCCCATCCAGTTTTCTCACTTTTTTTTTTTTGATTTTTTGAGACAGGGTTTCTCCGTAGCTTTTGGTTCCTGTCCTGGAACTAGCTCTTGTAGACCAGGCTGGCCTCAAACTCACAGAGATCCGCCTGCCTCTGCCTCCCGAGTGCTGGGATTAAAGGCGTGCGCCACCACCGCCCGGCTCAGTTTTCTCACTTTTAAGTTAATTACATGCCTGTATATATTTTGAAATTACTTTACCTGAGTATTTAGTACATGATGACTTAATACATTTTAACTTAAAAAAAACAAAAGAAATAAAATAAAATAACAGGGACTTGAGAGATGTCCCAGAATGGGTTACTCATGAATGCCTATGACTACAGGGCCAGGGTCCAACAATGCTGTCTTCTGGGCTCTACCAGCATTTGAATTTACATGTGCACAGAGCACACACAGATAACAAATACAAGATCTTCAAAATAAAATGAAAATATTTAGCAACATGTGTTTGTGAGCATTTTGCCTGTATACATAAAAGAGCAACATGTTCAAGCCTGGTGCCCTAGTATTGAACTTACAATTGTGAGTTACCATATGGATGGTAGAGATCACACCTGGATCCTCTGCAAGAGTGACAGGCGCTCTGAACTGCAAAGCCACCTCTCTACCACCGCCCGGCTGCTTTTTTAAGTTTTGTAAGTAAAGTCTATGCTAGGGACAGAACTGAGTCTTTCCCAGTTCTGCGTTGCCTTCCTCAGCTCCACCCCGCAAGCCTCAGGATGTGATGAGGGAGTGAGGGAACCAAAGAGATGGCTCAGTAGATAAAGGTTCTTGCCACCAAACCTCCAGGCCTGCATTCCAACCCGGAACCTGCTGGTGGAAAGAGAACCGGCTGCCATGAGCTATCCTCTGATCTTCACACTGGCAGTTTGACATGCGAGTGGAAGCAAAAACAGAGGGTGGTGATGACACAGTTGTTACGGACACGCAGGAGACCAGGGATGAAGGATGCTGGGAGTGTGGTCATCTGCCAGCCGAGGAGCATCCTCAGAAAGGAGCTGCAATGCAGAGACATGAAGGAGGAAGGGGAGAAGGGTCACTGTGGCAAAGAGAAAGGAGTCATTGCTCCAGCCCATCAGATTCCTGGAAGACAGCAGTGGGGCTGTGTGGGAACAAAAGATTTAGTGGGGTGGGACAGCGATTGAGACATTTACATAGAAATCTTACAAAGTTGGGGGGTTAAAAGATTTAAACCCTTTGTCCTAAACATAAGCTTTATAATATTTGATAGAAAAGACTCAGATACTCAACCGCCAGCATAAGGCAAAGGTAGCCAAATCCATATGCAAATGCACTGCTGTGACTGTGTTCTAATAAAACTTTATTTACAAAAACATGAGACAAACCTAGGGTTTGAGCATTGGTTTACTCTCCAACTGTATTCATATTTTTCATTAGATGCAATCATGATTGTAAGGAGAAATGGTGAAATGTAGCAGGGTCTTAAACCAATAATTTAAATTTTTTTTCTTTGCAGGGCTCATGTTTCTTTGCAGGGCTCCAGATGGAGTGAGGAGGGCAGGTTCAACATCCCAGGAAAGTGCTCTGCCATTTGACAGTAATCACAGCCCTTGGGTGTTTGAAGGAAGGCATATTCTATAGCAGGCCTTCAATCCTATCTCAGCTTCCCAAGTTGTTGGGAAGTTCTCTAGGTGTGCATCTCCCCGCACCTAAGCCTTCATTGCTTTGAGACAGGGTCTCGTGTAGCCCAGGCTGTCTTTAAACTCCTAAGTAACTGAGGATAGCCGAGAACTTGTGGTGCTCTGACCCCACTTCCCAAGCACCGGGGTCACAAGTGAATCACTGTGCCTGGTTCATGCATCCCCGGGGCTGGATCACAGGACTTTGCACACGCTGAGCATGCACTCTGCCAACTGAGTTTCAACTCTAGCCCAAATTTTGTCTTAAAAATATTTCTTTTTAAGCTGGGCGGTGGTGGCGCACACCTTTAATCCCAGCACTCAGGAGGCAGAGGCAGGCAGATCTCTGGGAGTTCGAGGCCAGCCTGATCTACAAGAGCTAGTTCCAGGACAATCAGGATTGTTACACAGAGAAACCCTTTCTTGAAACCCCCCCCTCAAAAAAAAAACCCAACTTTTTTTTTTTTTTGGTTTTTCTAGACAGGGTTTCTCTGTAGCTTTGGAGCCTGTCCTGGAACTCCCTTTGTAGACCAGGCTGGCCTCGAACTCACAGAGATCCGCCTGCCTCTGCCTCCCGAGTGCTGGGATTACAGGCGTGCGCCACCACCGCCCGGCTCCCAACTTTTTTTTATATGTGTGTTTGAATGTACATCTATATGTATGCACCTGCAGCACCAGAAGAGGCCCTTGGGTCCCTTGAAGGTGGAGTTACAGGCAACTGTAAGTCACCAGACATGAATCCTGGGATCTAAACTTTGGTCCTAATGATTGAGCAACAAACACTTAACCTGAAACTTTTTTTTTTTGAGACAGGGTGTCTTAGGTAGGGTTTCTATTACTGTGAAGAGACACCATGACCAAAGCAACTCTCATAAAGGAAAACATATAATTGGGGCTGGCTTACAGTTCAGAGGTTTAGTCCATCATCATCATGGTGAGAAGCATGGCAGTGTGCAGGCAGACATGGTGCTGGAGAGGTAGCTCAGAGTGCTACATCTTGATCTGATGGGAACAGGAAGTGAACTGTGTACCACACTGAATGTAGCTTGAGCATAGGAGACCTCAAAGCCCACCCCCACAGTGACACACTTCCTTCAACAAGGCCATACCTACTCCTCAAAGCCATAACTCCTAATAGTGCTGCTCCCTATGGAGGTAATTTTCTGTCAAGCCACCACACAGGGTCTCACTATGTATCCTTGACTGATTTGCAGCTCAGGTTGGCCTTGAACTCACAGAAACCCCTCTACCTTTGCCTTTTGAGTGCTGGGACTAAAACCCACAATGCCCTGCTTAATATGACCTTTTGACTAGTGGTATAAATAGGTTTGGGAACTTTAAAAATGTATGGAAATAATTTTATCTCCCTTCTTCTCTTGGCCTACGGCTTCTCATTACCCTTTATAAATCCTTTGTTAAAATCTTAGAAATTCCCCAGTATTTCGCTGGTAAACAGTTGAGGATGGGATTGTCTGAGGTGTCCCTCCTCCCAATGCACACCCCCTTAATTCTATAGGCGTCACAGCTTTCCACTGAGGCTATTCTGTCTCCTTAAACTACTCCCCTGCCCCCCCCTTTAGGCTGATGAATGGCATTTTAACAGGAAATAAAAGGGCTGGAGAAAAGACTTAACGGCCAAGAGCCTCGGTTGTTCTCGAAGGGTGCCTGGTTCCATTCCCAGCACCCTCGCTGTGGCTCAGCTCCAGGGGTCAGAGGAGTTCTTCTGAGCTGGCAGGCACCAGACATGTGAGGTCTGACACTCCTCAGCACAGAATAAAGAGAAATACTTTTAAAGGGAGTGAAATCAACAGTTTTGAGCATATCTGGAGACTGTTTTTTTTTGTTGTTTTGTTTTGTTTGTTTGTTTTTGATACAGGGTCTCACTCTGTAACCACAACTGGCCTCAAACTATTTATTCATCCTCCTGTTGCGACTCTTGAGTATAAGCCTCACAGGTAGGTGCCACTATGTCTGACTGGAGCAATCTTTTACAGCTGTTTTACTATCTCAAAGCGTTGGCCGCCTCTTAATCATAAAGAGGCTGCTGCAGCTCTTGATGTCACAGACACTTCCACCAACAATGTTAATTCAAGAAAGGGAGAGGCGTCCTTAAAACATAATTTACATGGGAGGAGTGCATGCCTTTAATCCCAGCACTCAGGAGGCAGAAACAGGCAGATGTTTGTGAGTTCAAAGCCAGCCTGGTCTACAGAGCAAAGTCCAGGACAACCAGAGCTGTTACACAGAGAAAAACAAAAACAAAAAACAAACAAACCAAGAAACATAACTTACAAAAAAATTTCAGTGAATTGTTCTAGAAACTTCTTGTGAGATTTCCCTTCAGGTTTTACCAGACAAGAAAGACAGTTGCGGGGAAATAAGTATTTTCAGTGTGTGTATTGACGGCAGCATGGGCCAGCACTGGAGAAGAGGACGAGGGAGAATAGCTGGCCATTTGTTTCTCACAGTCACACTGGAATTGCTGGTTTCCAGTTCTATGACTTGGGCCTCTATGAACCTTTGTGTGGCCGCCATCTGTGTGGTGACACTTGGGAAACTGGAGTTATCAAGGAGACTCATGCAGCGGCCTGAGGACTTGCCTGTCAGCAGCAAGAGGTCAGTAAGTAATGGTTGCCATGGTGACTACACTGTCAGGCCTAGGATGATAGAGGGAACTTGGAAAAAGCAACGGACTTTGAACCTTGGGGTTTCAGATGTACAGCAGGTTGTTAGTGAACACACCCTGCTCACACCAAGCTGCTGGGCTGTGTTTTCCTTATCTGGAAAGTGAGGCAAGGTCCAAGGGCAGGGCTCCCTTCCCATCTGCTCAAAAAAACCACTCCTTGGGCTGGGAAGATGGCTCAGAAGATAACATGCTGGCTGCACCAGCATTGGGGACTACGTTCTGATCCCCAGGACTCACTAAAAGCTGGGCAGACTTGGAGGGTGGCTGTAACCCCAGCCCTTAAGAGGGGACACAGGACATTCCCATGGCAAGCTGGAGAGAGGGAGGGGCCCTGCCTCGGTAGGTAGAGTGGAAAGCCGTTGAAGACACATGTGTGCCTGAACACATGGAAAGAACGCTCCACACACATGCACATGCACACCCGTGCACACACACATCATGTACACATGCAAATGCCCACAAAATAAAAGTGCTTATTGAGCACCATGCCAAATAGGATTGGGGCGATGAGTAAAACACACCCTTCCCCCCACACCCTTCATGGGGAAGATAATCTTTTCATGTCACAGCTGAAGGAAGCAGGGGACACAGACTAACTGAGGAGGGAGGGAGCCGCAGGATGTTAGACTCTGACACAATGGCAGCTGAAGAACAGAGCACTGCACGGCCATTTCCAAGAACCAGAAAACCCAGGCAACCTGCATGGGGGAAAGTGCATAAGTGCAGGCAGCCAGGATGGTTCACACCTTCAATCCCAGCACCGGGAAAGATAAAGACTAGATGACCATGGGAGTTTGAGGCCAGCCTGCTCTACACAGTGAGTTCTGGCTAGCCTGGGTCAGTTAGACATTGTCTCAAAAACCCAAACTAAACAGACACAAACAAAAGAGTGAATGAATGATTTAAAACAACAAAATTCAGGTATGGCTTGATCTAGCAGTTCTGGAATGCTCTCAGGGCTGATCTCTGTCTCTTGTCTCCCCATCATTCAGTTCACCTCGGCTTCGTGTCAATCTGGTTCCCTCAGTCAGGCCTTCCTCTCTGGGAGGGGAGCCTGATGCCAGCGTCTCCCTCTCATTCTTCCACTATGATACCCAAAAGCTGGGTGAGAAAGTGGCAGCTTCATCCATTCAACAACGGAAGCAAAATTTTTGGCCCTGATTGTGTAGTGGTGCACACCTTTAACCACAGCACTCAGGAGGCAGAGACAGGTGGATCACTATGAGTTCGAGGCCAGCCTGGTCTACAGAGTGAATTCCAAGACAGCCAGGACTGTTATACAGAGAAACTTTGTCTCAGGAAAACAAAAGTAAATAAATAAATAAAATAAAATAAAAATTTTTGGGTCTTGGTGCTCAGTGGTCCATGGAGTCACAGTGGTTAGAGTCATGGGATGATCTGGTTGGGCAGCCTGAGTCTCTGGAAGTGCCATTAGCATATCCAGGACCAAGTAAGTGCAACAATATTGGATAGTGTCCTAAGGCAAAGCCTGGGTTCTTTGAAGAAAATAAGGGGTGCTGGTTGGAGGCACAGGGTCAAGGACATGGTAGCTGAGCTTAAAGGCGGGTGCTGACTTCTCTCCCAAGCATTTGCCCGGCTGCACCCCTGCTGGCATCAGAAAGTTATTTCTGAACATTGTTACTCAGGTCTGCTGTCACCTGCTAATTTTTTTTCAAATCATCTGTGAGGAAATAAAGGGCCAGCTGCTTCATGAAGGTGCCTGCAGGAATGGGACAGGGCTGCTCTGGGCTGAAAGCCCCACCATGGATAAGGCCACAGTGAACGAAGTCCTTGCTCAGCACAGATGGTGTCTCTGGGTCAGTCTCATTTTTTATTTACTTATTTATTCATTTTTGCTTTTTGGGACAGGATGTTAAGTAGCTCAGGCTAGCTCAGATTTCACTATGTAGCCCAGATTACAGTCAAATGCCTCCATGTCCTACTTGCTGCTTCCTGCCCCAGTCTCCCAGGTGCTTTCAAATCTTGGCTTCAGAACCAGGCGGTGGTGGTGCATGCCTTTAATCCCAGCACTCGGGAGGCAGAGGCAGGCGGATCTCTGTGAGTTTGAGGCCAGCCTGGTCTACAGAGCGAGTTCCAAGACAAGCTCCAAAAAGCTACAGAAAAACCCTGTCTTGAAAAACCAAAACCAAACAAACAAACAAACAAAACCCACCAGAATAAGCATTTAAAGAAAGTGCCAGGATGTGGCCCAGTGGGTACTGGCCTCACCTAGCATGTACGGTTTGGTCCTGGGTTCTACTCCCAGCACTGCATAAACCTGACCTTGTTGTACACGCTTGGCATCCCAGGATTCAGGAGGTGGAGGCAGGAGGATAAGTGTGATTGCTCAGGAAAAGAGAGTATCTTCTTCCCCTACCTCCCCCTTTCCCCCCAGTGAGTGATGGGAGCTGGTAAGGAAAGCCCAGTTTTCGCGTCTCCAGCAGCACTGTCCTGGTGTTTTCTGAGCTGAAGCAACCTGAAGCGGTAACACATTTGACCAAATCTGCCTTTTCTGTTAGTCAGCTTTCCAAACTGCAGCAAAACGCCCAACAATGAATTTTTTTAAAATTTTATTTATTTATTTATTTATTTATTTATTTATTTATTTATTTATTATGTATACAACATTCTGCCTCCATGTGTGCCCGCATGCCAGAAGAGAGCACCAGATCTCATTACAGATGGTTGTAAGCCATCATGTGGTTGCTGGGAATTGAACTCAGGACCTCTGGTAGAGCAGCCAATGCTCTTAACCATTGAGCCATCCCTCCAGCCCCCGACAGTGAATTTAAAAGAAGAAGTTTGTTTTGACTTAGTTGTTGACCCTTTATTGACTTGGTGGCTGCTGGTTCTGGGATAAGGTGGGAGAACGTGGCTGGGAAGTGAGATGGAGAGGGAGAAGGAGAGAATGACAGGCTTCCCAGTATCCTCTCAAGTATGAGCCCCCAGTGAGTTAACTTCCTCCTCTTAGGTTCCGCCCCGCCCCTTTATTTTTGGTTTTTCTTTTTTTTTCCTTTGGTTTTTTCTTTTTTCTTTTTTTGAATATTTATTTATTATATATACAATGTCCTGTCTGTGTGTATGCCTGCAGGCCAGAAGAGGGCACTAGACCTCATTACAGATGGTTGTGAGCCACCATGTGGTTGCTGGGATTTGAACTCAGGACCTCTGGAAGAGCAGGCAATGCTCTTAACCACTGAGCCATCTCTCCAGCCCTCTTTGGTTTTTTCGAGACAGGGTTTCTCTGTGGCTTTGGAGCCTGTCCTGGAACTAGCTCTGTAGACCAGGCTGGTCTCGAACTCACAGAGATCTGCCTGCCTCTGCCTCCCGAGTGCTGGGATTAAAGGCGTGCGCCGCCATCGCCCGGCTTATTTTTGGTTTTTCAAGACAGGGTCTCACTATGTTGCTCTGAATGTTCTAAAACTCGCTCTGTAGACCAGACTGGTTTTGAAGTCACAGAAATCCGCCTGCTTCTGCATCTCAGGTGCTGGGATTAAAGGCCTGTACCACCAACTCCCTGTGGTTAGGCCCCACCTCTTAAAGGGCCCACTAGCTCCCAGGGGTTTCAGTGAATAAGCCTTTAATACATGGGCATGGCCTGGGTCACTTTTACAAACCACGGCACCTTTTATTGTTGTTTGTTTTTTGTTTTGACAAGATTTCACCCTGCAGTGGCCAGGCTGGTCTTGAACTCACAGTAATCCTTCTGCCTCTGGTCCCAGAGTGCTGGAAGTACAGGTGTGAACCTGGATGCACAGCGTCCTTTTGTTAACTTCTTCCCTAGTCGCTGTCTCTCTCTGTCTCATCTCCCAGCCTCCCAATTTACAGAACAACCCAGGCATCCTCGCCTCCCCCCAGTGACAGAGAGAAACTCTGGGCTCTCTTAGTGCTGGTATGGAAGGCCTTGGGGGCTTCTGGGAGAGGAGTTGCATCTCAAACATAAATATGCAGGGCTATGAAGCCGGTGTGCGCAGGCCCACGGAATCTCCGGCTTGAACGTTCCAAGTCACCCAGGCTAGCCAAGAGTTCTCAGGCTTCAAGAGTGTACCAAGTCACTACAGGAAGGGTACACACAGAGTCATATAAATGAACAAAAACCAAACAGGACTAGGGAAGTAGCTCAAGCTGGTAAAGTGGCTGCCTAGCATGCATGAGGCCCTGGGAGCAACTTAAGAGAAGGTAAACCAGGAGTGGTGTTGTATGCCTGTTATCCCAGCACTCTGGAGATCAGCAGAGGACTCAGAAAGTGGAGCTCACTCTTAGCTACACAGTAAATTCAAGGACAGCCTGGGTTACGTGAGACCTTGTGTAAAACAAAACAAAGCAAAACAAAACAAAACAAAAAAACCCTCATAGCAGAAAATGAGGCCACGTCCAAGCTGCCTTACCTACTCTCCCTACTGTTTCTAAAGCCTTGGGGCTGTAGAAGGATCTGGAAGGTGGCGGTCGTGTATAAGCAGATGAGAACCCTCACCATGTGATTCACAGTGGCAAGTTCGGGCAAGATCAAAGCAACCCAGTTTATCTCTGACGCCAGCAATGTTTTTTCCATTCAAGACTTCTTCATGTTTTGCATGTGTAGGTGAAAGTAGAGAGAGAAAGAAAATAGCAAATGAGAGCAGCCATGCTTTGGGGCACATCCTTCCAAATTTCAGCAGCAAACAGGACGAGGGTGGGGTCCCCACATGGACTCTAGTGTCACCTACCTGTGCTGGCACTCTAGCCCTGCCATCTGCCATCTGTGTGACTTTGCCAAAACCCCCTAGCCTCTCTGGGCCTCTGTGGCCTCATCTGTAAAATGGGCTAGTAATGGCACCCATGTCCGGAGGACCCTGCAGACAGGAACAGGGTACTGGGATGGGTCTGATGCATGATAATTGCTCAATGTCAGGAAGACTAGTGCTATGGCCATTGTCACTGCTCTTGGGCTATGGGTAAGGCAGTGGGAACCTATTAGGGAGACTAGTAAGAAATGAGGCAGCCAGATCCTGCTGTGACTCCAGGCCTTGGTTTACACAAAGATGGACATGATACTTACTGCAGGGATGACTGCCACACAGACTCTGTGCTGAGTGTTTGCTGTCCTCTCTAACCTTCACAGCCACTCTCCGGAGGATGGGCAGTGAGCACTTCCATCCCCTAGGGAAGAGATTGGCCACAGAGAGGGACAGCAACTTACCTGAGGCAACACAGTTGCTTCTGATTTTGTTATTATTGCTGCATTATTATTATTGTTGTTGTTATTGTTATTATTATTATTGTTTATTTAAGTGTGTGCATGCACACACACATAACATGCATACATGTTCATATGTGGGAGCCAGATGACCAATCGTGAGACTCAGTTCTTGCCTTCTATCAAACCCAGGTCCTCAGGCATGTTGGCAAGCGCCTCTACCCACTGAGTCATTTGTCACCAGCCAAGGTCACACAGTTACACAGCTTCAAAGATCCCTGGAGGGGTGTGAGGTCAGTGTTGTCCACCTGTCAAGGAGTTGCTGGTGGAGCCCACTACCCTGTCCTGCCCCCTCTGTAGGTCTTTCTGGCTTGCCAGGCCCTGGCACTGGGAATTGGTCTAGGGAGGGTTTTGGATCTGATGAGCTTGGAACCTCTTCTGTTTTACAATGGGGTCAGGGCTATGGCTGGCTTTCCCAGTAGCCTCTGTCTCCTCTGCGTCTCCTTTCTCATTTCATGTCCTCTTTCCCGGCATCTCTGGAAGTCATGTGAAGGTCTCAGGACACCAGGGGAAGGTGGCCAAGCTGCCTCATCAGCACCAGGCTTCTTAGCTGGACTAGGGAGGAGGAGAGTGGGTGGGAGGGTCCAGGGGCAAAATTCCAACCGGAGCTATTAAGGGATGCTGCTTGGGGCTTGATGGAACCAGGGCTCGGCACCCGGTCTCAGAGAGCTGAGAGTGTACAAGTGTGTCCTCAAGCAGACAGAGGACATCCGGCAGGGGATGTTTGGGGGGAGGGGACCAGGAAGCTGTTCGATTATCCAGCTGTTTCAGTCTAAATATGTTGCACATCTGGTGGCCTAGAAATTGCCTGTGATTTCATAGTCACTGACTTGCTATCTGGGCTTGAGCTTGGCTCTAGAGGCTGGAGGAGGAGGGAGGAGGGAGGGAGGAGGGCAGAAGGAGGAGGCAGTCCAGAGAAGGAGAAGAGGGGCAAAGGGTTGCGGGAGGAGCAGAGGAAGAGAAGGAACGAGAAGGGTAGAGGGGGAGGGAGGAGGAGGAAGAGGAATTGGACGGAAGGACAAGTTCATTTGCACAAACAGCCACTGGGCTTCTCTGTTCTGCCAAAATTGGAGTTGGTTTGTGCCAGGCCTTAATGCTAAGTGCTGATTTCTTCTGAGTAAGAGCGGGCTTGGAGAGGTTCTTAACATAAATGATGGGCTGCTCCCACACAGGCCCATTGGCTTTCTCCTTTATAACAACAGGACTTCCTGAGAGGACCAAGGACAGTGCCAGAGCGGTTACCTGCTTTCTTCTACAAACACAGAGCGTCTGTGGTTTCTTTATGACAGGATGTGGAGAAATGTGTCCGCGCAAGAGTAGGGCCTTTTGACGACAGCTGCGGGGCCCAGAGAAGATGGTCGTGTGGAAAGTTCCAAAACAGGGAAGGAAAATTCCTTGTCCCCCTCCAATAGGCGATGAGCAGTGGTGGCTTTGTGGTGGCAGGTGGGGAGTTCTGAGGCCAGATCTCAGATGAATGAGTTCAGTATGGATTGTTAATGTCTGCCATTAGGTTGGCAAGGGCAGGCTGGGTGGGTTTGCTGTTCCATTGTCTGCAGATTCAAACAGCTGTGTGTGTTGAAAGTATTTAGAAACAGTAGTTAAGGCAGCAAATTTGAGTTTGAAGAAAGATGGGCCTGGGGGTGGCATCACATTCACTTTTTTTTTTTGAGAGAGCATTTCAAGATTTCAAGTAGCCCAGGCTGGCCTTGAACTCCTCAGTAGCTGAGGATGACCTTGAAGTCCTGATTCTCCTGCCTCCACCTCCGAAGTGCTGGGATTATAGGCAAGCACTACCACACCAGGCACAGGCTGCTACACACTTGGAACTGGGGAATGGAACTCACCCCATGCTTGCTAGGCGAACACTCTACTAACTAAGCCACACCCGCAGATCTCTGCTCTTCACTTTTGAGACAGGGTTTCATTATGTGGCTCAGGCTGCCCCTAGGCACGATCCGCAGGGCTGGGATTCCAGGCGTGCACACTCCCCCTAGCTATCTACCATGCCTGGCTGCTGCCTCAGAGATCATCGTCTGTGGGGATGGAGGATAAAGAGGCCCAGCTCTGTTAGCTCTTCCTGTCTCAGAATCTCCTGCCTGCCTGCTGGCCTGGAACAGACAGTGGCAGGCAGGAGAGTACTAGCTAATGAACTGGGCATGGGTCTAAATGCTCAGAAGTTGGACACATCAGAAACTGAGTATGAGCCAGGTGTGGTGGCACACACCTTTAATCCCTGCATCTGGGAGGCAGAGGTTGGTGGATCTCTGTGAGTTCGAGGACAGCCTGGTCTACAGAGTGAGTTTGAGGACAGCCAGAGCTGCATAGTGAGACCCTAACTCAAAAGAGAAAGTAAGAAAAAATTTAAAAAATTAACTGTGGTTTGTCCACAAGCCCCTGGCCCACCTGCCCAAGGGGGCTGAGCCCTTTCTGAGCAGCCTGGTCATAAGGCATGCCGGCAGTCACTGTATATGCTATTAGGAGGCGAGGCAGGTAGGTTAGGTGGTCATCACCTCTTCAGACCGGGAACTCCCAGAGGTGACCTTGAAGAGCTTGAGGTTGGACTTACGTAGGTGCCTCAGCTCAGGACTTCCAGGCTCTTCTGAATTGCCCGGCCGCAGATACAGCCATGCCCCAACATCTTGGGAGAAATGCATTGGCAACTGGCATCTCTTTCCCACTGGCAGCTCGGTTCGTTCAGCTTCAGCACTACAGCCGCTTCCTCCTCCCTGACATCATTTCCAGGAATAGACAGCAATTACCACCCCAAGCCCAGTGTAGCACAGGAAATGAGGCGGCATATGATCTGATTCTGGCATGTGAGGACCTGTGCAATGCCCAGCAGGCACATGCTCTCTTCCCTGATGTCTCCTCTCAGTGTGTCTTTCCACGCAGATGCCAATCTGCTAGGTCAGCAAATCTCTGAGGCTGCTTGGGCCATGGCACTTCATAGATGGGGCAGTCGGGCAGGGCTAAGCACTATGGGGGAGAATTACTCTAAGGACAGTGGGACTCAAAGAAGTTTGAGGACTGGTTTTTATTAATTAATTAATTAATTGTTTGTTTGTTTGTTTTTGTTTTTGAGCAGAGTTTCTCTGTATACTCCTGGTTGTCCTGGAACTTACTCTGTAGACCAGGCTGGCCTCGAACTCAGAGATTCACCTGCCTCTGCCTCCAAATGCTGGGATTAAAGGTATATGCATCATCACTGCTTACCTGGGAACTATATTTTTGTTTCTGTTTCACGATTTATATGTGTGTGTGTGTGTGTGTGTGTGTGTGTGTGTGTGTGTGTGTGTGTGTGCATGTGTGTGTATGTGTATGTCAAGGCCTTTTGTAGCCTAGGCTGATCTGACTACGCAGGGAGTACCTGTCTGAAAATAAACTTTTCTAATTGACAGCACATCCCACGAGGACATACCCAGAAACCAGCCTTCTCTTCCTGTCTCTGGACAGAATCTGCCACATGGAAGGATCTGGAGTCTTTGTATCCACCAGATAGATCTCTCTGTGGCCCTGGCCAGTGGGCACAGAGGAGACAGGAGGGGGACAGGCTCTGATTTGTTGGGAGGTGGCAGTATCTGCATCCTGCTTCCTCATCCCTGGAGCTGTCCCCTCACTATTTCATGAAGCTTCCCTGGCTTGTTCATTTCTTCTTTTCTCTTGTGCTGTCCGATGACTTCCAGGTGGTCACCCCTTGCCAAGGGGTGCTGGAGTCACTACAAACCAGGCTGTGTGGTAGCCTACCTAGGTCTCATAGAGTGTCTGTCACATGGGTGTCATTGTTTCCTAAGGCTAGAGAAATAGAGACTCGAACAGAGAAGGGCAAGGCTGGGTCATGGGGAGACTGAGCTAGAGCCCAGTGAGACCAGATGTCTCAGTGACTCTGCGCCTCTGGTGCTCCCTGAGTTCTGAGCCAGAGAGTCTCATTGGGAAATGAATGAGACTGAGGGAGAGAGAGAGTTGTCCCAGGTGAGTCCCAGGTAGGAGCTCCCTGCAAAGAAGATTGGGTTGGAGCTGAAGTGTCAACGGGAACAACATTCCACACAGATGATTTGTTCTTTGCCTTCTTGCCCTCTCTCTTGCTGGCAAGTCCGTCTGTTCTGCTGGAGATGTCCGTTCACTGGTGTTTGAGGCAACTTCCAGCATACATGGAAGTCCAACTGAGACACCTAGACTCCTGGGCTGAACTACAACCGGAGTGTTGATCTTAGGGTCAGCCACTGTTGGTCTAGCCAGACCATAGCCCCATAAACCATTCTTATAAATCCCTTTATAAATATATGTCTCATAGACTCATTCTCTGTTCAGTTCCTCTAGAGAACCCTGACCCGAGAAGCCCTCACCTTGCAGGATCCAGGCAACTTCCTGTCAGTCTTTGTGCCTCTCAGAGTTGTGTAACACAAGGTCTTTGTACCAGGCCAGGGCACAGAGAGGTTAAGTCACTTGCCCAAGTCACACAGGCTGCACATAGCAGAAGAGGGATTTGAGTTCAGGTCTAACCAAGTCTGTCACATGTCCTCCAGCTCACATGACAGCACCCATGGCTGAATTCCCCACATGGATTTCCTAGAATGGATGCAGAGAGAGTGAGCTCATACCTACCACAGCCTTCACAATGTCTGGGGCGCAGCAGGCAGCACCTCGGCAGTGAGGGCTGAGAGCCAACCTGGGTGCCAAGGAAGAGAGCTGCCAGGAGACCGTCCCAACCCAGAAGCTCAGGGTGGAAGGGAGCCCTAAAGGACAGGTGCTGATGGCAATGACACATGACAGGCAGGGTCTGAGGCATGAGGCTGAGAGACGAAGGAGGACAAGACAAACACGCTAGAGCCTGGAAAGATGACTCAGTGGGCAAAATCAGTTGCTCTGAAGGCGTAAGGACTTGGGTTTGAATCCCTAGCACCTACATAAAGAAGTCAGACATGGTACATGGTCAATGCACTCCCGTAATCCCAGTACTGAGGGGCAGAGATGGGTGGCTCCTGAGAACTCTCTGGCCAGTCAGCCTAGATGAAATCTCTCTCTCTCTCTCTCTCTCTCTCTCTCTCTCTCTCTCTCTCTCTCTCTCTCTCACACACACACACACACACACACACACACACACACGAGACATACACAGTCATGCAGATAAAAGCACATGCCAACTAAACATTAAAGAAAACTGCCCAGCATGTGGGAGGCCCTGGGTTCCATTCCCAGCACCCAAAGATAAAACCACAAAAAGGCAACAAAAGATGAACACTGCCTTCAAAAGGGCCACCTCTCCAGTGCATCCTGAGCTGCCTTGGAGCTTGCCAGCAACTCTAATTCTTTAAGTGACCTCTGACTTGGTCTCAGCTTTTATCTTTCTAGACCATTAAAATCGGTTTAAGGTGACCCAGATCTGGAGCAGGGCAGGAGGATGTCCTGAGATGACAACTCTGCCTCTCTCGCTTCTGCACAGAACCAAGGTGTTCCCAAATCCACCCCCACAACTTCCCCCACACCCCCTCCCCATCCCCGCTGGGACTGATTATTGGCGGGTGTGCATGAGTGAATTTTGGGGTCACAGCGAGTAATCGGATCTGGCCAGGCTGAAGCAGGTGACCTGAGCTCTTGGATAAGGGGATTCATCTAAATCTGTCAGAGAAGATGTCTTCTCAAGGCGGCCTAGGGGCCAGGACATGAAAGCCAGGCTTGGGAACCCCCTCCCCACATTCACAACTCCCATGCCATGTGAAAATCCTTCCCTGAGGCCAAGCCCCTCACTGTGGGTGAGAAGCCCAGATCACAAAGAGCCTGGAGGAGGAGATGGGAAAGTGGGTGTGGGCGGGGCGACCTGGGGCCTTTAGGCCCTCTCTGACCGTTCTGGATGAATGCCATTGAGTGAATGAATGCCATTAGTGAGTGAAATGTCACTGTGGGCGGTGTAGCCAAGGTGCAGACTTGTTAGATCTGTGTTGTTCAAACCTCATCACCCTAATACAGGCATGCCTGTTGCTAGGCTCCTGGGAGATAACCTCCAGCCCCAGAATAAATGCTGTGGGGTTACCAGCTTTGTATTTGAGCGGGGCCTCTGGAGTAGGTGAGACCAAGTGACAAAGACTGGCCATGCAGGGTCATCTGTGTTCCCGTGTCTGACCCTCAATAAGCATGTAGATGCCAAAGTTTGGGGGTATCTTCCTATTGTCAGTAATTTGCGTCACAGGCTAAAGCTTTGTGAACTCAACACAGGAGATTCCTCTGGGAGTCCAGGTCCACTGTCTCCCAGACTCTGACCCTTGTCTTTAATCTTGCTGAGTTCAGTCTGTGTTTTGTCACTATGATAAGCCATGACCGGGTTGTTCCTCCAGCCTTTCTGAGGGCTTACTGAGCACAGCTGATCTGAGCCGCCATCATTAGAGACGGCCTATAACAGAAGTGATGGCAGCAGAGTCTAGTCATTTTGGGGTGCCTCTCCCGCCAGAACACCTCTTCCTGGCTTCTTTAAGCCTCGCTTGCTTGGAAGCTTGCCCAGCCCTGGTCCCCATGTTCCGGGTGTGGCCAGAGGGTCACAGTAATCTAACCCCAGGACTGGGCATGCCCAGCAGGAGCCGCTGTGAAGGAGGAGGAAACTGAGATTGAATCCAAGAGAAGCCAAAGCCTGGTCCAAAGGCTCAGGGCTAGTTAGCTCCTGGCAGCCCAGGTCTGTGTAACTCTAGGACCTTGCTAGCTCTCCAGGCTGTGCTGAGGACGGGACCATAGTGCAGCCTTGGGAAAGTCTGTGGGCGTGGACTGGGCCACCAGGGTGTGTTGCAGAAGGCCATAGAAGGGAAGGGCCATGACCGATGCCTTCCTCGGAGCTCTCCACTTTTTCAGAGGTCTGAAAAAGTGCTTCTCCTCCATCAAGAGAAGCAAGATGACATTCACTTAAAAAATGTTTATGTCGTATTTATTTATTGATTGGGTGGGGGCAAGTGCACAGCACAGAGCATATGTGCAGGTCAGAGGACAGCATGCTGGAAACGGGTCTTTCCTTCTATCGCGTGGGGCCCAGCGGCTGACCTCAGGCTGACCGCTGGCAGCAAGTGTCTTTACTGAATGAATGATCTCTCCTGCCTGGTGCTACTCCCAGGGGATTGAAGAGAAGGAAGGAGAAGGCATGTGGGGTCTTGGATTCAGCTCCTTCCTGATTTGTGTGTGGCAGCTCACCCTGTCATACCACAGAAGACACAGACTGGCCCAGTGTGCCACCCCTTCAGACCCTGGCTAGCGGGAAGAGGCTGGGAGGAAGTCAAACTCCAGGGACTTCTGGCTTTCCCTCTGGTGCAGGGTCCAGTTCTCTGTTAGCACAACGAGGTGCGGCAGGAGTTGAGAATGGCAGACAGGGAGACACTTGTCCCTGCAGTTGAGGTCTTAGGACCTCAGCTGGGCTCACTAAACCAACAAGCAGTATAGATTAACCCTGCTTAATCTTCTTGTGAGGCCCCACCTATTATGCAAAGAATCCTGGGAGTTGTAGCGTTTTAAGTTTCTTTTGTTTTTGTTGTTTTGTTTGTTTTGTTTTTTTGAGACAGGGTTCCTCTGTGTAGCAGTCCTGGCTGTCCTGTAACTCACTCTTGTAGACCAGGCTGACTTCAAATTCACTGAGATCCATCTGCCTCTGCCTCCCAAGTGCTGGGATAAAGGGCTTGCACCACTACTGCCCAGTGGGAGTTGTAGTTTTTAGTTAGTTAGTTTGTTTTCTTGAGACAGGGTTTCTCTGTGTAGCCCTAGCTGTCCTGGAACTTGCTCTGTAGAGCAGGCTGGCCTCGAACTCACAGAGATCTGCCTGGCTCTGCCTCCCAAGTGAGGGGGTTAAAGGCATGCGCCGTCACTGCCTGGCTAAGATTGTAATTTTAAGGTCTCCTCCTATTATCCTAGAAGTGAGAATGGAGACAGAGAAGAAGGAGGGGAGGGAGGGAGAGGGGGAGAATGGTTCCGTCTTTTTGCTGAGGAGCCAGAGAGAGTTGCCTTTCCTCAGAGCAGCCTGGGGCATCTCATTCCTCCTGCCACCTCCAGACGGTGGCCAGGTGTCCTCAGTGTCTTGCGGGTCATGGACAGCAGCATGGTGCCAAATTGAATTGAATGCTGGCTTCCCTCCTGGGCTGGTCTCCATCACTGCCCTCTGGACAGAAGCTCAGGACACAAGAAGGTCACCTGTTTGTCACAGGGGGAGGTGGGGAGGGGATGTGATGGTTGTTAGTGGGGTTTTAGGATAAAGCTAGGGTGAATTAGGGATCAGTTTGGCTACCTGTCTCAACATGCCAATTAGAAAGAGGCATAGATGGGCTGAAGAGATGGCTCAGTGGTTAAGAGCATTGCCTGCTCTTCCAAAGGTCCTGAGTTCAATTCCCGGCAACCACATGGTGGCTCACAACCATCTGGAATGAGGTCTGGTGCCCTTTTCTGGCCTGTAGACATACACACAGACAGAACACTGTATACATAATAAATAAATAAATATTTTTTAAAAAAAGAAAGAAAGAGGCATGGACAAAGACATAGACAGTCAATGTGGCCACTCTGGAAGAAAAGAGTTGAAAGGGTTTGGTGACCCTGGGCTTCTCTCCTGAGGCACTGATGGGAGCTTTGGGATGCAACAGAGGAAGAATTGGGTTAGAGGCTGACATGTTTATGAGTTCTGTTGTTCCTGGAATCCAAAGTGGCTGAAGGTTAGGGCAATGCCCAGAGACCTTGGTGAGGGCATTCTGGAGCAGGGCATTGTGGGAGCTGACCTTCAGCTATCTCCTCACTCTTGTTTTCATTTCTTTTTTTTTTCTTTTCTAGTTTTTCCAGACAGGTTTCTCTGTAGCTTTGGAGCCTGTCCTGGAACTAGCTCTTGTAGACCAGGCTGGCCTCAAACTCACAGAGATCCTCCTGCCTCTGCCTCCCGAGTGCTGGGATTAAAGATGTGCACCACCACTGCCTGGCTATTTCCTCTCTCTTATTTCTGCATCTTCAGACTCTCAGGCCCTGAGCTCAGCCAGGTTGGCAATATTCTGCGGGATCAGCACACTGATGAATTAAGCAGGAATGTGACCTAAAGAAAAGGGACTATAAAATGAAGGCATGAGGCACAGTGTGGTGGCACACGCCTTCAACCCCAGCACTCAAGAGGCAGAGGCAAGTGGATCTCTGTGAATTCGAAGTCACCTTGGTCTACACAAGGAGCTCCAAGACAGCCCAGGCTACGTAGTGAGACCCTTCCTCAAACAAACAAAAATGAGAAAATAAAATAAGCAAAATGGAGCGGGGGTCCACAGACATTGTCATGTACCTCTCTTTCCTCACTGAGTACTGTCCCCGGCACTGGGATCCAAGACTCAACTCTCGTGCTTGATCTCCAGTTCTTGTGAATGCTGTTGAAAGAATTCAAGCAGAGTGTGGGAAAGAGGTGGTTCATCACAAGGTGGAGAATGTTCTCCCAGGATGGGAGTAGACAGGGGGCCAAGCAACCAAGACACCCATCTCCAGGGAGTGCACAGGAGGCCAAGCACTATCTACCAGTACTATCTACACTTCAGACGGGCTTGTGAATTCCTAAAGCTCCCAGAACCCACCATGCTGGCTTCCCATTCAGGTGAGTGACCGGTCCATCAGCATCCACCCTTCCAGGAAAGGACAATCCTAGCCTCCTCCTTTATCACTAAGCCCGCTGCTAGATAAGGATCTTGCGGGATTTAGACAGTTACCTATTTAATGACTCCACCCAGGCCAGAACTGTGACTCAGACAGAGCCCCATTGGCCTCTAATGAAAGTCCTGAAACTGCAGTTCCAGATTTACACGGCTGACGGCCAGGGAGGGTGTCAGGGCCTTAACCTGCAGCCCCAGGCAACGTCTGAGGAGCCCCAGGAAAATATCCGACCATCTTACACCGGCTTCCTTCAAGACTGCAAGAGAGCTGCCAGCAACAAACTGAGGCAGCATGCTTCCTGCTTCCTTTCTCTTTCTCAGAGATGGCAAAGAACCGTGGACCTCTCCTTTGCTTCTGATGAGGCAGGCCACTGCCACTAATTATAAGCCCATCCCTGTGGCAGTCTCCAGGAAACTGTAGGGTACCAGTTAGTCTCTTGTGTTCTTGGACCAAGCATTGACCAGGCAGGCTGACTTGGCAGTCTGACCCTGATGGAGCCCTGCACTGTGTGTGAGGGTCACCTGGGTAAACTGGAATCTGATAGAGAAGTCTTTTGCATTTGTTTCCGTATGCCTTTGACTCTCATAGGCAGAGGTGGGGGAGCGGTTAGGCCCCTTGCTCCTGACCCCCACCCATTTGCCTGGCTCCATCCTGGCTGTTTTACTGCTGACAGTTTTGTTTGCTCCAGGCCACATAGGGGTGGGGGCGGGGCTTGTTCTTTTTTGGCAGGAGGATTGAGCTCTGCACCCAGGAAGACCGCGTGGGTAAGCCTTCCCCAGGGAGTCATGTTTCTAACCTTTGTCCGCCCAGCGGCGGACAGTTGAGAGCTGTGAGTCAAGCAGCCTAACAAGTGACAAGACGGGGAGCTTCCAGGTAGTGAAGGCTTAGAGTTTAGCGTCATTGTCTGGCACGCCTGAAACCATAGGGTCAATCTCCAGGCAGATAAATAAAATAAGTTAAACTCTGAAAACAAGCCTACTTAGGCCCCTGTGTTACAGAAAGGAGGGCCTTTAATGAAGAAGCGAGGGGACAAGAGAGAAAGGGCCAGGGAGGGGATGGGAACTGACTTGGTGGCCAGGGAGAACTCTTGGCGCGGCTGGTTTCACATGGGTAGGAGAGGGTAGCTAAGGAGTGTGTTGCCCTGTCCCCTCGGAGAAGCTGCGGGTTCCCCGTGGGTCCTGCGGTCTCGGCTGTCCATAAAGAACGCAAGTCGCCGCTGTCACAAAGGCGGGTATTCCAGGGCGGAGAACGCGGGGTGTGGAGCTGGCTGCAGCCCAAACGCTCGCGGAGCCGGCTACTTGGAGCCGCGGGTGGTAAGTTCAGCGCGAACAGCGCCCCCTGCTGGAGAGGAGCGGAGGCTAGGGGCTGCCGCAAGTCTGGGGCCACCACTGCCACCATAAATGCTCCCCAAACCCAAAGAGCAGTATGTCCTCTCAAGCGTCCTCATATTTATTTATTTGTCATTTATTCATTTGTTTGAGATAGGGTCTCATATCACAGGCTGGCTTCTAAACTTGCACTGCAGCCAAAGATGACCTTGACACCTGATCCTCCTTCTTCCACCTTCCAAATGGCGGGCCAGTACCACCATACCCTGCTTTATCCTTGTTTTAAAACAAACCGTGTCACTCATCCAGGATCCCTGCAGAACCAGCCTTGTCATTTAAAAGCGGGGAGGGAGTGTAGGCTCCCTGCCCTGGCTACTAAATGGGAGATGGTAAAGATGGCAGGGTAGCTAACAAAATGGGAGGTGTTCAAGATGGCCTGAGTGAGGCCATTCATTCACGTTGTGTTTGGGAAGGCTCTAGAGACTGTCAAGACATGGCCCCAAGGTCATGACCTCCTCACTGTCTGTCAGAATCTTCTAGCATTATTTTCTCTTCAAGTATGGTATACTGAACCTCCATAGTCCCCATGGCGTCTTTGACAGCTCACACAAGCAGGCAGATGCCTTGGGGCTACATTTTTCTAGCTTTTCAGCCTTCAGCCAGGCGCTCTCTTGCCCAGAATTTCTCATCTCTTATTCAGCATGGCTTGGTGAGTTCCTATTCATCTCGCAGAACACAAGGGCCACATCTTGTTGGAATTTTTCCCACTCTTTCACCCTAGGCTGCCTTGGTAGCATCTTGAGGATGACTCACCGCTCAGTTCCCCCACGATATTAAGCACACAGTAGGCACAGTTCGCATGCCAAATCAATTTGCACATTTGCACTGCCAGACTCTGGTGGTTTACAGGCCCCAGAAAAGTCACTCTGACTGGTGTGCTTGGCCACGACCCAGAAGCATCTTCTGGTCTGGCTTTGGTGTCTATGGTTTACCTTGATTTAGCTTGATTCTTAGGGCCCCGTGGAGACGGCTGTTCGCGCGCCTGACCTCAGGTGCCCAGGGAAAATTCATCCTGCGACAGCCTGAATTGCTGAATTCTCTCCAACACCTAGCACGGAGCCTGGGAGCCTGGGAGCCTGGGAGCCCAGGCCCACTCTAGTGGGCAAGATATTATGCAGATTAGGTGAGCGTACTGATTGGCCTCTACCCTTCCCCGGTTTCCAGAGTGGAAACTGAGGTTCCAGAGAGCAAGAGGAATGCACCTAAGGTTCATCAGAGGCTGGGGAGGAATTTGAATTGAGACCCTGGAGTCCACATGGGACCTCCCAGTTTCTGGGACACAGTGGGTCTCACAGTCCTCTGGGGTTTGTTAGACTCATGTCCACTTGTCTGAGTGCCTCTGGCAGGTGACATTCAAGTTTTTTTTTAAAGATTTATTCATTTATTTGTTATGTGTACAACATTCCATGTATGCTTGCACACCAGAAGAAGGCACCAGATCTCATTTCGGATGGTTGCGAGCCACCATGTGGTTGCTGGGAATTGAACTCAGGACCTCTGGAAGAGCAGTAAGTGCTCTTAACCTCTGAGCCATCTCTCTAGCCCCAACATTCAAGTCCTGATGTGCTAAATACTGGTCTGGGTTACTGGCTCCTGACCTGAGAGAGAGGGGCCACAGTGTGTGTGCGTGTGTGCGTGCGCGTGTGTGTGCGTACGCATGTGTGTGTGCATGTGCGCGTGTGTGCGCGCGTGTGTGTGCGTGTGCATGTGCGTGTGTGCATGTGTGTGCGTGTGTGCATGTGTGTGCGTGTGTGCATGTGTGTGCGTGTGTGTGTGTGTGTGTGTGTGAGTGGGTAGTGCTTGCTCAGCATGTGTAGGGTACTGGGTTCAGTACAGCACCACCATGTAAGTTGGGCGTGATGGCACACACCTATAATCCCAGAACCACGTTGGAGGTGGAGGTGTGAGGATGAGGAGTTGAAGGTCGTCCTTGGATACAGATTGACTTTGAGGCCAGCTTGGGCTGACAGGAAACCTTGTCACAAAATCAGAAGGCTCCCTCAGGATGCTCACCATCTGAGGCCTTTGTACCCCTTTCCTTCAGAGATGTGGGGAAAAGGGTGTGCGACAGGCTGGAGCCATCTGCCCGGGCCCTAATAATAAACTGGGAGAGGAAGAAGTTCCAGGCATGCTTGGCTCTGGGGGGAGAGGCTCTAGTCACACCGAGCACCATCTGCCATGTCCCCTTTGTATGCCAAGCTGTGGGCAGGAGAGGGGACCGTGAGAAGGGGGAGAGGCCCATGGGTCCTCACTACCAGCAGGGGTGGCCCACTTCCTTTTTTCCTCCTTTCCCTCTGGGCAGGACGTTGCAGAGAGACAGAGAGAGAGAACAAGAGAGAGAGGGGTGGGCTTGCTGGCTGTGGCCTCCAGGATCCAGTGTCTAAGCAGGAGGGAAGCTCAGATCCGTCTCAATGCCACTGGTAGGTGACGACAGCTGGCCACTCGCTATCCCTTCATGTACCATCTCACCCTACCCACCATCCCATTTCTGGGCATCGACTGCATAGACGGGAGGTTGGAATTCAGGAACAGTCCGTGACTTTCTCAGGCTCACAGCAGAGTAGGATTTGAACTCAGGACCCTAAAGAACACCTTCTCAACTCAGCAAGGCACCTCTACAGCGAGTTCGACTGTCACCTGGCAGCCCTGGGTGGGTCTCCCCTGTGACAGACAAGCAGATGACATCACCCTGGAGTGGGTTATCCCCTCTCCTGGGAGCCACTTGAGGGCTTCTCTGGTCACCTGGGCCTCCTCTCTCTCCATCTCACCCAGGGAAAGAAACACAGGAGGAAGGGCTCTTTGGGCTCTCAGGAGCTTTCCGAGAAGGCCAAAGAGCAGCTGGCAGAGGCGGAGCTGAGGAAACTGAGGCAGCAGTTCCGCAAGATGGTGGAGAGCAGGAAGTCCTTCAACTTCCGCAACCAGCGTATGATCGCCAACCAGTAGTAAGAGGGGTATCCCCGGGTGGGCCTAGGGCACAGCGGGGGCAGGGAGCACCCTGAACCCACTTGGGGGCCGGGGACCTTTTATCCTATGCTCTAGAGCTTCATAGGAGGGCACCCAGTGAGCAGGATCCAGGGTTTTGGGGGGCTCCGAGGGACAGGTGACCCTCAACCACGCCCCTGACCCTCTGCTCCACCCGGCGCCTCGCAGACACACCCTCATCTAGTAATCCAGTCAGCACGGGGGCGGGGGGACCTGATTGGTTCAGGGGTCTACTCCTGTCTAACCAGCTGTGGCAGTGACAGGGCATGGCCATTCTCTGGCTGTTGCCTCCGGGGAGGTTGCCAAGCTGCCTGGGCAGGGCCCAGCCTTTTGCAATTGGGGAGACCCGGTTGTGAAGCCCCTTCTGCAAGGCCAGAAGCAGGCCTCCATCCACCCTCGCTGTCTGCTTGCTTGGAGTTCAGAGGAGAGGAGATCTTTCATTTCCCCTGGATCCGTTTACTCCATGAGAGGCTGGTCCCTAGGAGACATCCCCGTCAGTTTTAAAAAGAAGTGTTTTTTCCAGAGCACTTTACTGCCATCTGTTGGAAAAGTGTTTATTATATAGAGCCAGAGGAAATGTCTCAGGCTGGGGAGATGGCACAGCCTGACTCCAAGCCTGATCTTGAATTAGATCCCAGAGAGCCACAAGGTTAGACTCCCACGTTGTTTTCTGACCTGCATACGCACAAACGTGGCATGCTAGCACCCACGCACATGTTCATATATCATGCACAAATAAATACATGTTGAAAAACAGTGAAGGCTGGAGAGAAGGCTCAGCAATGAAGAGCACTTGTTGCTCTTGGAGAAGATCTGAGTCCGGTTCCCAGCACCCACATCTGTCTTCCTGCCACCTGGAACTCCAGCTCCAAGGGCTGTCCCTCTTTTCTGGCCTCTACAGGCACCCCTTGTCACCCAATCCCATATAGATAAAAATGACAGGATAAATAAAAAAAATTTCGGTGCATGGTGGTGCACACCTTTAATCCCAACACTTGGGAGGCAGATGCAGGTGGATCTCTGAGTTTGAAGCCAGCCTGCTCTGTGTAGAGAGTTCTAGGCCAGCCAGGGCTACATAGTGAGACTGTCTCAAGATAAATAAGATTTAACAGGAAGGCATGGGCAAGCTCTGACTGTGAGAGGGCCCTGCACTCTAGGGCTCTGGCTCCCTTTTGCCCAGTCCAGCCCTGCCCATCAGCCTGTTGCCTTTTCCTGTAACCACTGTCCTCCATGCTGGACTCAGCTGCTCTGTTTTCCTTCCACCTTAGCAAGGTCTGCCTCCAGGAGGGAGCTGAGGGGTGGAAAGGCCCAGCAGCCTTGGAAAAGACCAACTTCTAGATTCACTGGTCACACATGGTCTCTGAAATGGTAGTGAGTTAAACAAAATGAAGCATTTGGGTTTTGGTGCACACCGGAAGTGGATCAAGGGTTCACTAGTCTCCTGACAGTGCAGGGACGGGGCAACCTTGTTTGTTTGTTTTTGTTTTTTCGAGACAGGGTTTCTCCGTAGCTTTGGAGCCTGTCCTGGAACTAGCTCTTGAAGACCAAGCTGGCCTCAAACTCACAGAGATCCGCCTGCCTCTGCCTCCTGAGTGCTGGGATTAAAGGTGTGCGCCACCACCGCCCAGCCAGGGCAATCTTGTTATTGTTTTTTGTTTTGCTTTGTTTTTTTTGTTGTTTTTTTTGATTTTTCGAGACAGGGTTTCTCTGTGGTTTTGGAGCCTGTCCTGGAACTAGCTCTTGTAGACCAGGCTGGTCTCGAACTCATAGAGATCCGCCTGCCTCTGCCTCCCAAGTGCTGGGATTAAAGGCGTGCGCCACCACCGCCCGGCAATCTTGTTATTGTCTTTGTAGATTGTCCCATTGGTTTCATCTCTGACCATGATCAATTGGTTGCTGTTTTTTAGTTTGTTTATTCAAGACAGGTTTTTTCTGTGTAACCCAGGCTCTCCTGGAACTCAGTCTGTAGACCAGGCTGACCTCAAACTCAGAGATCCCCTGCCTCTGCCTCCCCAGTGCTGGGATTAAGAGTGTGTGCCATCATGCCTGGCCCCATCTTGGTGTTTTTGAGACTGTGTCTCTCATTGTCTTGTAGCCCCTGGTGGGGAGAGACCGGAGGGACAGCTAGCTCAGGGGTCCTCCTGCCTCCGCTTCCAACAGCTCACTTTGCGTGAGTGCTTGGATGGACTTCAAGTCCTCATACACAGGGAACTCTTTAGCAGCTGCTGAGCCATCCCCCAAGCCCCTCCGTGAAGGGTTCTGACAGGGCAGCCAGCCCCTAGAAGCATGTATCCCTCAGGGAAGGTGGAGAGGGGAGATGGGAATGAGTAGGGTCAGGGACATGGGGTTTCAGATGTGGACCCAAGCCCCAGCCCTGAAGCTTTCTGCCCTCACTGGGACCCAGGCCTTTCCCCAGGCTCCTTTTGGGGTAAGGAATCCTGTGGGTTCTGAGAAGGCATTTAGGGCTGCTGGGTTAAATCAGAAATGCTTCCCCTCAGTAAGGAAATCGAGAATCTGAAAGCTCAGCAGGCAGAGACCACCCTGCTCCTGAGCCTCGTGAAGTCTCCCAAGAACCTAGACCTGAACCAGAAGAACTTCATGGAGCTGCGCTTCCTGCTGCAGACCAAGGGGGACTACGAGGCACTTATTACCTCCATGAAGGTGCTGCTGGTAGAGCTGGACGACAAGGTGAGGCTCTCCTGGGGGACTGAGCAAAAGGGGACAAGGACAACGTACCCAGGATGCTAGGCAGAGTGGAACATAGCACGGGAGCTCAGCGCCATCGACCCTGCAAGTCCAACCTCAGCATCCTTAGCATCGACCAACACGGGCCAGGTTTTGGTGCTGTAACAAAGATCACCGCTGGCTTTGAATGATGCTAGTTTCTCCCTCCTTCACGCTATGCATCAGTCTTTTTGTCCTGGCACTAAGATGCTGGACAGCATCTCTCTGGGGCATTGCCAGGTGTTAGCACAGGAGAAAAGCCTTTAAGAAGGTCTCATGTGGGCCATGGTATACACATGTCATTCTGAGCATGATTCGTTGCCTCAAAATCGTCACTCAACACCACACATCATTAGTGTGACCCTCCTGGGTGGCATCATTGGCTAGGTCTGGCTGTGTCCCAATCCTTCCTTGTAGGAAAGGGAACTTACTGCTTACCGAGTTTGTGTATTAGAAGTATGTAACTTTATAATTTATTTGTATTTATTTATTTTTGAGGCATATATTTGTAGCCCTGGCTAGCCTAGAATTCACTCTGTAGTCCAGGCTAGCCTTGAAGTCAGAGATCTACCTGCCTCTGCTTTTCAAGTTTAAAGCGTGCCGTCATACTCAGCCACCCTTACTCTTAATTTTTTTTTTTGAGTTTTTCGAGACAGGGTTTCCTCTGTAGCTTTGGAGCCTGTCCTGGCACTAGCTCTTGTAGACCAGGCTGGTCTCGAACTCACAGAGATCCGCCTGCCTCTGCCTCCCGAGTGCTGGGATTAAAGGTGTGCGCCACCACCGCCTGGCTTTATTTTTCGTATAAGATTTTATTTTATTTTTTAAATTTATTTATTTATTTATTTATCTATCTATCTATTTATTTTTTATGTATACAATATTCTGTCATTCTGTCTGTGTATATGTTTGCAGGCCAGAAGAGACCTCATTACAGATGGTTGTGGTTGCCGGGAATTGAACTCAGGACCTTTGGAAGAGCAAGCAATGCTCTTAACCACTTGAGTCATCTCTCCAGCCCGATTTTATTTTGTTTTATTTAAAGATTTGAGTGTTGTGCCTGCACACCAGAAGAGGTCACCAGATCTCATTAGAGATGGTTGTGAGCCACCATGTGGTTGCTTGGAATTGAACTCATGACCTCTGGAAGAACAGCCAGTGCTCTTAACCTCTGAGCCATCTGTCCAGCCCCTTTATTTTATATTTAATTATGTATATATGCCTGCGCCTGTGTGAGAATATGTGCATTGGAAGGCAGTGCTCATGGAGTCTGGGAGAAGGCATTGGATTCCCTAGAACTGAATTATTGAGATAACTGATGTGGGTGCTGGGAACCAATCTTGAGTACTCTGTTCCCTGGGGATGGAACCTTGTGCACGGTAGGCAAGCCCTCCATCACTGAACTATATTTCTAGTCCTTTATTTATTTTAAACCGATACGGTACCCGAATAAGACTCTAAAGCAGCAAATGACACTAAATTCAAATGCATTTTGATAGATGAACACTCTGGTCCAACATCTAAAATGGTCACAGGGCCACATATCTGGGTTTTCAGAGCCACAGCGCTTCTGTGAAACTAAACTCCAGCAGCATAGCATCAAGGCAGTGGCCACAGGCAGTACAGAGATGATTGACCTTTCTAATAAATCTTTATTTGTAGCAATGAGCTGTGGGCCAATTTCCAAAGGGTTGTAGTTGGCAGCCCTTGGTGTGATTGATGAAGCCAGAGACTGCACGGTTTCCTCTAGAAACTATGGCTGTCAGGGCTGAGGAGATGGAAATTTCTTGATCACTAGTGGGAAAATTTACACGCAGAGACAAGAGTCATTATTTTTCCCCCGGAATGGGTGAGAATAATTGAACGGAGTGGGGGTCGGGAAGCCAGAGTAGAGCTCTGTCTATTGGATGGAAGTCAATCTACCTTTCGCTTTAGCCCCTTTTCCTGTGTGAATGGTCAGTCTGTGGGGGTGGACAGATGCTGATGCAGCAGTGCTCCCCACTCCCCCCTCTCTTTCAGATTGTTCAGATGGAGAGGAAGATCAACAACCAGAGACAAATCTTCTTGAAAACAAAAGAGGCCAATAGCCCCCGGAAGCTGCAGAAACAGATCCATATTCTGGAGACCCGACTGAATCTGGTAGCTGCTCTCTGAAGCCTCAGCACTCCATCCTTACCCCACCCCTCATCCTACCCCTCATCCCTACCCCACCCACCCCTCATCCCCACCCCACCCACTCCTTATCCCCACCCCAACCCACCCCTCATCCCACCCCACCTACCACTCATTCCCAGACCACCTACCCTGATCCCCACTCCACCCCACCCCTCATTCCCAACCCACCTACCCCATATCCCCATACACACTCACCCCTAATCCCTACTTTCACCCATCCCTCATACCACCGCACCCACCCCTCATCCCATCCCTCATCCCCACCCTCACCCCATCCCTCATCCCCCCTCACCCCACCCCATCCTCATCTCCACCCTCATTCCACCCTCACCCTACCCTCACCCCACCATCACCCAATTCCTCATCCCCACCCCTCACCCCATCCCTCATCCCCACCCTCATCCCACCCTCACCCCATCCCTCATCCCCACCCTCATCCCACCCTCACCCCATCCCTCATCCCCACCCTTATTCCACCCTCACCTTATCCCTCATTCCCACCCTCACTCCCACTCCACCCCACCCTCATCCCAACCCTCACTTTACCCCTCATCCCACCCTCACCCCAACCCTCATCCCCACTCATCTCCACCCTCACCCCACCCTCACCCCACTTTGATCCTCCCTCACCCCACCCCCATCCTCATCCCTACCTTCACCCCCCCCACTCCTTTATACTTCCAGAAATGAAGCTTGACCGCTGAGCCACCAGCGGAACATAGGCTTGCTTGAAAGAGGTGGACTGAGGGTACTCCCCACCCCCCACTCACCCCTCCCTTACCTATCATGTCCCCAAGGCCACCAGGAAGGTGTAGACACACCTCCTCCCCTATCAGGAGGAGCAGGCCTATGCAACATTAGGACATACACCTCAAGATGGAAAAAGTCATGTTTTCTGATTGGTGGCCTTAGTTTGCGGTGACATTTATTGTAAGTGACCTCCAGTTCCATAGTGCCTATGATGGAGTTGATAAAGTCACCCTAACCAAGTTGAAAAGTTCAGAGGTGGAAGTAAGACCTTTAAGGTGCTACAAATTATTTATTATTTTGAAATTATTTATCCGTATGAACATTGACTAGTGTTTTGCCTGTGTACAAGACAGTGTGAGGGTGTCAGGTACCCTGGAACTGGAATTACAGACAGTTGTGAGCTGCCATGTAGGTGATGATAATTGAATTCTGGTCCTTGGGAAGAGCAGCCAGTGTTCTTAACTGCTGAGCCATTCCTCCAGATTAATTAATTATTTGAGACAGAGTCTCTCTATGTAGCCTTGACTGTTCTTGAACTCACAGAATGCCTGCCTCTGCCTTCCCAGTGCGGGATTAAAGGTCTGCACCCCCATGCCTGGGCTCAGAAGAGAACCCAGATTGGCTTCCTCATTCACAACAGTTTGTAACTCTGGTGCCCTCTTCTGGCCATCTCAGGTACCTGCACTCAGGCTGTACATGTACATGTGAGTACTCACACAAACATGTGCAATACAGGAAATCTTTTAAAATAGTAAAAAAAAATACTCTACAGAAATCCAGAACTGGACTAGGGAAAGAGTACACAGTGCAAAATTGAAGGAGGCTCTCACTCACCTTGGGGCTTGTAGAATGCAGGGTGACTACCTGGCGGTATGTGCCTCCTTAAATTCTAAGAACAGATAGTCTGGCTCCACTTGCCTCAGTTTTGGGCCTTTTAGAAGGATTTTCAGAAACACTTGAAGAACCTCTCCAAATCTTTTACTATTGGCAATCTTTCTTTCTAGTTCCTCCCCATCCATGGAAGAATTTCACATCCATACCCGCCCCTCCCAAGTGAAAGTGTGTGTGTATGTGTGATTTGTTTTTGAGACAGGGTTTGTTGTCATTTTAAAAATGCTACCAAGATTCGACTCCCGGTGTGGGAACCAAAAAAAAAAAAAAAAAAAAAAAGAAAAAAAAATGCTACCAAGAGAAGTCATGCTGCCAAGAGAAGTCACACCATGCAATAGGGCTCATGTGGAGGTTCATTGGAAGAAGAGAGAAGGGGGCAGAGTCTAGTTCCTGGGAACAGGAGTGGTGGAAGAGGAAGAGAGGGAGAAAGAGAGAGGAGAAGCGAAGGAGAAAGAAGAGACAGGAGGTGGCAAAGCCCACCTTTTAAAAGGGAACGTAGTGAATGTGCACAGGAGCTACTCTTAGTGGCTGCAGGTGAGGATGTATCCTGTCAGGACTCTAAGGGCAGCCAGTACAGATGCCTGGATATTAACAGGTTTCTCTGTGTAACAGCCCTGGCTGTCCCGAAACTCACTCTGTAGATCATGCTCGCCTCGACCTCACAGAGATCCACCTGCCTCTGCCTCCCGAGTGCTGGGATTAAAGGCGTGCACCACCACCACTCGGAAAATATGTTAATCTATTAAAAGGGAAAGAATATAGGTAAAAACTGCATGCCACTGGCTTTAAAATTACATGTATGCGTGGGGGCTTTAAGGAGCGGTCAGAGGACAGTCTGCGGGAGTCAGTGCTCAGCTTCCACCATGTGGGTCCCTGGGCTTGGTGGCAATCCTGCTGCCACTTTACCCTCTGAGCCATCTCACTGGTCCCGCCGGAGCTGTCACAGTTGGCTCCAGATGCCAACTTGACACTCCCGGGGAGAGGGAGCCTTTCTCAGGAATTGCCTCCATCAGATTGGCCGGTGGGGCATTTTCTTGATTGCTAAGAGATATAGGAGGGCCCAGCCCATACTGAATGGTGGGAAAGCAGACCTGGGCTGTATAGAGAAGTGGGTTGAGCAAGCCATGTGGAGCAAGGCAGGAAGCAGCTCCCCACATGGCTGCTGCTGTAGTTCCTTGACCTCGATCAGGGATGAACTGTGAGCTGTAAGCAAGATAAACTCTCCTCCTAAATTAGCTTCGGTCAGTGTTATAGAAAAGCAACAGAAAAGCAAACTAGAACACTTTTTTTTTCTTCCAAGACAGGGTTTTTCTGTGTATCTCTGGTTGTCCTGGAACTCGCTCTGTAGACCAGGCTGGCCTCAAACTCACAGAGATCCACCTGCCTCTGCCTTCCGAGTGTTGGGATTAAAGCAGTGTGCCACCACACCCAGCTGACACTTTTTTGGACAGTTTCACACTGTAGTCCTAGCTGGCCTGGAACTTGCTATGTAGACAGCTTGGCCTAGAACCCATGTCTATCCTGCCTCTGTTTCCTGAGTGCTAGGAATACCACCATGCCCAGCTGTATTTAATGTTTTTCTTTTTCTTTCACTCTTCCCTCTTTTTCTTTCATCTCTCTTTCTTGCATTCTTTTTACGATAGTGCAGGCTGGCCTGGAATTCACTCTATGGCTGAAGCTGGCCTTGAACTTCCAGTCCTCCTGTCTTTACCTACTGAGTGCTGGGATCAAAGTCGTGTGCCACTGTACCCAGTTGGTTTATTTGAAATTTCTTTAATTTCTCCTCACTCTCATGAGCAGTGTAACCAATGTTAACTTTTTAAAAAGTGTTTTAAAGCCCTAAGAGCCATTTACTCGGCTGTGGAAGGTAATGGGAGCTAGGATGATGTCACATGCCTCACACGTTGACTTGTGGTGTGAGTGTGTGGCTCTCTCTGTCTGTAAGTCTTTCCCGCCCTGAAGTACTTTAAAAATAATAACTGTCCTAATTTAAAGTAATTTAAGGAAAGGCATTCAGCCATTTAACCCCAAATCCTTCTGTTTTAGCTAAATATTGGTCTTCTTTTACAACCACAGCACCAACACTGCACCTTACAGAAGCAACATTTTGTTAATAGTTCTCAAAACTTATATGTATTGATATTTTTCTAACCAGACCCCAAACTTTTTTTTGTCTTGTTTCGTTTAGTATTTTTTTTTGAGACAGGGTCTCTCTACATAGCCCTGTCTGTAGATCACTATGTAAACCAGGCTAGTCTCACACTCACCAAGATCTGCCTGCCTCTGCCTCCCAAGTGTCCCATCATGCCCAGAATTTTTTATTTTTTTCCAAATGTCTTCTAAAGATTGATTTGATCAAGATCCCTGGAGTTTTTGAATTCTCAAATCTCCTCAACTTAGAATTAGCTGATCTTAATCAGAGGTGACTTGCCTCCAAAGGGATGAAGGAGACACATCATTATAGCTGGGCTGGGCTGTGTGCTACTGGTACTCAGTGGGCAGCAGCAGGGCCCTGACGTCCTCCCAGGACCACCCAGTCCAAAGCATATTTGTGTGAGACCCGGTTTGAAGCACAACCTCCCCACAGGTCACTGTCCACTTTGACAAGATGCTGACCTCCAACGCCCAGCTCCGGAAGGAGATTGAGGATCTCCTCTTTGAGAAGGCCGCCTACGACCATGTCTATCAGCAGCTTCAACGGCGTCTGCAGACACAGAAGAAGACCATGAATGTGGCCATCGAGCAGTCTGCCCAGGCCTATGAGCAGAGGTGCCAGGGAAGGCCCAGCTCCCAACTCAGCACCCATTCGGTCCTCTTGAGGGCCAGGCCCACAGCTCACAACAGCAGCAACTCGGGAAACTGACCATGCACTCAGCAGGGTGTTGTGTATCTTGGTGCTTCCATCTTTTTCCCCACAGCATGAGGAATTAGTGTCTCCCCCTTTCTCAGAACAAATGGGAGTCCATGCAGGACAGTGCAGATGGGGGAGCTGCGGCTCCAGCTCTCTGTCCCTTACATGGCCCTTGGTCCTGGTTTGGGGGGAATCTTTATCCATCTAAGTCTTTCCTGGCACAGCATGTGGCTCTGGAGAGAACAGGCCTTAGAGTCAGACGCATCTGGGAAAGATTTCTCCCTCCATCATTTCTGCATTGTTGTGGGATCTATGTAGGTGGCAGAGAGCAGAAACTAATCCATGCACGCAAGGGATAAGTGGCGACAATGGTGGTGAGGAGGATTTTGATGATAGGGATGATGGTGATGGTGATGAGGATGATGGTGGTTATGGTGCTGATGAGGATGATGGTGGTGATGGTAGTAATGATGGGGATGATGGTGGTGAGAGGATGATGGTGCTGATGAGGATGATGGTGGTGATGGTAGTAATGATGGGGATGATGGTGGTGATGAGGATGATGGTGCTGATGGTGGTGGTAATGATGGGGATGGGGATGATGATGAAGATGGTGATGGGGATGATGGGGATGATGGTAGTGATGAGGATGATGATGGGGATGGGGATGATGGTGGTGATGGGGATGATGGTGATGATGGTAGTGATAGGCATGATGGTGGCAATAGTGGTGATGGTAATGATAGTGGTAGTGTTGGTGTTTATATTGATTATAATGGTGATAGTGGTGGTGATTGCAGCTGTTGCTAACAGTAAAGGATGGTGACAGGAAAATTACTTCCTGGACTTAAAGCTCTGATAGGGTCCTGAGTTTGGTCCCCACCGCCAGAAAAAAATTGCAAAGAACTTCAAACAAACCCGTGGCCACTGGGCAGGCGTGCAGTCCTCTGGGACTAAGCCCCATCTGCCATCTCCACACAGGGTGGAAGCCATGGCTCGGATGGCTGCCATGAAGGACCGACAGCAGAAGGACATCTCTCAGTACAACCTGGAGATCCGAGAGCTGGAGCGTCTGTATGCGCATGAGACCAAACTCAAGTCCTTCCTGCTTGTCAAACTCAACGACCGCAGTGAATTCGAGGAGCAAGCCAAGAAGGAAGGTACAGCCACAGTCTCCCTCTCCCTCCCTCCCTCTCCCTCTCTCTCCCTCCCTCCCTCTCTCTCTCTCTCTCTCTCTCTCTCTCTCTCTCTCTCTCCCTCCCTCCCTCCCTCCCTCCCTCCCTCTCTCTCTCTCCCTCCCTCCGTCTCTCTCTCTCTCTCCCTCTCCCTCTCTCTCTCTCTCTCTCTCCCTCCCCCCCCCCCCTCTCACAGTACAGCTGCCAATCACAGACAATAAAAATACAGCATACCTGGTTAAACTTAAATCTCAGGTTAACAATAAACACACTTTTAGGATAAGTTTGTGCTGTGCAGTATTGGGGATACCGTTTGTTTCTTAGCTGCAATGAGGACTTATTTTGATTTTTGGAAGGGGAGTTGGCCTGTGATTCACGTGCAACCGCTTGCCTGTGTTTTGTCTGCCAGCTGCAACCTGCAAAAGTTTTTTTACCCTGAGGCTGTAGTTTAGGGGACACATGAGGATCAGGGCTAGGTTTTTGTTTTGTTTTGTTTTTTGAGACATGTTTCTTTGTGTAGCTCTGGCTGCCCTGGAATTCACTTTGTAGACCAGGCTGCTCTTGAATTCACAGGGCTCCACCTGCCTTCGCCTCCCTGAGTGCTGGGATTAAAGGTGTGCGCCACCACCACCTGGCGACTCTGTCTAGGTTTGATGACTTGCCTGGGGTCTTGTCAGGGCACAGCACATGGTCATACTCATGGCTGGAATATACTATATGAGATGGTAAAAAAGCAAAATGATTAGGGCTGGAGAGATGGCTCAGAGGTTAAGAGCACTGCCTGATTTTCCAAAGATCCGGAGTTCAATTCACAACCATCTATAATGAGATCTGGTGCCCTCTTCTGGCCTGCAGTCACACATGCAGGCAGAACATTATATATACTATAAACAAACAAACGAACAAAAAATGCCAAGTTCTTACAGAAAAGCTCATTAAGTTAAAAAAAAAACAACAAAATGATCAAAGGGAAAAGACACAAAGGGGGTGAAAACTCGGGAAGCTGCCCGGAAGGTATATTTGATCTTTGTTTTTTAGGTTTTAGGGATTGAGCCCAGGGCCTAGTACACACTAAGTTGTTCTTCCTGGCCACACCATCCTCTTACTTGTGTTCTGCTTTCCCTGCCTTTTCCTGCCTTATCACTTGGGACTGCATTGCTGCAAGTGTTTGTGAAAAATCTTGTGTATGTCTTACTCTCTAAAATAAATCAAGGGCCACAAGATTTTCCTTTCTCTCTCTCTCTCTCTCTCTCTCTCTCTCTCTCTCTCTCTCTCTCTCTCTCTTTTCTTCAACATTTGGTCTTCTTTTCATCTACTTATCTGCTCACCCTTCTTGCCACCATTCACCATCCACCCGTCAACCACCTTTCCACCCATCGACCACCCATCTAGTTACAGTTAGTTTGTGTAAGCCTCTACTCTAGCTGTCTGGCATGTGTGGTTTCTATATGACCCTCAGTATTATACAAGAAGTAGGCATTCCTGCAGCTCCCCAGCTTCAGAAAAGGATCCTTCAGTTCAGAGTGAACTTAGGTGTCTACCGTAACTAAGCAAAAGATTCAAAATTTCATCCCAGATAAATCCTCTGTTTTCAGTCTTAACCCTCAGAGCAGCACCTCTTCATTCTCACTGCCAGCCTAGATGGTCCTCTGGATGCTCAACACACCCTCATCCTCCCTCTTACCACTGCCTCAGTACTCATCCCCCATCACTTCTGTTCTAGAAACTTCCATGGGGTCCTCCCCATACCAGTGTCCTGCTCCAAACTGCTCTCCAAGTGACCTTCTTCCATGGTCTCACCATCGTGAACTGTGGATTCGGGTCCTCACCCAGCAGATCTACTGGTCACTTACCCTGAAATAGGCTCCTTGCTTAGGACAAGATAGAGCACTGAATGTGACAGTATTTGCCATCAGTGCCATAGGGCTTACATTCTAGACACTAAGACAAAGGGGAAATAGATGTCAACCTAGATGAATACACAGACACCTTAAGTCACAGCAGACTCTTAGCCGAAAGAAGGCAAAAGATGGAGATGGGAAAGAGTCCCAGTGGGGCAGCGGGCACAGTGTAACCATCTTGCAACAGACAGCTGAGGAAAGCAAGGCACGAATCTTTCAATCCAAATGATGAAAAGAATCTGTTAGTGTGAGATCCAGGCATCCAGGCTGAGAGAGCAGCAGGGTCGAGATACAGAGACACGGAGATGGGAGAGCAAGCTGAGGCTCTCCCATGGGCCCGCGGTTCAGATGGCTGCCCCCACACTTGTCCGTTCAGCATCTGCAATTCCACCCACCTGTCTTTTTCTCTTAAGAGGCGACAGGGGCTGTCAGAGATGGCAAATCACACTCAGGTTTGACCTGGTTTCTCAGGAAGTGGAGTGATTGACAGGGCCGGAGACTGCTTCATCTAGGGTGGTTTGGGTGGGCCCTTCAGGGAGGTGACATGTTGGCAAAGATGTGAGTGACCCAAGAGTGCTGCGGGGACCCTGGGGGAGGCCGAGAGCAGCTGAGACGTGTGCAGAGGCCCTGAGGCGTGGTTGGGTGATGTGTGGCTGGACAAGGACGAAGGCTGCTGTGGACGAAGGCTCACGGCTCTCAGGAAAGGTGCACAGGGCTGGATCACACGAAGCTTCATAGATGAATCAGGAACAGAGCTGTGCCCCAGCGCAGTGCAGAACCTGGAGAAGACATCGGTGTGTGGTGACATGGTCTGCTGAGGAAGAGGACGACCATGTCTAAAGCGACAAGCTTCAGCCTCATCCCCAGGACAGTCACAGCAGGCCAGAAGTACTGAGAAACATTAGAAGGTTCCATCAGATTGCAATGCAGAAGCCATACCAAAGAGACAGACGACTTGGGTTCAGGGGAGCCTGGGCTGCTTCAGGCTGAACAAGGCTCAGAACTCTCTGGGTCAGTCAGTCAACAGGCCTTCCTGAGAATTCCCTGCCCAGAGGCTTTCTCGACCCTTTCTTAACCTCCATCCTGCTCACAGGTCACCTCTACAGGGAGGTCTTCTCACCCATCTGTCTCAAGAATTCCCTAACAGCAGAGCCTGCCTCCATGTTGGGCACTTGGTAGTGCTTTATTAAGCCTTTTTATTTATATTATTTTGGTTTATTTTGTGTGTTTGTGTAGGGATGGGTGTGTGCACACCTTTACTCCTGAGTGCTGGGAGTAAAGGCGCACTCTGTCATGCCTGACTGGCTCTTGGAGTCTTTTTTTGTTTTGTTTTGTTTTGTTTTTTGTGACAGGGTTCCTGTAGCTTTGGACCCTGTCCTGGAACTAGTGCTTGTAGACCAGGCTGGCCTCAAACAGAGATCCACCTGCCTCTGCCTCCCGAGTTCTGGGATTAAAGGCATGTGCCACCACTGTCCAGCTGGCTCTTTATATCATTTTATTTTTAAGTGACTCTTCTTCTGTCCTGCACACTTTTAATCCCAGCACTTGGGAGGAAGAGGCAGGTGGATCTCTGTGAATTTGAGGCCAGCTTGGTCTACAGAGTGAGTTTTAGAACAGTTAGGACTTCACTTTAAAAATTTTTTTTTTAAAATAAGTCTTTTTTTGAAAGATTTATTGATTTATTATGTACACAGTGTTCAGCCTGCATGTATGACTGCAGGCAAGAAGAGGGCACCAGATCTCATTACAGATGGTTGTGAGCCATCATGTGGTTGCTGGGAATTGAACTCAGGACCTCCGGAAGAGCAGTCAGTGCTCATAACCTCTGAACCATCTCTCCAGCCTTTCACTTTTTAAAAATTTTTTTGTTTTTTTTTTTGAGACAGGGTTTTGCTGTAATTTTAGAGCCTGTCTTGTAACCTGCTCTTGTAGACCAGGCTGGCCTCGAACTCACAGAGATCATCCTGCTTCTGGCTCCGAGTGCTGGGATTAAAGACGTGAGCCACCATCGCAAGGCTAGGACTTCACATTTTTAACATGGGTTCTGGGGAACTGAACTTACATCCTGACACCTTTGTTGATCAATGGCTTCAGACCCTGTCTCCAAAAAAGACCTTATCTTTTTTATGTCTGTAACTGTATGCCACAGGTGTGGGGGTGCTGGCTGAGGTCAGAAAAGGTTGTCAGATCCCTTAGAACCGGAGCCATAAGCAGTTGTGAGCCCCAGGATGGGTTCTGGGGAATTGAACTTACATCCTGACACCTGAACTTGGGTCCTCTAGAGTGGGCGGTGCTCATAACTGCTGTGCCATCTCTCCAACCACACCATGGTTCTTGAGTCGGTGTCTCCCAATGAACCTGGAGTGCACTGGTTCTGCTAGCTGGCCACCAGACCCCAGGGAACCCACCTGTCCCCACCTTCCCAGGCTGGGACTACAGGCAAACATCACCGCACTCAGCTTGGTACCCATTCTGGGGTTTGAACTTAGGTCCTTGAGTTTGTGCAGCAAATACTTCGCCAGCTTTCTTAGCCCCCTTAGGAATTTCTGATGGGGCTCACGAGCAGAATTACCTTACCCCCTCCCCAAGACAGTGATGAGAACAGGGAGCCTGGGTCCTTTTCCACACCTCCTGTGGTCTTTTTCTCTCCCACCCTTTCAGTTGTGAAGTCCAAGAAGCGTGGGAAGAAAAGCAAGGGCGAGAGTTTCGAGAGCTACGAGGTGGCGCATTTGCGGCTGCTGAAGCTGACGGAGAACGGGGACCTGAACCAGCTCACCAAGGACTTCCTGGCCAAGGAGGAAAAGAACTTTGCCCGCTTCACCTATGTTACCGAGCTCAACAATGACATGGAGACCATGCATAAGAGGACACAGCGGATCCAGGTGCATGGCTTGCAGAGCCTTCCCCAGATGGTCCCCAGACAAATCCACCTGCTCTGCAGACAATGCCCATGGGCCCTGAGTTTATGTCCCCAACCCAATTATGACAATGGCCTCTGCAGCAAGTACCATTCTGGGCTATGAGCTAGGAAGGTACTCCAAGAATTTGCTTCATTTTATGTGTATGGATGTTTCGCCTGCATGTATGTCTGTGCACCGTGTGCATGCAGTACCCACAGAGGTCAGAAGAGGGCGTCAGCTCTCCTGGAACTGGTGTTAGAGATGGCTGGGAACTGCCCAGTGGGTGCTGGGGATCAAACCCGTCCTCTGCAAGAGCAGCCGGTGCACCTAACCACGGAGCTGTCACCCCCACTCCTCTACCTTGTCCTCTGAGACAAAGCCTGTGAATAGGGTTTGGAGTTCAACAACTGAGCCCCAGGGAGCCTCCTGTCTCCCCGTACCCATACTGGGGTTACAAGTGCATGCCACGATTACCAGATTTTTACGTGGGTTCTGGGGATGGAACTCTGACCCGGCCACCTTTGGCTTCCGGGTGGAAGAGAGGTGGTTGGTTAGCGTTTATCTCGGACAGGCCCGGTGTTCATTGGCTTAGCGCTGCTATGAGAAGGGCCTGAAGGCAAAGAACCCGGCTGCTTTTACTGAATCCAGAACGGCTCTTATTTAAGTGGCTCCTGGGCCTCCTCACTCCCCACAACACAAACACTTGCCCGGGACAGAGTCCAAACCACTGAATGCCACACACCAATCCACTCAGAAGCTGTCTGGCAGCTGTCTTTGTGGTTCAGAACCAGTGATGACCCCCAGCCCCTCCTGGAGTTGCCCTATCTGGCGGTATCACACTCCCCCTCCTCCGATGGTTCCCTCCGACAGTGCCCTCCCCCTCGGATGACGTCACGTTTCTCAGGCCTGTCCCTGCCCTGCTGTCACCTCGGGAACTCGTTATGCCTCTCTCTGAGGCCCTGTTTGTTTATGGGGCAGTTTCCCACTTGGGGGGTTTGTCGAGGACAGGCTACCTTGGCTTGCCCTGTTGTTTGAGGTTAACTGGCCTGCCGCTTCCCAGGGGTTCTGCTGTCTCCCAGGCAATCTCGTCACGGGAGAGCCAAGCTAACCGTGGTGCATCCCCCACAGCTGACTTCCTGCGGGTTGTTTGGTTTCAAACAGGTCCTCAGAGTTGCACAGGTGCCTTACCCTCAGAGCCAGTCCCCAGCCCTGCAGGAGGAGAGTCTCCCTGAGCACCAGGCTTCAGCTTTTCCTTGGGGTCCACTGTCTCAATAGTCTCCAAGCCACAGCCTCCGGATTATCCTCACTCCTGCCAGGATGGTTACTCTGGAGCCCTGGCTGCGTTCTTGTTTTGTTTTGTGTTTTATTTATTTATTTATATATATATATATATTTTTTGCGATAAGGCTTCACTTGGTAGCCTAGGCTGACCTGAAACTCACAGCAATTCTCCTGCCTCTGCTTGGTGATTGTGGAGATTTAGGGCATGAGTCACCAGGAAGCATCTCTGCTTACACTAGGATCTGTTTTCTTTTTTAAAGTTTTTTTTTCTATTGTACACATCCAGCTTCACCCCTTTCCGGTGGTGACCGGGTTACGGATCCATCTTCTCTGATCTCCTGTTAAGATTTGTTCAGTGGGGCTGAGAGATGGCTCAGCGGTTAACACTTCCAGAGGACACAGGTTTAATTCCCAGCACCCACATGGCAACTCATAACTATCTGTAAACCCATTTCAGGGGGTTCCAACGCCTTCATACAGACATGCAGGCAAAAAAATGAATGTATACAAAATAAAAATAAATAAGTTATTAAAAAAAGATTTGTTCAGTAACTATCACATTTAAAAAGCAGAGCTTTCTATACAAACCCCCAAATTTTTAGTTTCTCTGGGGACATCAAATCGGACACAAGGTGGTGATTTGTATAGGCCACTGTCGCCCTTGAATGCATTGCCACTGCCCTCTGGTGGCTGCCTGCGGTATGGCAGGAAGGTCTTTGTGATCCAGCCTGTTCCGGGAGGGAGCACGGCCCTAGTCCCTGTGCGGTGGGGATGTAGATGGATGTGAGGAGCACTGTGCAGCCTCCACAACACACTGGACCTTTGAGAGCTTTGGTATGGTGGACTTTCCCCCTTTTGGCCTCAGTTTCCCTATCTGTTCTGTGACGTTGGAACCAGCACTGTAGCCTCCAGGCTCTTTGTTTTGTTTGCTTTAGAGCATTGTAATTTAGGGAACCTGGAGTTCAAGTGTCTGTTAGGGAAATACTGCACCCCAAACTGCACGTGTCCAGGACCTACACCACACCCACAGCTCCGCGGGCGGACTGGTCATCGGCATTTAGCCCTTGCATGTGTGCCTCGTCCCCTTAGAATTTACTATCAGTGGTCAATTTGTCACCTCTCAGAAAATTTGTCTCCCCACTGGAGTGGCCTCCTGTGCCAACATCTTCCATTATTTCTTGAGATGAGACCTGGGGATAAGAACTTCTGTGACAAAGGGCTTGGACACATGCCCTGGGGACTGGTCAGAAAGGATGGATGTCTGGCCTGGCTCCAGGCCTGGAACTTGGAGTGGTCCTGGCTGCCTGAGTGGGCAACTCAGATTTTTGTGAGAGTTTGAGGGACCCCGGGCTCAGCCGCTGGGTTCAATGAAGAAGCCACTAGTCGCACATGGCTGTTTAAATTCTTTACATGTAATACAGCAGAAACCCCAGATGCCCAGTGGTGGGAGAGGAATGTGGAGGACTGTTTATTACTCTGTTCTAGATGGTTCTAAACCTGTGGGCTGCCCAAGACCAATAGAAAACACAGATACTTATAGTTCCTAACCGTCACAAAATTACATTTATGAAGTAGCAATAAAAACCATTTTATGGTTGGGGTCACGAGAACATGAGGAACTGCAGTAAAATATCGCAGCATTAGGAAGGTTGAGAACTACTTCTCTAATTATTTCTAGATGATTCTCAGAGAGGATGAAAAAAGAAACCCCTGAGGAGGAGGAGGAGGAGGAGGAGGAAGAGGAAGAGGAGGAGGAGGAGGAGGAAGCAGGGGGTGCTCCTTGATGGGTTACCCAACACTGGAGTAGGGTTAGATGCGGGGGGGTGGGGGGCTGCGGCTGCCATTTTCCTCACCGATCCCCTTCTCTCCAAACAGGATGACATCATCAACCTGCGGTCACAGCAGCAATCCTCCCACGAGGGCACTCGGAGTATCCTGAAACAGATGGAGGTGAGCTGGGGAGCCTCCGGAACCTGTCTGTTGTCACCTGTCCGTGGTCTGCCAGGTGGCCTGTCCCAACTACAGAATCTTGTCCCCGAGGTCTATTTATTGTAAAGATGAGTCCCTTTTCAGGGGGTCAAACCCAAGCCCTGGGGCTGCAATTCCATCCCGACACATCTCTGCCTCAGTTTCTCCTTTTGTTTCTTCCTTGGCCCAGCTCCACCATTTTTCACCAGAGATAATGACCACAAACCACCTTCCTTCCTTCCTTCCTTCCTTCCTTCCTTCCTTCCTTCCTTCCTTCCTTCCTTCCTTCCCCTCCTCCCTCCCTTCCTCTGTGCTGAGAATCAAACCCAGGGCTTCCTTCACACTAGCTCCTCCCGCTACCTCTGAGCCACAGCCCACACCCCACTTGCAAATGCTTCCTGGACTAGTCAGTAGAGACCAGGCTCTGCCTGCTCCTCTGGCCCCACCTCCCTTCATCCCCCTGGGGAGCAGGTGTCACTCGAAATCTTTCCATTTCTCGGGTGTGGAAACTGAGGCCACTAAAGGTAAAAGTGACTTGGCTAACCCTAGGAAGCCGAGCTATGCTGGGGTTTGGGTTTTACTGGGGGGCACAGGGTCTCATTATGTAGCCCTCGTGGTCTGGAATTCACTATGTAGACAAGGTTGACGGCAAACTCACAGAGATCATCCTGCCTCTGCCTCCCCAGTGCTAGGATTTCCCTCTTCCCTGACGATACCCTGGGAGCCTGAGAAAGCTAGAAGGGTTTTTTTTTTTGTATTTTTTTTTAAATAATCTGAAAATTGGCACTTCCGGGATGGGAGAATGGGTGTCCTTGTGGTGGCATCTGCCACCCAGGCCTTCCTTGGTGTGTGATTTCAATCCCAAGGATGCCTGGCGATTGCATTAGAGCAGCCAGGGACCCCAGCCATCATATACATGCTTCAGGCAGGAAGAAGGTGGACGTGTGGTGAGAAGGCCTCACTGGCTGAGTCGGGAAGCTCAATCGTTTGTCCGGGCACCCCCGGGGCTAAATGGGTTCTCTCATGGAGGTGTAGGAAGAAGGAACAACAAACACCGGGTAATAAGTGGATTCCTCCTGACTGGCTGGGTGTGGAGTGCGTGCTTGTGATCCCTATGCCCAGTAGGCTGAGGCAGGAGGATCCAGAGCTCAAACTGACAGTTCCTGCCCCTGAGCATCTTCCCTCCGATTCCTTGAGGCCGGCTCATTTCTGCTCTGTTTCCCCGATCAGGTAGGTGGCGCCATTCTCGACTCTGCCTCTTGGGGGCAGCAAAGCCCAAGGAAGAGGGCTGGGCGCTGTTGTAGCTCAGGCTGGCCTCGGCAGGTGGTCTCCAGCCTAGCCCCACACCCTTTGCTTGGGGCCACCTAGAACCCTAGACTCTTCCCTGGGGTTGGGACTAGCGGTGCCTTCATTGGGGCTTTCTCCTCCTGGCCCTGTATTTACTGTTTTCTGTCTTCATGAGGGGAGCTTGGGGGTGCCACCCCCTCCCAAATGCAAATACCCCAGCAGAAGAATCCATCTTCGGAGCTACGGACTCTCAGGTGTTTCCACCCTGCTGAAGGGTCACGTCAGAAGCCTCCCGCCCCACCCTCTTCACCATCTTCCCTCTACCCAGGAGCCCAGGTTAGGCATTCAGAGCAATCACTTATTTTTGAGACAGGGTCTTACGTACTCCGGGCTAGCCTCAAACTCGCTACCTGGACAAGGATAACCTTGGACCCCCGATCCTCCTGCCCCCGCCTCCAGAACTGCAGGAGAGCACAGGGTTTACGCAAGTGACCCACCCACCGAGCTACACCCTTAGCTGTCTGTTTTTTCTTCATTTTGTTTGCCGCTGACTGGAAGCTACATTTCTTTGATTGCATACCCTCTGGGGTTTGCAAGCCTGTCTGGGGTCCCTCAGTCAGCTGCACAGAGAGTCCCCAGCCTCAGGCCAGGCCTGGTGTCTGTCTGTCCCCAGGAGAAACTGAAGAAGACCACCGAGGATGCGGACATTTTTGAGAACAAATACAAGGAGATGAGCAAGACCCTGGAATATCTCAAGAACTCGGTGGAAAAGCTGTTCAAGAAGATTAACTGCGACGCTACGGAGATCCTGGGGAAGCTGGGCGAGACCGGGAAGGTAACAGACATCAACCTTCAGCGGTACTTCGGTGAGCACAGCCGTGGTGCAGCCTGCCTGGGTTCAAATCCTGATTCTTCACTTACTAGCTGTGCGACTTTGGCCACGTTCCTGACCTCTGCGCTCGGGTTCTTTTACCTCTAAAATGAGGGTAAACTCAGACGGTACCTCATTGGGCTATTGGGAGGATTAAATACGGGATAGTTGGTGATGGTCGCAGTGGACACGGGAGAGCGATTTAGGGAAATTCAATGCCATTAACGAGAAAAACTAAAATTAAAAGGGAACTTTCTTATACACACACACTAACACTATACACATACAAGCTCACACACACCTGAACACATGGATATACACACATACACATGCATGTGCACACACACAGGTACCCATACAAACCTATACACACAGACACATTCACACACATGTAAAAGATACAATATACACATGTGTGCACACACATGCAAACAACACACACAGATGCACAAACTTGCATGTACCTGCATGGGCATGCATATAGTCACACACACACACACACACACACACACACACACACACACACACACTCACGAAGCACGATAAATAAAAACTCAGAGACAGAAATTGCAGTTCAACCTGAAGACCAGAAAAGCAAAGCAGTCAGCAACTGGCTCTTACCTAGACCTCAGTCTAAAAATGGAGAGCCTGCCTCCAGGAATTTCAGAATGAGATTGAGACTGTGAGTTGTCTCCTCCTGTCTTATCATCCTCTCTAGGGTTGGGGTTAAAGGTGTGCACCGCCTTGTTTCTATGGCAAACTAGTGTGGCTACTGGGATTAGAGGTGTGTGTGACCACTGCCTGGTCTGTAAGGCTGACCAGTAGGACTGTCTTACTCTCTGATCTTCAGGCATGCTTTATTTAATTAAAATAAAAATGAAATGTCACTACATTTCTCCTTTTTGTCTAAAATAAAAGAGAAGGCTACAACTACTATAAGAAAAACTATATACAATAAGTATAATAACTGTATATAATATATACAGTTTTTTATAGGCAATAAACACATCAACAATGTCTAGTCCATCAGCATTTGATAAATTCAGAGAAAATACTCCATATCTATCCTATTTTGATGAGCCAAAATTTTGTACCTAAAATAATTTTTACTACAACTTGCTTTACCTTCCAAAACTATCTTCGGCTATCTCACAACCTTATGTACTTTATAATTTTTTTTTTAGCGAATTTCTTTTCTGAGTCTCATAAGGGAGACTATAACTATCTAGTCTTCAACTATCTCAGAGACCCAAGGAGGAAATAATATTAACTGAGTAAGTAGGAAGTGCAAGCAAGTGACTTCCAAAAAATGTGAGAAACGACAGAAACATCTTGCTGCCTGGACAGTCGCCTAAAGTTCCTCTGCAACCTTGGGGCATCCATATTCAGCCTACAGGTCTAGCATATTAGACAGACTTTTCTGTGAAGCAGGAGATTCTCAAAGGCTGTTCCTCCTTGTCTTGACAATGTTTGTCAGCCGGGCGATGGTGGCGCACACCTTTAATCCCAGCACTCGGGAGGCAGAGGCAGGCAGATCTCTGTGAGTTTGAGACCAGCCTGGTCTACAGAGCTAGTTCCAGGACAGGCTCCAAAGCCACAGAGAAACCCTGTCTCGAAAAACCAAAAAAAAAAAAAAAAGAAAGAAAGAAAGAAAATGTTTGTCAGTCACTTTCTTTTGTGTCCTGCTTGTCCAATTAGGACAGCACACTGTCAGCAGTCGAGGCAAGGGCACCTTCTTCCCAGTGGCTTACTTTTGCCACAAAGAAAGCAAGATACATGTGGAATTTCTTTGGTGCCTATCATACTCTTTGAAGTAGATTGGCGCTTCCAGGAGCAGACATGTCTCATTGTCATAAAAAAGAAAAAAGAACCTATGTTATTAAAAGATCTTAAATGCCATGTTCTGTATATCTCTAAAGTGTTTGAAGATGACCTGTCTATTTAAAATATATCTGTTTGACCTTGAAATCATACAAGTTCAATTATACTAGGTGATTAATTACTAACCTGCATTTCTTATTATCTTAAGTAGTTGGTAATAATAACTTCCAAGGACTAGAAATTTATATTACATTGTTAAATGAACATATAGGTACAATATCTTGAATTAGGAACATATATATAGTCTGTTTTTAACAAAATTAATCTCAAATTTGTATCAATATATAAAATTTGGATACAATATACAAAAGTCCAATCTAATGTAACACATTTAAAACTAGTAATTGTTTTTTAAAAAGTAGATTCAATAATCTACCTATTTTTTTTTTTGGTTTTTCGAGACAGAGTTTCTCTGTGGCTTTGGAACCTGTCCTGGAACTAGCTCTTGTAGACCAGGCTGGCCTTGAACTCACAGAGATCCACCTGCTTCTGCCTCTGAGTGCTGGGATTAAAAGGCGTGCACCACCACAGCCCAGCCCTAGCCAGTGCTCTGCCTCCTGAGTGCTGGGATTAAAGGTGTGAGCCACCACCACCCGACAATAATCTACCTTTCTATCTTATCATATCTATATCCTTCCTTTTTCTTTTCAGAGTACATTCAATAATCTACCCTTTTATTCTATCCTATCTATAATATCCATAATCCATTGAACAACCAAAAACCACCCACCCCACTTTCTTGGGGATGTGACCTCACCTCTTGGGGATGTGGGTCCTGTATTCTTAAATTTACTTTCTACTGTCTGGGGGTGATGGTATTTTTAGGGGAATCTTGAAAGAAAAATTTGGGTTAACTGTCAAGTCCTGGGAGAGGTAGCTCTATCACTCAGCCTATGCATCATGGGAAAGTGCAGGGCTTGTCTCAAGTCCTGGCTGGAGGGGTCTGTGAGGCTGGGTCATCTCATCTAACCATCTTGAAATTGTTCTGAGAAGTTGATAGTCCAAAGCCAATCTTTAAGGGGTGCTATCAGCTGAATGGCATCATATGAATCAGGTGGAATCGTTGTTGTGGGGCCCCATCTTCTTCCTGGAGACTTCAGACATTACTGTAGGAAAATTTATTGCTCACTGTGGAAAACTTAAACATTATTTATATCAAAGTGGAAGGTTTGAATTTCAATAAACATATTCAAAGAAAGGTACCATAGAGATGAAAATAAGTATGCGGAGAAGTAAAATTTTTGAAAGCAGAGTTTTGATAACCTTAGGCCCTAAATTTTCTCTTCCTTCTGTCCCACACCGGGTGGCTCCTGATATGAGACTGAAACTCTGAATTTTTTTTTTAACAACTGCTTCTTCTTCCCAAGCCTCAGTGTTATTGGCTGTGTGTAGGATCTATTCATCCATTGGTGCTGATATGACCTTTAAGGGCCTAAGTATCTTTTTTGCATTAAGTTAGGATTTTCAAAAGCCAGAGATTCAATGAGTACTTGTCCAGCTTCTGGACTTGCTATCCCTATTTGTACAGCTTTAGTTTGTCTTTGGAAAAAGTCACTAAAGTGTTTGTTCTCTTGGGCCTTGTATAATTTTAGTATATGATTCAATTCTTTTTCCTGGTTGTTGAATCTTCTCCCAAGCATTTAAGGCTGCTGTACGACATAGGAACAAGATATGTTTATTGTATATAGCTTGACCCTCTGGATCAGCATAACGGCCCTCACCAAGAATTTGGTCTTGGGAGGCCTCAATTCCTCTGACTCTACATTGATGTTCAAGGGCCTTAGCTTTCTCTCTTCACAAACTCTTCCACTGAAGCTGTGAACCATGGTCTAATACAGCTGACACTAGTTGAAGGTTACTCATGTGGAGTAACCTTATTTCTTGAAGCCCATGTCTTTACCAACTCCCTCATATATAGTGAATGTATGCATAAGATACTACTGCTTTATTAATATCTTTTAGGTCTTTCATACCTATAGATTTCCACTTACATTCTATATATCCTTTTGGGTATTGAGCATTTGCTGGCTTTTCAGAAGTCGTACAGGATAAGTAGCTAAAGCTCTCGGTAAATCATCCCTGACTCTGAGAGGTCCTGGCAATGCTAAATCTTCACCATTGTCTTTTGCCTGTGCCTCCTCTCCTTGATTATTAGTTCTGATAAGTTCCTCAAATGTTTCATATATTTTTATCACTGTCTTTTGTAAAGTCTGAATCTCTTGATCTGTGAATATTTTCTTTATTTCTTTCCTCCTCCTCCTCCTCTTCCTCCTCCTCCTCCTCCTCCTTCTTCCTTCTTTATTTTTGGTCTTGAGACAGAGAATCTCTGTAGCTTTGGAGCCTGTCCTGGAATTAGCTCTTGCAGACCAGGCCAGCTTCTAACTCCAGAGATCCGCCTGCCTCTGCCTACCGAGTGCTGGGATTAAAGGCATGTGTCACTACTGCCCAGTAACCTGTGAATATTTCTGATGATTTCATCAAATCAATTAATTTCTGTTTTTCATTCTGCACATGTGATTCCAAGTTTTTAAATTTTTTCATTACTGCTGTCTTCTCATCCTTAGAGATCATTTGGATGGCATGGAGGTTGCCTTCCAGGAGGGTTGTTCTAGCTATCAGCTTGTCATAACCTTTTAATAGATTTCGATGATCAATTTCAACAGGATGAATCTTTTCAGATAATCTATCTTTCTGTACCATTTTGTAAGGTTTCATAACCCATTGACATGGAGTGAGTGCATGTTGCCTGTCAAATAATGGTTATTATTTCCAGTAGTGTGAATCCTTTCAGCCAACCTCTCAGTACGAGTCTGTAAAGTCCATATCATCTCTAAACGTTTCCCATTCTTCACGCTGTTACTTCTTTAAAGATATGAGTTGGGCGGTGGTGGCACACGCCTTTAACCCTAGCACTCGGAGGCAGAGGCAGGCGGATCTCTGTGAGTTCAAGGCCAGCCTGGTCGACAAGAGCTAGTTCTAGGACAGGCACCAAAGCTACAGAGAAACCTTGTCTTGAACCAAAACAAAACAAGAATCAAGGTGTAAAAAAATTTTTTAAAAAGCTATAATATGAATTATCAAACTGACACCGGCTATGGCTAAGAATGTATATATCCCAGGTAGGTCATATATCTCTCCTAGAATTCCATCCATGATAGAAACAAAAAGGTTATTAAATTCTTGGATGTGGCCGGGCGATGGTGGCGCACGCCTTTAATCCCGGCACTCGGGAGGCAGAGGTAGGCGGATCTCTGTGAGTTCGAGACCAGCCTGGTCTACAGAGCTAGTTCCAGGACAGGCTCCAAAGCCACAGAGAAACCCTGTCTCGAAAAACCAAAAAAAAAAAAAAATTCTTGGATGTGGGTATTATCTGCAATCATTTTAGGGGTGGTTTCCAATTTGCTATATATATATCAGATGACTTACCTCTGTTAAAATCCTGGTTTAGTTAAGACTTTAAAGGTGTAATAATGACGTGGGCCAGAAAAACCCGTGGATTTTCTAAGCAGAACTCAAAACCAAACTGAACGGAATTTTGTTAAAGAGACGGCGGTCAGGGCAGCCATGCGGCAGATGCACACGGGTCGCTGGAGTCAGGGGAATCTGCGGTAACCATGTGGGAGCTGCACGCACGCATGTGGAGCTGGGGGCAAGCCACGGGACCGCAGGAACCACAGGAACCACAGCAGCTGTGGGGGGGGGCGGGAAACGGACACGCAGAGTGGTGCCCGATGGGGTGGCAGCAAGGATGGGCGGGCACAGCAGGAGAGGAAGCTGAACTGGAATGGATGGGAGCCGGGAGAGCTAGCCTCTCCCGAACCGAGGTGTTTAGGCTTGGGTCCAGCTCCTAGAGGAATTCCAGTCCCAGCTCTGGCCTGGGCTGGTGGCAACCCCCCCCCAAAAAAAAACAAAACAAAAAAACCAAAAAAAACCCCTCAGATAAATGGCTATTTGTTTTGTTTTTGTAAATTTGTGCCCCAAAAGTTGGGCACCAAATAAAGCACAATTAATAAACTCAGAGACAGAAATTGGGGTTCAACCTGAAGACCAAAAAAGCAAAGCAGCCAGCCACTGGCTCTTTCCTTGACTTCAGTCTGAAAATGGCCATCCTGCTACATGGAATCTCAGACTGAGGCAGACTGAGAGCCGCCTGCTCCCGTTTTACATTCCTCTCCTTGGCTGGGATTAAAGGCCTGAACCGCCCTGTTTCTGTGTCAAACCAGTGTGGCTACTGGAATTAAAGGTGTGCGTCACCACTGCCTGGTCTGTAAGGCCGGCCAGTGGGGCTGTTTCACTCTCTGATCTTCACGTAAATTTTATTTATTAACATACAGATGAAATGCCGCTACACACGCATACGTGCACGCTTCGTATTTGAGCCTTATGGTTTTTTCTCTAAGATGAGGAAGAAGGCAAGCATGGGGCTCCATTGAGTTTGTTTAGTGCCGTATAGTAACCCTTGCCGAGGCAATAAGACAAGAAAAAAACAAAAATCCTGATCAGAAGCAGGAAATGAAGCGCTGAGAGTGCGACCCGGTGTGTAGCGTGTGCTGGCTGACCGCCTTTTGCATTTCCAGGTTTGGCTTCACCGTTCAGGGTAGAGAGCAGACATGAAAACTCAGGTCACGGCAGCTTGGCATGAATGGTGCCCCCTCTATTCTTAAAATTTAACCCACAGGGGCTGGAGCGATAGATGTTCAGCGGCTAAGAGCCTGTACTGCTCTTGCAGAGGACTTGGGTTTGAACCCCAACACCCACATCGGTGTCCCCGACAGAAGAAAAGACATCAACAAAGGCCTGGAGTCAGGCTACCTTGACTTTTAGTTTACAGTGGAAAGCTGAATTTTGGCCTTCCCATTGTCAACACTGAGGGAACCCTTTTCAGAACATGCTTTCTGGAAGCTGTCACTCGTGGTGACCGTGACCCCGTTGTCTTCCAGCTATCATCGAGAAGAAGACCAATGACCTTCTGCTCCTGGAGTCAGTTCGGCGCCTGCAGGATGCGGAGGGGCCCGACGTGGATGTACCACAGCCCTTCGTCAACCCCTTCTGGGGCGGCTCTGCCCTCCTCAAGCCCCCAGAGCCCACAAAGGTTGTGCCCCCTGTGTTTGGGGCAGACTCCTTCAGTGACAAACTTGAAGAGGGTGAGTTCTTTCTCACTGCCACCCAGGCGGGCCACTGGATAGAGTCTCTTAAGGAGCCCGAGTCCCTACAGGGTCTATGGGCCAAGCCTCAGTATCCCTCATTACTTCCTTGAGTAACATCCCACTGTGTGAGCAATCATCACACGGTGGCACTGGTTTGAAAACACAGATGGGCATATATCCTTACGGAAAACTGAGGGGTCAGAGCAGAAGTCAGAACATAGTCACTGTAGCCCCAAACCAGAAACAAGCAAAGGAACCAGCACGCGTACACGCGTGTGCGCGCGCGCACACACACACACACACACACACACTCTCATATACATACTCGTTCAAACATACAAACATAAACACACTTATTCTCATACACTCATACGCACATACATTCTCAAACACATGCACACACATTTGCACACACATACACACATTCTCAAGCATACACATACACACATGTATGCACACATATTCAAGCATACACATACACACATGTATGCACACATATTCAAGCATACACATACACACATGTGTGCACACATATTCAAGCATACACATACACACATGTGTGCACACCTACACACATGCACCATTCACTCTTAAGTCAGAACTTAATAAACAATGGAGCGTTATGCAGCCACTAAAGCAAATGTCACTCTGGGTAAGACAGCTTGGCCATCAAACGCTGGCTGTGCCATGCAGTTTTGTCGTTGCTATGAAACCAGCTGTTCTCCCATTCTTGCTTGGGAACTCCCTGAGGGCACATCTCTGCTTGGAGCTCTCCAGGGCTTTCCACACCATGCCCAGCTCAGCATGGAGTGACACTGTCCCTGGGAAGGAAGTGAGCTGGGTGTCAATTCCCAGCTCCTCACAGAGCTCTGTCCTGGGTGCAGTGGAGCAGCCCCTGGACCACAGCAGCCTCCGGCAGCTGGTCTTGGAGAACTACCTTCACAAGGACCGTGGCAAGGACCCACAGGACACCCTGTCGGAGAAGGGGGATGAACTGAGGCCCAAGAAGAAGGTGGTAGGCTGAGCTGCAGGTGGCTGTGTTCCACACCCAGAGATAATAAATGTTTTCTTCCTGAGCCCCAGGGCCTTTGCATGTGCTGTGCTAAGGTGCTCTGAGGGCTGGAAACCAACCTTATGTGGGGTGGGGGACAGAGCAGAAAGGCACTCAAAATCTGGGGCCCCAGGTTCAGTGCTCCTGGAAGAGTGGGTGTCCCTGAGGGATCCTCCAGGACCCACCCTTTGAACTCCAGCTTCCTGCAAGGGGCCCATAGGGACTTCATTGATTACACGGCTGGATTTGACCCTGGGGATGGGACTGTGGGTTTCTTCTCTCTCAGACAAGGCGATCACCATGCCTGATCCCAGCGAGTCTCTTGAAGTTGGCTTTCCTTGTTTTTTTTTTTTTTTTGACACAGGCTCTCATTATGTAGCCCAGGCTGGCCTGAAACTCATTATTTAATCCTGTCTAAGTCTGAAACTCACAGAGATCCTCCTGAGTGCTGGGATTATCCAGTCTAAATCTGGAACTCAAAGATCCTCCTGCCTCTGCCTCCTGAGTGCTGGGATTAAAGGTGTGTGCCAGGCTGTGCTGTACCAAGCCCCTCCAAAGCAAACAGAGCTAAAGGAAAGCTGCTTTGGAGCAGATGGAGAGATGGCACCGGTCACCCTGGATGCAGCTGCTGCTGAGCCCATGGACTTCTGAGCTTTTGGAACTTTTTTCTTTTGCTTTTCTTTCTTTCTTTCTTTCTTTCTTTCTTTCTTTCTTTCTTTCTTTCTTTCTTCCTTCCTTCCTTCCTTCCTTTCTTTCCTTTCCTTCCTCCCTTCCTTCCTTCCTTCCTCCTTCCTTCCCTTCCCTCCCTCCCTCCCCCCTCCCTCCTTCCCTTCCTCCCTCCCTCCCTCCCTCCTTTCCTTTTTTTTGAGACAGGGTTTCTCTGTAGCTCTGACCATCCTGGAACTCTATCCATAGACCAGGCTGGCCTCAAACTCAGAGATCCACCTGTCTCTGCTTCTGCTGGGATTAGAGGAGTGTGCCAGGCAAAAATCCTTTGTTTTTTGAAATGAGATTCCTGCAGCCTTCACACAACCCAAATACTTTTTGAGTTTGGCTACACAGGACCAATGAGCCAACAGCCATCATGATTAGATCCAAGACTTCCTGTTTATTTGCACATGGCCTTGGCTGGGGTGGCAGGGGCTGGGCCGGAGAGCAGGCTGTAGGTCACCCGAGGCTGGGCTCAGGGCTCAGTCCTTCTCTTCCCCGTGGGTGATGATGTGGACTAAGTTCTTGTAATCGAGATTGCCGGTGACATCTGGGGGAAAGGCTGTGAACATCTGGTCAATCTGAGAGCAAGAATGGTGGGGACAGAGACAATGAGACTGGCAAGGGGCAGAGGCCTGAGAGCCCAGGAAAGACCTGGGAAGGACCCCTGTTCCACAGCCGCCAGCGGGTCCGAGGCAGGAGGTCCAGCTCCCTGGGCACTCAGCCCAGGCTACCGTCCTGGCTCAGCGTCTGTGTCTACATGCTCCCGTGTCATTACCATCTCTGCCTCTACTCCCCAGGGTGACCCCAAGGTCCCCCCTAGACACCCCAGGCACCCTGCAGTGGAGAATAGAGGTTCAGCAGCACAGGGAGCTGAGTGGATCAGGTTCAGGTATGCCAGGGCCTGATGGAGACTGCAGCTGAATGCAGGCAGAGGGCCTGTTGTGGTCACATGGCCAGAGAGGTCATATTCTTGGAGGAAAACCAGAAATCAAGGTGGTTATTTTACATACAATTTCCCTGTTTAAAAAGTATTGGGTGAAGCAGTCATAATGGTGCCTGTGATCCCAGCACAGGGAGGCAGACAGAAGGTCTGGGAATTTAAAGTCACCTGGATTAAGTAGCAAGTTCTAGACCAGCCAAGGCTGTGTAGTGAGACTCTGTCTTAAAAGGCACCCCCTCCCCCAACATGGTTTTGAATGGTTACTATTGGTTCCCCCGACTTTTCTCCATCTTGCTGTGCCAGGGATTGAACCCAGGTTTCCTTGCACACCAGGCGAGTGCTCTAAGCCTGAGCTACAGTACCAGCCTTGTTAATCTTTATTTTGTGGCAGTTCTGACCAAGTTGCCCAGGTTGGCCTTAAACGCTATAGCTTGTGCAGGCTTTAAACCTGCAATCCTCCTGCCTCAGCTTCTCTGGTAGCTGGGACAACTATAGGCTGCCATAGGCCTGTGTCATGAGACCTAGCTGGCTTGAATTTGTAACCACCAAAAGACACTGTGCCCTGGCCCTGTGATGGCATTGTGCACTGTCAACACCACCGAGCCTCGTGGCATGTGGCAGTGAATTCTGTTGTCATATGACCCACCTTGACAGATGGGGAGACTGAGGCACAGTGAGGTTAAAGTCTAAAGTCCCATGAGTGATGGAGGGATGGTTCTCTCGGGGGATATACACCAGAGCGAGACAGAGCGCTTGTGAAGGGGGCTGGGCAGTGGGGACACTGTACCTCCTCTTTGGAGAATCTCTCTGCTTGTGTGGTCAACATCTCCCGGACACTGTAGGAGAGGAGAGAGCAGGTGATGGTGACATATGTCTGGGGTGGAAAGTGGGGACCCCACTCCCTCAGAAGTCACTCACTAGTCAGCCTTCAGCGACCCTTTGCCTTCAGGGTCAAACACCTTGAATGCGTTGAGAATGGTCTCCTCGGGGTCAGCCCCTGTAAGAGAAGGTGGGCTTACCAATCTGATGGGACGGGAGCCACTGGGGCCGTAGGAAGTGGACCCAGGTCCCCCTGAGCCAGAGGAGCTGGGGCAAGGCCATTTCCCTCAGGGAGATCTGGGTTTGAACAAAGGCTGGGGAGTTGGCTCAACAAGAGGGCTTGCTGCTCCTTACATCCTCCCGTAACCCCGCCTCTTCTGGCCTTCACGCACTGCACGCGTGTGCTATGCAGGCACTTATACACACAAATAATAATATCTTAAGAGAAGGCTGAGGAGCCAACAGGAAGTCAATTGCAAGGGAGGGTTCCAGAACAAGATTGGGCAGGTTGACTCTGGGACTTTGTGGGTTGCAGGGCCTTTCAAGTAAGTTGTCTTTCTGTCTCTGAATCCACCATGACCTGGGGGGTAAGAGTAGAGCCAGCCACTCAGGTGCTCCAAAATATGTCAGTCACTGAAGCCGATCAGCCCAAGGCTGGGTAGAGGACTTGGATATTTGCCATTGCCGAGCAGCTTCTGCCGGAGGAGCACACCCCCACACCGCCACTGGAGGAGGGATCCCCTGCTAGAAGAGCCTCACCAGCAGCTGAAGCAGCAACCCTGCTTGCTTTTATGCTATTTTTCTTCTTTTTATTATTTTTCATGTGTATGAGTCTTTTGCTTGCATATATACTGTGTACTACATGTGTGCCTGGTCTCTAGAGAGAGCATTGGACCTCCTGAAACTGAAGTTACAGACGGTCATGAACTACTGTGTAGGTGCTGGGAATTGAACCTGGGTCCTTTGGAAGAGCAGCCAGTGCTTTAAACCATTGAGCCATTCTTCCACACTAGTTTTCAATGAATACTTTTCCACTTGTGAGTTGCCCATCTTTCGCCCATGCTGTCTCTTCTAGAGCTTAATGCATGCCCACAGGTGAACACACACACATGCATGCTCACACTCACATGCACAAACTCACCTTTAAGTTTCTCCCCAAACATGGTGAGAAACACAGTGAAGTTGATCGGTCCTGGAGCCTCCTTGATCATTTCATCAATCTCTTCATTTTTCACATTCACACGTCCTAGCGGGAAACACTGGGACTGAGCGCTGGGAGGGGCAGCTGTGGCCCTTTGTGATCCAGCTTCCGCTGGTCTGGGAACCGTCGGGGACAGTGGTGTGTGTGTGTCTTTGTGTGTGTGTGTGTGAGAGAGAGACAGAGAGGAGAGAGAGAGAGAGAGAGAGAGAGAGACAGACAGACAGACAGACAGACAGACAGACCTAGGGCAGACTTCCCCAGCAGTGTTCTCGAGCAGTCAGCCAGCTTCTGATGTGGACTGGGGTGGTTAAAACAGTGTTGTCAAGGCTAGGGTCATGGTACAGGGGATTAAGTGGTGGCCTAGAATGCAAGAGGCCCTGGGTCCCACCCCCCAGCACCTCATAAACCGGGTGTGGTGGCAAATGCCTGCACTGGGATGATCAGAAGTTCAAGGTTCTCCTGGGCTACTTAGTGAGGTTGAGGCTAGCCTGGGCTACATGAAACTTGCGCTCATTAAATGAATAATGTCTTCAGGCTTGAAACCTTTAATATAAGTAAAACATGCTTGTGTTGTGATGCCCTTCTGAGATGCGGGCAGAGGGCTGTGTCTCCAGTCACCAAGGGAACTCGGTCAGGCTTGCGGTAGCCCGAGCTGCATGGTGTCACATTCCTGCTCTCTCTCCGGCACGCGTCTGTCTCTGTGCAAACCGGACAATGCTGGTCACTTCCTAAGACTGCGTTTTTAAGGTAAATGGCCGCAGCAGTTACAAAGGTGGAGAACAACTCCCAGAGTTGTTCTGGGAGCCCTGAGTTTTGCGGATGGGCACAGGGGGGACTGGGAGGCAGGCTCACACACTTGAAATGCTGAATAAGCCAAAATCCCAAATGGGATGACCCCAGTAGCCTGAAAAACAAATATCTGGAAGGATTTTAAGGTCTGAGACTGAAGCATTGATCAGAGCATGGCCTTCTGATAATTCTGTTTTCTCCTTTATTCTTTTCTGAGTAGTTTGAATTTTCTATGATGAGCCAGGAGTGTGCTATAAAATCTGTCTGTCCTGCCCCTTCCCCTGACACCTTGGGTTAAAAGGAAAGGAGGAAGCATGGGAAGACCCGGGAGTGGCTCCCAAAGCCTGGCTGCAGCTGAAGCTTTGGCATATGACAAACAGGCTCCTGGCTTCTTTCGATGCCCGCACCACCCCTCCTCCACCTTCTACCCTAATAAGGGAAGGCAATCTCCGTGCAGGGCTCACGCCACATACCTAGGGCAGCAAATGTGTCCCTCAGGTCATTCTTGTCAATGAAGCCATCTCTGTTCTGGTCCATGATTGTGAAGGCCTGTGGGGCAGGGAGAGTTCAGCTGAGGACAGGGAAGGGGTTTCTGGGAGCTCCAGGGACCACAACATAGAATGGATTGAAGAATTGGAAACAGTCTTGAGCTGATTTAACTGCAATGTCCCTGTTAGGCCCCCACCCCAGAGAATCAAAATCATGTCCCCATAAAACCCTGCCCAGAAGCTGAGCAGTAGAGGCGCACACCTTTAATCCCGGCACTCGGGAGGCAGAGGCAGGTGGATCTCTGTGAGTTCGAGGCCAGCCTGGTCTACAGAGTGAGTCCCAGAACAGTCAGGGCTATTACACAGAGAAACCCTGTCTCGAAAAACAACAAAAGACCCTGTCCAGACATTCTGATGTAGGAGAGCCCCAGGCACACCCTAGCATCTTCAAAGGAGGAATGAGACCCCAAATGAGGCTCATGCTACTAAGCATGGTTCAGTCCTGAAAAAGAACAGTGGTTCCATCCTTGTCACAGCAGGGTTTCACGGAGGGAGCAAGGCCAAGATGACCGACCATGGGTCACAGGTTGCCTGGGTACTCCAGGAGAGAACTGACCACAGGCACCAAGTTTCCTCTTTTGAGGTGACAGGTGACCTGAGCTTTCATGGTGGTGACTGGTAAAGACACGGTAAGAGTAAAACCTGGTGATCCACAGGAGGTGGTGTTAGTAGGGACAGAGGTACCATCTTAGAACCTATGTAGAAGTGCTTGTGTGACCACAGCCCCTCCCCCCGCCAAGGGCCAGGTGTGAGTGAGGAACCCGTGGTGCTGCTGGGACATGACTCTCTTGACCATGGCCAGTGGCTTCATTTGGCCGCTTTAATTAGGGCCAGAGATGCTTGCAGCAAGGCACAGCCCACTGCTGAGGGCAACAGGCTTCACGCAGAGCCGCACTCAGTTGTCCGAGGTGGCCCTGCCCTTTCCGCTTTGGCACTGGAAAGGAAATTCTCCACGGCTAATATGCAGGGACGCGGCAAGGCTAGACATAACAGTGATGGGCATGGGTAGACGGCCATGCTGCCCAGCCCAGCGCACTAGGACCCAGGCAGGGAAGGGGAATCAGGAAGGACTATAGGGACCAGGGGCTGGACTTGGTTCTCCCACCCCCCACCCTCTCTCTCTTTCTCTCTCTCTCTCTCCCCCTCTCTCTCTGTCATTTATCACCCCCCCCCCCCCGGCACAGGAGCCACTGAGGATCTCAGGACACAGGTGACCAAAGTGGGAATCAGCACTGAGCAGAGATTGCCAGTGGGTGACTGTGGCTCCCCAGCACCTCTCTTCTCTGCTTTTCTGGAAGATTCCTTGTATGTCAGTCGGGGGGAGGGGGAATGCACTTTTTTTTTTAAATAATCTATAGAGGTTACTAAGACCAAGTGTTTGTTCAGGGGTTTGCAGACAGTCTGAATGAGCCTGGGCACATGGGCATGCAGGTCATTTCCCCAGTCATCTGGGGAGGGGGCTGCCACACCCACCTCCTTGAACTCCTGGATCTGAGCCTGCTCAAACATGGAGAACACGTTGGAGCTTCCGCCTTCTATCCTCTTCTTGGCTTTCTTCGGTGCCTGGGGAGGAAGCAGCCATTAGGCACGGCTGAGTCCCAGGCCTGCCCCGTCACCTGGTGAGGGACTCTCCTTTGCCCAGACAACATGAGAGAGAAAACGACACTTGAAAGGCTCCACCAAGGAGACAGACTTACTGGAGGCTCAGAGAGAGTGAGTCACTTATCCCAGGCCACACAGCCACAGAAACCCACATAGTCTGTGCCCCTGCCACTGTCTCGCTCTGACTAGGAGGTTGGGAGGCAGACACCTACCCAACACTATGAAAGAGAATCTTTTAACAGTTCCAAGTTCAGAAGATAGAACCAGAAAAACTTTCCTGAATGGAAAACAAACAACCCAAACCAAAACCCAACCCAAACCCAAAACCTCCCCCTCTTTTATTCAATTTTTGCAAGTCCCCTAGGGAGCTGCTCTTTTCGGTTCCTTGGGGACACTGATTGGGGTCACTCTGCATGGCTGGTACACAGTGCTGGTCCATCTAGGGCTGGGGGAAGGTTTATGAAAACTTCCCTCCTCCTCCAATGGGGTCCTTAGCTTACAGGGTGCCTCTTGATTGCCCACCCTGCATCTTCCCTCAAGGGTCCACTGGCCACTCACCATGGTGTCTGGAGCTGGCTGCTGCTCTGGAGAATTCCACGAGTCTACTGGCCTGCATCTGCTGTGGAACAATAAATACCTCTTCCCCGGGGTTAAAAATATCCCCATGACCACTTTTGGCAGTTGTAGGTGAGGCAGAGGCCACCTAAGCCCCCCCACTCCATGCCGTTCTTCTGAAGTAAGAGCTGCTCACTGGCGGCCACCGCCTGGATTGACACGTGAGACCCAAAAATGCCTTCAAGGTTAAAGAGGCAGTGGCTGGGGCCTGGCCTGGGAGTGATGCTCAGTGCCGCCTGCCACGCCTGTCATTGTCTAGTGGGGAAAAGGAACCCTGGAGGAGGAGGTGAACCTCTGTAATTAGGCTCCCTAGCACCTTGGGGCCTGTGCACCTGCGCTCCGTGGGCAGCCTCTGGGGCGCCCTATCTTTGCTCAAATGTCACCCACCCTCGTTCTTGGCCTCCCTTCCCTGATTTGTATCCATGCCCTGCCCGGCTCCGCAGTGTTCTGAGCAGGCAGTGTGATGGACAGCCAGCTGCCGAGGCGGGGGCCTTCTCAATGCCTCTTTCTCTGCTTCCATCTACTTGGCACAGAAAGCTTCTTGGCCGCTCGCATTTGTGGGCCTACTGAAGAATGACACACATCACACTCCCATTCAAAGTCTCCAGCCACCCCACGGGAGCGAGGTCACTTTAGCAATTGGGTTTCCATCTCACAGCTATGAAAAAAGTGAGCTCTGAGAGGCAAGCCCGCTGCTGGGACAGTGGTAGTGTGGCCTATGTCCCCAAGTGCTGGGGGGAACGAGTGTGTCACTACGTCAACTCCTTTTCTTTTTGAGACGTGGTCTCATATGTAGCTGAGGGTTGCCTTAAACTCAAAAAATAAGAAAAGGGAAACACAGGGTTTATTCTTCCATTTCTTGCATTCAGGGTGGCCTTGAACTCACTATGCAGCTGAGGCTAACTTTGGAATCTGGATCCTTCTGCCTCCTCCTCCTCTTGAGAGCTGGGAAGACAAAGATGAGATTCGGGCAGCCCAACCTTCATTAGGTGACAGTCATTTCCTTCTGAGGTCAAGATTGTTTGAGTCTGTGGGGCACAGACATATGGCCAGATATAGCTATTAGAAAGAAGGAGGGCACTAGAGATGCCTCAGCGGTTAAGAGCACTGGCTGCTCTTCTAGAGGACGTTGGCTCACACCTGTCTGTAACTCCAGTTCTGGAAGATCTGACACCCTCACATTGACATACATAAAAAAAAAAAAAAGAAAAAAAGAAAAGAAAAAGAAAGGGGGTTAGGAAGGTAGGGAAGGGAAGTGGCATACACTGGTTACCCCTGCACCCAGGACATTGAGGCACGAGGATCAGGAGTTCATGGTCAATCCTTAGCTACATAGTGAATTCAAGTTTAAGGCCAACCTGGGCTACATGACTGTCAGCAAAACAAAATACAACCAATTGACCACAACCCCATTTCCCTGGCTTCTGGAGATTTGTTGAGTGACTGAGAAAGGAGGTGACCCACGATGGTGTGAGGCTGGAGGCTGAGGTCTGGCATTACCATGAGCCTTGGGCCCCCAGAGGTGACCTGTCCCCATAGCCACTTTTCTACTGAGCTGTCTGAGGAGCTGACTTGTGTTACCGTGTGGGAGACTTTCTGGTGACCCGGTGAAAAAACCCTGGCCTGAGAACTTGAGGCGGCAGGCACTTGTCCATGGACCTCCACAGCCTCTGTGGGCTCCTGTTCCTTCTGGTAAACACAGATGTGCTACCTTGGACTATTGGACTCCGTGAAGGAGACCAGAGGATTCTGGGATCATGTTGGCCCAGCCAGGGTGCAGAGGCATGGTTGCTGGAGGTGCAGTGTTTCCGAACTCTCAGTCAGAGGCCGGATCCTTGAAGAGGCCCAGGGTGGGTCCAGGCAGGGGACTTAGCTCCCTCCTCACAGTTCATGGTGGAGGCACACAGGGGCTGACACTGCTCTGTCCCTAGGCTCTTGGGTGACACCCACCCTGTGGCCCCAAGCTCTCACGACTTGTGAAATTTCTGCAGCCTTGAAGTTTCCGAGATCCACTGAGCACGGAGAATCAGGGCCCCCACCCAAGCAGAATTGCCGGAGCCTCCAGAGCAACTGAGAACAAAGCGAGAGTATGGCTTTCCCACTGCCCTTACAAAACACAACGGTAAACCCCGTGGCCCACGGCAGCCAAGCTCCTTATCTGGCAAGGTTGGCCGTCAGAAATAGAAATGGAGCAGAGGGCTGCGTCCCACTGTGGATGTGGGGACAGTCCCTCCCTTACGCCTTCCAGCTCCTGGCAGCTGCCGGCATTCCTGGGCTCTCATCCCCATCAGAGCAGTCTCTGTCTGGCTTTTCTAGCTCTTCAGTGTCCCTCGCAGGTAGTCACAACAATAAAGCTTAGATGTATATAAATGCGTGGGAAAATATACACCAAAGAATAAAAGGAAAACACAACCTGTCCCCAAAATAAACAAAGGTCAATACACTTGAATACTGTATATATGTGTATGTGTATGCATACATATCTACATCTATACATATACACACACACTGCGCGTGCACACACACATACACACACATCCATTCAGGTGCTGGGGAGACAGCTGAAACCCACATAAAAGCTGGGCAAGGTTGGTGCGGGCTGAAAGCCCATCACAGGGGACATGGGAACAGAAGGAGTTCTCTGGCTCGCTGGCCAGCAAGTGCAGCCTACAAGCAGTGAGTCCCAAGCTTTGTCTCAAAAAATAAAATGGATGGCCTCTTAGAAATGACCCTGAAGGTCGACCACTGGCCTCTATGGGCACACACAGGTGCACGTGACAGGTACCTGAACCCACTTGAGTGTGAGCACACACACACACATGCACACACACACACACGTACACATATACACACACAAATAATTACACATTGACAATTTTAAAAGTTGAGAGGAGAGGAAAATATAGGCCATATTTATAAATACAAAAATGATTTTACCCCTCATTTTTTTTTTTGGTGGGGAGAATCTCTGTGTTTAATACATCGAACCTTGGAAGCAGCTGTGTCGAAGACAATGAAGCCTTCTTTCCCCCTTTTAAACTACGTGATGGTGCCAATCCGAAGCTGCCACCACCACCACCAAGAGGTGGAGGGAAAGGATCCCGTAGACTAGAGGGTAACAGCTTTGGACTTTCTATGTAAGAATGCAGCTGCTAGTCTCTTCTTAGGAGCGGGGTAAAGAGATTTGTGGAACTGCTCAAATAAGGGGGATCTTCTTCCTAAAGGGAACACCGTGGGCCACATCTTGAATCATCCAGGACCAGGGTGAAAGCCAGGCCACTGGAAGGCACTGTTAGCGCCACCAAGACCGCCTCTTGTGGCGCTACCCCTCATTCTAAAGGACTTTATGTAATTATTGGAGCTCTACTGTGTGTAGAATCCTGTGTACATCTGGAGTTGGGGTTTAGGTATGTTGTTTGAACCCCAAATACAAGCCAGATGGTGGTAGCACATGCCTTTAATCCCAGCAGTCAGGAGGCAGAGACAGGCAGATCGCTGTGAGTTCAAGACCAGCCTGGTCTAGAGAGCGAGTTCCAGGACAGGCTCTGGTAGAGCCAGGAGGTGGGGTCTGTGAGAGGTGACTGAGGTTAGGTGAGGTCATGAGGGTGCCCCCCATGGGCTTAGTGATTTAGTAAAAAGAGGACAAGGACTACTAAGCCTCCAGCCTTTGAAGCAATAAATCTCTTGTGTTTGCAAACAACACAAGTGTCTATAACACTGGTGCTGTGTTATAGAAACACTGATACACTAATACTTAACTCAGCAGAGATGAACTTCCAGAATCCTGAGTTGTATGCCCAACTGTTTACAGTATAACACAGCAGAGAAGGAATATCATTTCTTTCCTTTCTTTCGTTCTTTCTTTCTTTCTTTCTTTCTTTCTTTCTTTCTTTCTTCCTCCTCCTCCTCCCCTCCCTCCCTCCCTCTCTCCTTTCTTTCTTTCTTTCTTTCTTTCTTTCTTTCTTTCTTTCTTTCTTTTTTTCTTTCTTTCTGGTTTTTCAAGACAGGGTTTCTCTGTGTAGTCCTGGAACTCACTCTGTAGACCAGGCTGGCCTTGAACTCACTACGATCCACCTGAATCTGCCTCCCAACTGCTGGGATTAAAGGCATGTGCCACCAATACCTGGCTATTTTCTATTTTGTTTTGTTTGTCTGTTTTGTTTTTGCTTCTTTAGATCAAATTTCACATAGCCCAGGCTGGCCCTGCACTGATCGAGACTGACCTTGAACTCCTAATCCTCTTGGCACCACCTCCTAGGTGCTGAGTTGATCTATTAAATGCCTTTGCTCTTATAGGCCTAAATATTGATGTATTCCTCTAAGCAAGCAAAGAAACAAACTAAACAACTCCCAAATGCCAAACCTCAGGGAAATTCATGTAAACTTCAGAAATGACCAGACAGAGTCAAGTCTTTGCCTCTGCACTAAAGGGGAAATGGGTTTACAGGGTTCACTGTCTCCAGCTCCAATCCTGGTACTGGGTTAGAAAAAAAATGTTTCAAACTGACAGTGGTGGTGCATGCCTTTAATCCCAGCACTCGGGAGGCTGAGGCAGACAGATCTCTGTGAGTTGGAGGCCAGCCTGGTCTACAGAGCAAGTTCCAGGACAGCCAGTGCTACAAAGAGAAACCTGTCTCAAAAAAGAAAACAAAACAAAAAGATGTTTCTTTGTTGCAAAAGGATGGACAGAAGTGACTGCTGGTGGTTCTGGTTGTGGGGGCGCCAGTGTGTGCCACACAGGGACCGTCCACAGAGAGGACACAACTCCTCGGGCTGGAGAGGCTCACATGCTCAGAACAAGGGGAAACACACAGGTCCTGCAGTTTGAGGACCATGAAGACATCTGACATAGTCCCTGGAAGAAAGACGTGGCCCTGTGAAGGGACTCAGCCCGCTTGGGAATGTCTGGACTTCTAGGGAGGTGAAGACAGGACTTCGGCCACACACCCAAGTGTGATGAAGCATTTGGCATCTGTCTGACTGGAGCCAGGGGGAATATTCACCTTTGATTCTCTTTGCTTGGGCACTGTGCAGCTGTGTGACACCAGGTAGGATTTTTATCCTCTCTGAGCCTCACTGTGCTCATCTGTAGAGTGGGCATGATAATGATATTACCTTCTTGGGGTTGTCATGAGGATAAAATCAGAGTTTTTTGGTTTTTTGTCTTTTTTTCAAGACAGGCTTCCTTTGTGTAACAGCCCTGACTGTCCCAAAACTCACTCTGTAGACCAAGCTGGCCTCCAACTCACAGAGATCCGCCTGCCTCTGCTTCCTGAGTGCTGGGATTGTAGGCATGTGCCACCAACATCCAGCCAAAATCAGATTATTTTGTGGATGTTGACCTGGGGACTCCTGTTGGGGTGAAGAGCCTGCTAACTTGCTACCCCCCCCCCCGCCAGACCTGGGGATTGACCTGATGGTGAGGGGCAAGCTTGGAAGTGGAGCATCCTTTTAGTATGGTCTGTGGGCACTACAGAGACCCACAGTCAAGGTCTCCATCTGAACCTTGGCCTGATATCTCCTCCACCTGGACACACAGTGCTCTTGAAGAGAGCCCTGGAAGGAGCTCCCCACTTTAGGAGGCCTGTTAAGTAACAGTTTCATTTCTGAATTTAATAGTGAGCGAGCACTGGAGTCAAGAGCACCGGAGCCAGAGATGTCTGAAGCCAGGATGGCAGGGGAAAATAGTAAGGAAAGACTGGGGCTGGAGTTCCTAGCTTGGGAAAAAATAAAAAGCAAATAAGGGCTGAAGAGGGCTTGGATGTCAAGAGGACTCACTGCTCTTCTAGAAGGAGCCGAGTTTGGTTCCCAGCGCCCAGGCAAGGAGGCTCAACAGCCACCTGTAACTGTAGCTATAGGAATTTGTCACCTTCTTCTGGCCTCCCAGAACACATGCACTCTCTGGGCATATCTACAGACAGACAGACAGACAATTAAAAAGACTAAAGTAAATTAAAAAGGAAGGAAAACAAAATCCTGAAACAGGATTCCTGTTAAAGTAGAATTTGGGATAAATTGTGAGCAATTTGGAGACTTGGGTGTGCAGGGCGGTTTTATGCCTTTTATCTATCTGTTTGAGATAGTTTCTCACTGTGTAGTCCAGGCTAGCCTTGAACTTGTGATCTTCCTGCCTCAGCCTCTTGAGTGTTGGATCACAGGCCTGGACCACCATGCCCAGCCTGGGGAGGATTTGAACTCATCTTCTCTGCAGGTGCCTTTCCCATGCCAGCTGCCAGAACAGAGTCTAAGCTGTGTGGCCCGGCTGTCAGGAGCGAGGCCCCTTGTGCCTTGCTGACACGGTTGGTTTTGAAACTTCTCAGTGGAGCCCAGGAGCTCGGAGTGAGCAGCAGAGCGTGAGGGCTGGCCTATCTAACTGAAAGGCAGAGCAGGGGAGGGGAGGTACCTACCATGGCTCTCTGGTCTCTGCCTTGAGTGCTGGGCCATTTAAGGAGGGTGATGGAGCTCGACTGAGTCTTTGTAGAAGGAGGGCCCTGACAGCCTGGAGCTGTGACTGAAGGCTGCTGTCTCCACGGATAGCTTATCTCCTTCTGTCAAGACTCAGAAGGTGCTGGTGACAGCTGCCCCTGGGGAAGCAGTCACTCCAGCTGGCCAGGGGGAATAAAGGGGGGTAGTCTAGCACCTGCTGGGGGGCACTCCTAGAAGATGGACACACAGAACTACCTTCAACATTCTAGAATGCTCCTGGGCACAGCTACGTTCAGTCAGGTCAGCTCTTACACACAGCGCTGGGTGGACACAGAAGCATCGCAGTGTGAAGTCCTTGTCCCTCTTTGTCCCCCAACTCTTTTTTTTTCATTTCTAACTCTCCCACTGATTCCCAGACCCAAAGCCCCTGCCGTCTTGATTCAGCCCTGACAAGATGTTTCTGTATTCTGCCCCGATGATGCCTTGCTTGTGAATACAGTTCCCTCTAATTCTATCCCAGATCTTGCCCACGACAGTAGCTACCATTACTTTGGGGTCCCTCCTCTACTCCCACACTTCGCACACTCCTGACTCTTTCCTCTATGCCCCGCTCTGATGGCCCCTCTCGACCACTCTGCCCTCCTTAGCTCGATAGTAATCGCTTAGCAATTGACCTTGACCTGCTAAAGTGCCATAGTCATTGAACACTGGGGCTCCAGGTCAGCTTTCCTGGGGGGCCCTGGACGAGACTTCACCAGACCCAACACTGGTATTGTCACCCTGTGAACAAGCAAATAACTCTAGTCTTAAAACATCGCTGTTATTAAATGATGGTGAGCAACAGCTAACATGTACTTACTTGGTGCTACGGCTGCAGGTGGCCTGTGTAGTTCTAGTTGCGGGAGGACAGACAGACACACACACACACACAGTGGGGTTGGGGAGAGAGAGAAATTGAGATTATTGTCTTCTGCCTTCCTGGCTCCACTCTAGCTGCGGGAAGACAGACAGACAGACAGACAGACAGACACACACACACACACACACACAGTGAGGTTGAGGAGAGAGAGAAATTGAGATTATTGTCTTCTGCCTTCCTGGCTCCACTCTAGCTGCGGGAAGACAGACAGACAGACAGATAGACACACACACACACACACACACACACACACACACACACACACACACAGTGAGGTTAAGAAGAGAGAGAAATTGAGATTATTGTCTTCTGCCTTCCTGGCTCCCCTCTAGTTGTGGGAGGACAGACAGACAGACACACACACAGTGGGGTTTGAGAGGGAGAGAAATTGAGATTGTCTTCTGCCTTCCTGGCTCCCCTCTAGTTGCGGGAGGACAGACAGACACACAGACACACACAGTGGGTCTGGGGAGAGAGAGAAATTGAGATTATTGTCTTCTGCCTTCCTGGCTCCACTCTAGCTGCGGGAAGACAGACAGACAGACAGACAGACACACACACACACACACACACACAGTGAGGTTGAGGAGAGAGAGAAATTGAGATTATTGTCTTCTGCCTTCCTGGCTCCACTTCCCACTCCAGGCCGCAGACACTCAACTCTTTAGCACAGATGCTCCGAGCTGGCTGAGTTCGAATGGACACGCCCTAGGCCCTAGGAGAGACGGTATGGCTTGTGCTGGGTCCTCAGGACTGGACGAGGGCTTTATGCTGTGGCATCCTCAGCCTCTGAATGGTGATTCTCCTGCACCGAGTGACAGCAAGCACTTATCGCCAGCTTGCCCACCTCTCCCAGTCTCCTCCCTGTCTATTTCACCCCAAACCACACCATAGGCAGATGTTCGTATCAGATCCTTTTCTCAGACGAAAGAACTGAGGTTTGGAGAGGATCCTTGCTGGGCCTTATAGTCAGAGTCTCTGCCTTGGGCAATGCTGGGTTTGGCACCCAGGATGCTGGGGTTTCTCTCTGCACCTCCCTTTGGCCTGGGATCCAGCTGCTCCCAGCTGTCTCCCACTAGGAGCAGAGGTCCCACTGGGAGCCAGACACTATTGGTGGCTTTTTCTCTCATTGTATTTTCAGCCTGGGCTGACTGGCTGGTCAGGCGCCTTTTACCAGCGCCCTTCAAATACCCTCCGGCAGCTGTCGTGGCGAGCACGACGTTCCATGGCATTGTCCTCTGTGCGAGACCCAGATGCCAGTGACAGCTGGCCTGACCTGCCTGCAGCCCCTTCGCTGAGGGACTTGGAACCGCGACAGCCCAGCGGGTTTCTGAGCCCTCTGATCTATATAAAGGCTCCTCAGTCATGCGACCTGAGGTCATGGGGTGAAGAGCCTTTCAACTTGTCCTCAGCCAACACTCTGTGGGCCCCTGAGCCCAGGGAGCACAGGCTGGTGGCCTCAGCTCTGTGCACACAGGGGCAGTGCCTCCTGGCTTTGGCAGGATGAGTAGCCACTTTTGTGGTTTCTGCCCAGCTGCTGCCAGGAGCAGCTTCCGCTGGCCACATGCCCACAACCAAAATGTCCCCAGACGCCGCCAACTATTCCCAGAGAGAAAGGAATCAGAGGCTGGGATGACGGCAAGGGTGAGGTGGTCTCCTACAGGGCACAGTCCCCTCCTGTCCCCTGGATGACACATCACCATTATTTGCCATGCTCTGAAGCAAGTACCAATGAGAGACCTTGGCAACAGGCAGCACTTGCGTTGAACTTGAGTGCTGGTCTCTTGGGACACAGAACAATGCTAGCTACATTCTGTCTTGCCTGATCATATGGCAAATATCCAACTCTCTTGCAGATGGCAGTCCTCTGGGGTCTGTTTGTGGTAGGGACCAGACATACCTCCAGCAACCTGTACCCCTTCAGAGTTCCGTGAGTGTTTGCTGAGTGACCGGATGATGGTCTCTGGTAATGCTATCTCTTTCTCTAGAATTTTCCAGGATGAGAGTATAGAACCGTCCATCATTCGGGTTCTTGTTCCTGGCACACAGTAGGTGGTCATCAAGACTGGTCCCATAGAAGTGAGATTTCTCGTTGGGGCAAAAGGACAGTCAAAGTTATTTTGTCTCCCAGGGGAAAAGTGTATAGAAATAGGTGGCCGGTGCCGGATGGAGAATGGAGGTAAGGTGGCTTCGTCCTAGCCAGGAACAAGGGCTCTCTACAGAGGGCACAAGAAGATAGGAGAGAGGAGGGAGACAGGGGCGGAGCTTCGGGAAGGAAGGTATGTAGATGGTTGGCCTTGGGGTGGCTCAGGAGTTTCCAAAAGTGATCTGGCCCCATCACTATGCCCTGATTGTCCCGAGAGTCAGCCGGGGAATGTTTAGACACAGGGAAAAAAACAGCTGCTTCTAATCCTAAACAGGGGCCCAGAACTGTGCGTTTTTTTCCATGCCTGCCTGCTTCTTGTCAAGTGTTTTATTTTCAGAGGACATGCTCAAGATGCGTCCATTGAGCTGGGGAGATGGCTCAACCAGGAAAATGTTCAGCTTACAAACATGAAGACCAGAGTTCAACCCCCACAAACCACAGAAAAAGCCAGGGGTGATGTTGTGTTAGCACCAGCATCCCATTCCTGGGGTTGGAGACAGGAGGCTCTCTGAGACTTTCCTAGCTGAACTGTGAGCCCCAGGTCCCTGGGAGAGACGCTGTCTCAAAAAACAAGGGGAGACTGTCAAGATGGCTCAACAGGTAAAGGGGCCTTGCTGCCAAGCCTGACAACTGAGTTTAGTCCTGGAACCTAGATAGTGACATGGTGGAGGGAGAGAACAGATTCCCACAGCTGTCCTGTCCTCTGACTTCTGTGTGTGTGGTCTCACATACACACAGACACACAGATACACACACAGTCTCACACACACAGACACACACAGTCTCTCTCACACACACACACAGAGACACACAGACACACATATACACAGACACACACAGACACAGAGACACACACAGACAGACACATACATAGTCTCACACACAGAGACAAACACACACAGACACACACACAGAGACACACAGACGCACACAGACACACATTCACAGACATTCACACATACACACACAGACTCAGACACACACACAGACACACACAGAGACAGACACATACATAGTCTCACACACAGAGACACACACAGAGACACACACACACAAACACATACATAGTCTCACACACAGAGACACACACAGAGACACACACACACAAACACATACATAGTCTCACACACAGAGACACACAGAGACAGACACATACATAGTCTCACACACAGAGACACAACACAGACACACACACACACACACACAGAGACACACACACAGACACACACACTTGTAGTCGGACTTTCTTTGGCTTGTCAGCTCCTGAACGAAGACTTTTTATTAATTATGAAGGCTTAGCCTTAGCTTAGGCTTGTTCCCAACTAGCTTTTAAAACTTCAATTAACCCATTTATATTAATCTACATTCTGCTACGTGGGTTATTACCTCTTCTCAGTTCCATATGTCTGATTTTCTCCACATCTCACTTTGCAAACCGCCCCCTCTCAGATTTTTTCCAGAGTTCCCCTCTCTCCCCAAGAGGTCCCACCTATCCTCTCCTGCCTAGTTATTGGCCATTCAGCTCTTTATTAAACCAATCAGAAGGTGCCTTAGGTAGGTGAGGTAAAACAGACATCTCACTGTATCATCAAATATCTCACAACACATGCTCTTAAATAAATAAAATGTAAAAATAATTAAACAATCAAACAAAAACCCCAAAGAAAAACAAGGTGGGTGGTGTCTGAGGGACGAGGCATGGAACTGGGTAGGCAATGGATGCTGTTTGTATAAACATGTATAAAGGCAGTATTTTATTTATTTACTTACTGTTTTCAAGACAGGGTTTCTCTGTGTAGTCCTGGCTGTCCTGAAACTCACTCTATAACCCAGGTTAGCCTCAAACTCACAGAGATCCGCCTGCCTCTGCCTCCTGGGTGCTGGGATTAAAGGTGTGTGCCACCACTGCCCAGCCTGGGTAGTGTTTTTCTTGACTCTCATATCAAAGGTGGTATTTTAACAAAGCCTGCTAAGTCCTTGCAACAATGGGGAGACCAGGAAGACGGCAGCGTAGGAATTCAAACCAGGACCCTGTGTTGGGTTGGAGTCCACAGAACAAGCATTTGTCCACTAAAACGGACAAATGACTCCTCTCTAGGGACGTCTTTGCCTTGACTGAAACTCAAGAAACTTCCAGCCTTTCTTGTTGTGTTTCCTCTCGGCTAAAGAGCCCCTGGGTCCAGCAGCGGTGGTGTTGGTGGCGGTGGCAGTGGGTGACAATGGTGGAAGTGATGGCGGTGGTGGAAGAACTCAGGTGATCCGTGCCGTGGGTTGAAGTTGACCTCCGTTCCTTTTTCCTGACCCCCTCCCCCGTTCCTGCTCTCAGTCCTCACCGAGGGGGAATTTGGGACTTGACTTTATTTCTGCGAGCATCTGTCTCCAACCAGAACTCCATTAGTGCCGAGAGTCCCTCCAGTACGGACGAGCGCTGAAGTGGGCTTGGCGCCCTCTGCTGGCCGCCTGCTGCTTGCTGTTGAAATGGATAAAAGCTCATGAAACCAGGGAAAGCGGCGCTGCTCCTGGCACGCCGCTTCGGATGCAAAGCCATTATCATCAAGAATATTGATGACGGCACCTCAGGCTGTCCTGGTAGCCATGCTCTGGTGGCTGGAATCAGCTGCCATCCTTGAAAAGTCACAGCTGCGTGGGCAAGAAGAAAATCACCAAAGAGGTCAAAGATCAAATCTGTTGTGAATGTGTACGACTACAATCACCTCATGCCCATGGGGTACTCTGTGGACACCCCCTGGACAAAACTGGGCTCAACAAAGATGTTCTTAGAGATCCAGCTCTGAGATATAAGGCCAGGTGGGAGGTCGAGGTCAAATTTGGGGTGTGAGGGCTGGAGAGATGGCTCAGTGGTTAAGAGCACTGGCTGCTCTTCCAGAAGTCCTGAGTGCAATTCCCAGCAACCACATGGTGGCTCACACCATCTATAGTGGGATCTGATGCCCTCTTCTGTCATAAAGGTGTGCATAAAGATAGACAACAAATAAATAAATCTTTAAAAGAACTGTGCGGTGGTAGCACATGTCTTTAATCCCAGCACTCGGGAGGCAGGGGCAGGTGGATCTCTGTGAGTTCGAGACCAGCCTGGTCTGTTTACAGGAGCTAGTTCCAGGACAGGCTCCAAAGCTACAGTGAAACCCTGTCTTGAAAAACAAAAAACAAACAAACAAAAAGTTTGGGCTGTGATACAAGACAGGCAAGAACAAGTGGTTCTTCTAGAAGCTTCGGTTTTAGGTATTTTTTGTATCCCTTATTGAAAATAAAGTCAGCAGAAACTGGGCTAGAAGTTCTGATTTTGTGGGGAGATTTGGGCAGTAGACCTGTATGAAGGGTAATCTTGGTTGTCAACTTGACGAGGCACTCACTTGAAGACTACCCCCATTGGATTAGCCTGTGGGCACGTCTGTGAGGTATTTTCTTGATTGCTGGCGGTGCCACCCCGAAGAAGGTGGTCCTGGGTTATATAAGAAAGCTACCTGAGCAAGCCATGGAGAGCAAGTCGGTGTACAGCTTCTTCCGTGGTCCGGGTCTCGAGCTCCTGCCTGGCTTGGCTTCCAGCGGCTACACACTGTAACCCCTCAGGCGCAATGCGTCCTTCTCTCCTCGTGTTACCTTTTGGTCACGGAGTTTATGACAACAACAGGAAGTCAACTAGAACATGCTTAAATATAAAGCTTGAAAGACCTGTGGGAAACTGGAGAATTTCCAGAAAGATCCCGGGGAAGCTGTACTTGAATGCCAGCTGATGTTTCTCAAGGCAAGATCTACCTTCGGGAAAGGCGATCCGCGGCTCCGGGTCTTCTCTGTCCCGAACCGGGTACCGCAGACAGCAGGCTCTGCCTTGGCCAACCCGGGACATTCCCGCAGGCTCCCTGTCCTGGGCATGCAGCCAGGCAGTTCCGTAGCCGGCCGGCAGGGGGAAGCACTGCACCAGGCTCTGCGCTGCTGCCAGCCTGGGATGGGAGAATGGATCTGAGTCTCCACTAGGAAGACCATCTACTTGTTTGATGGTCCATCTTCCCATCCATCCACCCACCTACCCACCCAGCCATCCCCCCTCCCTTCTCCCCCTCCTTTTTCTTTCCTTCCTTTGCTTCCTCCTTCCTTTCTTGTTTTACACAAATAAGAGACAATCTTCTCTTTCTTCCTTTTTACAAAGCAGAGTGTGGCACCCGTGTAAACATCTTTCTCAGTAACCTGACATGACAGTCTCTCCATGTCAATCGACGCTGAGCTGTCCTGTCCTGGGGACCTGGAGGACCTTCCCTGTGGCTATCACGCAGCTCGGGTGTTAAGGAATGTCCTGCGTCCCATAGCGTGGGGCCTTTTATTTGCTGTCTGTTGCTTCCTTGTGTTTTGGTTGTTGTTTTGGGTCCCGGGGATGGAAGCTAGGGCCGTGCAGAAGCTACTCACACTTTATTATCTCCTGGGATGTAAATGCTGGCAGGGAGGCTGCTCACTATCAAAGCTGAGGGATCTGGTGTCACTACAGCACAGCGGGCCTTTGAGGCTTCAGGGAACCCCCAGGACTTATTTATTTAGGAACTTTATATGTATGTATGTATGTATGTATGTATGTATGTGGGCATTTTGTCTGTATGTATGTACATTTTCACACTAGAAATCAGAAGAGAGAATCAGACAACAGTTATAGATGGTTGTGAGCCACCATGTGGGTGCTGGGAATTGAACCTGAATCCTTTGGAAGAGCAGTTTGTGCTCTTAACCATTAAGCCATCTCTCCAGCCCTCATAATTTTAATTTTTTCTTTTTTTTATATATATAACCTCCTCATTTTCCCCAGGCTGGCCTTGAACTCACAATCCTCCTGCCTCATGTACCCCTGGTACTGAGTCGCTCGTTCTCAGAGTGGTCCCTTGGAGTCTGCATGGCTAGCCTGGAAGGTCACTTTAATTTTCCTCATTCCATATGACTTTTTTCTACACTGGGTACCCATAGCTTTTTATATTAATTTTCCTCAAAAAGGTAGTATTTTATCTTGTTATAAAAGCCCAACACACAAGGAACAATTAAAAATATATTTCAGCCAGGTGATAGTGGCACACACCTTTAATAACTCTGTGATTAGGCAGATCTCTGAGTTCGAGGCTAGCCTGGTCTACAGAGAGAGTTCCAGGACAGTCAGGGTGGTTACATAGACGAACTTTGTCTTAGAAAACCAATATATATATATAGTCAGTCAAAGAGAGGTGGTTCTTGGTGACTTTAATCCCAGCACTCGGGAGGCAGAGGCAGGAGGATCTCTGTGAGTTTGAAGTCAGCCTGGTCTCCAGAGCAAGTTCTAGGACAGACAGGGCTATACAGAGAAACCCCGTCTCAAAAAACAAAATAACAATCAGAAAAAAAGCATGTTTCAAAAAACAAGAGATGAGAAGTGGGTGAAATAAACAAAAAGCAGCCCGGCTTGCCAGAGCTGCCCTGGGCACTCTGTGCCGACAGCTTCAAGACGGCCCGTCCAGCCGGGTCCCAGCCATGTTTACCACGTGAGAGGTCTCAGAGTTCCCTCAGTCAAAAGGACAAGTGTCAGAACACTGAGGACATAACCTGGTGTCGTGGCACACTATAATCCCAGTGCTCAGGAGGCTGAGGCAGGAGGATGGCCTTGAGTCAGAAGGTTAGTTTGGGCTATGGAGCCAGAACAATTATGGTCATGGTCTGCAGGGATAGGGAAGGGGGTCATTTAAATGGTGTTTTCATGTGTGACAATAGATCCTTCCCGATTGTTCCCTCCGGGGCCGCCTGGGCAACCCCGCTCTTTGTCTCCATGGGATGCATCTCACAAGCAGATGCCATGTGGGTTATTTATTCCTTCCCCTGTGGCTGGACAGCCGTGTAGTTTTGCTTGTATAAACGAAGATGTTTGGAACATCCCCATACTGTAGCCAGCGTCTCCAAGGGTAGGCAGCTTCCACAGGCTAGTCTACCATCCCCTACAAGTTTAGTGGGGACAGGAAGGACGGAATTCAGACACTGCCCGGGTTGCCCGGACTTGAGCCCTCTGTCAAACTGGCGATGCAGTAGGTTCGATTCTCAGGACCCACACAGTGGAAGAGAGCAAAGGCCATAAACTGACCTCTGACCCCCACGCAAGTGTTATGGCATGCACACACATGCATGCATGCATGCGCACACAGTAAATGAATGCACAAAAATGAAAAAGAAGTAATGACCAAACAGATAGATTGCTAGTTGGCTTGAGCTGTGAAGATGGTCTCCTGTAGCATGAATAATAAAAACCCAGAGACAGATTTTGGGGTTCAAGTTGAAAGATCAGAGAAGCAAAGCAGTCAACCACTAGAGAGTTCTTACCTCTATAAAATCTTCAGACTGAAAAGAGGTTGAGTTCCTGTTTCATCCCACCTTATATCCCTCTCTAGTGCTGGGACTAAAGGTGTGCACCACCTCTGCCTGGTCTGTACAGCTGACCCGTGTGGCTAGCTTTGCACTCTGATCTTCAGAAAAGCTTAATTTGTTAGATCACAAACAAACTATCAGCACAGTCTCCTGTGTTGCTTCTGAGATGTTTTGTTTCCGGTTTTACCTTTGTCTATCAACTGTTTCAAGGTAATTTTGCAGGGAGCCAAGTGTGAGTGAGCAATCTTATTTTTCAGGTTTACTTTTCCATAGGGAAGCCTGATGCTTTGAGCACAGTCCATCGAAGGCAATTATTTCTCTACCAAATTGAAAACCAGTTGTCTATGTGAGGAGGTCCTCAGTTTCCTGTGCGCCTCCCTGCCTACCCACAGCATAGAGCTTTAGAGCGAGCTTTGAATCAGGTAACAGGGGCTGGAGAGATGGCTCAGCAGTTAAGAACGCTTGTCAATTGCTAACACCTACATGGAGGCTCACAGCTGTCCATAACTCCAGCCCCAGGGTATCTGATGTCCTCTTCTGACTTCCTTGGGCACCAGTCACACATGTGATGCATGAGAAAAAACACTCATACACAAAATAAAATTAATTAAAAAAGAGATCAGGTAATAAAATGTGATGTCTTCTCACTTGGGAATTTTAATTTGTCACTAGAGAGGCTGAGGGAAAGAAATAATTTTGTCTTCAAGCCCAGCAGATCTTGGGCCACTACACCTTGTGTGTGTGTTCAGCGGCCCTGAAGCTCTCCCAGTAGGGGGTGCCATGGGCTGCTGGTCTCAGGCTGGACCAGCAGGTGGTGCTGCAGGCTGCAGGCGGCTCTCCTGAAGTACGAGGTACTCTGCATGGCTAGTCAGAGCTTCCTCACCAGGTGGCGGTGTCACACAGCCCATTGGTCACCAGGAGCCATCCTTTAAGCCACACTTGTCCTGCTCCATCCTCTTACACATCCCAGACGTCGCCTCTGTGTAGGAGCATGGCAGAGTTCTGAAGACCACCTCAGAAACGTCGATGTCTCAGGGTGAGGAAGCCCCCTGTATGAAAACAAAGGTTCTTTATGGCTGATTTGGAAAGTCCCTCCTGTCCCACTGTTACTGAATGCATTTCCTTGTTTTGTCTTTCCAGAAGTTTCTCTCGGGATCATAGGGGACAAAATGGTGACACATGAATGGTGGTTTTCCAGGCCGTGAGAGCTGCTTATCAAATTCTGAGGTGGGGGTTGCAGGCTGGCTGCTAAGGAAGCCTTAGTTATCGTTCCATTGCTGAGAGCAGACACCCATGACCAAGGCAACTTATGAAAGAAGTATTTAGCCGAGGGCTCCCTTGCAGTTTCAGAGGGTGAATCTATGACTATCACAGCGAGTAGCGGGGCATGCTGGTTAGCAGGCAGTCACGGCGTCATGATGCTGGTGCTGGGGCAGTAGCTGAGAGCTCATATCAGATGTGTAAGTTGCAGGTAGAAAGAGACAGGCAGACAGGCAGGCAGGCAGACAGACAGACAGACAGACTGGGCTTGGCAGTTAGTTAATCCCACCATACCTGGCCCTAAAGTTTTATCATTTCCTATCTAAATTCCGAATCAGTGCAAGGTAGAAAAGAAACTTTTGTGGATTTTTTTTTTTAAAGATAGTCTTTTTATGCAGCCAAGGATAGCCAGGAACTCATTGTAACTTTGGTCGGTTTGAACTCATGGCAATCCTCCTGCCTCAGCCTCCTGAGTGTGGAGATTACAGGTGTTGAGTCACCACATCCAGTTTAGGAAAGGGGTTATTGATGAACTTGGAGAAACAACCGAGCCACTGACCCCACCCACCCACCCCAAGAGTCCCAGCCCACAGAGCCATGTGTCCTGGCTCCAAGCTCCGGCCACCATCACAGAAATGGAAGTTGCCTGGCACGGTGGTGGAGAGGTGGCCAGGTGCCAGCGTTGGGCTCTGCTACTAAGAACATATGACTCCATATGCCCACGGGCTGGGCTGGCTCTGGGCCACCCTCCCCAGATGGCCATGTATAATTCACGCGTCTGTGACGCCCTGTCTGCCTTGCTGCTCAGCCTTCAGCTCGCAGACTGACAATTTAGGCCTCTGAACTCACAGCGCCTGGGAGGCCACCGAGAATCCTGGAGAACCAGGGACCCCAGTATAGGAGTCTAGGTCAAACCAGCTCCTTAGGCGGCTTCAGGAAGGTCTGCGTTTGGGTCCACACTCTAAGATTTTCCTGGGCGTCTGGTGGACCTGATCAGCCTTGTGGCTGAGCCAGGCCACTTTCATTTACACCAAGAGTCGTCATTCTCAGGGTAAGAGTTGTCAGGCCGGTGGTGGCGCACGCCCTTAATCCCAGCACTCGGGAGGAGGAGGCAGGCGGATCTCTGTGAGTTCGATGCCAGCTTGGTCTACAAAGCAAGTTCTAGGACAGCCAGGCCTAAAAGAAGAGCTGGAGTTGGGGAATGGCTCAGCTGGCAAAGCGCTCGCCACAGAGGCATTGAGACCTGAGTCCATCCTCAACATCTACATCTAAAGGAGGGGCATGGTCTGGAGAGAGACCTCAGTGGTGAAGGGGGCTTGCTGTTCTTGCAAAGGACCTGAGTTCAAGTCCCAGCAACATGCACACACGCACACATACACATGTGCACACACACACATATGGTTCTTCTCTCCCATGTGCATCTGTGCACACACAGAAAGAGGAGATTTTTCAGTCTGCCCTTCTGGAGTTTTCTTCGGCTCCTGTGTTCTAGGTGAGGAATTACTAGCATGACCACTGCTGGGATGCTGAATTCACTCCCAGGCTGGGGGCCTTTGATTGGATGGGATAGTGTGGGATGAGGATCTGGTGGCCCAGGGGTTACATAAACCCAAGCACAGTGACTTGGCAACCCCAGGAACCAGGTCTGCCTCAGCAACCTAGCTCCTTTCTGTAGCAAAACAAGATCGAAGGGCTGAGGATGAAGCTCGGGGGAGGAGCACTTGCCCACTGTGCAGGGCTGAGGATGGGGCTCAGGGGTGGAGCACTTGCCCACTGTGCAGGGCTGAGGATGGGGCTCAGGGGTGGAGCACTTGCCCACAGTGAAGGAGCTGAGGATGGAGCTTAGGGGTGGAGCACTTGCCCACTGTGCAGGGCTGAGGATGGAGCTCAGGGGTGGAGCGCTTGCCCACAGTGAAGGAGCTGAGGATGGAGCTCAGGGGTGGAGCACTTGCCCACTGTGCAGGGATGAGGATGGAGCTTGGGTTGGAGCACTTGCCCACTGTGCAGGGATGAGGATGGAGCTTGGGGTGGAGCATTTGCCCACTGTGCAGGCAGGTCTTGAGTTCTAGTCTCAGTAAAATGAAAAGAAAGAAAGCTATTAGGTGCTGGAGGGATGCTGAGCAGTAATGCTCATTGGTCTTCTAGAGGACCTGGGTTTGATTCCCAGCACCCACATGGCAGCTCACAACTGTGAGTGAGCTCTAGAGGATCTGATGCCCTCTTCTGGCCACTGTGGTCCCTGCAAGCACATGGTGCATAGACGCATATATAGGCAAACACTCATGCACATTAAAAAAGCCATGGAGTAAATAATTACAGTAAGCAAGGGCACTGCTGGACCTGTGTTTGAGGCCTTCTCCCTCTTCCTCATCTTCCTGTCCTTGCTCTGTCTGCTTTGGACCCGGGTTCTTTCCTTTTGTTTCTGTGGCATGCTCGTGAATTTACTGAGTCCCGTCCCGCTGCCTATGAGTTCCTTTACCTGGGCCAGGGCCACACAGTGTGGCCACTATTACAGTTTTTAACTTCCTCATCCTTTGACCAGGTGGTGGAACACTGGAAACAAATGCTGGGGATTTTTAGAAGAAGGAATGAACAAAAAGTCTCAGATCAGCAGTTCTCAAACTGTGGGTCATGGTGCTTCTGAGGACCCAACAACCCTTTCACAGGGGTCGCCTAAGGCTTTCGGAAAACAGATCATTACATTATGATTCATAACAGCAGCAAAAGTGCAGTTATGAAGCAGCTACAAAAATAATTTTATAGTTGGGGTCGCCACAGCGTGAGGAACTGTATTAAAGGGTCGCAGCACTGGGAGGGTTGAGGACCACTGCCTTAGATGAAGAAGCCCAGCTGCTACGTGAGGTGGCGGAATCAGCTGACATAACCAGGACAATCAGACAGGAGCTGATGTGGAGACCGGACCACAAACATCGGAGAGAAAGTTCTTTGAGTTTCCAAGGAATCTCATGTAGCTCAGGGTGGCCTCCAATTTGCTACCTGGCCAAGGATGGCCTTGAACTTCAGAGCCTCAGGCAGGCAGTTTATTCTCTGAGGGTTAAAGGTCACGTGAGTAAAGTCCTCCTGAGTTCAAGTCATATACAATTGCAAGGACAAGTCACACGTGGCAAAAACATGTTTTCCATAGAAGAGCATAAAGGACAGTGTTAACAATGGAGAAACGGCGGCAGGTAACGGTGAGTATCTGAAGTGGACCCACCCTTCTCCGACACCCGGGAGGACACGGAGTTCTGTATTCTGTAGACACTGGGCTGACGGGATTCTTGTTTTCTTGGCGTGTTCTCACAAGCACCCAGAATTTTTATCACACGACCCCATTCCTGGACTGACACAGTGCCAACCCAAACCATAAAGACATGAGTTCAGACCCCTGGAGCCCACATGAAAGCCAGACGCAGCAGTGAGGGTCTAAGCTCGGTGTTTCTGCAGTGAGCTGGGAGGCAGACACAGGACTCCCCCAAGGCTTGTGGACCAGCCGCCCTGGTGGACACAGGAATGAACAAGAGAGGTAAAAGTGGAGGACCCACACCCTTTCCTGTGCTCCTACCATCACACACACACTGTGGCTACTGTACACTCACAGACACATAACACACACATACACCTGCACACACTCACAACACGGTAGGTGGCTTTTGAGGAACACTGCCAAAGGTTGAGCCCTGGGCCCCATATGTATGTGTACACACACACACACACACACACACACACACGTACAAAGGAGACAGCAGACACCAGACCTTCACACGTATTAGGCCATGACTGTGATGGACTGTCCCCTCTGACTCTGACCTTCTAGGTAGCTCTACCCCTGCTCAGCCCAAACCTTCTGCCTCCAGCTCAGGCTGAACACATGTTCTTATTTAAGGATGGTGGGAGCCTTTGTTGCTTTCCCTTCCTTCGTGGGCCACGTGATTGCTATAGTGGCTGTGCTGGCCTCTGAGCCCTGGTCCCCCCACCCCTCCAGTTTCAGAGGCACCCATGGGCACAAAGGGAAGAATGCAATCAGAAGCAGCAGCTCAGCTAGGTGGCTGCCACAGGCTTCAGTCATGTGGAACCCGCCAAATTGAAAAGATCTTGGGTTAATCAAATCTCTTTCTCCTCCGCTTTTATCAAACTCAAGAGGGGCCGACCTACTAATTAGAAACGCTTTTTCATGTAAAACACAGGCACTTCAGAGATAAGGAGGGGAGACCCGGACTCTGATGTTATGGAGTGAGGCCAGCAATACTCCCTGTGCTATCAGGAAATGCCCCTGCTGCTAGACAGGATCGGGAAAGCATCTCTTACGGGAGTCCAGGAGAATGTCTGCATGAGGCTGGCAGTCACAGAGCAAGCGTTCATCCTGGAATGTCCTACACAGTCACTGTGGCTGGTTTCTATTTTTGTGGTTCTATATGTGTCTGGGTGTTTTGCCTATGTTATGTCTGTGCACTGTACGTGTGCAGTACCTGAGAGGGCCAGAAGGGGGCAGAGGATCCCCTGACACTGGAGTTGCAGATACTTGTGAGCTGCCCTGTGGGTGCTGGGAATCAAGCCTAAATATTCTAGAAGAACAACAAGTGCATTGAGCCAGCTCTTCAGCCCCTAGTTTGTATTTTCACCGTCTATGTGTGTCTTAGGTTTACTATTGCTGGAATGAAACACCACGATGGGAAAGTAAGCTGGGGAGGAAAGGGTTTATTTAGCTCACTTTCCCACACTGTAGTCCATCACTGAGGGAAGTCAGGGCAGGAACTCAAGCAGGGCAGGAACCTGAAGGCAGGAGCTGGTGCAGAGGCCATGGACGGGCGCTACTTACTGGCTTGCTTCCCATGGTTTACTCAGTCTGCTTTCTTACAGTACCCAGGACCACCAGCCCGAGGTGCACCACCCACAATGGGTGGGGCCATCCCCCACCAATCACTAAGAAGATGCCTTACAGCTGGATTTTATGGATGCATTTTCTCAGTTGAGGCTCCCTCCTCTCAAATAACTCCAGCTTGTGTAACTAGCCAGGACAGTGTGCGTGCCCTGTGGGTGCCCCACCCTATGGAACAACGCTCTCTGCTTTATTCCCCTGAGACAGGATCTCTCCTTGATCCCAGAGCTAGGCTGGTGGCTAGCCAGCCCCTCGCCATCCTCATGCCTTCGCCTTCCACAGCACTGGGGTGACATGTGTCTCTGCCTTGGTTTCTCACTTGGCATTTGAACCCAGGTCTCTGCACAGGCAAAGCAAGTGCTCCTAGCTGCTAAGCCATCTGTCCAGCCCCCACCGTGGCCATTTAAATGTAAATGAGTGAAATGTAAATATACCTATTTTTTTTTGTCTATTATTAGCCACATTCACAAGCCTCAGTCATAGGTCTGTGGCTGGGGGCTTTTGATCAGAGATCTGCCTGTCTCTGCCTCCCAAGTGCTGAGATTAAAGGTGCGTGCCACCACCACCCAGCTGTAATTTGTTAACTGATGTAGGAGGACCCAGCCTATATGGGCAGTGCCACCCCTGGGCAGCTGGGCCTGTGTTACAATGGAAGGTAACTGAACAAGCCAGTGAGTAGTGTTCCTCCACGGCCTCTGCTTCAGTTCCTGCCTCCAGCTTTCCACTTTGACCTGCAGTGATGGTCTGTCTGTTCCTTGGATGTGAAAGCTGAAATAAACCCATTCCTCACCAAGTTGCTTTTAGTCTGTGTTTCGTCCCAGGAACAGAGAAGCAAGGTAGGACAGGAATTGGCAGCGGAGAACAGGATTGTTCCGGGGGAGGACTGTGGGTCTTCGGACTGGAAAAGCCATCGTGTGTGTTCCTGTGTTCCTGGGCTGTCCTGTGGGAGCTGGGAAGATGAGAACGTTGAGAGCAGTGCAGAAGATGGAGGCCTGGCTCGTGACGTTTCAGAGGGAAGTGAAGACTCTATCTGGGCTGCGTATGTGGTGAGAATCTGTGGAATTAAAACCTGGGCTTTCCTGGGGCTTAAAATCAGCTGTGGTTCACAAGAGCGCAGCATCATTGAGGTGATCTGGGAGGTATTTGCTTGGCAACAGCACACAGAAGCTGTGGTCCAGCAGGGGCTGAGGCTGAACGTCAGGCTGGCAGTTGAACTTGGTAAATAGTGTGTGAGAATCGTCTGTGTGGTGCCAGTTCTGAGGCGTGAACCGACGAAGGAGAGCATGAGGCTTGGTGCCATGTGGCAGAGCCTGGAGAACCATTGGTGAAGGTGCAGCCTCAGTTGCAATGGAACTGCCAGGACCATGGGACGACCACCAAGGATGGGGGCAGGTTTGGCACGGAGCAGGCCTGAGCTCACTGCACCTGCCTGGTGGCCATAGTCAGGTCCGGGAGCTCTCAGTTCCAGCGACCTAGATCTTCAAGCTTAGGCAACACAAGTCACTTGGTCCTGTGTGGAGAATTTGGAGAAAATGAAGCTGAGATTGACCAGAGAGTGGGATGAGGTCCTGGGAGCACTCTGCTGGAATGTTTGAGCTCGGACTGGTGGTAGCCTGAAGCTGCTCTGCCCACAATGTATCCTGCCTTTGGGCTCAGAAGCATGGAGACTGCTCTCTAAGGCTGAGGGTGCAGGCATGCAAAGACTTCCTGCCGAGGATGTTTAATGTCATTTTGTCAGGAGGGGGCTGGGGGCAATCACAGAGGTGCTCTCAGGTCAACCAGCTTCCTGCCTCATACAAACTGACGAATAATAGCCTGGCGGTGGTGGCGCACGCCTTTAATCCCAGCACTCAGGAGGCAGAGACAGGTGAGTTCGAGGCCAGCCTCATCTACAAGAGCTAGTTCCAGGGTAGACAACAAAGCTACAGAGAGAAACCCTGTCTCGAAAAACAAAAACAAACAAACAAAAACGACTGCTGAATAACGATGTTTGTATCAAAAACTATGGAACCTTGCAGCAGGTTAAGTTCTGGGACAAGCGAGAGTTCCTCACCAGGAGGAAACGGCACTATGGAATGAACCATGCCTTTAGGAAGGTTCTCTCCCTCCTCCCCTCCCTGCTCCCACTCCTTGCCCTCCTGATAGGTTTCGGGCTGACTCTGGAGACCAGATCCTGGGTAGATCTTTACCTAGCTGTATACTCAGAGGCAAGGAAGTAGCTGAACCTACTTGGGCCTCAGTTTCTCCACTTGTGAAATGAGGGTAATAGATGGTAAGGAGCAGAAATCATGCGTGATCTAGCAATTTTATTTCCAATTATAAAGTAATCCTGGTTGAGATAGGGATGGGGTGGATATTTGCTGACCAGTGTTGACTTCAGTGTTGTTGTCTGATGAACCTAGACAAAAGTGTGGTGCCATATCATATGACGGAATAATATTCAGTCAGCAAAAGGAAGGATGAGCACAGGCTCACACGGACAAACTTGGAGATGTGCTAAGCGGAAGAGACCAGCCACAAAGGTCGTGTGTTGTATGAGCCACTGACAGACGTACAGAAGAGACAAAACATATTGACAGAAAGTTGAACAGGGGTTGCCAGGGCCTGGGAAGCAAGGGGGGCACAGTGGGGAGAATACTGTTCATAATTTCAAAGTGGAGTGACAGTCAAGTTTGGGAGATAGATCAAGGGGACAGCTGTCCATCGTGGAAAATGGTGACCGTGGTGTTGTGAATATTTACTATAAACATTCTCTTGCCTTTGAGGAGTGGAGGGCTTCCTTAGACACCTCATGCCCACTTTGAATTCCACAGTGCATTTGTTGACTGCATCAGAACTAACAGTCAAATGATACTGGGCAAGCCAACCTGCCCCCAGGGTGGGCACCAACCCTGCTGCGGGGTAGACGGGACCTCGTAGGCCTCTCCACTCAGTGCAGTGTTTACTGAGGATTTAGTGTGGGCCGGGTGCTGGGCTGCAGCAGACTCTGTGGGGAGCAAGTGGTATCTCTGTTCTGGGGGGAGCTGTGTGGTCCTCACCCCCTGGAGGACGTGACTCAGATATCACTGGCCTTGACCTGAGTGAGGGCACAGTCACAAGGGTCCCTCAGGAAGTCCCTGACTCTAAAACTTAAATGTACAGGGAATTAGCCAGCGATGGAGCCAGGATCCAGGTGGGGTAAATATCATAGCCCCAGCGCCACGCAGACTGCCAGGGACCTTATGTGCAACGCACAAGTGACACAGCCCACGGGACCTGTCGGGGAAGAGGTAAGGCACACCGAGCCTTTTCTTCATGTCCTAGAGGTTGTTAGAGTGTTGGAGATACACGTAGGACCAGCTTTCCTGGTGTCTGCCTGTGAACCGAGCCAGGTCTCAGCCGTGGAAAAGTGTTCCAGGCTGAGGGAACAGCAAGCCAGAAGGCTCAGAGTCAAAGTAGGCCTGGCTTTTCCTAGGAATTCCCATCCTTGAGGGGAGCAGGGGGCGGCAAGGCAGAAGGACCGGCAGTGGCAGCCTCCTGGGCTTTGGTAGTCAGCCGAAGAGTTTGAACTTGACCTTGAGGGCAAGAGGAATTCACAGAAAAATAGAGTTAGTACAAACCTTTTTAAAGCCATTTTTAAAGGATCTTTTCTGGTTAACAAAATGAGATATTATTAGTCTCAGCAACTAGGGAGAAAAAGAAAACAAAACAACCCAAACAAACCCTGCAGGCACAATCTTTCACTTGCCAGTGTTCGCAGACAGCGGGCTTGTGTTTTAACTCATGTGCTGACGCCATTAAAGCCTGTTTGGGGACCTCAGCTGTGTTGTACTGCAGACTTGGTGTGTTTACTCCACACTGCACCCAATTCCCCCAATCTCTGCAAATTTGCCCTTAACAGGAAAATACTGGGTTCCCAGCATCTCTTTACCTCACCAGAATATGCCCCTGGGGGTAGCGCAGGCTCACAGTGCACTTCTGGTCCTGAGCCACACTCCCTCCTTCCTGCCTGCCGCAGGCCAGACGCTCATTCCTGTGCACCAGGTCCAGCCCGGACCCCGCCCCCTTCCTGACCCCTGCCACTCGGCCACCAGGGTCATTTCCTGTTCTCCAAGCTCCAATACCTGGGACATAAACACAGTCTATAGAACATTCTAGAATGTGAGCTTCGCAGACAAAGTCTTCCCCCAACAGAAACCCGGGTGCTTCCAGGAACAGTGAATACGGATCTTACTCTAGGCTTTCGGAGCTTCGTGAGAAATGAAGAATCACAAAGGGTACTTCTCAGAGTAGATTTACATCCCGTGCACCCCTCGCCCCAGACCCTACCCATACAAAAACCATATTTTACCAAAATATATCTCCCACCAGCAGTCCCGAAACTCCTCACTAGCTGATGATATTTATTAGGACGTGAGTCCCATTAATTCCGGGCCTCATCTTAATATTGTATTTATGATGGGCCTGCGCCCCTCCTCCAGCCCAGTCCTTGGTTGCGGTCGGTGCACACTGCCGGGCTGCTGGGCGGGTTGCGAGAAGTCGTCAATCCTGGCTGCAGGAGATGGGTTCTGCCCGGGTCTCCGTTTGCTTTTCATGGATCTTCTTATTTAGACCGTACCCGCCTCTCAGATGGCAATCCCGACTTCTTTGTACTCGTTCTGAGCTGAGCCTGAGCCGTGGACTCTGCCGTGAGAGTTACTGTCCTGGGTGTGGGTGGAAAGCCCGGCTGGAGGACTCGGGTGGGAAGGGGAGATGGGGGGGTGAGTCGGGAGGTGTGGCCCTGCAATGCGGTGGCCTGCAGGGACCAGAGTCCTTGGAACCAAGGGGTTCCAAAAAATGGGAGTTCTAATGTGTGTCCTTAAATGATACCACACAAAACACACATCATAATACCACACCACATACACACACTGCACATACACACAACATACCACACACACACTGTACACACCACACACAATACACACACACCACACAAACACAATACACACATACCACACACAATACACACACATACCACACCACCCAACACACGCAGAACCCCCCACAAAACACACATCACATACAAACACAAAAACCACACATATTACACACACCACACACACATACACACACCACACATACACATATACCACACCACATACACACAGCATACACATACACCACACACATACACACACCACAGACCACATACACATGTACACACACACCACATACACACGCCACACATACACACCCCACACATACACACACCACATGCACACATACACACATCACACACACATACCACACCACACACACACCGCAAACACATACCACACACCGCACACACATACACACATATACCACACCACATACACACCGCACACACATACACACACCACATATACACACACCGCACACACACCACACACACACATACCACACACATACACATACATACACCACTGTGCAATGCCCAGTAAAAGCCACAATACAGTCAAAACTTTAATCCCAGCACTTGAGAGGCAAAGGCGTGCAGATCTTTGTGAGTTCAAGGCCAGCCTGGTCTAAAGAGTGAGTTCCAGGACAGCCAGAGATACAAAGAAAAACCCTGTCTCCAAAAACCAAACCCAAAACCAAACCAAACCAAAAAACCCCACAAAACCAAAAAAAACAAACAAACAAACAAAAAAAACACAAACAAACAAAAAAACTTGAGCAGAGGATGCCCTGGGGACCTGCCTTTCCAGTATCCCCAGGACTGGGAGCCACACCTTCTACCCTCACTACAGTACAGACCTGGGGTGACAACATCACACACACACACACACACACACACACACACACACACACACACACACACCCCTCGTACCTCTCCACACAGTGATTGGTTCTCCATACCCAGGCCCAGCCAATCAGGGCTTGCTGTATTTCTGGCAGCTGTAACTGGTTCTGAGATGGTAGCCCTGCTCCAGAGCCCCGTAAATGAGTGAAGTCAGGACTCAAAGCCGGGCTGACGGATGGGATAAAACCTTGAGTTTCTGGCAGCCATCTTGTCACCACGAGGGAGAAGCTACTTGATGAGGAGAACTTGATTCCTGACAGGGAAGAAGACAGTCATCACCTAACAATGACCCACGAGTACATTTCATGGTCAAAGTCTACTCCCAGCAGCCTGAGAGTATCTGAGTTCTGTGGCTGCTTCCATTTCACAGGTGGGAAGATGGAGGCACAGGGGCCACCCAGGCAGGGTGGCGAATCTCCCCAGCTCCTAAGGCTCAGACGTCATTCATCAGCATTAACTGGGCACCTACTGTGGACCGGGTTGCATGGAGATATGGTCTGTGGCATAGCCAGTATTGGGTTGCCATTGTGACTTGTCACTCGGTGGTAAGGAGCAGAAATGTGCTTTCTTCCGGTTCTGCTGGCATCAAGTTCAAGATCATGGCAGGGCCTGCTGGTGTGTGGTGTGGTGATCCGACCTCCTGGCTGAAGGATGCGGCTCTGTGGACAAGTATAGGAAGGGAGGCTCCTGATGCTTCTAATGCCCCCAGTTTTGCTGGGTCAGGCCTGTCCTGTGACTTTGGTGTAACCTTAATCTCATCTTCAGGGGACAGGTACACCGTCATATGGGGTGCTGCATGGCACTGGGGTAGTACGACTGTGCGCCATCTCTAGGCCTTCAGGAGTGGGGGTTGGAGAGTGGGTGGGCCAGCTGTGGGGGAGCCAGCGGGGCATCGTGTGCCTGTGTCTTGCGGAGAAACTCCTTTACAGGGAGCCGGGCTGGTCCTCGCAGACCCTCACAAATGTCAGGGGTATTTTTAGCCCGCGAGCCGATATGTCCGGTGGCGGATGGCAGAAGTGAGAGTGTCTGGGCAGACAAAATGCGCAGCCGCAGGAATCTCTATTTCAGGCCGCGGGCCCAGCTCCGTTGGAGAGAGCAGACAGACCGCCCGGCAGCTGGAACCAGAAACGGGGCCACACTAGGGGTAACCGAGGCCTAGAACCTCCTCTGGTCCACTCCGGGGAGGGTGAGAAGGCCCTGCGACAAGTGCCATCTGAGTGGGTGTCCTGGTGTGGGGGTGGCCAGTAGGTGGCTGCTCTTGATTCCTTGATCCAGAGCCATTGTTAGCCTAAGGACTGTGGGTACAGGAGAAACCCTCTGGGTCAGGGAAGGGTCCGTAGGAGGGTGACACTATAGCAAGCCAGGTCATGAAGCCTGGTCTGGAGAACAAAAGCCTGGAGAAGGAAGTTCAGTAAATACAATGTGTCCCTTCTCTGCAGGACACACTGTCAGGATCCCCTGTGGACACCCAAAATGGCCAACTGTGTTTATGTATGAATCAGCCATGGAAGGAGCTGCTGGGCCACCACCCACCTACAACCCAGAGATGCCAAAGGTGCACTATGTGGGCCTGACACTTGGGGGGCTGAGGCCCAGAGAACCCTTGATCCCAGGAGTTCCAGGCTAGCCTGGACAGCAGAGTGGGAACCTATCTCAAAGGGCAATTTCAAAGGTGGAAGAGGGATAGATGGAGGAAGGAAGGAAGGAAGGAAGGAAGGAAGGAAGGAAGGAAGGAAGGAAGGAAGGAAGGAAGCAACTTCAGCACATGGCTGACCTACATCTGTTCTTACTTCAGTCTCACGGCAGGCACAAACTTTCAGTCCCATTTTACTGCTGAGGGAACAGGCTCAGAGAGATTGGCCTACTCGCCCGAGGGCGCACAGAGGCAGCCGCAGCCCTTGGGTCCACCTTCAGGCATTTTGTTACAGTACCGGAGACCACCCATGCAGACTATGCACAAGATGCCCCAGAGCCCTGGAGAACCCTGGAGAGTCCTGGAGAGCCCAGGCTCGCCCCTTTCCAGCTATAGCTCATCTTGGGCTCCTTTCACAAAGTTTGCTCTGCTCGGTGGGACGACATCTCACGCCATCCTATGTCTCCAAGACAGCTCAGGGTGCTGGCCTTCCTAGCAGACAGCCATGTGTGCCAGCCATCCACACAATTATCACTCATTTTTGTACTATGCTTTAAATGGACTCATGTTTTTTTAAACTGTAAATAGACGTATAGGACAAGGCAGCTTTACAGTACTATAAACGAAACGCCAGTTTTTCTTTGCAGAAATAGAACACAAACTAAAAATAAATATATAAATATTAAAGTTTTTTTTTTAATTCCCATGTTCATCTCTGCACAATCCCTGGTGTTGCAGTCCCCTCCCACCACCACCACCACTCTGGTTTCTTGTTCCTTCTGAAGGCAGAGTAACGATGGGGACTACAATGTCACACTTTATTAAAGAAGTCGGGGGTGGGCTACGAATGCCAGAAACACGGCAAAGCGACCCCAGGAATCTGCGGCATGGATGGACGGCCTCTGTGGTGTTACCCACTCCACTGGGCACCTAACCAACTCTTGTCTTCACGAGCATGCAGCAGACCCAAAGTAGGGGTTCCCTCCAAAGTGGGTGCTCAAAAAAAATACCTCCATGCTTGGGGGAGATGGCTCTGTGGCTTTGCCCAAGCTAGATTCTCAGCCAAGCGTAAAGAGTCAGCCGTGGAAAGGTGGACGCAGGTGACAGTCACCCTCTTACTTCCTTTCCCAGCCCTTGAAGAGCCTCTGCCTGCTCTTCTCCCCTGGAAGAGTCTAGGCTCATATTGGCATTCTGAAGGCTCTGAGGAGGCCTGCAGCCATCCCGCTGTGTTGAAGTTGGCCATTGCCGGAAACAGGGTGGTAGCTGAGGGCAGGGGTGTGGCCACATAAATTCCAACCGAAACCTGAGTGTCAGTCTCAGCTGCCACCTGATAGCTGTGTGACCTGGAACAGTCAGCATGCACGGTCTGCCCGGTGTCACATGGGAAGTGCCAGGTTTGGGATTTGAACCCAGGAGCAGTTCGAACCGTAGATCCCTAGCTGGGACCCTGTGTCCAGCTCATCCTGAACTTCTGGTTCCAATCCCTGGGTGTCCCCCATTCCAGGCTCCCTTCCATCTTGCCTGGCATAGCCCACTGGTAACAAAGGAACAGGTTTTCTTGTCTGAGGTGGTCCCTGTCATTGCTCAGACAGGTGGAGAAGTTGCCTCCAGTCTTACTCAAGCTTCCTGCTACCACCACCAAGGGAATGTGGCTGCTACTGATGCCCCTCACACAGATTTCTAGAATGTTCTTTGGGCTCACCACCTGCCTGCCTTCAGATAGACTGCCACTCCTTAGCATTGTGTGAGATACACACTCACCAAGGAGAACAGAGGCTGGTAACATTGACGATGGTTTATTCTGGCCTGACCAGTTCTCTACACATTCGGACACGTTTGGCTAAAACAGCCTGTGTGTTGGACCCGGGTTTTCCATCCCAGCCGATGTAAATTACCTCTGACCCATATATTTTCCTGGAAATCAATGCATTTTAACACGAGATAATATTTATGAAATTGAATTTTTTATTGAAGCTAATGCAATTCTATTCTATCTTATGCATTTTTATTAAACTAATGCATTTTAAATTAATCCATTGTATATTAACTACAACAGACATGGGTACTTACAGGCAAATGATATACGCCCGCCAAGATCAATACGGCGGCCAGAAGTTGCCACATGAGTGAGGGCGCTGAGAGCTCGGGCCATGAGGCCATGCAAGATGGGGACTTTCTCAAAATCATTACCGCGTACAAACCTGAAGATTCTGAATTAATTCCCTGATTCAGAATGGGAGGTGAATCACTTTTGACCAAGTAGACAACTGATTTTAATTGAATTTTATTATTTCTGTGTGTGTGAATTCGTGCCACAGTCAGGTGTGGGTGTCTGTTGCTGGCCTCTGTGTACCCTAGGCTGCTTCTCCTATCTCCACCTTCCATCTCCTGAGGAGCACTAGGTGACTATATTGGCTTTCTGTGGGTGCTGGGGATTTGAACTCAGGTCCTCATGCTTGTGTAGCAAGTGTCTTACCCCCAAGCCATCTCCCCATTTTAGTTTTTTTATTTCTAAAAGTTTTTGAGATGCTAATTTGATTAGAGCGTTTCTCCTTTCACTCCTCTCAGCGTGCCCAGATTCTCCTACCCCCTCGTCTTCAAATTGAAGCCTTTTTTATTTTTTATTTATTTATTTATTTATTTTGGTTTTTTGAAACAGGGTTTCTCTGTGGCTTTGGAGCCTGTCCTGGCACTAGCTCTTGTAGACCAGGCTGGTCTCAAACTCACAGAGATCCGCCTGCCTCTGCCTCCCGAGTGCTGGGATTAAAGGCATGCGCCACCATCGCCCGGCTGAAGCCTTTTTTAAAAACTATTTTTTTTGTTTTGTTTTAGATTCAGGGTTTTACTGTGTAGCCCTGGCTGTCCTGGAACTCACTCTGTAGACCAGGATGGTCTAGAACTCACAGAGACCACCTGCCTCTGTCTCCCAAGTGCTGGGATTAAAGGTGTGTGCCACCACCCCCTGGCTTAAATGAATTTTTATTGTATGCATGTAAGTATATGTATATACACATATTTTTAGATATAACTTGTTTAGTCTGTGTAAACTACCTGTATGTGTGTTTTGGGGAATGACCTTTTGGCTCTGGACAGCCAATTGGTGTGCTCTGTCCTGGGACAGTCCCCTTCTTCAGCATTCCTCAGTTGTCTGTAGTTCTCTATGGAGGCCTGGAGGGCTTTCACCCGTCCATCTTGGCACATTTGCTGGTGTTGTCCTTGTTCAGCTCAGGTTTAGGCAGCCATGTTGGTTGTTATGCCCAGATCACGGAGTCCCCAAAACCAACTAGGAGACCGAGTCCTGTTTGTAAAAACAAAGAACCTTTATTCTTACACGAGTTTGCAAACTCAGACTGTCTGTGTGTCCAACATATTGAAGCGATCAGAGAGCCCCTAGCTCAGTTGGGCTTGGGTTTTTATAGTACCAAAGGTAGGGGTGACATTTGTCTAGGGGTGTCCTGGTGAAAAGCAGTGGGTGGGTTCTGGCAGGTGATCCCATCTTCAATGGTCGGGATGGTAGAAGTTTCCTTTGGATGGTCTGCTCCTGGGTGGTGCCTGCTATGGCAGCTGTGCGGTCTGGGCACCATGTGTGTAGCTTGTGGCATTCCTAGGAGACACAGTCCTACAGCGAAGTCCCCGATCCTCTGGCTCTTACGCTCTTGCTACCTTCTCTTCCACAATGTCCCCTGAGCTATGTAGGGGACTGCTTTATAGTTGTATCCATTCAGACAGAGCTCCATAATGCTGCACTTTGATTGGCCGTAGTTTTCTGGGATGGTCTCCATCTGCTGGAAAGAGAAGTTTCCTTGATGAAGGGTGAAGAGTACACTTATCTGTGGGTATATGTGCAAATATCTAGAGATTGTTGTTTGGGAGTATGCTGGTTTAGTAAATTAGTAGCTATAGATTCTCCTCTTAACTGTGGCTTCAGTAGTTAAGTAGGTGTCTAGTACGAGGCATGGTTTCCCTCTTGTTAAGGGTCTTCTGTCTACTTAGAGAGCTGTTGGTTACTGCCTAGACAGACACTCAAGCCACTACTGGACCCTATGGTTATCACACCACGCTGGTCATTTTTGTGGTTCCTAGGCGTCATAACTGGGTAGGACTGATGGTTGCTGCCCTCCTTTGTAAGCTTACATGGTGCCTTCTGGAACCATGAAAGTTAGTCCTTGGGGAGGGGGCATTCAGGTCAGTTCCAGCTCGGGGGCTCTGGGTCCTGTTTTGAAAGTGCTTGGTGTCTTCGGCAGTAGGGACTGACTTACCTTATGCCTCTGCTAGGGCAACCAAGGGCAACAGCAATAGGCTGCATGCCTTGGGAGTTTTAGGACGTCCCTGACCAGCAACTCAAAAGGGGACTCCTTACGTCAGATTTTGGATTTTTTCTTAGATGGTCTTTGCATCTTGGAGGAACACTGTCAGTTTAGATTTTATAAAATTGATTGAAACCATATGCTTTCCCACGGAGGTATGTGCATTATGGTGACTTTTATTTTTGGAAATTTGACCTCCCTTTTCCTTTTCCCCCAACAGAACTCTTTAAGTTCCTGTTTCCCTCCCTTTACCCTTCTCCCACGGTCCACTGTGTTTCTCTCCCCTTCCCTAAGAGCCCCCTCCTTCCAGCTCGGTCCTTTTAACTCACTCTGTAGCTCAGGATGGGCTCAAACTTTAGATCCTCCTGCCTTAGCCTCCCCAGTGCTGGGATGACAGGTACGAGCCATCCCACACTGAGATGAGACTCAAGTACCTGACTGCTTTGTGTAAGACACCAAAATTGCCAGGTGGTGGTGTGGTGATGGCAGATGCCTTTGATCCCAGAAGAGGTAGGCAGGTCTCTGAGTTCAAGGCCAGCCTGGTCTGCAGAGTGATTTTCAGGACAGTCAGGACTACACAGAGAAACCCTGTTTCAAAAACAACAAACAGACAAAACACTACCACCACCCAAGTTTTCAAATGATTTATTTTGGGAAAGAGAGAGAGAGAGAGAGAGAGAGAGAGAGAGAGAGAGAGAGAGAGAGAGAGAGAGAAAGGGATATGCTAATTCAGCCTGGCTGTCGGCAGGAACAAAACCAATGGGCTCCAACTGGCATCCAGAGAAGAGTCCCTATGGGTGTGGCTTAGTGGGTGAGTACCCACTTAGCACGTGGGAAGCCCTGGGGTCCACCCCCAGCACTGCATAAAGCAGTGTAGGCATGCAATCCAGCCATGAGGGGAAGGCAGGCAGGCAGAGTTCAATACAGAGACCCTGCCCCTCAAGGGATGATATAGCAGAGGTGAAAATCCTGGGGCTCCTGACTGAGTCGTTCCCATCAGGCATAGCTGTTACCTGAGGTGGGTAGCAGCGGGCAGGGAGAGGCTGCTGGCTGTTGGGTTGTCTGTAGAGAGTCCTCCAGGAGGGTACCTGGGAACAGGTAGGTACTCTTCACTCACACCGCAGATCCCTTGACTGGGCCCTTCATGTATAAATCCAGCAGAAGACAGAGAACAGGTAGCCCGGGCCAGGAAGGGCTCACTGAAGGACGGAGAAAGCAACCTTGGCGCCCAGTGAAACCATCAGGCACTTGCCGAGAACTCAGGACTAGGTGAGTTCATTCTCACGCCTGGAGAGGAAGCTACTGTCCCCTTTCCTGGGATGGGGAAACTGAGGCTTATGGAGATAAAATGGTACATCTAGGGTTTGGACAGAGGTCCGTTCAACTCTTCTGAGAAAGGTGACTTCTCTTAAAAAGATCTTTCTCTTTAGAAAAGGAAGGTCTATATAGCTTTCTTTAGCTCCACCCTGCCTTTGCTGCATAGGACTCTGGTATAAAAAGTTGACACCTGGGGTTATGGCAGTCATCTTTTTTGTTTTTTTTCAAGACAGGGTTTCTCTGTAGCTTTGGAGCCTGTCCTGGAACTAGCTCTTGTAGACCAGGCTGGCCTCGAACTCACAGAGATCCACCTGCCTCTGCCTCCTGAGTACTGGGATTAAAGGCATGTGCTACCACCACCCGGCCAAATGGCAGTCATTTCTTGATCATGACATAAGATGATACCAGGAGACTGAGTGGCACAGAACGTGAACAACAAAGGGGTTTGGATTCTTGCTGACTGTTTTGTGTCTCTCCCAGCCAAGCTCCAGATTCCTCCGTAGAAACTCATGCTCATTGAGAGTGAACACACATCTTTCCTGTTGGCATTGGTAGAATCTACCCTACGTTACATTAATAGCTAGATGTTCTCCTCATGTACTGTCGCATGCAGAGGTGCAAGGCTGCTGTCCTGGCGTTTTCTGTGAGGCTCTCCGAAGGGAGACTAAGCTAAAGGTGTGCACGAATCGCAGCTCTATTTTCCAGCCGTGTGACCTCAGATAGACCACTCCAACTCTGGGAAACATGCACAGGACGAGCTGGCTCGTGGCTGGAAGACTACAGGTTCCGCAGGGTCCTCCTTGACCCCTGAGCCCTTTAGCTGTCTGTCATCTTTTCTCTCCTGCTGTGCCTGGAAGTATGATGGGAAAGATGCTGCTCCAGTTCTGTAGTTTCCACGTCGTTCGTCTCCAGGGACAGATGGAGGGAGGAAGCATGTGCGTGGAGGTCACCGGGGAAGTTGGAGTCATTTTTTCTCTGATGAAAATGATCTCAAAGTTACAGAAAAGCTAGAAGGGAGGCGTTGTTCATGGGTTAATGCTTGTGTCAAACCCCTGAGTCTGTCATGGACCTCAAATGCTTGCTGTGTTCAACAGATCCCGACAGGACACAGTGCAGGAAAATACCAGGGCGGGGATAGGTGGCGGCAGGAGTCAGGTGTCCCCAGTACTGGAGGCTGCACAACCGAAGTCACCTTGTCCCTTGTCAGGCGTTGGTGAGGTCTGTAAATGCTGCCGTGGTGTGACCTTTCCAGAGGACACGGGAACAAATGTCTCCTCTCTAAGACTAAGCACCAATCACAGACCATTCCAGCCCAGCTTAGGAAACAGATGAGTTTATTGGGGTTCCCTACAGCAGCGTGGGTCAGTTAAAGGGAGCTGCATGGCCAGAGAGTCACCCTAGTGTGGTTGAAGTCTCCTGAGATCTTTGTCCCCGGAGCTCCCTGATCAGCGCGTAGGCAGCTCCATGGGAGAGGCAACCACTCCCCGACTCTTCTGTTTCTATAACTTGGGGAGGGGGTCTGTAAATAACCTTCGAACGCCACTATCCTATTGTGGGGGCCCCACTCTCACAACCTCATCAAAACTTAATTTTTGTCTTCCAAAGGTGTCGTGGGGTGACCTAGGCCGGGAGAGGAGAGGGGTGCCTTTAACCTGCAGCTGTGGCCTTGGCTACAAATAAGTCAGAGGCCGGGATGGGGGTGGGAGCAGAGGAAGGGAGTTGAGGGTGGGTGTGGCAGGGACTCCTGGGACTCAGTGGCTCTGAGCTTCTCGCTTTGGGTCCTCTGCTGTGAGATCTAGGGCAAGTGTCCTACCCTTTCTAGGCAGGTCATTCCTGTTTCTAAATGTCCTCTTGGTTGCTGACCAGTTGATATCCTCCAGGCTTCTCCCTTGTTGCCACCCTGCCGTGATGTAGAATGGGCATGGCTTGGGTCTGGCCTACCATTGTGATGACTAGTTCAGGCTCAGTCATGTGATCTAACCTGGACTAATGAGTTTCTTCTCTATTAGTAATATATTTATTTAGACAGAGCCTCACTATGTACTCTGACGTCCTAGAACTCACTCTGTAGAGTTCTAATTCACCGAGCTTCACCTGCCTCTTCCTCCTGGGTGCTGGGATCAAAGATGTGCTATACAATACCTGGCTTCCCCAGGATCTATCTATCTTCCTTCCTTCCTTCCTTCCTTCCTTCCTTCCTTCCTTCCTTCCTCCCTCCCTCCCTCCCTCCCTCCCTCCCTCCCTCCTTCTTTCTTTCTTTCTTTCTTTCTTTCTTTCTTTCTTTCTTTCTTTCTTTCTTTCTTTCTTTCCATCTTTTCTCATTTTACATACAGTCACAGTTCCCATTCCTTCTCTCCTTCCATTTCCTCCACTTTCTCCCTGCTACCTTCCACTCCTCAGAGAGGGTAAGGCACATTACTTTGAGGCAGGACTAAGGCCCTCCCCACTATATCTAGGCTGAGCAAGGTATTCCTCCAAAGAGAATGGGTTTCAAAAAACAAGTATGAGCAGTAGGGATAAATCCTGGTCTCAGGGCCAGTGGCCCCACAGTCTCCCCAGACACACAACTGTCACCACATTCAGAGGTCTAGTTTGGTTCTATGCTGGTTCCCTCACTCTCAGGCCAGAGGGTGTCAGATCCCCTGGGACTGGAGTTACAGACGGTTGTGAGCCACCATGTGGGTGCTTGGGATCGAACCCAGCTCCTCAGAGAGAGCAGTTACAGCTCTAACCATTGGGAAATCTCTCTGCTCCATGCCGCTTGTGCTAAGGGCAGGAGAAATCACCAGAAATGGACCTGTGATGTGATGCTGCCCAGTGAGGTTCACGGGAAAAATGGTCTGGACAGGGCTTCCAGGAGAAGTCTCCTGAGGAAGAGCACCACTCTTGGTACCGATCTTTTGTGTCAGCCATTTTTCTGTCTCAGTGGGAAAATCACCTGAGGACATCACCTCAAAGGAGGGGAGGTGGATTCTTGGCCTTTGGCAGGCTGTTTCCGGTCTGCGGTGAGGAAGATCAGCAGGTGGAGAGCATGAGGAGGAAGAGCTGCTCCCCTGGCAGCCACCATGCAGAGAGACCTCGACCATGTGACACAGCCCCACACTAAGGCCTGGCAAGCTGTGCATCCATCAGTAGATTAAACCAATTCAAGGGGGAAGTTGGAGCCCTCAGGATCTTGTCCTTCTCAGAGGCCTCTGAAATCAGCCTGCTGGGGATACAAGCCTAAGGGACATCTAAGATTCAACTGCACCGGTCCTCTCCTGAGACCTACGATTCTGATGGTGCTGTCTGTCCCTCAGGGCCCCTGTGATCACCTTGCTTTGCTGTGAGTATGTCAGAGCTTAGAGATGGAACCCTGGCACCTGGTGCTGTGTGCTCGGTTCCCGTTAGTCCCTTGGGATCTGCCTACCTGAGGGACAACTCTGTCCTCATGACTGAAACAGTGCTAAGACACAGGCCTGTGACCCCAGTACTCTGGAGGTGGAGGCAAGGTCATCTTCAAAGTTATTCTATACTACATGATGAGTTCAAGGCCATCTTGGGTACTTGAGGGCCTGTCTAAAATGAAAAGACGGATGTGGGGGATGGCTCACGGGGTAAAGGTGCTTGCCCCTGGAACAATTCCTGGGGCAAGGACTTGGGATGACCCAGTTGACGAGGCCTGAGTGGGGAGGTGTCTATATCACTCCAAGGAGGAAGCTAGCGATGATGTGTCCCAGAGAAAGCGTGAGTTACCCACAGCCCCTGAGCTCACAGGTGGGGCCTGGCCCGCCACACGCAGGGCCCGCTCTCCCACAGAGCTGGTGAGGGACAACACACCCAGCCTCTCCATCCCGGGTTTGCATAAAAACCCACGTCCATGAAGTAGCAACTGCAATGTTTTGCAGTCACATAGCAAAGATATTTAAAAATATCACCCATATGTGTTTTAAATACAGGCAAATAGCTGGCGCGACAGCCGGCTTCACACCCGCGTGCCATTCTGAGCGCGCTTCTTCTCGCTCCAACTCTCAGAATCGCACGTTGAAGGCCAGACAAGCCCAGAATGCTGCGAGCTGTGGCATCCAGAATCTCTCCCACTCACAGCCCAGCTTTTCCCTGGGAGGGGGATCCAATATGACCCGGGAAGGAAGCTAAGTGTTCTGGGCTAAGACCTCCCTCCACCTCAAGCCGTGATTGGTTAGACATTCCTGTACTCCAAGGCAAGAAGATCAGGAGTTCAAGGTCACCTTTAACCACGTAGTGAGCTTGGGGCCCGCACGGGCTACAGGAGTCCTTGTCTCAGAAAAAACAAACAAACAAACAAACAAACCCACAAACCCAAATCTTCAATCCATCCTTCACAAAGTCACACTTTATCAGAACATTGTGATGTTATAGAGTATGTGAGGCTTTAAGACCAACTTTAGGGTCGGGGAGATGGTTTCGCAGGTAAAGGTGCTTGCCACCAAGTCTAATCACCAGAGTTGGATCCACATGGTGGTGGGAAAGAACTGACTCCTGCAAGTTGTCCTCTGGCTTGTGTATACGAACACACACATACACACACACGGCTGGGGAGACACAGAGTTGGTGCTCTGCCCTACCCTTCATCAAACATATCATTGCTCCTCACTGTTCGGGACTCAGCAGAGACTGGCTTCAGCCAGTGGGTGAGCTGTGTGGCAGGAGACAGGGTAGTGACCAGATATCCGCTTATCCTTAGCTGACCCCAAGGGACAGGGGTACTGAGGAAGGACAGGCCCTCCTTGCAGCCACAGACAAGGGGCAGGATGGGACACTGGTGTTGAGCCACCCTGGCCAACCTGTTCCCTCTGTGTACCCTGCCTCTCTCAAGTCACCAAGGCAGCCCCATCCATGGCCTCCCTGCCTTCACTGCAGACCCAGATACCTCTTGCCTTCCTTTCTCATCTTTCCCTTCTCTTCTTTAACAGGGATTTCACAAATGCTGTCATAGTTAGCTCCCGCTGTGAACTTGACAGGCAGAGGGAGATAAACTGAAGAACTGCCACCATCAGGTTGGCCTGTGGCCATTTCTGTGGGCATTTATGGCTTACTGACTGATGGAGAGGGGTCCAGCTCACTGTGGACGGTGCCACCCCTACACCGGTGGGCCTGGGCCTTATGAGAAGGCTATTGGGTGTGAGCCTGGAGTGAGCCAGCGAGCAGCCTTCTGATGGTTTCTGCCTCAAGCGCCAGCCCTGACTTCCCTCGAAGATGGGCTGAAACGGTCTCATTTCTCCACAGGGTACTCACGGTATTCCAGATTACACTGTGCACATATTTTGGGGGACAGACCCCAAGATGCCTTTCTTTGTACCAGTTTCACCTGCCGTGCAGTAGGAGGCTCCAGTTTCTTCACACCCTTGTTGACGCTTAGTGGTTGGCATTTGGCCAGAGTGGTGAGCGTCAAGTCATTTCTTGATCATTTACTTCCATATGTGTGTGTGGGTCACTTGCATGTATGCCATGGTGCCTGTGGAGGTGAGAGGATAATTTGAGGGAGTTGGTTCTCTCCTTCTACCACATGAGTTCAGGTTCTGTGTCTTGAAGGTAAGCGTCTTTCCCGCTGAGCCACCTCTTTTTGTTTTGATCCCCCCTCCTCCCCCGCATGCCTGCCCAGGCTGAGCAGCACTGTTCTGATTTATTGGTCAGTAGAATGTCCTCTTGTGTGAATTACGCACCCAAGGGTGTTCCATGGAACTTAGCAGGTGATCTTGTTACAGGGCCTCTCTAGGGACATTTGAGTGAGTCTCTTGGGTTTAGCACCAGTTTGCTGAGCAGCTAGAAAGAATTCCAGATGGTAACAGCAGACAGAACACAGCTGCAGGAAGCTTGGGGGAAGCCATGGGATTCTCCTGTGTGTCTCACTGATGTCCTATGGAGTGACAGGTCCCAGAGAGCCTCCCTTTCTGGGAGCCCTCCCCCTACTTCCCAGCTGTTTATAGAAGTGAGCAGTGAGGCCTCTGAGGTGCTCAGTCCTGGGAAGCCCATCCATAGCCACACAGTATGGTGCCTCCGCATAGCCACTGAGCCCCTAGAACACAGGTGGAGTCATTAGGAACGCAGCCTGCAGCACCCGAGAATGTCACACAGGTGGGTCCTGTTAGGGTGAGAGAGGAAGCCAACGCTACTGTCTTGTGTCTTTGGTTAGAGTAGATCCCGTGTTCAGATCCACGCTGGAGTGGTGCTGGCGGTGAGTGGCTATTGCAGAAGTAGGTGCATGGGCTTGGGGCTCACCCGCAGTGGGGTGGCCAAAGGAGAGGAGGAGTCGGGTGTGATTAAAGGCAGTGACATTGCCTTCCCCTGTAGGCTGCATTGTCTGTTCTGTTCTCTGAAGGAAGACGGTGATGGCCAAAGAGGCTGAGTGTCTGCAGAGACGGCACAACCGGCAACCGTGGATTCAGGATTCACACTTAGTCACCTTGGGCAGCCCAGGCGCACCTTTTAAATGGATGGAGGCGCTCCCAGGCCCCGCCTCTTTTTTACCATTGTCTCTTGTCTATACCACTATCTCCCTTCGCCTTACAGCTTAGCAGGTGTCTGATCAGCGGCATGCTGGCCCACCTCCCTGAGGCGCTCTCAACCCGACAGCCATAGGGTGGGGGTGTTGTATGGCTTGTCCTCCTCAGGGACCAGAAGGAAGAGCATGCCTGTGAGGCACCCTAGTCCATGTCTAAACGCAGGCTTCAGATTCTCAGGAGGCTTCTGGACCTCCTCTGTGGTGCCCAAGACGGCTCAGTGGGAAATGGGGACCTGGAGAAAGCCAGCCAACTCTGGGCTGTCCTGTTTGGATTCACCATTCCCATACGAAGTCCCTGGGTCAGTGACATCATCCTTGTGCCTCAATGTTCCCATCTGGGAGATGGGTTCAGTCCTCGTGGGGTTGTGAAGCTAGTGAGCTAGTTGGTACTTAGAGCGATATCTGAGATCATAATTAATTCCAATGATTGGCTCGGGCTCCTGAGGGTCCCTGAGCTCCCTGCATTGAAGCCTGCTCCACCGGCTGCTCTGAGAACAGCCGCCCACTCGTGGTGGACTCTGCACGCATTTCTCTTAACACAGCGCAAAGAGGTTCTCATGGTGCAAACAGGGAAATGGAGACTCCAGAAAGTGGGGTAACTGTCCAAGTTCACACCTAAGAAGTGGCTGAGCCAGAACTTGAACTGGATTTCAGAGTTGGGTTTTTCTGGTTTTAGCCCTTTTTTCTTGGTCACTGGAGGCCATCCTGGACCAGGCTGGAGAGATACTGGAACAGGGAAGTGGGCGTGGCTTCCATGTGGTTCTGATTGTCTCTTCCAACTGCCCCCTTAGGAATCTGGACCCACTGACTCTGGGAAGAGGCCACTAGCCCGGCTCACACAGCCAGGAAGGTGTGCGACTGAGATCCGCCTTGTCCTTGAACTTGGGTCTGAGGCAGCTCTGGCTCAAGGCCACCCTAAGCTTCAGTCACTTTGCAGCCTGTGTCATGATGTCACACGCTTTTTCCAAGTGCATGTTTGGACTTAACCCAGGTTTAGAGCAGAGGCCATGTAGGAGAAGTCAGTTAAGTTATACCTCCCCGTCTGAGATCTTCCGGTACTGCTGCCCAGGGAAGGGAATAGGAGAGAGGGGAACCCTTCAACACGTAAGGGTTCCCCCAAATACCCTTCCAGTTGTACATGCCAGCCGTGGGAATGTCCAGCATACTCTGTGAGGTCAAGGGAGACACTGGGTTGGAGCACAGTTGGAATATACAAACAGTGTCCACCAGATGGGGCTTGTAGCAAAGCCAGGTACTGGGAAGCTTCTGGAAAGCCCCCCCCCAACCCTCCCCAACCCCCCACTTCCAGGACACGCTTTGTGTGCTCACAAGGCTGTGGAACTCAGATGTGCAGATGGGTG